>NC_067401.1:66341533-67014033 GCF_016432865.1 Antechinus flavipes | reverse complement strand
TTATCCCATGTACTCACTATGCACAATACAAGTGTTCAAATGAATGGGTGACCTTTAAAAATTATGAAAAAGGAAATTATATACTAATTTTTTTTAAAAGAAACATTTTTAGACTAGGGAATATTAATCACTGTGCCACCATGGAAACACATTTCCTTAAAGGTGAGGATTGGCTGAAGTATTAGAAAAAGGCTAGTTAAGTTATCGAACCTATCCCTATTATAGATGGAATCCATAGTTTGAAGCTACATAACAAGCTTATGTTGGGTTAGGCACATGGAGAACACCAGTATAGGTGAATATGTTGATTCTATACTCTACTCATTCATGACATGGGAAACCATCCATGATCACTGTTTATTTTTTTACATCAATTTGGAAAACCTGCCATTGAAAAACAAAATATTCAGTTGAATACTCTTTGGGGATATCCATCTAACCACATTATCTTACCATCTTCTTGTTGCTGCTAACTTCTTTCCTCCTTACCTAGACCAGCCCCCTTAAGAGTATATCTGAGACTTGGGACTCAATATTTGAATTTTCTTGCATCCATGCATTAGTCTCTGGGGGAAATTATTCACCGTCCTCTTCAGTGAATATATCTGCAGTTTCTAAAAACAGTTACCATTACTTATATAAGAGATTATATGACAAATTTATATAAGGATTTGTTGCCCTATTTGTATTAATTTAATACCCAGGAAATCAAGATTCCAGGCATCCCATTTTAAACATATGTTTTAGAAAACAAATTAACAAGAATTCACAGCTTCATATATGAAGTTTTTTACTTTTATTCATAGATGTCATTGTTCATATCTGTTGTTTTCAACAAAAAAAGAAATTTTATTTTTAAACATTTAAAAATATTCATGTCTTTTCCAAACTAAGGCATTTTTGCAAGAATAGAATAAATCATATATAGTAGTAGCACAGACTACAGCAATATTTTCTATTTATTTTTTTAATCAATGAACTATAGCCCATGAGGTCAACAACATTATGTTATAGCCATCACTGCAAATCTTGAATTCAAAGACTAACCAGAAGGAAGAAATAGATATATGGTTAATTCACAAAGGAATTTTATTCTTTGAGGTTTATCCACAGTTACCTGGGCTTTCTCAAGATCACTTGGATTACTAAGCCTCTAATAATATGACTGACCCAGAACCAGAGAGCCAAGTGTCTAAAGGGAAAACTACTAACTAAACTGCTAACTGCTAAATTTAAATAACTTGGGTGGGAAAGTATAATACTTCTTCCTTTCCTCCCTGTTTTATGCATACATCATTCCACAGAGAGTAGCGATCAAGAATCCAATATAGTATTTGAACATTGTAATCATCACTCCTATACCTAAAATGAACCAAAATGTACAGTCTACTTAATGGCTGATCCTTGTCACCTACAAAATACTCAGTATAATTTTACACTTTTTCAATTGTCTTAAAATATCTGATTTTATTTATCAAATAAGGGTTTGCTTATTATAAACTCCAAAAAATTTAGTCAATTGACAAGTCATAACCATAAGAGAAACTATTAACCTAATATGATACAAGTGACGTTCCCCCTTAATGGTATCTCCCTTGAAAAAAAAATTTAGTTTTGTTGCTCCTAATCATTTGATAGTTTTTTTTCCTTTAATTTCTTGTGTTCATAATACTCAGATCTTTGCTCACATTTCTATGGTTTTCAAATTGATTGCTGTCTTAGTTTCTATGGTAACCATGCCAGTTTTCTAACTATAAATAGCTACTTTATAATAACAAACTTATAAATGTTCAGGGTTTTTTTACACTTCTGAGATAAGGAAAAGTGACATAAAATACTGTATAAATCTAGTATTAGTAACAACAGAGATTTTTATTTGTATCAATGAATAAAGATAAAAAAAAACCACAAAAAATGAAAATGTGTATCAATAAAAGCTAGCATGAATATTGTGAAAAAGATAAGAAAATAGCGCACAAAAAGAAAAATTACTATAGGAAAATGTTTTTAGTATACAGCAAAAATGATACATCTTTATTATACAATACACACTGATATCAATTTAACTTCATTTAACTTAAACCTCATCATCTCTATCAATATGTCCCTAGACAACAACCTAGACTTGAGTTTCATATTCTTTGGAGATATTCATCTAACCACATTATCTTACCAACTTCTTGTTGCTGCTAACTTCTCTTTTCCTCACCTAGATCATCTCCCTTCAGAGTATATCTGAAGCTTGGGACTCAATATTTGAATTTTTCTACATCCATGCATCAGTCTCTGGGAAAATGAATTCCTTCATATTTGGATTTCCCTCTCTGTGGTCAAATTCAAATGTTTAGAAACCAAATGTGTTCAAATGAGTCTATTCCTTCCACTATATCGATTGGTTTCCCCTACATAGCAGACCATGCTTCAACTTTATATTTCATACAGATAACCTATAAAATTTCCTTCTTTACATCTTCCCTGTGTAGGCATATATAAAATGGGAAAAACAAAAACACCTATCTCACAGAATCATTATGAGGATAAAATGAATTAATATTTGTAAACCATTTAGCACAGTGCCTGACATGGTAAGCGCTTTGTATTAGTTACTTACTATTAACATTTATTAGTTACTATTTTTATTATTACTTTTTACTATTTTTAACTTTTGCTATTATTAGTTTTACTATCATTATTGTTATTTTCTTGAAAGTAATGTGTTTTTTTTTCATTGTATTGTTCCAAACCTTTCACCTTCCATGACCTTATTGGGGGCTTTCATGTCAGAGATACTGGAGTGATTTGCCCTTTTCTTCTCCAGATAAGTTTACAAATGAGAAACTGAGGCAAACAAGGTGAAGGAACTTACCCAGGGTAACCCAGCTAGTGTATGAAGTCAGATTCTGGTTCTCCTGACTCCAGGTGTACTCTCTCCATTGTACTACCTACCTGAAGGTAATGTAGACAAACCCAAGAAGGTTTAATTACAAACTAATTGATTAAATCTACTGCCTGAGGACCTACCTAGCTACATTGTGAGTTACTTTCTTAATACCAACAAAAAATTAAATATTGAATAACATTCTTACTGTCACTGAAATCAATAAAGGAAATATACATAGGAGTAAAATAATAGTGCCTTTTAACAAATACTTATAAATTTGAGTTTTTATCCTCCAGTAAAAATGTATCACAAATTTCCATGTGCTAATTTTTAATATACAAAATACTCACCTTTTGTCAGGAGCACTGTAAAAAGTCACTGGGTTTGAGAACTCTAAAGCTTAATGCTGCGTGAAGACAGTTTTATTTGTTATCCCTTTGATGGTCCTTTTTTCTAAACACTTTTTGAATACAGGCTGATTATTCAGTCAACCAAAATGTGCTTTTTCACTTAATCAGAGTTGGAGTGCTGCCTGGTAGGCTATGGGAAAAACTGAACAGAGGAAAATGGAGAGACCAAAAGTGATAGCATAAAAAAATTGCTGTCACTTGAGAAAAGATTTGAAGTGAAACATTAGTGTCACATAGTCAATTTTTGGAGCTAGGATGCTAGTCAAATCCCCTTTTATTCATAGAATTTGATTACATCAAACATCATTAGAATCATAATCTTCAGGTAGTCTCAGCAGATATGTACAAATTACATTATATCTTTTGGGGTAGGAAATTTAAGTCACATATTTCCTATAGTGCTTTGATGCAAAGAAATATAAACACCTCCTAGTTATTGAATTGCATGCTAACCTTTCCTTTTGAGATTTCACAGAAAATTCCCTATAACACAAAGAGAATGGCAGAAACTAACTTGATTTTCTTCCATTCAATAAAATTGTTCATTTAAATGCTTTCTAAAATTTGTTTCAGAGGATGTTATTTAATGGCACAGTTTGTCAGCAAGTTAGATATGAATGTCATTTCCTATTTAAAAGCATGAGCTGACCTTATCAGATTTCTATAAGCTGCCATAATTTTCTTTTCCATTAATGAAAACATCTTCCATCTTGGTAGAAATGAAATTCAATCACTTTAAGTATTCATTCAAAAATTAAGAAAAATTATTTATGGTATTCATGTTTTTCTGGTGCCAAAGATGTAGGATAAGTTCTTTAAGCAATTGTGTTTAGATTTTTAGGAGTAAAGAGTATTTTTATTATTAATATTTTTAAGTCTAAATGAAAGACTATATAATATGGATTGGAGGAGGGGGAATGAAATGTCAGAAGAATTTTCTTCCAATAAGTAGAGAGTACAAACAACTAACAGCATAAAATAATCTACATCTGAAATCATCTTATCCATATTCTCAGGAATTTTTTTCCTAAAGAGTGAGAAGCTTAGATTATTTATCAATCAATATTGTTAATGCAATGTAGAGAACACTAACTTGTGGGGCTCCAGTGGAAAATTAGCAAAACCTAGGAAACCTAAAAGTCCAAAAACATAACAGTAATATTAATAATATACATTAGATAGTTTCCTTGTTTTGATCATTTAAATGATATCTCAATAGCCCGGTTTACAATGAAATCATCATGGCATATTCTAATGAAAAGAATGTTAGATTTGGAGTCAGGAAGACCTGGATTCAAATCTCATCACCAATACTTAATGAACTGAACGACTGTGAATGAACAAGTTTTTTGTCCTTTCTAAAGCCTGGTTTTTAGATCTCTAAATTGGGAAGGGCAGATGTATTATAATATTTATAATACTTATTGAAAGACCAAATAAAAAGTAATTTGAAAAGTCTTTAAAAACTTTGAAGTCATATGTAAAAGTTAGTTATTACTGTTATTCAAGATATCTCACAAAGATTCCCTCCTGACATTTCTAATAGCTAAATACCATTCCAGAACAGTTCGCCCTATGCAAAGAATATGATCACTATTTCAAATGTCTTTCATCTTTGAACATTTTTTTTTGTCTTTTTTTTTTTTTTAATTTTTTATTTAATAATTACATTATATTGACACTCATTTCTGTTCCGATTTTTTTTCCCCTCCCTCCCTCCACCCCCTCCCCTAGATGGCAAGCAGTCCTTTATATGTTGGATATGTTGCAGTATATCCTAGATACAATATATGTTTGCAGAACCGAACAGTTCTCTTGTTGCGTAGGGAGAATTGGATTCAGAAGGTATAAATAATCCGGGAAGAAAAACAAAAATGCAGATAGTTCACATTCGTTTCCCAGTGTTCTTTCTTTGGGTGTAGCTGCTTTTGTCCATCATTTATCAATTGAAACTCAGGTCTCTTTGTCAAAGAAATCCACTTCCATCAAAATATGTCCTCATACAATATCGTTGTCGAAGTGTATAATGATCTCCTGGTTCTGCTCATTTCACTTAGCATCAGTTCATGTAGGTCTCTCCAAGCCTCTGTGTATTCATCCTGCTGGTCATTTCTTACAGAACAATAATATTCCATAACATTCATATACCACAATTTACCCAGCCATTCTCCAATTGATGGGCATCCATTCATTTTCCAGTTTCTAGCCACTACAAACAGGGCTGCTACAAACATTTTGGCACATACAGGTCCCTTTCCCTTCTTTAGTATTTCTTTGGGATATAAGCCCAATAGAAACACTGCTGGATCAAAGGATATGCACATTTTGATAATTTTTTGGGCATAATTCCAGATTGCTCTCCAGAATGGTTGGATTCGTTCACAACTCCACCAACAATGCATTAGTGTCCCAGTTTTCCCGCATCCCCTCCAACATTCATCATTATTTTTTCCTGTCATCTTAGCCAATCTGACAGGTGTGTAGTGGTATCTCAGAGTTGTCTTAATTTGCATTTCTCTGATCAATAATGATTTGGAACACTCTTTCATATGAGTGGTAATAGTTTCAATCTCATCCTCTGAAAATTGTCTGTTCATATCCTTTGACCATTTATCAATTGGAGAATGGCTTGATTTCTTATAAATTTGAGTCAGTTCTCTATATATTTTGGAAATGAGGCCTTTATCAGAACCTTTAACTGTGAAAATGTTTTCCCAGTTTGTTGCTTCCCTTCTAATCTTGTTTGCATTAGTTTTATTTGTACAAAGGCTTTTTAATTTGATGTAATCGAAATTTTCTATTCTGTGATCAGTAATGGTCTCTAGTTCATCTTTGGTCACAAATTTCTTTCTCCTCCACAAGTCTGAGAGATAAACTATTCTATGTTCCTCTAATTTATTTATAATCTCGTTCTTTATGCCTAGGTCATAGACCCATTTTGATCTTATCTTGGTATATGGTGTTAAGTGTGGGTCCATGCCTAATTTCTGCCATACTAATTTCCAATTATCCCAGCAGTTTTTATCAAATAATGAATTCTTTTCCCAGAAGTTAGGGGCTTTGGGTTTGTCAAACACTAGATTGCTATAATTGACTATTCTGTCTTGTGAGCCTAGCCTTTTCCACTGATCCACTAATCTATTTCTTAGCCAATACCAAATGGTTTTGGTGACTGCTGCTTTATAATATAATTTTAGATCAGGTACAGCTAGGCCACCTTCATTTGATTTTTTTTTCATTAGTTCCCTTGAGATTCTCGACTTTTTATTGTTTCATATGAATTTTGTTGTTATTTTTTCTAGATCAATAAAATATTTTCTTGGAAGTCTGATTGGTATAGCACTAAATAAATAGATTAGTTTAGGGAGTATTGTCATCTTTATTATGTTCGCTCGGCCAATCCAAGAGCACTTAATATTTTTCCAATTATTTAAGTCTGACTTTATTTGTGTGGAGACTTTTTTATAATTTTGCTCATATAATTCCTGACTTTCCTTTGGTAGATAGATTCCCAAATATTTTATGGTATCAACAGTTATTCTGAATGGAATTTCTCTTTGTATCTCTTGCTGTTGGGTTTTGTTGGTGATGTATAAAAATGCTGAGGATTTATGGGGATTTATTTTGTAGCCAGCTACTTTGCTAAAATTATGAATTATTTCCAATAGCTTTTTGGTAGAATCTCTGGGGTTCTCTAGGTATACCATCATATCATCTGCAAAGAGTGATAGTTTGGTTTCCTCATTGCCTACTCTAATTCCTTTTATATCTTTCTCGACTCTTATTGCCGAGGCTAGTGTTTCTAATACGATATTAAATAATAATGGTGATAGTGGGCAACCTTGCTTCACTCCAGATCTTACTGGGAAAGGTTCCAGTTTTTCCCCATTGCATATGATGCTTACTGATGGTTTTAAATATATGCTCCTGACTATTTTAAGGAAAAGTCCATTTATTCCTATGCTCTCAAGTGTTTTTATTAGGAATGGATGTTGGATTTTATCAAATGCTTTTTCTGCATCTATTGAGATGATCATGTGGTTTTTGTTTGTTTGGTTATTGATATAGTCAATTATGCTAATAGTTTTCCTAATATTGAACCAGCCCTGCATTCCTGGTATAAATCCTACTTGGTCATAGTGTATTATCCTGGTGACAATTTTCTGTAATCTTTTTGCTAATATTTTATTTAAGATTTTAGCATCAATATTCATTAGGGAGATTGGTCTATAATTTTCTTTCTCTGTTTTCAGCCTACCTGGTTTAGGTATCAGTACCATATCTGTGTCATAAAAGGAGTTTGGTAGGACTCCTTCAATCCCTATTTTTTCAAATAGTTTATATAACATTGGAGTTAATTGTTCTTTAAATGTTTGGTAGAATTCACATGTAAATCCATCTGGTCCTGGGGATTTTTTCTTAGGGAGTTGATTGATAGTTTGTTCTATTTCTTTTTCTGAGATGGGACTGTTTAGGATATTTACTTCTTCCTCTGTTAGTTTGGGCAAGCTGTATTTTTGGAGGTATTTTTCTATTTCATTTAAGTTGTCGAATTTATTGGCATAAAGTTGGGCAAAGTAACTCCTAATTATTGCTCTAATTTCCTCTTCGTTAGTGGTGAGTTCTCCCTTTTCATTTTTAAGACTAACAATTTGATTTTCCTCTTTCCTTTTTTTAATCAGATTTACTAAGGGTTTGTCTATTTTGTTGGTTTTTTCATAGAACCAACTCTTAGTTTTATTAATCAATTCAATAGTTTTTTTACTTTCAATTTTATTGATCTCACCTTTTACTTTTAGAATTTCAAGTTTAGTGTTTGACTGGGGGTTTTTAATTTGTTCCTTTTCTAGCATTTTTAATTGCAAACCCAATTCATTGACCTTCTCTTTCTCTATTTTATACAAATAGGCCTCTAGAGATATGAAATTTCCCCTTATTACCGCTTTGGCTGCATCCCATACATTTTGGTATGATGTCTCATTATTATCGTTTTCTTGGGTGAAGTTATTAATTATGTCTATGATTTGCTGTTTTACCCAATCATTCTTTAGTATGAGATTATTTAGTTTCCAATTATTTTTTGGTCTACTTCCCCTGGTTTTTTGTTGAATGTAATTTTCATTGCATCGTGGTCTGAAAAGGATGCATTTACTATTTCTGCCTTACTGCATTTGAGTTTGAGGTTTTTATGTCCTAATATATGGTCAATTTTTGTATAGGTTCCATGAACTGCTGAAAAGAAAGTGTATTCCTTTCTGTCTCCATTACATTTTCTCCAGAGATCTATCATATCTAGCTTTTCTAGTATTCTGTTTACCTCTTTGACTTCTTTCTTATTTATTTTGTGGTTTGATTTATCTAATTCTGAGAGTGCAAGGTTAAGATCTCCCACTATTATAGTTTTACTGTCTATTTCTTCTTGCAGCTCTCTTAGTTTCTCTTTTAAGAATTTAGATGCTACCCCACTTGGTGCATATATGTTTAATATAGATAGTGCTTCATTATCCATGCTACCCTTTAGCAAGATATAGTGTCCTTCCTTATCTCTTTTAATTAGGTCAATTTTTGCTTTAGCTTGATCTGAGATCAGGATGGCTACCCCTGCTTTTTTGACTTCACCTGAAGCATAGTAGATTTTGCTCCAACCTTTTACCTTTAACCTGCATGTATCTCCCCGCTTCAGGTGTGTTTCCTGTAAACAACATATTGTAGGATTCTGGCTTTTAATCCATTCTGCTAACCGCTTCCTCTTTATGGGGGAGTTTACCCCGTTCACATTTATGGTTAGAATGACCAATTCTGTATTACTTGCCATCTTGTTAACCCCGGTTTATGCTTTCCTCCCTTCTTTCCCCTTTCCCCCCTTCCAAGTATTAAGCTTGTGAGCACCCCTTGCTTCTCACAGCCCTCCCTTTTTAGTGTCCCTCCCCCCGCCTTAGAGTTCCTCCCCCTATCTTACCCCTTTCCCTCCCAGTTCCCGTATTCCCTTCCGCTTAGCTTATTCCTTCCCTTTCCACTTTTCCCTTCTCACTTTTCAATGAGATGGGAGAAGTTTCACCATAGATTGAATATGTCTTAAGATTTTTCACTTAAAGCCAATTCTGAAGGCAGTAAGATACCCACTATATTCATCCCCCTCCATTCTTTCTCTCAGATATAATAGGTTTCCTATGCCTCTTCATGAGATGTACTACCCCCACTTTACCCTTTTTCTGGTACAATGTCCTTTCCACATCAATTTCTAGAACAAGGTATACATGTATTCTTTATACATCTATATAGTCAAAATATAGTTCCCAAGATTAATCTTTACCTTTTTAGATTTCTCTTGAGTTCTATATTTGTAGATCAAACTTTTTGTTAAGTTCTGGTTTTTTCATCAGAAATAGATGAAATTCGCTTACTTCGTTGAATGTCCATCTTCTTCCCTGGAAAAAGATGCTCATTCTCGCTGGGTAAGTTATTTTTGGTTGCATACCAAGTTCCTTAGCCTTTCGGAATATCATATTCCAGGCCCTTCGATCTTTTAATGTGGATGCTGCCAGATCCTGGGTGATCCTTATTGTGGCTCCTTGATACTTGAATTGGGTTTTTCTAGCCGCTTGCAATATTTTTTCTTTCATCTGAGGGTTCTGGCATTTGGCCACTATATTCCTTGGTGTTTTGATTTTAGGATCCCTTTCAGTGGGTGATCGATGAATCCTTTCAATGTTTATTTTTTCCTCTGTTCCTATGACTTCTGGGCAGTTCTCTTTGATAATTTCCTGGAAGACAGTGTCCAGGCTCTTTTTTTCATCATGTTTTTCTGGGAGTCCAATGATTCTCAGATTGTCTCTCCTGGATCTGTTTTCCAGGTCTGTTGTCTTCCCCAGAAGGTATTTCACATTTTTCTCCATTGTTTGATTTTTTTGGATTTGCTTGACTGATTCTTCTTGTCTCCTCGAGTCATTCAATTCCACTTGTTCAATTCTGATTTTCAGTGAAGTATTCTCTTCACTCACTTTTTTAAAATCTTTCTCTAATTGTCCAATTGAGTTCTTTTGTTCTGTGGAATTTTTTTCCATTTCGCCAATTTTGTTTTTTAGAGAGCTGTTTTCTGTTTCCAGTTCACTAATCCTATTTTTCAAGGATTTTACTTCTTTATCCACTCTCTCTTTAACTGACTTCTCCAGGCTCTTTTCCCACTTTTCTTCTAGCTCCCTTGTGAGAGCCTTTTTAATCACTTCTATGAGGTTCATCTGTGCTGAGGAACAGACGATCTCCTCCTTTGGGGAATCACCTGGGGACTGTCTGTTTTTAGTCTCCTCAGGATTTAGAGTCTGCTCTCTATCTGTATAGAAGCTGTCAAGGGTTAAAGTCCTCTTCAGCTTCTTGCTCATTCTGTCTATTAATCAGAGACAAACTAGCAAAGAAAAACAGAAAAAACTGGAGTCTTTCTTTGGCTGGGTGTGTTATCGAGCTTCCTCTACAGACTGCAGGGGGCAGCAGTGAGGCACTAGCAGGACTGTGCTGCGCCTGCGCTCTGAGATCCCAGAGCGTGCTGAGTCACTGAGGGGGGGGAAGGGGGGGGCGGCCAGGTCCTGAGAGACTCCAGCTGTTTGGGGTTGTGTTCTTCAGCCCCGGTGTTTTTAGCTTCTCTGCTGGGCTGTTGACTTGCTGCAGGTTCCAAACCTGTAGCGAAGCTCTCCCCGCAGAGACGGCTACGATCACTCCCCACCCCCTCTCCAGTCTGCTCCCGTGCTCTCACTGCCGCTGCCCTCAGCCTGCGCCCGATCTAAAACCGCCCCAGCCCTCCAGTAAAGACAGACCTTTCTTGGCGGATCTCAAGGATGGCTTCTCTTGGTAACTATTTGTGGGTTTTTTTCAGTCAAGCATTGATTCAGAGGCTTGTAATGAAGTGGATAGTGAGAGAAAGCGCGGAGCTTATGCAACTGTGAGCCTCCTCTCCGCCATCTTAACCGGAAGTCCCCATCTTTGAACATTAAATAAATCATTTTCATGTTGGGTTTCATTAGAAGAGTGCTCCTTTTCTCCTGAAAAAGAGGTAGGTGATAGACTGAAAATGAAGGATAAAACATGATTTTTAGCATGAATAATGTGGACTTTTTTTGTAACAAAGATTTTGGTTTTCCCTTTTAATTTGAATGGGTACAAAAAGAATGGTGGCATGGGTTATATAGGATTTTAAATTAGAAAGAAAAAGAAAAGAGGAGGCAATTGAAACATTTCTTAAATGTACAGACGAGAACAGAAAGGAAGTTAGGAAGAAACAAATAAGCAAGATAGTTTTGAAAATTAGAATTTTAAAATTATTATAAAAGCAATGTCTAATAATGGAAAATTACAATTTCATATACAACTTTCCCTGTTTTACTTTGTATAAATAAATACTAATTTTATTTTTTACTCAATTAAAAATTTATATATACTGAGTTTCATAATTTATCTCAAAGAATTTTTGAACCATTTAATTTATTAAATTTAAAGAAAAGCAATAACTTTGACTAGTAGATATGGAAATCCTTTGCTTTAGGAATATTCCTTATAAAAATGTCTAAATCACTTGCATGTCCTTATTCTGAGAATTGTGATCAAATTAGCAATACTATTATGGTTAAAGTGGCAAGACAAATGGTTGCCCAATTGATGTTCTCACCAGCTTGCTAATTTTCTCAACCATAACTCCCTTTTCTCATTTTCTCTCTCCATGGATATCATTTTCCCTCATTAGAATACAAACTCATGAGGGCAAGAGTTGTCTCATTTTTATTTTTATATCTATCCCGAGCAATTTGCAGAGTATTTGTCACACTTTATAAATGCTTTTCATTCATTCACTTTCTCTCTCAGATGACCTATTCATTCCAACATAGTCATACACAGAAAAATTTATATTATACTCAGGAATGTAAAAGATACCTTACACTCAATAACTTTATAGTTTCTTAGGGTTCTATGGGTAATCCAATCTTAGGAGAATACATTCCCCTACACCTCACTTTAATTCAAGCCCCTACTGATGCATTTCTATTTACACCAAATCAGTCACTCACAATTATGAGACTTATAGATGTTAAATACAGTCATTTACTTAACAATAAGGCAAAGGAAGTCATAATATTATTTGTATTCATATATTAAAATAACTGTGGAAATAATAACTACATGACAATCCACTAAAAAATCTGGGATCATATTCTTGCACTAATATACGCAGTGTCTCTGTGAAGAAATAGGTACACGTTAATAGAAACCTGCCACAAAGGAATGAGTAAAGAATATCCTATGTGCTCAGTGTAACACAACTATCTGAAACTGTACATGTATTGTAATTTTTTTTTATGTCATGAACTTCCATAAAAGTTTTTTTGACAGATACACCTTCTATGTTGAACAAAGGCTTCCATTATTAAACTGAACTGATCTATGTTGTACTTGCCTGATATCTCACTGAGCCTAAGATCTAAGACATATTTAGTTTATTCAAGGCATTATGTTTTTGAATCTACTTCCAAACTCTGCTCTTCTAAACATACTCTTCAACAGCAACTGTAGTATTCAACATTTCTCTCTTCTACCTTAAACTTTAGCTTATGCAGTTCTCGAAAACTGATCTTTCACTTCTGTCTTTTCTCTTTTGGGGATTTAGACTTTGAAAATGACCTCATCTTATCTTTTAGTTAATAATCAGTTTCTCATCTTCTGATTTTAATCATATAAATTACCTTTGTCCCACTATCAAAAAAAAAAGGTTCTAATTTCTATCTCGCTGCAACTTGTCACATTCAAAGTAAAAAATATCTCAGAAACCTGAGTAAGTGTAACTATCTCTTAGAACTCAGAGCAGAACTTAACTCAGCAAAAACTGTTCCATGTGAATGAATAGTATCTGAAAGGGATAATGTCTTACATTTCTTTGTCTAAAGTTTCATATTCAGGTTAAGCCTTTTTGAGACTCTATTTCTTATGTCTCCCTTGTCTCTTTTCTTTCAAAGTACCTCTCACCAATTTTCTGTCCTTTTCAAATTAATTAATCTTCACTATCCACTATATGAAAAACATTGTGAGGGATACAAAATTTAACCTGAATCCCAAGATCCCCCAAGACTTTGAACTCAAATGGAATGGATCTAAATGTTGAGGCTGATTCTTTTCCCTTCTTTAACCTCCCTATCTTCAGACCATGGGTTGAAGCCCAAATTATGTGACTAAGAACAGTAACAGAGGGTGAAAGAGAGGAGGCAGGAACTTTTTTTCATTAAGGAATGACTAAAAGCATTATATTTGAAAACTAAAAAACATTACCAATTCTTAAGTAAAAAAAAAATTATTTCTTGGGGAATTATTTCTTCTTTATTTGTAGATGGGGGCCAGAAGTAGTTCTTCTGAGGAAAATCTCTGTACATGCTTAATCTTTATCTTCATTTGTTTGTTTGTTGGGGTTGGATTGGGGTTTTCTTTTTTTTTTTTTTTTTTTTGATCTTAATATATTGCTGCTTTCTGTGAGTCTGCTTCCTGTCTAAGCCACAGGGACCACAAAGCCGATTAAGTCAAAATGAATATGAGGAAACAACCTAAACATGTCTGTAACAGAAAGCCCCAATAATAATTACAGTTTATAAGGAGGCTCCAGAGACTCTGAAGGCAGTACAAATTGCTAATCAAAGAACTGGGTGAGATGCCCAGAGACAGGCAAATAAAATGAGGCAAACATATTTCCAACTTGCAGGAAGGTAGGAGGTGTGAAAGTCTAAAATTATTGTGCAATAGTTATTGAATGAGAGCATTCAAGGTACACTCAGGCTATCTAAATCATCAAATTAAAAAGAAAGGATAATGAATATCACATTAAATAACTTTATTTTTTGTTTTTTGTTTTTTTGAGAGGGAATTGGGAAGGAATTGCTTAGGATTACCCAGCTAGTTAATGTTAAGTGTCTGAGACTGAATTTGAATTCCAGTCATCCTGATTTTAGGTCTGGTGCTCAATCTACTTTGCCATCAAGTGCCACTCAGCACTTGAATTTTTAGTAGCACTGAAATTTGTCATTTTAACTTGACAGTAAACAAACATTTTGAAGAAGTAAAGTTGGAAAAATATCACCATATCCAGTTTACAAATGGAGAAACTAAATAATGATGGAAGTAGATAAGTATTACTCATCTTATCCTTGGCATTAGAGGGGAAGTTGTAAAGTAATCTTCTCTCCTTCCTACATTCTCTCTAACTCTCCAAATCCCAAATAAAAAGAAAATTAGACTGCAATCTCTACACTCAGCCATCTTTATATAACCCCTGAGATAACCTTGTTTTATTGGAAAGAGTGAATTTATAATAAAAAAATATGGCTTCTTATATATAATTGAAGGCATTAGAGTTTGTTCTCTTCCTTGTCTGCAAATATGAGAGACAGAGAGAACCAGAAACAGAGAGATAAATAGAGAAATAGAAACAGAAACAGAAACCATAGATTTTTCTAGCCCAAATAGACAAGCTTTATTGAAAACAAAATTCAAATATAACTTTTACTTTTCCCTTAACACCCCTCCTTGTCCTCCCTAGAGCTCACACACTGTTTCTCAACACATTTATCCTGTAAAATATTATGTTTGTTACATTGTACTATGTGTGCTTTACAATTATTTATATTAATATCTTGTCTTTATCCCTATTGGATTGTAAGGTTCATGCCAATAGAAAATGTCTTATCTAAATTACATAGGTTCAGACTTAGAGCTAGAAGGAACATTAAGAGATATTCAGTCCAATATAGTTTAAGGGTGAGAAAATTCAGGCTTCAAATGGCACGGTGATTTCTGCAAAGTCACACTGATACTTAAAATCAGAATATGAGACAAGATTGCCTGTTATCAAATCTCATAGATTCCTTTGCCTTCAACACAAAAATCTTAGAAAAAGTTTCCTATTATCATAGCCTTTGCTTCTTCTATCTTTATTCATTTCTCAATCCTTTGTAATATTGTTTTCAATCCATTACCTAATTGAAACTACTCCCCTTAAAATAGTCAATGGCCATCATATCAATTCTTGACCCTGATCTTCAGTGACCATTCCAAAGCATTTCACACTTTTAGCCATAGTGTCATCATTCTCTGTTATTGTTCTGTAAGGAATGACCAGCAGGATGAATACAGATAGGACTGGCGAGACTTCATGTAAGTCTAAGTGAAACAAGCAGAACCAGGAGATCATTATATACCTCAATAATGTTTGAGGATGTATTCTGATGGAAGTGGATCTCTTCAATAAAGAGAGATTTAATTGATCAAAGATGGACAGAAGCAGCTACACCCAAAGAAAGAACACTGGGAAATGAATATAAACTGCTTGCATTTTTGTTTTTCTTCCCGGGTTATTTATACCTTCTGAATCCAATTCTCCTTGTGCAACAAGAAAACTGTTCGGTTCTGCACACATATATTGTATCTAGGATATATTGTAACCTATTCAACATGTAAAGGACTACTTGCCATCTAGGGGAGGGGATGGAAGGAGGGAGGGGAAAAATCAGAACAGAAGTGAATGCAAGGGATAATGCTGTAAAAAATTATGCTGGCATGGGTTCTATCAATAAAAAGTTATTTAAAAAAAAAGTTTCATCATTCTTCAGATTTTCATTATTACCTCTTTTGGTTCTCCTTCTGTGTCAGGCTGCACCTTCTCAATCTCTTTTGTTCAATTGTTATTCATTTCTCATTCCCTAGATTTTTAACATATTCCAGGGTTCTGTCTTCTTCTCTTGGCACATTCTTGCTTGATGACCTCATCGGAGAATATGGCTTCCAGATCTGTGTAGTTCATGCTAGTCTCTTTCCAGACCTTTATTCCCACATCATCAACTGCCTATTGGAGATTTTTGCTGAAAGTTCCATGAGCATCTTTCATTTTATGTGTCATAAATAGAAACTATCTTTGCCCAATCGAGTAAGCACTTATTAACCAACAAGCATTTAGACTCAAGTCTTCTCCCTCTATTCAATGTTCCACAACTCTGCCAAAGTAATATTTGTAAACCATAGATCTGAGTGCTCTAAAAGCTCCAATGATAACTCCATTACTATTGTCCTTAGGATAAAATATCAACTTCTTTCTTCGGCCATTAGTGTCCCTTAAAATCTTTCTGTAATCTAGTTTTTCAGACTTATGACACTTCCCACTTCTTACACATCACACAGATCCAGCTAAACTAGCTGATTTACTTTTCTTCACAGATAACTTTCCATCTCTCATCTCTTTGTTTTTATTCAGTCTATTTCCCCATTCCTGCAATTCACTCTTATCTTTGCCTCATAGGGTCCCTAATTTCTTTCAAATCTCTTGAGAATTAAGTGCCCTTTAAATGAGATCTTTCTTAATCTTGTTAGACATTAATAGTGTCCTTCCACCCCTTCCACTTTTATAAATATTTAAATACTTTGCAAATATTTCATATTTGTTTTATGTTTCAAGTTGCAGGTATATATACATTTTCTATCCAGCTATTTGTCTATCTACTCATTGCTTATTTATTTCTATCATTTATCTATTTCACATAGAATATGATTTTATCAAGGTTTGGTCTTCTTTCAATGTCTACCTGTCTAGACTCAGTATTTAACACAGTTCTGCTTAATAAATGTTTTCTGATTGGTTTCCTCCATTCAGAATCACAGAATTTGAGAGTTGAAAGGGACCTCAGTGGCTTTCTAGTCCAAATCATACATGAAATTAATCCTCACAATAACATGTCTGATTTCCATCCAGATTATGTTTAAAGATCTCCAAAGAGAGGGAACCTAGATAGCCCATTTCACTTTTCAAAGGTCTGTTATAAGATTTTTTTTTTTGGACCTCAAGCTGAAATTTGCATATATAAGTGCCATCCATTATTGCTAATGATTCTGCCTTTTAGAGCCAAACTAAACAAATCCATCAAATATGTGAAGATAGATATCGCCCCCCCCCATTCTTCTCTTCTCTTGGCTAACCATTTAAATGTTTTCTTTCAATTTGTAATCATTTGACATGGATTGACTTAAACTTCTTTACCATCCTAGCTGCCTATTTTGGTTATACAATATTGCTATGTAATTCTAAATTTTTTTTTCACTGCCTGTCTCTTATGCCCAGAAAGCTCTATAACCTTATCTCTACTTTCTTGTTTCCTTGGTTTCCTTCCTAAAAAGTCTCAACTAAAGACATCTTCTTCAATAAGCCTTTTCCAGTCTTCCTTAATCTTAATGCTTTCCCTATAAGATTACCTCCCAATTTACACTGTTTGTATACTATACAGCATCTTATAGTACATGTATGTGTATACACACATACACACACACACATATATATATATACATATATATATATATAATATTTGTAAATAATTTCTTATACCTTATCTACCACCCCCCAATAGATTGTAAGGTCCTTGAGAATAAGCATTATTTGGGGCTTATTTTGAATCCCTAGAATTTAGCATAATGTCTGGAACATAATAGGTATTTAATGAATACTAGAAAATTGATTGACCGAAACTTTCCTAGCAGCAAATTCCTCCTGAAACAGGTAATACAAATATCATCTGGACTCTTATTTTATACAAAAATATTGAGGCTCTGAGAAGATGCTCTTGTTTATATGTAAATATCAGAGCAAGAATTTCTAGTGAGAACTCCCTGATGCCAGAGCTAAAGCTCTATTATATCATTCTGTCTATGCAGTCCATAAAAGCCTTGATTTCTCCATCAGCATATAACATAGTGACAGTAGGTCCTTAATGTCAATTGAAGGAATAAAAGAATGAAATGAGAACCCTAATCACTCTCTTCAACAATTTGTTAATTATTACTATTACTGGGCACCTTTTTTATTAAAGCTTTTTATTTTCAAAAGCTATGCATAAATAATTTGTAACATTCACCCTTGTAAAATTTTGTGTTCCAAATTATTTTCTCCCTCCCTTCCTCACCACCCCTTCCTTTAGATGGCAAGTAATCCAATATATGTTAAACATGTACAATTCTTCTAAACATATTTCCACATTCATCATACTGCACAAGAAAAATTAGATCAAAAAGTGATAAAGAAAACAAAATGCAAAGCTATAACAAAAAAAACTGAAAATACTATGTTGTAATTCACACTCAGTCTCCACAATCCTTTCTATGAGAGCAGCTGGCTCTATTCATCACAAGACCAGTGGAAGTGACCTGAATCACTTCACTGTTGAAAAGAGCCACATTCATCAGCATTGATCATTGTATAATCTTGCTGTTGCTATGTACAATGTTCTCCTGGTTTTACTCACTTCACTTAGAATCAATTCATGCAAGTCTTTCCAGGCCTCTTGGAAATCATTCTGCTGATTGTTTCTTATAGAACAATAATATTCCGTAATATTCTTATGTCATAACTTATTCTGTCACTCTCCAACTGATGGTGAGCATCTTCTATATTCACTCATCTCTCCAGAAGTTTATAGCTAGGAAGGGAGAGAAAAGTAACTGCATAAACAATTAGAGAAAATTTAGGTTCCAAGCAATGTAGTATTTATTGGAAATGCAGAATAAAGAGACCAGTGTGGACTGGAGAAATTCAAGATAGAAAAAGGAAGAATTTGAATTAGGCTATGAAGGATGGCTAGGATTTAGGTTAAGTAGAGTGAAAAATGGTCTGACTCATGATTTGGAGTTAGCTGAATATTGAATTGTAGGGTCTGACTTAATGGGTTTTATCTTGTCAGCTAAACCTGAATGAAGCCTTTGGGGGTTTTTGTTTTGTTTTATTTTGTTTTTTATTTTTGTTTTTGTATGGACTCCAAGGGCCAGCTACTAAAGCCATTGGGCAATTGGATTATCTTCTTTTCTTCAAAAATCTGTAATCTACAGAGCAGAAGACAGTTCAATTACAGGAGAAAAATGAAGCATGGGAGTTTCTTCCATTTTATTGAATTCACAAACATTGAGGATTCCTGGGAACAAATTGGATGCAGGATAATCTGAAGGGTAAGGAAAATTCAGTTTATCCCAAAAAATTTCCTGGCCTTGCCTGAGATGCTTAAGGATACCAGTTTACTACTTCAACTAGAGGTCACAGAGCTTTCATTAAAATCAAAATACTATCTAGAGAGTTCACAATTGACCAATATCATCTATTGACATCTTAATTTAAATGAATTAATCCTATTGGCTCTGCTATTAATTTGTTGGGGTGGGGGGAAAGATTAGTGAGTTTAGGTGAAGGGATGGGATCTGGAAAAATTTGCATAAGGTAGCAATGCTGAAGACTTTTTGAGGTGTCACCTACTGAGAGGCCCAAGGAGCTGAGGCAGTACAAGGCTACTATGGGAAAGAGGATAGAATAGACAGATAAAAGGAAGGGGGTTATATAAAAACAAACTTCTCTTGCTTCAAGGATTTTCCTAGCACTTACTAGGAGCAAAACTAATCCTTTGGATTGGCCAAAGAAGAGATGATTGAGTCAGAACAGGTACAGAGAACAGTTGAGGGAGAAAAGCAAAGGCTAACAAATCCAAATTCAGAAATTGAAAAGGTGCTTAGGAGGAGAAAGCAAAGGAATCTAGAAGAAAGTTTTGCTGCTGGTTTATATAATAATCATAGAAACTGTATTTATTTGAACTTTATTTCATCAGATTAACTTTTTCAGTGACATGTAGCATCATTTATTTTTTTTTTTGCTCTGTAAGTGCTAAAATTTTAAATTTAAAATTCCACATGATTCATTTTCTAAAGCCTAGAATCATGAACTTAAAGAGTTAAGACGGATATTGAAATAATCTTATCCAATACCTATAAATTTGTTGATGTCAGATAATAATTTATTCTTGTCTTTATATAAGTCTTGCCAACAGTGGGGCAGCAGAGGTGGCACAGAGTCTGAAATCCTGATGACTCGTCTTTCTGAACTCAAATCTGATTTCAGACACTTTCTAGCTATGTGATCCTGAACACTTAATACTGTTTGCCTCAGATCCTCATCTATAAAATGAGCTGGAAAAGGAAATGGCAAACCACTCTTTGCCAAGAAAACTCCAATTAGGTCAGAGTCAGACTTGAATGAATAACCACAAAACCTTGTGAATAGTAGATGTTTAAGAAATGTTGTTCTACATGTTTAACATTTATTAGATTGCTTGTTATCTGGGGAGGAGGTGAGGGGAAGAGGAGAAAATCTGAAACACAAGACTATGCAAGGGTCAATTATCCGTGCATAAGTTTTGAAAATAAAAAGCTTAAAAAAAAAAAAAAAAGAAAAGAAAAGTTGTTCTAGGGGGAGGATTCTGAGAAGATATGGAGTAGGTTGGAAAATTTCAAAATCTCCAGATTTCCCCCACAAATGGAACAAATTTGTGCTTCAGGGCAAACATAAATTAGTGAAAAATCATGAAGACTTGGGGCAGAACAGGGGTCCTCTAGATACAAGCCAATAAAATCTGAAGAAAATCCCGCAGGCTAGGGATTAATCTGTCTGAAGGCTAGCTCCATGAAACATCAAGTAGTGACCCCTCCGGCTAGCAAGGTGTGTCTGGAGCTTCAGCAGGAACAGCTGTGTGTGGTTCAGAAATGGTGAGGGATCATCATTTTAATAAAAAAAGCTGGAAAGATCTCTAGAAGCAAAGCAAAGTTCATCACACATTCTCAAGAGAAGGGTGTCCCACCAGTCGAGCAGACAATCGAAGGGAGGAAGCACCGTGGATGGCAGGGTCAACACTTTTAATCCCTAAAGCAAATACCCCTTCCCACCACTGACCCTCGTGGTTATTGGCTGAGGATCTTACATTCTAAATGCAGGAACTACCCAAGAAATTGAACTTGACCAATAAGTACATAGTTGCCCATATTTGACTGAAATAGGGAGATGCTGATGTCAGGAAGGGGATTTAGGTATTCCTTTGACTCAATCTTCAAAGTCCTTCAGGTCTACTCAAACTCTGAAGTAAATGAAGCCTTACTCGATTATCACAACTGCCTTGAAAGATCTCACCTCATCTCTTTCAGCTGAGACTTTTCATATCCCGGACTGTTTGTTGAATTGGGGTCTAGAGTTTGGGAGAGCTGAATGAATCTCTTCTGATTAGGAAAGCTAGTCCCAGCTATGCTACTGACATGCAGTCCTGAATGAGAAGGAACCAACGGCCAGTGAGTGCAGAGGCAAGGGGCAGGGACACTGATGACTGTGAGCACTTGCAAGAGGGGGGAGCTCTTGGTTTGAGGTCCCTGGTCAGAGGGGACAGCTGAAGGAAAGCTTGAGGCACTAGCCCCCCATCCCACAATTAGAGGCACTTATATTAATATCTCATTAAAAAATGAACTGGCAAAAAAGAAAGAACCTCACCACTGAAACATATTATAGGAACAGGGAAGACCAGGATTCATCTATAGAGTGGTGAGGTTTAGATTTTGGGATTCTCTTTTGGGGAACCAAATGATTAGGTCTAGATTTAGAGAACCAAGATGAGATTAGGGTCCCTAGTGGTCAGGGAGTTAAATGATGAGATCTAGTGGCAGATTCAGTGTTCAGGAAACCAAATAGAGAGAGATTTGGCTCCCCTGCAACCCCTTGGGATTCATCACAAGGGTAGGGAGTTTTGGGGACTCCCTTCTAGTGGTGCAGAGATTCTCTCTCTGTAAAGGAATTTACAGACCCGAAAAGACTAGACTGATAAAAGAGGTTTATTATTGTTATTGGGAAGTCAGTCTTTACTATGCAAGAATAAAAAGGCTGAATTCCTCAGTGGAGAAGTTCTGGCAGAGAGGCACAAAGTCTCATTAGAGAAATAGGTGAGGATAAAGAGAAGGTAGCACTGGAAAAGAATATTATTCCAGTGGGCAGAGGTTTCTTTGGCATAGCAAGCATGGCATACCCTGGCATGTCAGGACCTTTGCAAGGAGTTGTTACAAGTTGCAGGTTTTTTAAGCCTTGGCTTAAAGGTGGCTAGTGAGGGCTAGTGGGTGGAGTTCCAAGGCTCTTTTATCTACTTCCTTGATTTCAGCTTGAGCTGAATTTGAATAGAATTGAATGTCTCTTTAATTCAATAGGATTGGTATCTCCAGCTCTGAACTCAACCAGCCCCACCTAAGTTACAGAATGAAGCTGCTTGTCCTTGGGTGGGGTCCCCCCAGAGTCAGGATTCAAGGAGAATTTGTCCTTCAAGGAGTTTTAGAGTTTCAGGGTCCCTTTTTCAAGAGGACACTTTGGTTAAAAAAAAAAAAAAAAAGCTTCTACCCCAAAGAGTAACGTAAAATGGCTCCCTGCTCAAAGACAATTTATAGAACTCAAAAAGGAATTTAAAAATCAAAAGAGAGATATTGAGGAAAAACTAAAGGAAAAAAAAATAAAACCATCCAAGAAAAAACAAGATTATAAAAAAGATAGTTAACCAACTAGAAAAGTAGGTACAGAGACTTCCGGTTAAGATGGCGGAGAGGAGGCACATAGCTGTGTAGCTCCACGCTTTCTCTCACTATCCATTTCATTACAAGCCTCTGAATTAATGCTTGACTGAAAAAAAACCCACAAATAGTTACCAAGAGAAGCCATCCTTGAGATTCGCCAAGAAAGGTCTGTCTTTACTGGAGGGCTGGGACGGTTTTAGATCAGGCGCAGGCTGAGGGCAGCGGCAGTGAGAGCACGGGAGCAGACTGGAGAGGGGGTGGGGAGTGATCGCAGCCGTCTCTGCAGGGAGAGCTTCGCTACAGGACTGGATACTTTGCTCCGGCAGCAAGTCAGCAGCCCAGCAGAGAAGCTAAAAACACCGGGGCTGAAGAATACAACCCCAAACAGCTGGAGTCTCTTGGGACCTGGCCGCCCCTCCCTCCCCCCCCCCCCCCCCAGTGATTCAGCACGCTCTGGGATCTCAGAGCGCAGGCGCACACAGTCCTGCTAGTGCCTCACTGCTGCCCCCTGCAGTCTGTAGAGGAAGCTCGGTAACACCACCCAGCCCCTCCCCCAAAGAAAGACTCCAGTTTTTTCTGTTTTTCTTTGCTAGTTTGTCTTTGATTATTAGACAGAATGAGCAAGAAACTGAAGAGGACTTTAACCCTTGACAGCTTCTATACAGATAGAGAGCAGACTCTAAATCCTGAGGAGACTAAAAACAGACAGTCTCCAGGTGAATCCCCAAAGGAGGAGATCATCTGTTCCTCAGCACAGATGAACCTCATAGAAGTAATTAAAAAGGCTCTCACAAGGGAGCTAGAAGAAAAATGGGGAAAGCAGAGTGAGGCTTGGCAAAAGGAGAGGGAAGCTTGGGAAAAGGAGAGGGAGGCTTGGCAAAAGAGCCTGGAGAAGTCAGTTAAAGAGAGAGTGGATAAAGAAGTAAAATCCTTGAAAAATAGAATTGGTGAACTGGAAAACAAAATTGGCGAAATGGAAAAAAATTCCACAGAACAAAAGAACTCAATGGGACAATTAGAAAAAGATTTTTAAAAAGTGAGTGAAGAAAATACTTCACTGAAAATCAGAATTGAACAATTGGAATTGAATGACTCAAGGAGACAAGAAGAATCAGTCAAGCAAATCCAAAAAAATCAAACAATGGAAAAGAATGTGAAATACCTTCTGGGGAAGACAACAGACCTGGAAAACAGATCCAGGAGAGACAATCTGAGAATCATTGGACTCCCAGAAAAGAATGATGAAAAAAAGAGCCTGGACACTATTTTCCAGGAAATTATCAAAGAGAACTGCCCAGAAGTCATAGAAACAGAGGAAAAAATAAACATTGAAAGGATTCATTGATCACCCACTGAAAGGGATCCTAAAATCAAAACACCAAGGAATATAGTGGCCAAAGGCCAGAACCCTCAGACGAAGGAAAAAATATTGCAAGCGGCTAGAAAAACCCAATTCAAGTATCAAGGAGCCACAATAAGGATCACCCAGGATCTGGCAGCATCCACATTAAAAGATCGAAGGGCCTGGAATATGATATTCCGAAAGGCTAAGGAACTTGGTATGCAACCAAAAATAACTTACCCAGCGAGAATGAGCATCTTTTTCCAGGGAAGAAGATGGACATTCAATGAAGTAAGCGAATTTCATCTATTTCTGATGAAAAAACCAGAACTTAACAAAAAGTTTGATCTACAAATATAGAACTCAAGAGAAATCTAAAAAGGTAAAGATTAATCTTGGGAACTATATTTCTACTATATAGATGTATAAAGAATACATGTATACCTTGTTCTAGAAATTGATGTGGAAAGGACATTGTACCAGAAAAAGGGTAAAGTGGGGGTAGTACATCTCATGAAGAGGCATAGGAAACCTATTATATCTGAGAGAAAGAATGGAGGGGGATGAATATAGTGGGTATCTTACTGCCTTCAGAATTGGCTTTAAGTGAAAAATCTTAAGACATATTCAATCTATGGTGAAACTTCTCCCACCTCATTGAAAAGTGAGAAGGGAAAAGTGAAAAGGGAAGGAATAAGCTAAGAGGAAGGGAATACGGAAACTGGGAGGGATACTAAAGGCGGGGGGAGGGATACTAAAAAGGGAAGGCTGTGAGAAGCAAGTGGTGCTCACAAGCTTAATACTGGAAAGGGGGGAAAGGGGAAAGAAGGGAGAAAAACATAAACCGGGGTTAACAAGATGGCAAGTAATACAGAATTGGTCATTCTAACCATAAATGTGAACGGGGTAAACTCCCCCATAAAGAGGAAGCGGTTAGCAGAATGGATTAAAAGCCAGAATCCTACAATATGTTGTTTACAGGAAACACACCTGAAGCGGGGAGATACATGCAGGTTAAAGGTAAAAGGTTGGAGCAAAATCTACTATGCTTCAGGTGAAGTCAAAAAAGCAGGGGTAGCCATCCTGATCTCAGATCAAGCTAAAGCAAAAATTGATCTAATTAAAAGAGATAAGGAAGGGCACTATATCTTGCTAAAGGGTAGCATGGATAATGAAGCACTATCTATATTAAACATATATGCACCAAGTGGTGTAGCATCTAAATTCTTAAAAGAGAAATTAAGAGAGCTGCAAGAAGAAATAGACAGTAAAACTATAATAGTGGGAGATCTTAACCTTGCACTCTCAGAATTAGATAAATCAAACCACAAAATAAATAAGAAAGAAGTCAAAGAGGTAAATAGAATACTAAAAAAGTTAGATATGATAGATCTCTGGAGAAAATGTAATGGAGACAGAAAGGAATACACTTTCTTTTCAGCAGTTCATGGAACCTATACAAAAATTGACCATATATTAGGACATAAAAACCTCAAACTCAAATGCAGTAAGGCAGAAATAGTAAATGCATCCTTTTCAGACCACAATGCAATGAAAATTACATTCAACAAAAAGCAGGGGGAAGTAGACCAAAAAATAATTGGAAACTAAATAATCTCATACTAAAGAATGATTGGGTGAAACAGCAAATCATAGACATAATTAATAACTTCACCCAAGAAAACGATAATAATGAGACATCATACCAAAATGTATGGGATGCAGCCAAAGCAGTAATAAGGGGAAATTTCATATCTCTAGAGGCCTATTTGTATAAAATAGAGAAAGAGAAGGTCAATGAATTGGGCTTGCAACTAAAAATGCTAGAAAAGGAACAAATTAAAAACCCCCAGTCAAACACTAAACTTGAAGTTCTAAAAATAAAAGGAGAGATCAATAAAATTGAAAGTAAAAAAACTATTGAATTAATTAATAAAACTAAGAAAAACCAACAAAATAGACAAACCCTTAGTAAATCTGATTAAAAAAAGGAAAGAGGAAAATCAAATTGTTAGTCTAAAAAATGAAAAGGGAGAACTCGCCACTAACGAAGAGGAAATTAGAGCAATAATTAGGAGTTACTTTGCCCAACTTTATGCCAATAAATTCGACAACTTAAATGAAATAGAAAAATACCCAAAAATATAGCTTGCCCAAACTAACAGAGGAAGAAGTAAATATCCTAAACAGTCCCATCTCAGAAAAAGAAATAGAACAAACTATCAATCAACTCCCTAAGAAAAAATCCCCAGGACCAGATGGATTTACATGTGAATTCTACCAAACATTTAAAGAACAATTAACTCCAATGCTAAATAAACTATTTGAAAAAATAGGGATTGAAGGAGTCCTACCAAACTCCTTTTATGACACAGATACCTAAACCAGGTAGGCTGAAAACAGAGAAAGAAAATTATAGACCAATCTCCCTAATGAATATTGATGCTAAAATCTTAAATAAAATATTAGCAAAAAGATTACAGAAAATCATCCCCAGGATAATACACTATGACCAAGTAGGATTTATACCAGGAATGCAGGGCTGGTTCAATATTAGGAAAACTATTAGCATAATTGACTATATCAATAACCAAACAAACAAAAACCATATGATCATCTCAATAGATGCAGAAAAAGCATTTGATAAAATCCAACATCCATTCCTAATAAAAACACTTGAGAGCATAGGAATAAATGGACTTTTCCTTAAAATAGTCAGGAGCATATATTTAAAACCATCAGTAAGCATCATATGCAATGGGGAAAAACTGGAACCTTTCCCAGTAAGATCTGGAGTGAAGCAAGGTTGCCCACTATCACCATTATTATTTAATATCGTATTAGAAACACTAGCCTCGGCAATAAGAGTCGAGAAAGATATTAAAGGAATTAGAGTAGGCAATGAGGAAACCAAACTATCACTCTTTGCAGATGATATGATGGTATACCTAGAGAACCCCAGAGATTCTACTAAAAAGCTATTAGAAATAATTCATAATTTTAGCAAAGTAGCTGGCTACAAAATAAATCCCCATAAATCCTCAGCATTTTTATACATCACCAACAAAACCCAACAGCAAGAGATACAAAGAGAAATTCCATTCAGAATAACTGTTGATACCATAAAATATTTGGGAATCTATCTACCAAAGGAAAGTCAGGAATTATATGAGCAAAATTATAAAAAAGTCTCCACACAAATAAAGTCAGACTTAAATAATTGGAAAAATATTAAGTGCTCTTGGATCGGCCGAGCGAACATAATAAAGATGACAATACTCCCTAAACTAATCTATTTATTTAGTGCTATACCAATCAGACTTCCAAGAAAATATTTTATTGATCTAGAAAAAATAACAACAAAATTCATATGGAACAATAAAAAGTCGAGAATCTCAAGGGAATTAATGAAAAAAAAATCAAATGAAGGTGGCCTAGCTGTACCTGATCTAAAATTATATTATAAAGCAGCAGTCACCAAAACCATCTGGTATTGGCTAAGAAATAGATTAGTTGATCAGTGGAAAAGGTTAGGTTCACAAGACAGAATAGTCAACTATAGCAATCTAGTGTTTGACAAACCCAAAGATTCTAAATTTTGGGATAAGATTTCATTATTTGATAAAAACTGCTGGGATAACTGGAAATTAGTATGGCAGAAATTAGGCAAGGACCCACACTTAACACCACATACCAAGATAAGATCAAAATGGGTCCATGACCTAGGCATAAAGAACGAGATTATAAATAAATTAGAGGAACATAGGATAGTTTATCTCTCAGACTTGTGGAGGAGAAAGAAATTTGTGACCAAAGATGAACTAGAGACCATTACCAATCACAAAATAGAAAATTTTGATTATATCAAATTAAAAAGCCTTTGTACAAACAGAACGAATGCAAACAAGATTAGTAGGGAAGTAACAAACTGGGAAAACATCTTTACAATTAAAGGTTCTGATAAAGGCCTCATTTCCAAAATATATAGAGAACTGACTCAAATTTATAAAAAATCAAGCCATTCTCCAATTGATAAATGGTCAAAGGATATGAACAGACAATTTTCAGATGAAGAAATTGAAACTATTACCACTCACATGAAAGAGTGTTCCAAATCACTATTGATCAGAGAAATGCAAATTAAGACAACTCTGAGATATCACTACACTCCTGTCAGATTGGCTAAGATGACAGGAAAAAACAATGATGAATGTTGGAGGGGATGCGGGAAAACGGGGACATTGATGCATTGTTGGTGGAGTTGTGAACGAATCCAGCCATTTTGGAGAGCGATCTGGAATTATGCCCAAAAAGTTATCAAACTGTGCATACCCTTTGATCCAGCAGTGTTTCTATTGGGCTTATACCCCAAAGAGATACTAAAAAAGGGAAGGGGACCTGTATGTGCCAAAATGTTTGTAGCAGCCCTGTTTGTAGTGGCTAGAAACTGGAAAATGAATGGATGCCCATCAATTGGAGAATGGCTGGGTAAATTGTGGTATATGAATGTTATGGAATATTATTGCTCTGTAAGGAATGACCAGCAGGATGAATACAGAGAGGCTTGGAGAGACCTACATGGACTGATGCTAAGTGAGATGAGCAGAACCAGGAGATCATTATACACTTCGACAACGATATTGTATGAGGATGTATTCTGATGGAAGTGGATTTCTCTGACAAAGAGACTTAACTGAGTTTCATTGGAGAAATGATGGACAGAAACAGCTACACCCAAAGAAGGAATACTGGGAAATGAATGTGAACTATTTGCATTTTTGATTTTCTTCCCGAGTTATTTTTACCTTCTGAATCCAATTCTCCCTGTGCAGCGGGAGAACTGTTTGGTTCTGCAAATATGTATTGTATCTAGGATATACTGCAACATGTTTAGCATATATAGGACTGCTTGCCATACTGGGGGGGGGGGGGGGGGGAGGAGGGAGGGAGGGGAAAAAACGAAACATAAGTGATTGCAAGGGATAATGTCGTGTAGAAATTATCCTGGCATGGATTCTGTCAATGCGAAGTTATTATTAAATAAAATAAAATTTATTATTAAAAAAAAAAAAAAAAAAAAAAAGAAGGGAAGCAACAAACTGGGAAAATATCTTCACAGTTAAAGGTTCTGATAAAGGCCTCATTTCCAAAATATATAGAGAACTGACTCAAATTTATAAGAAATCAAGCCATTCTCCAATTGATAAATGGTCAAAGGATATGAACAGATAATTTTCAGAGGATGAAATTGAAACTATTACCACTCATATGAAAGAGTGTTCCAAATCATTATTGATCAGAGAAATGCAAATTAAGACAACTCTGAGATACCACTACACACCTGTCAGATTGGCTAAGATGACAGGAAAAAATAATGATGAATGTTGGAGGGGATGTGGGAAAACTGGGACACTGATGCATTGTTGGTGGAGTTGTGAACAAATCCAACCATTCTGGAGAGCAATCTGGAATTATGCCCCAAAAGTTATCAAATTATGCATATCCTTTGATCCAGCAGTGTTTCTATTGGGCTTATATCCCAAAGAAATACTAAAGAAGGGAAAGGGACCTGTATGTGCCAAAATGTTTGTAGCAGCCCTATTTGTAGTGGCTAGAAACTGGAAAATGAATGGATGCCCATCAATTGGAGAATGGCTGGGTAAATTGTGGTATATGAATGTTATGGAATATTATTGTTCTGTAAGAAATGACCAGCAGGATGAATACAGAGAGGACTGGCGAGACTTACATGAACTGATGCTAAGTGAAATGAGCAGAACCAGGAGATCATTATACACTTCGACAACAATATTGTATGAGGACTATTTTGATGGAAGTGGATTTCTTTGACAAAGAGACCTGAGTTTCAATTGATAAATGACGGACAAAAGCAGCTACACCCAAAGAAAGAACACTGGGAAATGAATGTGAACTATCTGCATTTTTGTTTTTCTTCCCGGGTTATTTATACCTTCTGAATCCAATTCTCCCTATGCAACAAGAGAACTGTTCGGTTCTGCAAACATATATTGTATCTAGGATATACTGCAACATATCCAACATATAAAGGACTGCTTGCCATCTAGGGGAGGGGGTGGAGGGAGGGAGGGGAAAAAAATCGGAACAGAAATGAGTGCAAGGGATAATGTTATTTTAAAAAATTACCCTGGCATGGATTCTGTCAATATAAAGTAATTATTAAATAAAAATTAAAAAAAAAATAAAGCAAAAAAAAAAAAAAAAAAAGTAGGTACAGAGTCTCAAAGATGAAACTCTTTGAAAATTAGAATGATGCAAGGGGAAGCCATTGAACTTGTGAGAGGTCAAGAAATAACTAAACTGAGTATTAAAAAATGAGAAAATAGAAAAGAATGTGAAACATCTTGTAAGAAATGACAGATCTAGAAAACAGATTAAAAAAAATATATAAGAATAATTGGGCTACCAGAAAGTTGTGATCAAAAAGAGAACATTTGTTGAGGTTGGGAAAGGGGACCCCAAAAGTTTGGGATAACAGACTGATGTTCTGAGGTGTCTCAAAAGAAATTGCAGGCTTGATTGCTGGGTGGGGGAGGGGATGGGGGAAGAAGGAAAAAATTTGCGTCAGGAGGTTATGCAGGAGTCTATGTTAGAAAAATTACCCATGCATATGCTTTGTGAATAAAATGCTTTAATAAAAAAAAAGAAAGAAAGAAAGAAATAGAGAGAGAGGGAGAAAGAAAAAAAGGGAAAGAAAGAAAGAAAGGAAGGAAGGAAGGAAGGAAGGAAGGAAGGAAGGAAGGAAGGAAGGAAGGAAGGAAGGAAGGAAGGAAGGAAGGAAGGAAGGAAGGAAGGAAGGAAGGAGGAAGGAAAGAAGGAAGGAAGAAGGAAGGAAGGAAGGAAGGAAGGAAGGAGGAAGGAAGGAAGGAAGGAAGGAAGGAAGGAAGGAAGGAAGGAAGGAAGGAAAGAAGGAAGGAGGAAGGAAGGAGGAAGGAAGGAAGGAAGGAAGGAAGGAGGAAGGAAGGAAGGAAGGAAGGAAGAAGGAAGGAAGGAGAAAGGAAGGAAGGAAGGAAGGAAGGAAGGAAGGAAGGAAGGAAGGAAGGAAGGAAGGAAGGAAGGAAGGAAGGAGAAAGGAAGGAAGGAAGGAAGGAAGGAAGGAAGGAAGGAAGGAAGGAAGGAAGGAAGGAAGGAAGGAAGGAAGGAAGGAAAGAAAGAAGGGAAAGAAGAAGAATAGAGATAATCAGAAGGAGAAAACACTGGGTGGGAGGAGGGGGAGGCAAAGAAAAGACTAAAGGGAATCTAGGTCCACTGGTAATGTGCAGAACAGATAAACCCCTAATGGGAAAAGCTGTTTTTGTAATGATACATCAATCAAATGCTAGGAAGCACATTAATGTGTACTAACTCTAAATGGCAAACACACCTCCTGTGCTATTATAAGGAGGAGAATTCCATTTTGGGATTGAACATTAGTCATCAGAAATATTTGGGTTCAAATCTTGCCTTGAAAACTTTGCTAGCTTTGTGACCATGAACATTAGATCTGGAATCAGGAGACCAATATTTGAATACTGACTTTGTTTCTTACAATCTATGTGTAACCTGAGAGCAAATCACTGAATTTCTCTGGGCCTCAGTTTCCTCATCTGGAACGTAAGGAGGCTGGACATTATGTCTCTTAAATCTGTTTCTAAATTTGTTATTCCATGACCCCAAAGAAGAGAAAATACCTACAGTGTCCCAACTGGTATCCAAAAGCACTGAAAATCTTTAGAGAATAAAAATGATCTCTGGGTTATATAAACTTGCCCCAAAGCCAGGGCATATTTCTCAACAAAGAATATGATCAAGAAATACATTCCTGAGCTATCCCTCAACAAACACTCTCTGCTCCAAGAGAATTTAAAGGCTACATAAGAACTCTCAAATCATGGACCACATACCTTCAAAGTTCAGGAACCCTATTTCAGAATCAGTGGTACTCATACAATCCATAATATCTGCTTAGTCAACTGTAAAATTTCAGCTTCAGATACTATATAATGAATGAGTTCTTCAATTAGTATGATCATTCTTTGTTATTCATTAAATTGGACTTTTGAGTCATTCACTGTACTCTATCATTTCCTTCCTTGATTTTCTTATATTTCCTCTCTAAAATAGCTATGAAGAAGAATTCTATTATCATTTGAATCCTATTTTATTGCCTCCTTCTGCAACATTCATCAGTCTCTAATCTTCTCACTTCTAGTTCCTAAAGAGCAGTGGATCAACCAAGATTTCACAATAATCAAAGTAAACTAGAATGTGTATATATATATATATACACAACCTATATATATCTCCTCCAGCTTCTTGGACCCACTGGTGAAGTTAAGTGCCAGATGAATTGATAAACAACACTGAAAGGGACTTTGCAAATCCTTGTATCACAGGTGCTAGTCCTTCCTTTTTTACAGACCCACAGCCAGCTACCACTTAATAGAAAGTGTATTGGAATTGGAGAAGCTGGCTTTCAGGCCTGTGACAAATGCCAGTTTGATTAGGAGCAATTTAATCTCTCTGAGCCTCTTCCACCTTTGTAAAATGGAGATAATAGTTCTATCTTATTCATAGGATTACTGTGAGAAAACCTTTAATAAAGCATCTCCAAAACAAAAGCCATCATCTATAGCTCTATCTCATTAAAACTTTGCTTTCAGAACCACCATGGTCTCTGATTGGTGAGTTTTCCTCTTATCTTGCCTAGATCTAGACGTCTACTTTCTACTCCTCCCCTATCATTTTTTTTTAGTTCCCCTTAATCTGTTTTTCCCTTGTATATAAACCCCTTGAGGTCTGGGACTATCCCATTTTCTTATTTTTGTATCCCTTTCACCTGCACAGTGCCGAACACATAAGTATTTAATAAATTCTCTATTTTTTTCTCTTTTTTTGATATTTTGTTTTATTTTATTTTATAATAACTTTATATTGACAGAATCCATGCCAGGGTAATTTTTTTACAACATTATCCCTTGCACTCGTTTCTGTTCCAATTTTTCCCCTCCCTCCCTCCACCCTCTCCCGAGATGGCAAGCAGTCTTATATATGTTAGATATGTTGCAATATATCCTAGATACAATATATGTTTGCAGAACCAAACAGTTCTCTTGTTGCACAGGGAGAATTGGACTCAGAAGGTAAAAATAACCCAGGAAGAAAAACAAAAATGCAAATAGTTCACATTCGTTTCCCAGTGTTCTTTCTTTGGGTGTAGCTGCTTCTGTCCATCATTTATCAATTGAAACTCAGTTAGGTCTCTTTGTCAAAGAAATCCACTTCCATCAGAATATATCCTCATACAATATCGTTGTCGAAGTGTAAAGTGATCTCCTGGTTCTGCTCATTTCATTTAGCATCAATTCATATAAGTCTCTCCAAGCCTCTCTGTATTCATCCTGCAGGTCATTTCTTACAGAACAATAATATTCCATAACATTCATATACCACAATTTACCTAGCCATTCCCCAATTGATGGGCATCCACTCATTTTCCAGCTTCTAGCCACTACAAACAGGGCTGCCACAAACATTTTGGCACATACAGGTCCCTTTCCCTTCTTTAGTATCTCTTTGGGGTATAAGCCCAGTAGTAGCACTGCTGGATCAAAGGGTATGCACAGTTTGATAACTTTTGGGGCATAATTCCAGATTGCTCTCCAGAATGGTTGGATTCGTTCACAACTCCACCAACAATGCATCAGTGTCCCTGTTTTCCCGCATCCCCTCCAACATTCATCATTATTTTTTCCTGTCATCTTAGCCAATCTGACAGGTATGTAGTGGTATCTCAAGAGTTGTCTTAATTTGCATTTCTCTGATCAATAATGATTTGGAACACTCTTTCATATGAGTGGTAATAGTTTCAATTTCATCATCTGAAAATTATCTGTTCATATCCTTTGACCATTTATCAATTGGAGAGTGGCTTGGTTTCTTATAAATTTGAGTCAGTTCTCTATATATTTTGGAAATGAGCCTTTATCAGAATCTTTAACTGTGAAGATGTTTTCCCAGTTTGTTGCTTCCCTTCTAATCTTGTTTGCATTAGTTTTGTTTGTACAAAGGCTTTTTAATTTGATATAATCAAAATTTTCTATTTTGTGATCAGTAATGGTCTCTAGTTCATCTTTGGTCACAAATTTCTTTCTCCTCCACAAGTCTGAGAGATAAACTATCCTATGTTCCTCTAATTTATTTATAATCTCATTCTTTATGCCTAGGTCATGGACCCATTTTGATCTTATCTTGGTATATGGTGTTAAGTGTGGGTCCATGCCTAATTTCTGCCATACTAATTTCCAGTTATCCCAGCAGTTTTTATCAAATAATGAATTCTTATCCCAAAAGTTAGGATCCTTGGGTTTGTCAAACACTAGATTGCTATAAGTGACTATTCTGTCTTGTTCTCTATTTTTTTCTATCTGACTCTGTTTCTAGCGATCTACCTATGTCTGTCTTCTCTATTCATTTTAGTGTTACTTTTGTTATATGTTTTCTTTCTTTCAATTATTAAATAATTCTAAGCAAATATTTGTCACACAGATGATTTGAAATAGTGAGTTAGAAATCTGTTAAAGCTTAATTTAAAATGTATTATTTTCTTTTAGGTTACAAGCTTCAGCACTTTTAATCAAGCAAAAGAAAAAATTGGCAACCACTATAGCCCCAGGTCACTACTGCTTCTTTCCTTTCAGATGTTTCCAGCACCCAAAAAGCTGAATCTCTATCCTAAAGGAAGTAGGGATAGGAAGTAAGGGAATGAATAACGTTAAATAGTTTCTCCTCTCACATTCAAACCAATCACAAGCTCAACTCATTTAATGATTTAACATCTTGTTTCTATGGCAAAAAATAAGACTTAATTTCACTTGGAGAAGACTCTGTTGGCAACATTGACAAGGTAAAAAGTAAAATAACATCAGGATTGAGTAAAGAAAACAGAAGCAGGGGGAGATTGTTATTTTCAAAATATGTGTGTAGTAAGGGTTCAGTCTTGTTTTAACAAGACTTTTAACAAGAAGGAAACAGCACCTTTCTGATCTTCATACAGTTTGCTCCTTCCATCTACTCTTCAATGCAATGATACAATATGATCCTGACAATCTGTTGTTCCCATAACTGGAATATTTTCAATCCCCATCTCTACTTCCTGCTTCTCATAAGAATTAATTCAAACCCAACTTTCTGCAAGAAAACTCTCATGATGCCTTTCCCCCAGGTCCCACCCCCAATCCATATTTACTTTATATTTAGCTGTTTTTACCTTGAATATAGATATAGCTATTTGCATATTGTCTGCATTAGAATATAGACCCCATCGAGAGCAGGGAATCAGGATTTTGCCTTTGTATTCTCAGAATTTAACATAATTTCTGGCATATGGTAAGCATATAAGCATTGACTGACTTACCTACTAATATGTTGGGTTTTTTTTTTTAATTAAACTTGGCCCTATTTGCTGCATTTCTCTCAGAATCCTCATTACCAAGACCCTATTCCAGAAGAAGGAATGAGTTCCTGGGAAGAATTGCTTTGGGGACTTTGGAGTTGTTTTTATTTTTTCATTAAAACAATATGGCAGAAGCCCCACGGATAAACCAGGAACACGAACTTCAGACTGCAACCTCTCTGATGAATCTCTGCTACACTTAAGTTGTGTCTTTATCTTAAACAGATGTTGTTGGTTCTTGCTAAATGAAAAGGCTGATTCCACAGAAGACTTGTACTTATTCTAATTAGTTGAGATACTTTAGGAATTTAGGATTCTGCTTCTGACTGCATCTATTTAAACCAGCTCTCTCCAAAATCACCAGTGATTTCTTTTTTGTTACCATTTATACATTAATTTTTATTTGTCTCTTTTTATATCACAGTAGTTTCTTCCTGCAATTCTAGACCTATGCAATTTAATATAATATTTTTATTAAAAAAGAAAAAATGAAAATCAGCATAACTATTAATATATTTTTAAAAGTCTGAAAATAGGTGCAACATGGAATACTTGTGAATCTTCCACCTCTGCAAAGAGAAGGAGTAACAGGTCTTCTTATGTCTGCACTTTCAAGTCTTTCAAATCTTTATAATTTTTCAGCATTCATTGTTTGTTTTCCTGAGGTTCTTTCCATATTTACATGTTGTAGACTTTGTGCATAGCCATTCTTCAAGAAAAGGCTTCAAGAAATCAACTCCTCTTAGATAGCCATGTCTGGATGCCCCAGCCTAAAAAGATCTCTCTATCCTCTAAAAATGGGAGAGTGATTCCATACAACTCTTTGGGAAGTTAAATACATATGGTCTCTGCTTATTTTTGCCTTGAATTGGTATTTAAATCTTTCATTGCCTACACCTGGTAATGTCTCATTGCCCCAACTAGATGGTGTTCATATCTTTGAGGGTGGGACACCTTTGCTTCTTCCACATGGCTCACTCACAGGAGGTGATCAACAAATAGAAAGTAATTATTGCAAAAAGAAGAAGTGTGAATTCATTCAAATTAATGGAGTGAAAAAAGACATTTAGTTGTCAGGGTAACTGTGTCTCAATTATGGCTGCCCTGTAGCCTGTATTTTTTTTTTTTTTGGTCTTTCTGTCTCTCTCTCTTTTTTCCCCTTTGAACTTGAATACATGGAAGAACACATGAAAATGCTAAAGAGATGTTTTAAAAGTGTAGAGTGAATGAGTGAGAAGAAATGTGCAGAAAAGGGAAAAAAACTTAAAACTGAGAGAAGCATCAGCTGAGATTTCAGAAAGCAGGCAGAAAGGCCTGGCTAAAGTCCATGATTAGAAAAAGAACAAGCTTTTATCTAACCTCTAAAGTGGGGAAAAAGGGGAGAGATGGACAGTGGTTCATATGTTGTTTTGATGACTAACAGTACTTCCTTTTCTCAAATTATTTAGACTCAAATCAATTTCAATTGCTTTGGTTTTTTTCCTTTAAAAAAAAAAGCAAATGGACGCTTGGTATTTACTTTTATTTATTCTCTTTAGATAAATTCTGCATATACTTACATATGTCTTTGTTTTCTCCCCCATTAGAAGACAAGTTCCTTATAAAGGTGATTTATTTTATTTTTTATTAAAGCCTTTTTATTTTCAAAATATATACATTGATAATTTTCAACATTCATCCTTACAAAACCTTGTGTTCCAAATTTTTTCTCTCCCTTTCCCTCCCCTAAATGGCAAGTGATCCAATATATGTTAAACATGTGCAATTCTTCTATACATATTTCCAGAATTATCATGCTGCACAAGAAAAATCAGATCAAAAAGGGAAAAAATGAAAAAGAAAACAAAATACAAACAACAACAAAAAGTGAAAATATTCTGTTGTGATACACACTCAGTTCCCTCAGACCTCTCTCTGGGTGCAGATGGCCCTCTTCATTACAAGATCATTGGTACTGGCCTGAATCATCTTATTGCTGAAAAGAGCCAAATCCATCAGAATTAATAATCATATAATCTTGTTGTGGTGATATATAATGTTCTCCTAGTCCTGCTCATTTCATTTAGCATCAGTTCATGTAAGTCTTTCCAGGATTCTCTGAAATCATCCTGCTGATCATTTCTTACAGAACAATAATATTCCATAACATTCATATACCACAATTTATTCAGCCATTCTCCAATTGATGGGCATCCACTCAGTTTCCAGTTTCTTGTCACTACAAAGAGTGGCTGCCACAGACATTTTTGCACATGTGGGTCCCTTTCCCTCCTCGAAGATCTCTTTGGAATATATGCCCAGTAGAAACAAGGCTGGATCAAAGGGTATGCAGAGTTTAATAGTCCTTTGGGCATAGTTCCAGATTGTTGTCTAGAATGGTTGGATCAATTTACAGTTCCACTAATAATGTATCAGTGTCCCAGTTTTCCCACATCCCCTCCAACATTCATCATTATCTTTTCCTGTCATCTTAGCCAATCTGAGAGGTATGTAATCCTACTTCAGAATTGCTTTAATTTTCATTTCTCTGCTCAATAGTGATTTAGAGCACCTTTTCATATGACTAGAATTGATTTGAATTTCATCATCTGAAAACTGCCTATTCATATCCTTTGACAATATCAATTTACAATATCAATTGTAAAATGGCTTGAATTCTTATAAATTTAAGTCAATTCTCCATATACTTTAGAAAATAGGCCTTTATCATAACACTTGAATGTAAAAATTTTTCCCAGTTTATTGTTCCCCTTCTAATCTTGTCTGCATTGGTTTTGTTTGTATAAAAACCATTTTACCTTAATATAATCAAAATTATCTATTTTGCATTCAATAATGTACTTGAGTTCTTTTTTGGCCACAAATTCCTTCCTTTTCCACAGATCTGAGAGTTAATCTATCCTTTATTTTTCTAATTTTCTCATAATATTGAAGCCAGAGGGAACTGTTTTATTTACTATAAGTTGTGGTCCTTTTAAGATTATCATTCTGTGTGGTGTTCTCTTCTTTAAAATATAATAGTTCTCTCTGAGCAGATTTCTTGGGGAGGTTTTCTGGAGGCAGTTTTAGTTTCAGTTCTGAGTAATAATCACTCCAAATGCAGCCAGGGATTAAAGTACAGTCTTTTATTGTCTCTTCCAAAATCTTGTCTCCTTCATTTGGGGGTCAGCTAGTTTTCTGGAGGCCTTCTTTCTCCTTGGTTCCAAGAGCTCTTGCCACTAGTCCTTTGTCTCTGCTCCCTTCAGCCTCCAGCCAGCATAAAGGTGGAAGAAGGAATGAATCTGTCTTGCCTCTGAGAGAGGGCTTCTGCTGAACTGACTGACTGGCTCACTGAAGCTCTTTTTATGCTCAATGTAAAAGGTTGACTCCTCCTCTGAAAGAGTGGAATTATGGGATCTGAGAGTGGGATTATGGGTTTCTGAAGGCTTGTGAATCTCATACTGAATACTAACTTGTGAATCTCCCAAAAATGTGAACTCCAATGAGTACTTAAATACATTAGTGAGCTAGAGGATTTGCTAAATACCATGCTAAATTAGATAATTATTGTCTCTATCAACTCTAATGAGTTAACACTTTGTAAGGATTCCAACAATTCTGAGATTGTGTCCCTTTTGACGTGGATCTCCTAGGCTCCAAGGAGTAAAGACAGAGCCCAAACCTTTAAGGATGAGAGAATCAACTCCGGTAGAAATTCTGAATTCTCATTCAGTTGAGGAATTCTGATCTGAGCTGTCCCAGCCCCAACCTGATCTGATCTGCTCAGGCTGTCCCAGCCCCCACTAAGATACCCAAAATAACAGCTTCCTTCAACTAAGTTCTTTGCAGATGGACCTAGGTAGCTTGAGATCTCTGTCATTCTCAGCTGCCAGGATCCTTCTGCTCACTAAGAAAGCATTCTCATGCCAAAATTCCATTTTCCCACTAGAAACTGATTTCTATCCAACAATAAACTTTCATTTTTCAACTAATAATACACTATTTCCAGTCTGCATATGATAGGGAAATCAAAAAAAAGATGGATTGATGGATGGATGGATGGATGGATAAATAGATGAGTATTTATTGATGGAATGAATGAGGTGGAAGAGATGTAGGTTAGTTGGATAAATATCCCATTGAAGGTTTTCCACCAAAGGGTAAAGCTTCCCTTCAATCTATAAGTGATCCAAGTAGATCCACCAGTGTATTGAAGAACTTAACCAGTATTTAGTATAGATAGAATTGCTAAAGTTATCTTAGAACTCAAGCAAAATGACTTCTTTTCAGTCAAGGTTTCTGGATCACAATCAGAAATCATTGTTGTACATATATTGGTCAACCTGACATATGGGGGAGGGGGTGGAGGGAAGAAGGGGAAAAATTGAAACAAAAGGTTTTGCAATTGTCAATGCTGAAAAATTACCCATGCGTATATCTTGTAAATAAAAATCTATAATAATAATTTAAAAAAAAAAAAAAAGAAATCATTGTTGTAAGTCTGAAACATAGCTAGAATCATTCTGGAAGGAATTTGGTCTTGAACTTTCACAATTCTTTATATCTCTGCCATGATATTTAGCTAAATAAAAGCTCTTGGGAGTGGCTGTTAGCAGGGAGGAAATGAGGTTCAATATCAAGTGTTAAAAGGCATCTAGATTATTAAGGAGAGAACCTATTTGCTTCCTAAATTAAAATATCCCAAGTGTCTAGAAAGGAACTTAACTCCCTACAATTAAGCTGTCTAGGCTTAGTTTATCCTCTTGGCTTTGACTCCTAATTGGCCATTGACTCAGTAGTTGGATATCAATGCCCCATAATCACTTTGATAAACAAAGTTCCTTTTTGTTCACCTCTTTTCCTCTCTCCTCTCCCAGTTTTTCCTCCTTTTTCTAATGCAAATTATTCCTGACTCAGGGAACAGGAAAATTTTGTTCTAACCTTGTATTATAGCAATTTGAGTATATGGTTGTTGGGTTTTTTTTTTTCCTGGCAGTTTATCAATTTCTTGCAAGTATACCCTAATATATGAATATTAGCTTAATGAATGAATATGGATTCTTAACAAATCTTGATAGGACCCACTTCTCTTCTTCAAAAAAAAAAAAAAACTTAAATTGGTCAGAACTGGACAAAATCCATGGACATGGAACAGAAATTTGTTCCTATGTGCCTAAGCTTGTAGAGTAGGACAATGGAAAGCACATTGGTTATGGAGACAAGTGCCCTGTTATTTCTGAGCAAGTTCTCCAGGACCCAGTTTTCTTACCTGTATAGTAGGCTTTGGACCAGATGGGATTGAGGTCCTTTTCAGTACTAAATGGATAATCCCATCTATGATTTATAATTTTATGATACACAAAACAGATTCCCCAAAATTTATCCATTTTGGCTTCATGTACATACCCAAAAGTCCTACAGTAGTTCTAGGGTTCCATTAAACTGTGAATTGACTAGACACTTTCTTTGATAGAAATAGTGCTGAGGTTCACAATAGATGTCAGTATGAGATGAAGTACTACAGCATCAGCATCTTCCTCAGACACCTGAAGGAAATTCAAGCCCAATCTAGTGTTTTAATCTGTGAGCTAGATCTCTACAATGGGGAATATATGCTAGAGTCAACTACTCTGTAACAAATAGTCACACAAAATAGAGCAGATCAATAAGTAAAATCCACTCAGTTACCAATGGACAATCAGTAAGCATTGTTTGGAGTAGAAATGAAAATTCTGTATGAATCAATAATCACTTTAATTCAAGGGCTCTTAAACTTTTTCAGTGTCATGGTACCTTTTGGTAATCTGGTGAAGTCTATGAATCCCTTCTCAGAATAATGTTTTATAAATGTTTTTATACAGTAAGTCTGTCCCAATCCCTTTTGATTCTAATGTCTTCCTTCTGTTAATTATTTCCCATTTATTCATTACACAGCTTATTTTTACATATTTGCTTGTTGCCTCCCCTTATTAGATTAAAAGGTAATAACTATCTTTTACTTCTTTTTATATCCCCAAAGCTTGGGAGATTGCTTAGAACATAGTGCATGCTTAGTAAATATTGATTGATTCATTGGAAATGTATGAAATATAATACATTAACTTAGAAAGAAAACCAAAAGTTAGTGAAAATAAAGATGTCATTTTTTTTTCCTAAACAACTTCATGAACTTCCTGATATTTACCCCCAGAAAAGCTTCTGTGGATCTCAGATTATAAACTTTTACATTGTTAGGATAATGTTAGATAATACTCAGGGTAAGAGACCAGAGTTGTTCCAAATACAGGAAAAGTGGGTTACTTTCTGCAATTACTGAGAGCATTGGGAATTCCAAGTCACAGTCAGCCATCCAATCAACTTTTGTCTATTTGATTATTTTTGAGGCAATTGAAATTAAGTGATTTGCCCAGGATCACACAACTAGTGTTAAGTGTCTGAGCCTGGAGTTGAACTCAGAGACTCCTAACTCTAGGACCAGTACTCTATCCACTCTACCATCTAGCTGTGTTGAGCATTAGGCATAAAAAAGGGGCAAAAGACAGTCCCTGCTTTCAAGGAGCTTACAGTCTTACAGAGGACTTTACAATCAGAGTTCTACAGAATAGTCAACTATAGTAATCTAGTGTTTGATAAACCCAAAGACCCCAGCTTTTCAGATAAGAATTTACTATTTGACAAAAACTGCTGGGAAAATTGGAAACTAGTATGGCAGAAAGTAGGCATTGACCCACACATAACACTGTATACCAACATAAGGTCGAAATGGGTTCATGATCTAGAAGATATGGGTGTAGTCCCTTTAAAATTCCTTTCTTTCTGATTCCCAACCCCTCCTAGCTGATGTATTATCAATCCAGGATCTTTTGATTCACAAATCCTGGTCCCTTTGAATTCTAATAGAAGATGCAGGCCTGTCCCAGTCCCACCCAGATCTGAGCCAACTTGGGACTCCACCCACAGGTCCCTCTAGCTAAATCTCCAATTATAAAAGAGCCAAGCTGGGACCCTCTCTTTGCAAAGGTTCCAAACATGCCAGCCTTAGGCTTGTCCACTAGAACACTGTTTCTGGTGCCTTTCTTATCTCTACCTTCATCTATTTCCTTAACTATACTTTAACTTTACTTCCAAACCCCATAATAAACCCTTTTATCAATCCAGTTTTTTGGGCCAATAAATTCCTTTATTGGAACTCTCATGCTGCTACTAGACTTCATTTAACTCCATATCCTTGCGCCAAATCCAATGGAATTGCAGGGGTGCTCTATTTCACTCCCTGTACCCCGAACCTGCCACTAGACCTCAATTAAACCCTAATTTCATTTAGGTACCCCATATCTAGATATCATAGACATAAAGAATGGTATTATAAACAAATTAGAAGAACATAGGATAGTTTACCGCCCAGATCTATGGAGGAGGAAGGAATTTGTGACCAAAGAATTAGAGATCATTATTGATCACAAAATAGATAATTTTGATTCTATTAAGTTAAAAAGTTTTTGTACAAACAAAACTAATGCAGACAAGATTAGAAGGGAAGCAATAAACTGGGAAAACTGACAGGGGAACCCTGAAATTGTCTCTCTATGTCTTTGGTGGGGGTGGGGGGAACACTTGGAAACTCCTTGAAAGAGAGAGTCTCCTTGAACCTTTGCCTCTGTGAAAGATCTGCCCCAAGGAATCAAGATAAGTAGTTTCATTCTGTTATCCTGGAGGAGACCAGGACACCCCCTATTAATAACACTCACTACTGATTACACCTTTTATTGAGTTAGAGATTAGTCCAGGGATATTCATTCAATTGGAAAATTTCTATTCAGTTCTGAAGATCTCCTGATTCCAACTCAAACTGCCCCCAGCCTCTCAGCCAAGATAAAATAGGCATTTGCTAGCTCAGTTCTTTGCAGAGACCCAAAGCAGGAATCATGTCAAGGAACCTCTCTCTCTCCTTGTCATAGCTGACTTCAAGAACCCTCTGCCCACTGAGAAGGCATTCTCTTTTCAGCATTAATCCCTCTTTATCTCTCTCATCTATTTCCCTAACAAGACCATATCTCTCTTTACCTTTCTGTAAAGATTTCTCTGCTAGGAACTTTTTCTCTCTCTGCCATGATTCCTCTACTAGAACTTTACTTTTCTGTCAGGACCTTGCCATTAAGGAAGTCAGCCTCCTAGCAAAAGCTGACTTCCCAGTGCTAATAAACTTCTTTTTGCCAGTCAAACTTTTCAGGTTTATAAATTCTTTTATGGAGAACCTATGTTGACTAGAAGGGGTTCCCACAACTCTCTGCCCTGTGTCGAACCTCATCAAAACATTTTTACATTCAAAGGTTCTGATAAAGGCCTCATTTCTAAAATATAGAGAGAATTGACTCAATTTTATAAGAATTTAAGCTATTCTCCAATTGATAAATGGTCAAAGGATATGAACAGACAATTTTCGGGTGAAGAAATTAAAACCATTTCTAGTCATATGAAAAGGTGCTGCAAATCACTATTGATCAGAGAAATGCAAATTAAGACAAATCTGAGGTAATATTACATATTTCTCAAATTAGCTAAAATGACAGGAAAAGATGACGAATGTTGGAGGGAATGTCGGAAAACTAGGGCATTGATACGTTGTTGGTGGAGCTATGAACTGATCCAACCACTTTAGAGAGCAATTTGGAACTATGCTCAAAAAGTTATCAAACTGTGCACACCCTTTGATGCAGCAGTGTTACTACTGGGCTTATGTCCCAAAAAGATCTTAAAGGAGGGAAAGAGACCCATATGTCCAAAAGTGTTTGTGGCAGCCCTTTTTGTAGTGGCAAGAAACTGGAAACTGAATGGATGTCCATCAATTGGAGAATGACTGAATAAATTGTGGTATATGAATATTGTGGAATATTATTGTTCTGTAAGAAATGACCAGCAGGATAACTTCAGAGAACCCTGGAGAGACTTACATGAACTGATGTGGAATGAAATGAGCAGAACCAGAAGATCATTATACACAGCAACAACAAATCTGTCCGATGATCAATTCTGATGGACTTGTCTTTCTTCAACAATGAGATGACTCAAACCAGTTCTAATTGTTCAGTACTGAAGAGAACCATCTACACCTGAAGCGGGAGGGAAACTGTTCCCTTTACTGACATTGTGTTCCCTTTAAGATTATCACTAAACTGTGTTCCCTTTAAAATTAAATTGTGTTCCCTTTGTGATCTGAGAGATAAGGATTTCCCAGGCTCCAAGAGTCTAGAGACAGGGCCTATCATCCCAGGATGAGCGAATAAGCACTATTCAAGGATAAATCAACTTCTTTCATCTTTTTGAAATTCTGAATTCTCATTCAATTGAGAAATCCTGGTCTGAACAGCTCAGGCTGTCCTAGCCCCCCCACAAGATACCTATATAACAGGTTCCTTTAAACTTACTTCTTGCAGAAAGGCCCAAGCAATTTGCTAGGACCCTTTTGCCTGCTGAGAAAGCATTCCTTTCTCAGCACAAAATTCCATTTCCCTAATAGGACTCTGGCACTATAGAAGTCAGTCTCTTAGCAAACTGGTTTCTATCTAACAAAAAAAAAAAACTTTCATTTTGCAATTAATAATTCGGGAATAAGTGAATTCTTTCACTTTAAACCTGCAGCCAACCAAAAGGGGAATTGTAACAATTCTCTCTTTGCCACTAACCTCATCACCACTGGAATTGAGAGGATACAAACCTTATCACACCCAAAGAGAAGACTGTTGGAACTGACTGTGGACCACAACATAGCATTCTCATTCTTTCTGTTGCAAGTTTACATTTTGTTTTTTCTCATTTTTTCCTTCTTGATCTAATTTTTCTTGCGCAGCAAGATAACTGTATAAATATGTATACATAAAAAACAATCGGAGTTCTACACAAGTTTGTCATGTTATTGTATTACTTTGCTGGTGGTTTTTGAAAGACAACACCACTTATTCTTGAAGTTTTTGCTTTTCACAATAATCACATTATGAAATTCTAAAACAATTTAGAAATGGAGATCAATCAAAGCAGAAAAAGAAAACAATGTTATTCTCACTTTTTAAAACTCTAATTCCCATTATTGGATGTTTCCTATATTCTTGTGAAACTTTAATGTTAAAAATGATGTATAACATAAAATATGTATGCCTTCCAGCAATTAGGATTTTACTATTCTTTAGGGCTTTAGTGAATCTTTTAATATTTTCTAAATATAGAGAAGAAAAAGTTAGTCTAGTTGTGTGTATGTATGTGAGAGAGAAAGATCTATGCATTCTGAGTCACCAAACATTTAAAATTTGGTTATGTCTTGCAAGAATGTAAAATAATTGTTTTCTATATTCAAAATAATGTAAAATAAATATTTTCCATATCTAAAATAAAATAAAATTTAATTTTTTATTTTAATGTCTTTGGATAGCTAATCATCACACTAATATGAGAAAGATTAAAATAAAGGTTTGGGTTGTATAATAAGTAATATGCTTCAAATGTTCTTACCAAAAAAGAGGGAAGAGATTTGTCTTTTACTGTCTCATATTCTTCACTCAACTTGTGACATCTTATACATGAAGACTTTCCTAATACATCAGCTATTAATGTCTCTTCTTTCTCCCCTTATCCAAAAAAGATTTATATATATATATATATATATACATATATATATGTATATATATACACACACACACACACACATATATATATATATTTCTACTTATTTATGTAAATGTTATATCACCTGAGAGAATGTAAGCTCCATGAAGGCAAAGGCTGTTTCAGTTAATTCTTTGTATCCCCAGTGCCTAGAACAATATCTAGAATTTTTAAAATCAGATGTGATTTTGCTAATATTAAAAACTCCTTATAAAGAATGCCCTCTACCAATATGGATAAGCAGGTGGGTACTGGAGCTAGCTTGAACTGGCTACTGATGACTAAATTTTTAGGGTGGCGTTTACACCTCTGAAACTAGCAAATACTATCTATAACAATGTGATTTATCGATTTGTTGATTATCTAGACTTGAAAAAATGATGGAAATAATAATAATTCAAATTTAACTTAAGAGTTTGTTGTATTTTTTTTTCTGATCTGATAGTTAAACACATACCAACATACTCCTCAATAAGAAACTGGTCTCTCTGAGGTAATAAGAAATTAAGTAATTTTTGTGGAGTCACCCAAATAGTATGTGCCAGATTAAGAATTTGAATCTACATCTGATTCTGAGTCTAGCCCTTCATCTATTAAGCCATCGTGCCTCTATGATACTTACTAGATGCATAATATTTAAAGATTTCCAAACATAATGTCAAAAGATCCTTTTTACTTGGAGATAAATATTTTAAATATTCAAATCTAACCAACCCTTACTCAAGAATTTTCAGTGGCTCCCTATTGCTTCAAAAGTATAAAACAAACTCTTTGCTAAAATTTACGTTTTCAAATTACTATATTATTTCCCTTCAGGGACATTTTGTTTTAGTCAAATGAGTATATTTGCTGTTCCTCATATAAATTTTGTCATGTAAATTTCATCTTTCATCTCCTTGTCTTTACATAGAATCATCCCATTGCCTATTAAGCTCCCCTTTACCTCCATCTCTTGGAATCTTGGTCTTTTCAAGGTCCACCTCAAGTGCCATTTCATATGAGACACATTCATCTATTCCCTAGTTACCTGTAGCCCTCAATTTTTTTTTAATGCATGTTATACTTCTATATGACTTTTACCTTCCTCCACACCTCAAGAGAAAAATAATTTTTTTTTCATCATTGCAAAAAATTCCCTAGGCTAGGACAGCTCCTGACATATTCATAACATGCTTAATAAGTGTTTGTTAAATTTCAGTGAATGGAAAAATACTTTCATGTTCTAGAAAATGAAAGAAAAATTTAAACCTTCTTAAAGGCCTAAATTCAAAATGAATATTTTATTCCACTTTAAAACACCAGGTTCGAACTTCATGTTCTCTAACAGAATAACAAGGACAAATCCCAAACACACTATTTCCCCATCCTCTGCAAAGCTTCATGCTGAGCCAACCAGCATCCTGCAGAGATTTGAAACCAAATGATTAGTCAACTGAAGTGCTAAGGAGAGTAGGTATTCAAAGGACTGAACAGCAGGAATAGCAGAAATTAGTACTGGCAATACTTTGTGGTTAGCAGAAGGCCCTGCCCATCCTTTGTTGGTTCAAAGAACAATAAACCTGACTTTCCTCTTTCTATACATGTGGCATCACGTTGCTGGTAATATGTCTTCTGAGTGACAATTTCAATTATTAATATGCCCTTTAACTATAATCATTCTAAGTGAATACAATAGGATAAAAAAAGAAAAATCCAATGATGAATTTAATTCAACAAACACTATTAGGTTCTGTATTTAAGACAAGGTCCTTACTATTGGGGTGAGGGGATAGGGATGTGGAAAACACAAATGAATGGATGGATGAATATTTATTAAATACTTCCTTTGAGTCAAAGCCTGTACTAAGCCTTAAGGATATAAATACAAAAATAAAACATCACCTGCTCTTAAAAGATTTTACATATTTATAGGAGGAAAAAATTCAGATAGGGAAATTAGTCTGGGGTATTTTAGATGGAGAAGTCACAGGGATGGTAAATAAAATCATAGATGTGTTGACTGACATACGCTTTCTAGTAACAATATTGTTTGGATTAATCAACCAATTAGATTGACTTTCCCCTAAAAAATGGAAAATTGGTGGGATTGGGCTGAGTGAAAGAAAATGGCATAGAATAGATGGCATAGAGATAGCTGAGATGGAATGTAGAGCATAGCCACGGGTGGATAGATGCAATGGGTCATGATAGATTCACCAATTCAGAATAATAGATGAGTTCAACCCAAAAGATTTAAGAAATATAGAAACATGACTCGCTGAGAGATGAGAGAAAATATAGAATATGAGACATGAATAGGAACTTCACACACACACACACACACACACACACACCCCAACAGGCTAAGAGAAAAGAGAATTTTCTAGGAACAGAAAGGACCAATACATAGATGCAGGAAAAGTGTAAGATTATCAGAATGAATAATATAATGTAGCTAAAATGTAAGGGTACATGAAAAGAAATGCCTAGAAACAAGACTGGAAAGGTAAGTTAAAATCAATTCCCAGAGGGCTTTGAACAATAATTAATAAATTTCTATTTTATCCTGAATATGGTAAGGAAGTACAATAATTATGATCTTTGAAATTTATTGCTTAACATTGTAGTATAAGCAATAGGACTTCAATATGGAGTCACTTAGGCTAAGTTGTCCCATTGACTATAAATATATAAGTTATGGCAGACAGCCTGTCCTGTTTCACTGTCTTCACTCATTCTAACTTTATATCAAACATGTAAACCATCTCAGCTCCTGATTGAACAAAACTCCTGGCCACCTCAGCTTTGTACCAAAACTCATTTCTAGAATCATAGATTACAAATTTAGATGCTTGTCCCAATTTCTGGTGCAGAACTGCCCCCATCCAAGTTTAGTGTTGATTGCTTGCCATTTTGGTGGAAAGGAGAAAGAAAAATTTGGAACTCAAAATTTTATAAAAATGAATATTGAAGACCATCTTTATATGTAATTGGAAAAAATAAAATGTTATTTGCAAAATAAATAATAAAAATAGGGTAAGTTTGAGGAAGGAGACTCAATATTACCAAATGCTATAGAAAGATCAAGAGGGATAAAGAGACTAATTGGAAGCTATAGAAAATGGAAGGTCAAGAATACTACTAATTTCTCCAAAAGCTAAATGTTCCAAGATGGTCTGATATTGTTTCAGTTGTTTGTTTGTTTTTTATTGTCATAAATCCATATGACCTTGAAAGAGATTGGAGCTCAGAAAATTTCTATGATTTATAAATGACTGAATTGTATAAAAGTTATTGCATTCTTTAGAAATGGGTTTCTTTCTTTCAAAAAAAATTCAGGCCCTTTTTCATTATGGCTCTAAGCAGTAATAGACTTTGCAGTTGAAAGGAAAGGCTCGATATATTTTGGTTTGGCTATAACATGTTGTATACTATTCATCATGGGTAACTGCATACAAATATAAAAATCATCATGAAATAAGGTTAAAAGATAGATTTATGGAATAAGCCCCTACATGTTAAGTTCTAAATTATGTATGCAGCTCACATTTTTACACATAAATTTGCGTGACTTTTTTCAAAGCAATATGCTATTGAACAAAAGAGAAAAAGGAAGAACTGCCTTTAAAAATCCTGAAATGAAATGACTACTAGAGACTTCATTCACCTAGTCATCCTACTTGTAAACACAACAGACATTCACAGACATCACACAGCAATGGCAGAGCTAGCTATTTCTTATTAAATAGAAATAAGGACATGAGCATTTTTCAAATGGTTTTGCTCTTATTCTAAAAATATGGAAGGTAAGGAGAAAAGATGACAAGAGAAGCATGTTTTCTGATGCATCCAATTATCTTCTGCTTCAGGATCCAGCAATTTGGGGGTTGTTATGTTAAAATGCCAAATCTCTAGGCAGCATCAGAGAGGATGACTTTAAGCAGAAGTGGGGCTTGGACTAGATTTTAAATCTGGTCTCTTCTCCTGAGTTTCCACATCTCTACAATTGGGATAATAATTGTCCTCTCTTTAACCTCACAGATTTAATTACACATCATGGCATCAGCTCCCTGATGTCATGGTCCTTTTTAAGAACAAAGGACAAAATAACAACAGCTTGTTACACTTAAAAATGCTTTATCTAATGCAATCTATTCAATGATTTGGAATAGATGATCTCTGAGTTCCCTTCTAAATCTCTAAGACTAAGACCCTTCTAAGTCTTCTAAGTCTCTCTATAGAGTTAGAAAAATATGTTACAATACATTTTTAAAACCACTCTGCTGATACTGTATTTAAAAAAAGGAAATCATGTTAGTTTGTCATGACTTGTTTTTGAAGCTATTCTGACTCTTTGTAATCACCATTCCTTTTTTCTAGATGATCTGTTAATGATCCATTTTAGAATTATCTGAGTAATTGAAGTCAAGCTCACTGGCCTAGAGTTTTCTAATTTTATTCTCTTCCCTTTTTTTTGAAAATTGGGACAGTTTCCTCTCTCATCTTATATACCTCTCTTATTTTCATCAGTACTTCAGATGTCACAGATAGTGGCTCAGTAATCACATTTTCTGCTTTTATTTTTTTCGAAAATAAAATAAGAACATCAACAACAAAGCTTTGTAGTTCCTCTGGTTTTGGCTGTTTGAATTCATTAATGGCAACTGGATTTTTTTTTTTTGTTATTTTCTTTCTTACCTTGGATATCAACTCTATTACTTATTTTGTTCTATCATTTCCATGGGTTCTTGGTGAAGGAAGACAAAAGAAAAACAATAATCAGCCCTAATTTCTTTCTCTTGTCAATCGTCATCATCTTAACTATGTCAAAATAAATTCTCCATTTTAAATTCTCTTTAATTCCAACATAGCTCTATCTTCTCTACATTCCTGAAAGAGAAAAGGAAACGAGAGAGAGAGAGAGAGAGAGAGAGTGTTTCCTCTTGGAACAGCAGTCATATGTGATACCAAGCTGATTCAAAATATATTCCCTTATTCAGTTAAAAGTCAGATTGATCTAATTTTCCTGGAGTTAGTTACTTCTTTGTTAATTATGCTGGATTTTGTGCTATATGCATGCTTCATTGCTGTTTCATTTTAGTTTCATGGTCATTAAAAATGATTATTACTCAATAAAATGTGCAAAAGAAATAGTGTTGAAAGTTCATGCTTCAGGGAATGTTAGTATCATTGTAACAACTGTTGGTTTGAGGAAGCTAAGCTTTTGGAAGGAGTAACCAAAAATGGAAAAAAAAAAAATGTCTGCAACTGAAAAATTATTGGTGCACACAACCTAGTTGACTCTCAGAGCATAAGCAAGGATCTTCAGAGGGATATGGAAGCACAACAATATTAGTGATTCCTCTAAAATGCAATAAAAGTATTTTAGTAAGAAGAACATCCGAAAATCATCAAAAGATACTAACTTTTGCTATGAAGAAAAATATAGTTGTCGTGGGCAAGACAATATGAATCTGATGGGGAAAAAACCCAACTATTGTCAAAAGAAGTTGGAGTAAGATCTAGGAATCTTAAACTGACTAGAAAATATCTCTCCCAAAACATGACCGATAGTCCTTGGATTACCAGAAACCCTGAAACTTTTTGTGCCCATGGAAGAAATGATGAACTATAATGGGCATATAAATATACCAAAAAGAAGAATTGTCCTGGAATCCCAGAAATTCCCATATTAAGATGAAATATATACCTCTCAGGAAAATTTAATAAGTTTCTCTAGGAGATGGAGGTAAACATGCTATATTGATCCAGAAACTCACCTGATTTAAACTGCATAGCCTATCAAGACCAGACTTAGAAAAATGAACCATTTGTGAAAGGATATTTGGCAGTAATTATAATAATTAACACTGATAATAGTGCTTTAGGGTTTGCAATGCCTGTTAGTTGACTTGGAATCAGGAAGATCTGAGTTCAAATCAGATACTTATTAATTGTGTGATCCTGGTCAAGTGTCTAGCTTAGTTTCCACATCTATAAAATAAGGATAATAATAATATCAAATCCTAATTCATAGAGTTGTTATGAGGATCAAGTGAAATAATAGGTAAACTACTTTGCAAATGTTAAAGAGCTATCTAAATGTTAAATAGTAGCAGAATCCACAACAGTTATAGTACTAGTAGCATAGTAATAGTAGTAAAGAGTATTAATAGTAAAAAATAGTAAAAAAAAAAAAAAAAAAAGCAATAGTAGCAGCAGTAGCAGTAGTAGTAGCAAAAGAGTAGCAGTAGTAATAACAGCAGCAATAGCAGTAGCAGCAGCAGAAGTAGAAAAAGAATAGTAGCATAGTAGTAGTAATAGCAGCAGTAACAGTAGTAGTAAAGGAGTAGTAGTAACAATAGCAGCAGCAGTAGTAGAATAATAGTGGTAGTAATGTAGTAATGCTGGTAGTAGTAGTTGTAGTGGTAGTGGTCATGGTGGTAGTAATAGTAGTAGTAATATTTAGCATTATGAAAATGTTACTTGAAAATGAAAATAAGAATATGCATTGAAAATCTTGTGAACTCAATGGCAAAATCATGCAAAAAAAGTGATTGGAGTATAAGGACATATTGCATATAGTTTTTAAAGATATGATAAGTTATAATAAATGTAATTATTTTGCTTTATCTCTAGGTATAAGTATGTGTGTATATATATATGTTTATATGGATGGATGCACAAACACACTGGAGGGAGATGGGGAGAGAAGAAAAAGAATGAGGAGAAAACCTGGCTGTGAACAAAATGGACATATTTACCCTATGGATAGCCCAGTCATTCACCAATGAACTATAACTAAAGATAGACTTTGGGGTGGGGGGATGAACTATTTGTCAAAGCTACATTTAGCAGGACTAAGAACTGGAATTTATATAGTGCTTTATGGTTTGCAAAGTATTTTAGTGGCTAAGAATCTTGGATCAATCTTAGCACAATGCTTGTCACATAGGACATGTTTGATAAATATTTCTTGGCTGACTCTCTTCACTGAATTTTTTCAAATTATTCAGTCTTCCTTTATTAATACTTTATAACTCTTTCCTCGTGTCTATCTCTCTGTCTCCCTAGCTTCCTTCAAATCTTATCTATGCACCTTAACATTAAAACCTTCCCTCTTGAGAGTAACTCCAATTTATCAGATATGTATATATGGGTGTGAACATTGAACTCTTTGAGAAGAGGGTGATTTTTTTGGTTTGTTAAAACTTCCTTTATATCCCCAGCACTTAAGCATGACTAGCACATAATAGGTGCTTTATTAATATTTTTTATTTGATTTCTATAAACCCACAGCTAAGAATCTGCCATTTTTAAACTTTAGATTATTGTTTGTGGTTAGTGCCCCCAACATAGCACTCCCCTATTCTCTACTCACACAACCACCACTCTTACACTCACTATTTCAGAAGGACTATTAGAGAAGCCTCCAAATTGATCTCTTAACCTATAGTTTTTCCCCTTCCCAAGTATCCTCCAAAGAGATACTAAATTGATAGCCCTAAAGTACAAGCTTATACATATCACTCCCCTGTCCAAGAACCTCCAAGAGCTTCCAGTTTCCTCTATCATAGAATACAAATTCCTCTGTAAACATGTAAAATCCTTTGCATTCTATCTCCAAATTATCCAGATAGATTTCATGTGATTGACCTTCAAGTACCTGTCATTTTCCATCTTCTCCATCTTCTTTCTTCATATTTTTGAAAAGGTCATGCCTGGTATGGAATTCCTTCTCATTAGTACCTCTTTGAGCCCCCAGCTTCTTTCAAAGGCTCACCTCAAGTTTCACTTCCTTAAGAATCTCTTTTTGATTCTCCTACCTAATAGTGTTCATTCTTCCCTGAATACTTTGGGTCTACTTTTAATATATTTTGTATTCACTTAGCTCTCTGTAAGAGTAAAGATGACTAATTTGCTCAATAAAGTCACCCAGCTTGAAATAAGGAATAAAATTTTCAATCAATCTCATGCATATGCTTTAGGTTAAGTGTTGAAAGATCCTTGTAATTAAATTGACATTGCATAAAAATCATATTTTTAAAAGCTAAAGAGATCCTGCCCTGAGAATCTTCTACAAAGTGTTAAGCTAATTCAGAACCAGAATCATTTGAGAAGGTTGGAGAAAGCACAGTGTTCCAATAAATCACTAAAGACAAATCATGTGGGGAAGAGGTGGTAAAGGGAGTAAGAGATTTATTTTGGCCTTGACCTAGATCTCCTTTCCAGACCTTTCCCTCTCCTGTTGGCTGGAGGAAAGCCTTATCATTTTGAAGTTTCTGGAGAATATGGAAATTTCCATCTTTATCTGATATCAATGTCAGCATTGAGAGTTGCTCCTTTGCTACATATATATATATATATATATATATATATATATATATACACATACAGACAGACAGACATATTATATATATATACATATATACATACAGACAGACATATATATATATACACACACATACACACACACACTCTAATCTTCAGTCCATTTTCTATTGAATATTATATGTACTTGTGAGAAAGTGTGTATATTTTTTATGGGGATGTAGGAGAGAAGGGGAAGAATATTTTGTATCAGATTTTTTATTATACCATCTTAGAAATATCCCATTCTAAAAGCTACTTAGGTCACCAAATGATTTTCAACTAACAATATTGGTTAGAACGCACTCTCCCCAGTAACAAAACCAATTGTATTAGAAAAATACTCTTGATTCCTCATGTATCCCTAGCATCCATAGGGGAAGAATCACTCTTAAGAATCATCTATGAAAGTTAAAGTTAGAATAAGGAACGGTAGAAATTATATTGGCTATGTCTATACATGCTTTCCACCCTCACTACTCCTCTCTACCAGTAAAATGTCAGACAAGAAAAAGGAAGCCCAGAGATTTTCTCAGAGTGAGACAGGGAAAAGGCACCTATCAATCACCAGACATAGATTAAATTCATATTATGTGTCTGGCTCTCTACCATTCACTGGAACTAAGAAGAAAGGAAAAAACAGTGTTCTTGTAGACAAGGAATTTCAGATTCTAATAAGAGACATAAGAGGAATATAGCTATACATAAAAACAAAGGCAGGATTTGAACCTAGGCCCCTGACTCTAGAGCCAATGTTCTATCCATCATATCTAAAAATTGGGAAATCTTTGGGAACTGCAATGGCCTCAATGTTTGTCAATCTGATAATGAGCCACATGAAACTTAGTTAGCCTGGCTCTCAGAAAACAAATAGTTCATGACTAGGTCACTTCTCAAAGCCTTTTTTTTTTTTTTTGGTAAAATTTGACAGAATCTATACTTTGTCAGCACAGCTTTCAAGAATCCAGTTTTGTTTAAAGTTTTGAATTCTAAATTCTATCCATCTCTCTTCCTCTCCACCTTACTGAAATAGTAAGCAATCAGATATAAATTATACATGTGCCATCATGTAAACCATTTCTACATTTGTACTTTATACAAGAATACTCAAATAAAAGGTAAAAATATGAAAGGGAAAAATTGCATGTTTCAGTCTGAATTCAAACAATATCTGTTGGAATCCTTACAAAGTGTTAAGTCATTAGAGTTGATAGAGATAATAATTATCTAATCTAGGATGGTTCGATATGATTGATCTGATCCTACGAGAAGATGTTATGGGCCAGAACTTGAAACAAGGTACTAAGTAGAACTGATAGAAACAATGCTTGTGTTCACACCTTTAAAGAGTTCATATAGGCAAGAAGCTCTTAGGGCCAGAGAGCACTTTGGGAGGAAACCCATAATCCCACTCTCGGATCCCACAATCCCACTCTCAGAGAAGGAGCATAAATAGAGCTTCAGTGAGTCAGTCAAGTCAGTTCAGAGAGAAGTCCTCTCTCAGAGACAAGACAGATTCATTCCATTTTCCACCTTTGTGCTGGCTGGAGGCTGAAGGGAGCAGAGGCAAAGGACTAGTGGCAAGAGCTCTTGGAACCAAGGAGAGAGAAGGTCTCCAGAAAAGTAGCTGAGCCCCAAATGAAGGAGATAAGATTTTGGAAGAGACAATAGAAGACTGTACTTTAATCCCTGGCTGCATTTGGGGTGATTATTGATCTGAACTAATACTAGGGCTACCTCCCTAAGACACCTGCTCCCAGAGAGAACCTTCATATTATAAAAAAGAGAACACCACGAATATCAGTTCTTTCTCTGAGTAGATAGTATGTTGCATCATTAGTCCTTTAGAATTGTTTTGGATCACTGTATTGCTAAGAATGGCTAAAATCATTCACAGGTCTTCATCAACAATATTGCTGTTATTGTACAATATTCTCCTAGTTCTGTTCATTTCATTATGTATCAGTTCACGTAAGTCTTTCCAGGTTTTTCCTGAAATCATCCTTCTGTCATTTCTTATAGCGCAATAATATTCCATTATAACCATATACCACAGCTTGTTTAGCCATTTCCCAGTTAATGAGGATTTCCTCATTATAATCATAATAAGATTTCCAATTCTTAGCCACTACAAAAAGAGATATTATGAATATTTTTGTACAAATAGGTGCTTTTCCTTTTTTTTTTTTTTTTGGATGTCTTTGGAATTTAGACCTAGCAGTGATATTGCTGAATGCACAGTTTTATAGCTCTTTTAGCATAGTTCCAAATTGCTCTCCAAAATGATTGGATAGGGTTCACCAACTCCAGCAACAGTACATTGATGTCCCAGTTTTCCCACATCCCCTCCAACATTCAACTTTTTCCTTTTTTGTCATATTAGTTAATCTGATAATCACCTTTTTTGTAATGAAACATTGCAGTAGAATGTGCAAAGTCTACATTTATACAGTTTTTTTGCAAATTCATAAATAATCCTCTGAGAAAAGTAATGTAAGCATTATTATTCCCATTTTACAGAAGATGAAAGCAAGTTCTCAGCATTTTAAGTATCCAGAGTGAGTTAGCTCAAAATTCCAGAGTGAGTTGATAGAGACAAAGCTTGAAGAAAGGAATTCCTTGTTTACATGTAGAGTTATTCACATGTTTTGAACTAGATATTAAAGGTCTATACTATACTATGTGGCCTTTCAGATTCCCATGTTATACTTTAAAAGAGGCATATAAAAATATAAGTATTTCTAATGAATTCTACAGTGACTTCCAGACCTTTTCCCCCCACTGAGGAAATAAGATTATTGTTTAAGATTGTTAAGAGCCAAATAAGTAACAGTGGATATTTTCAAGAATTACATGACTTGTTATTTTTAAAGATAATTAAGGGGTTGTGTGGATTGTGTCTCCATGGTGAAGATCCTGATTAACAAAGTAACACAAGGCAAGTGCCTAAAGCAAGCACTAAGTGTACGTGTCACTCAGTTGTTCCTAGAAAAAGAAAATTAAAATCAACTTTACCACATTCAAAGTATTTGCTGATAAGCAGCTTCTGTGCATAGCAGATACAGAGGAAAATGTCTAGGAAATAATCAAAATATCTAATACATAGTTAAAAGATTTCAGAGATGTCCCTGAAGAAGCATAAGTTTCTTTACAAAAATTAAAGGTTACATCGAATAGATGGGTCATATATGTATTTGTCATTTATACAAAAGCCTTGCTCTATTTCTTTGGCAGAGTCTTTGGTCCCTGGGCTGGTGACTGACAAAGTGGCTTTTGATGATCCTGGAAGAAAAGAAGTACATTTTTCTTCTCACTTCTTCAAGGCAGTTTGTCTGCATAAAGTAGGGATGAGGAATGAGAAGGGTATCATTGTAAGGTACTTCCAAAAGCTAGAAAATCTAACTCCATGAGATAGAGGGGAGTACCTGGGAATAAGTCTTGGGTCCCTCTTGCCTCTACATCTAAAGTTATAATGAACTAGAGATTTAAAAGCCAGAAGACCAGAGCTGTAATAAGGATTTTGATCCTGGATAGAGACAAGAACAGGAATCTAATCTATGATTAGAGATGCTTCTGAGTTAACATGTGTTAACTATTATTTATGCATTGAGTTGGTGATTTGGGAAGAACAGGCTGGTTTCCATTCTGCTTTCCTTTATTTATATTCTGATTTTTTAAATTGAAATGTAGTCTCTTATCTCTTTATTAGAGTTGCAGGTGCCAGCGTTTCAAGAATACTACGAGCTATCATTGAAGATCTATGAGGATGAGCAAAAGAAGCTTTAGGAGATGGAGAGCAATGGATGTCTCCACACAGTAGTATTTGTAGTACAGTAGTACATGACCTTGTATTTCTTGCCAATGCAATAAACTATGGGATCACCAATGTAGAAGAATCTGAATGTAAAGCACCTGAAAGAGGGAAGTATATTCATTCTTTTATGTAGGAAGAGCTAATCATATCTTTCCTCTATTTATGAAGGTGATTTCTATACCCAAGTGTATATGTTAATCTTTTCAGATTTGTTATTGTTATTCAGTCACTTCAGTTGTGTCCAACTCTTTATGGTGCCATTTGCCATTTCCTTCTCCAACTCATTTTATGTATGAGGAAACTGAATCAGAGGTAAATAATTTGCCCAAGTTCACATAGCTAGTAATTTGAACTCAGATTAAGCCATCATATTCTTTCAATATATTTTCCTAATTCTGCCATTCAACAAATTAAATATTCCTTCAAGTTTAATGCAATCCAAATGTATGATATGAATGTTGTTTTTGCTTGTTATCTAAAGCTGCCAATAATAAAAATAGTTAAAAGAATAGAACTAATAACAGAGACCTGTAATACTCTATTAAAATCATTAGATGATTTTAGATGACTATTTCTTTTTGGATCTAGCCATTCACCTAAATTTTGAATAAAATCATGTGTATTATCAAATTGCCCATTTTTTTTATCTTACCCATAAGAATATGAGAAACTTTTTCAAAGACCTTCTGAAATCCCAACAGACTATGTTTATAATATTCCATTTATTATTCAGTTTCATAATCTCATTTTTAAGAAAGTTTAATCTTTCATGATGCATTCTTGATGAACTCATCTTGGTTCACAGTGATTAAAGCTCTATTTTCCTTACCGCTTACAAATATTCCTTTAATAATAACACCTAAATTTTTAGGAATCTAAATCCAGAATATCAATATATAGCTTGAAAAACTATTTCCATCATTATCTCCTCAATTGTACACTATTTTTTAATTGTCAATTGTAATTCAGTAATTACATACAGATTCCTGCATTCCCTTTGGATGCAATTCATCTGTGCCTGGTGACTCAAATAATTGAGGGCATCCAGTTGCTCTCTCACATTCTTACTTATCTTAGAACTTCAATTTCCTGTTAAAAGAATTTTGTTCCATGTTTTCTAGCATGAAGGTTGAGAAAGCTCATTAATTGAGAAATCTGAAATAGAATTAGGAGATCTATATTTTCTCCACCAAAAAGGCTTCTTCATCTTCTAATTCAGTCTCATGGTAGAGTGCCAAAGATACCAGAAAGAAAGAAAAATTTATAAAACCTGTTATCATTTTTAGTTACTACCATATGGTACTTATAGATTTTGAAACTAGATGATCCACTGAGTTTACATGTGAAAAAAGATGTTTTTTCCTGCCTTTCAAACTATCAGAGTCAGACTCAAAAACAAACTTCTAGAAGAACCAAGAATGAGCAGAACTTGAAGTGCTTTATTATTTCAAGGGGTAGGTAAGTGGTACAATGGATAGGGTGCCAGACTCATTTTTTTTAGTTCAAATTCAGCCTCAAATACTTATAAATTTTGTAATCCCAGACAAATCAATTAATCCCATTTGCCTCAGTTTCCTCAACTGAAAAATGAGCCAGAGAAGGAAATGGAAAACCATTTCAAGTATCTCTGCCAAAAAAATAACAACTAATTCAATCAAGAAGAGTCAAACACCACTGAAAATGATTGAACAATATTAATACTAAGTTATTTTAAAAGTTTTGAAGTCATTTATCAAGAAATAAAGCCCTAAAGGGACAATGAACAATGTGACATCCTCTATTAATTGAAGAATCATCATTTAGTTTATTTTAAATAAAGAATGTTAAAATTTTATGATAATGGCTTTTTAAGAATAAATTTGAAAAGGATAAAGTTTGTGATATATTCATTTGTTTCTTCAACATCCATTTAGTACCTAATATGAGCAAAGTCATGAGCAGAGTACTGGAAGATGTAAGATAATATTCATATTTCTGTGCTCTCAAATAGCTTATAATAAAGAAAAGTGATACAATAAATGAAAATTTTAATTCAAACAAAGATTTATTAAGCTATTAAGTGCAAGTCTCTGTGTTGGATCTAGTAGATATAAAGAAATACATGAAAAAATCTGTACCCTAAAAAAATGTTACATTCATTCTATCAGTACACAATATATAATAGTAAACAGTAACTAAAATTTAACAAGATCATCAATAGAACTAAAGTACAATGAAAAATCAGAGGAAGGAAAAATTCTTTGTAAAAGAATAAATGAAAACAGGCTCCATGTGGGATTGTTTAAAATGCAAATTTTGCTGAAGGCAGGGCTAGATGGCCAAGTCTCAGCAGGATTTCCACCTGGTCCAAGTCTTTCACAAAAGCAAATGGTTATTTTAAAAGTAATACCTTGCATCATTTTTTAGGGTTGAGAGAAGGATTTTAATTTCCACTGACACCCATTGGAAGTAAAATTCGTGAAGGGAACTCAATAGGCTGTGTTTATAGCTAAAACTCTAAACCCACCAGAACCTTTAGAACAGTCTTCTATCTTAAAATAAAATTTACATGTGGTTGACTATGAATAATAATAGCAGGAGAGGCAGCATGGCCCAGTTAATAGAAGCATAGAATTGGAGTCAGAATCATAAAATCATAGATTTGAGCTCACCTCCTGTTCTCTCACAAAACAGATGAGGAGATTGAAGCCCAGGGAGATTAATCCACTTGATCAAGGTTACATCACTAAGAAATATATGAGATGGATTTTGACCTACATTTTTCTGATCTAAGGCCTTCTTCACTTCAACAAACCGAAGGGCTTGATTCAAGTCCTGCTTATGACAACTGGGTGATGACAAGCAAGTTATTTAACCTGTTAGTCTCCAAGGGAACTGTGAGACCATAAATTACAAAACAATTGCTGATTTGCATTGATGCAGGAGGTTTCCACACTGGGGGTTCCCTAGAAGATTATATCATCTGCCTATTTCAAAAACAATAATATGAATTGACAGTTTTCCAGTGAGTTAAAGTTTGCAAAGTAGTTGACTTAAATTGTCATTTGAGACTAATAACTTCAAGAGGGAGATACTATAAGCAGCATCATTTCAATTTTATCCATAAGGTAATTGAGGCTTAGAAAAGATACACAAATAGTTTGGCCTGAAGTGGGCCTTCCTTAACTCTTATCTCCTGGCTTAGAATATTTGAGATAATAATTACAATGCTGTCAAGAAAGAGATTTCACACTGATTTTAGCAAAAGCTACAATCAAATTCTCTGCCACTGGGTTTGAAACTAGTGTCAAAAGGTTTGGATAATTTAACTTCAAGGAACCAATTCCCAATGGATCAGCTTACTTAATTTTCTAAAACAGTCTTCTCAACCCTTGTATTCTCAGCTGACTACTCACCAGAAACTTTTTTCCCCTTTCTCAGGGTCTAATGACTCATACATACTAGTTAAGAATTTCAGAGGATGGCATAATATGAAATTTTGGAGATAAAAATGTTCCTTAAGTTCAGTGAAGAGCAAATTGTTATGGCTTTCAGCAAGAATACTTTGGCATTCTCAATGAATCTCTCAAATGTCTCCTTGAATTAATTTGAGGTATAAGGAGAGGAGGAAAAAATGAGAAAACAGTTCCTCTTTTCTTTGCAGTAAAATACAGTGTGCTCACAGAAATGGAAATGTTGTCCTAAAATTTTCAAATGAGGTTTTACTGAAAAGATTTTGTGTCTTTATAATACTGGAAACCTGAGGAATTCATGAAAGAAGTATGACTTTCAGAGTGTATTCGAATCCCTTAATACAAGCTGATTCCACTGGCATAGGGGAAAAATATTTGGTAAAACCAAGCTAAGTAAAGAAGGAACATATATTTGTACCACTTACAGCAGCCATCTGATCACAAAAGTTAATAAAGAAGAAATACACCTCAAAGGCTGAGCTCTTTGACAAGACAAAAAAAAAAGTTATGTCCTTGAAAAAAACTTGAATAAAATCATTTACAAATTCAATCCCCGGCACATTGGCATCTGCTGTTAACTGATTAGTTGGCTAAAAATCAGTTTCTGAAGCCATAAGCCATGATGTTGTTTTGGGATAGACAATGTGTGAAAGATGGGAGAGTCACAGTAATGAATTTCCAAAACAATAGCATCTTATTTCCTTGGAAGTGAAAAATAGTAATAATCATTATCATAAGAACTAAAGTTGAAAGGGACTTAAACAGAAATCATTTCATCTGAGGCCCAGAAATAAGGTAATTTGCTCAGGGTTTTGAACTCTGAATTTCTGACTACAAAGCAAAGTAGAAGTTGTTCTCCAGGTGGGTGAATTGATGCCCTTGTGAGAAATGGATGGGTATTTGTTTGGTTTCCACAGTTGGGAAGGTTCATTTGGAGAAATGGGACTTGAATTGAAGAGTTGAATCCCCCACCACTGGTCAGTGGGTGGCCAGAGTGGAGATAATGTGAGAATGAAAGCTCCTTAAGGGCAGGGGACTTGGTTTTGTGATGAGGGGTGGTGAGCTGAGATTTGAAAAGCATCTTTTATTCATTTCCCCTCACTTTCCACTGTTGAAGCCCCCTCAATACATTCTTGCATCATACCTCCCTTTGTGACTAGGGATGGGGAAAGGGTGAGACTAAAAGTCACTCTTTCTGTTGAACAAAAGTTTTTGTTTCCTACTCTTTTGTGGCTGGGGAAAGTTCCCTAGGAATCTCTGACGAGCCAGTGGGTGGATGGGGACTCCACTTTAGGGTCTATACAAACTTGCTGGAAACTGCTCACTTCTACACGCTCTTGCTGACGACATTTTGGTCGACACTGAGTGTGTCTTTTCTCATGAGAAAGCAATAAATTCCTTTTTTCCTCTCCTAAGACAAGTGTCTGATTGGTTAATTGAAGGAGGAGCAATGACCCTTGCCACACACTCTTATCTAGAGATATTTTGATCATCTTCTGTCTAATCTATTACAATAAATGATAATATCCTCCTATTTGCTCTCTCTGCATTTGGCTTTTCTCCTCTTCAAAGAAGATACTCCTAAAATCCAGACCTGATTTTATCACCTTACCCCCTACTCAAGAAGGTTTAGTGTCTCCTTAATTAATAGAAAATCCTATCTTTGGCTCTTAAAACCCCTTACAAGATGCTCCTTCCTTTATTTTCAATTTGTTTTCATATTACTCTCTTTCATACATTCTATATTCCAGCCAAACTGATCCACTTGCTTTACCTCAAACACAGTTCCTCTTATCTTCTATCCCTGATGAGCTTTTGCATAGGGTCCCACTTGTTTGAAGAGAGTACAAGTGGGACCCTTGTTTGAAGTATTCTCTTTTCTTATACCTACTTCTTGGAAACTTGATCTCCCTTTGAGCTCAGCTCCAGGGCCACCTCCATGAAAATACTCCTATTTCATATTTTTGTATATATTTTTCATCTGTCTGTATTCATATTAATCTCCTTTCCTCTCCAGTAGAAGTTAATTTTTTTGATAAGGCAGATAAGGTAAAAAAAAAATGTTATTTTTGTTTTTGTATCACTGCTTAAAATAGTGTCTGGCATCAATCAATTAACAAGCATTTATTTCAAAGGATATGAACAGACAATTCTCAGAAGAAGAAATTAAAACTATTTATAGCCATATGAAAATATGCTCCAAATCATTATTAATCAGAGAAATGCAAATTAAGACAACCCTGAGATACCACTACACACCTGTCAGATTGGCTAGAGTGACAGGGAAAGATAATGCGGAATGTTGGAGGGGATGTGGGAAAACAGGGACACTGATACATTGTTGGTGGAATTGTGAACACATCCAGCCATTCTGGAGAGCAATTTGGAACTATGCTCAAAAAGTTATCAAACTGTGCATACCCTTTGATCCAGCAGTGTTTCTACTGGGCTTATACCCCAAAAAGATACTAAAGAAGGGAAAGGGACCTGTATGTGCCAAAGTGTTTGTGGCAGCCTTTTTTGTAGTGGCTAGAAGCTGGAAAACGAATGGATGCCCATCAATTGGAGAATGGTTGAGTAAATTGTGGTATATGAACATTATGGAATATTATTGTTCTGTAAGGAATGACCAGCAGGATGAATACAGAGAGGACTGGCGAGACTTACATGAACTGATGCTAAGTGAAATGAGCAGAACCAGGAGATCATTATATACCTCAACAATGATACTGTATGAGGATATATTCTGATAGAAGTGAATCTCTTCGATAAAGAGAGCCTTAATTGATCAAAGATGGACAGAAGCAGCTACACCCAAAGAAAGAACATTGGGAAATGAATATAAACTGCTTGCATTTTTGGTTTTTTTTCCGGGTTATTTATACATTCTGAATCCAATTCTCCCTGTGCAACAAGAGAACTGTTCGGTTCTGCACACATATATTGTATCTAGGATATACTGTAACCTATTTAACATGTATAGGACTGCTTGCCATCTGGGAGAGGGGGTGGAGGGAGGGAGGGGAAAAATTGGAACAGAAGTGAATGTAAGGGATAATGCTGTAAAAAATTACCCTGGCATGGGTTCTGTCAATAAAAATTATTTTTAAAAAAACAAGCATTTATTAAGTACCTACTACATACTAATGTTAAGTTCTGGAGATAAAAAAAAGAGAAGGCCAAAACTGTTCCTGCCCTCAAGGAGTTTATGTTTAATGGGTGACATAATCCTTAAGTAAGTAAGTACACACAAGAACTCTTCTGAACTTCTCCATTACCCTCCCCACATCCCTGGAATAGATCGCACCTCTCCCTTTCAATTTCCTTTTATATGTTGACTTCCCCATTAGAATGTAATCTCCTTGAGGACAGAAGCTATCTTTCTTTCTGCAACATATGTGTGTGTGTGCGTGTGTATGTGTACATATATATAAAATTACATAAAGTACTATTATTAGCCATTTTAAAAGAAAGAGGACATAGCAATAGTGACAACAGATATAATAATACCAAAGAATAGTGAAAGTAGCAACAGGAGCAAAGCAGTAGCAGTATCAGGAAAGCATGCAAAAAAATAGTGACTTGGAGACAGGATGGCAATATCCCTAAATGTTTATTTCCTAAGTTCTGAACTCATTTCCATACATTCTAATAACTATTCACAAAAGTAAAAAACAAATGAATGAATGCATTTTGTCCAAATTAGAAGATGTATCTGGATCAGAAATGTATTGAACTAGTCTATAATATATAAATACACATATGTATGTAAATATACAAGCATTTATGATATGTATGTATATATGTTTGATATGTATGTATATATATATATATATGTTGCTTATAGATAACATTAAGTTATCAGCCAAAAAATTAAGCAGCTTTTTCATCTGTTGAAATATTGTTCCAGTGATATTACAGTATGATTTGCATTTGTTAAGCATAAAATCTAACATACCCTAAGGCAAGTGAGGGACTAAAGCCTTCGTGCTTGAAACTGGAAGTCACATTGAACCAATAAATAAAAATAATGCATATAAATAAGTTGGTTTCCTCCATGCAAAATACATCATACTTAAAGAGATCAATAAGAAGGCTGTGGCTGAATACTTTAAGGAACCAACATTTTAAAATTTAAAAAAATTGGAGTATGTGCTTAAAGAAATTAACACTTATACAATACCAGCATTGCTTTGTGGGTAGGGAATATTAGGCAGATTCAGTGGCCTGGGATCTGAATGACACAGGTATTAGAGAATAAATTACAAATTTTAAGACAGCTAGGTCATGTCTATTTCAAGATTCCTATGTGCTCTAAACTAGATGTTGTTGTAGAAAATTAGATGTGGAATTGAATTTCCCCTTGTTAGTGCCTTCATTTTAGGAAAGTTGAAATGATCATTAAGAAAGCCAATAAAATTAAAATCTTTTTTTAAAAATAAAGCCAAGAAATAATTTACTGCCATTTGCCTTTACCAGATAAAAAGCTTTACCATATATCTGGATAGTTGAAGTTATCAGTACTCAGTATATTCTTTCTTCCTCAATGAGTTTAGAATCAGCCTCAAAATTTTTTTCTCCTCTACAACTCCTCTTATTAGATTTGCTCCCTTACATTCAATAACTTTCCTATTCCTCAGTCTATTCAATCTTTTTTGTATTATATTTATTTATTTAATATTTTCCCCAGTCCCATTTAAAATAATTTTTTACATTTATTTTTAAATTTTTTGAGTTCTAGGTTCTCTCCCTTATCTCCACCTACAATTAAGAAACCACATGGGAAGTTTATATAAAATGTTTCCATAAAATTCAAATTGTGAAAGAAAACAGATCCATCATCATAATAAAAAGTAAAAAATTAAGGAGAGAGAACTATTCAGAAAGAGAGAGAAAAAGAGTGTGAGAGAGAATGAATATGTGTGTGTGTGTGTGTGTGAGAGAGAGAGAGAGAGAGAATGCTTCAATCTGTATTCAGACACAATCAGTTCCTTCTTTGGTTATATATAGGATTTTTCATCGTAAGTTCTTATAAGTTCACCTATAAATATAGGTGGTCATCCCAGAACTTTGCTATTTTTTTTAAACTCTCAAGTTCATAACTAAAAGCAAAGCTCCTTGAGTCAATTGCTTCTTTATGGAAGAAAATGTCTAGTAAGATGGAAATTAGCTCACTTTGGGTTGAATTTCTGAGGCTCTAGAACTCTCTAAGACAACATGACCTCTGACCAATTCTGATGGCCATAGTACAAATCAGGATTTGATATTGCTATTTGTCTATAACCCTTTTATGTTGTGTCAGATTTTTTTATATGGACACTTAAAATAATAGCACGCTTGTTCAATACTTCAAAGACAGAACTGAAAGTCACAGCAACAAAGGTTGGCAAAGTTTAAAAGGTGATTCTATCCACTTCAAATGTTGGCAAAGCTTAAAAAACCACCATCAAACTATTTGTATTTCTTCTTTAAAAAAAAGAAGAAAAGAAAGAAAGGCAGATAGTAATTTGCAAGAACTCCAAACCAAGTTTCCTTTCCTTGAAGTTCTTCACTGGCTTCAGAATACAAAATTAAATGCTCTTTGAGGATTGATTTATCTTTTTTTCTTAAAGGAAATTTTCCCTTGATAGAATCATAATCAAATTTAATTTTAATGTCCCATTTTATTAAAAAAAATAAATGTGCAATAGTCAAAATGTCCTTTGTTACAATCTCAGCTAAATAAAAGATACTTCTTTCTAATTTTATTAATCTAATCCAATATATTTCATCTTGTGTCACTACTTCTTGTTTCTCTTTCAATCTTTTCAATAAATGAGAGGCAGTGTGGTGCTAAAAAGTATTAAACATAAAATCAGGAGAGCTAGGTAAATCACACTTTAAAGAGGTGTTCAATTCATTTCCAGAGTCATTTATTAAGCATTTAATATGTGTAGTCGGATAAGTTGTGAAAGAAAATGTGCACAAAGAATTTGGACTAAACTATCTCTGAGAGCCTTCCTGAGACTAAATTTATGATCCAATGAACTCCGTTAGTCTGTAGTATATCATACTTCATGAAGTTGCGGAAAGGGTTTCCATTATTTTTAAAATACATGTAAGTTGTTATTCAGTCTAATAACTTCACCCTTACTCCTTGCTATATGGCTCAATTCAGAGCAACATCAATTTGGAATTGGAATGGTTATCCAACCCACCATCACATTCCCATCTACCTTTGCATGTTAAGGTGAAAAAACTAGTAGGGTGTTGGGTCCAGGGTCAGAAAGACTCATTTTACTGAGTTCAAATCTGTCTTCAGACATTTACCAGCTGTGTGATACTGAACAAGTCACTTAACCCAATTTGTATCAATTTCCTTATCTATAAAATGAGCTGAAGAAGAAAATGGCAAATCACTTCAGTATCTCTGCTAAGAAACCCAAACTGGGGTCACAAAGAGTCTGTCAGGAATAAAAACAACTGAACGACAACAAAAACTAAGCAGCACAATTAGAATTGAAACTGAGGTTCTCTAACTCTCGATTGACCTTTAAAATGATCACAACACAGTGGTTATGTGTGGGAGCAGGGGGAGTGTTTTCTTTAATGAGAATAGCTCTACACAAACAAACCAATTAAATATTCCTTGGATCTCCTTCCATATTTTTCCTTATGAATTTTGTCTGAGTAGTTCCCAGAAGACAATCTGTCATAGTGACATGGCTCACTAGTTGTGTTACCATGGGCAAACATTTAATATTTCTGTCTCAATTTCTTCATAGTAAAATGAGCATGAACTAAGGGACTTCTAAGTTCTAACTCCATGATGCTTCTACTGTCTTGGTCTCCCTTAATATCTCTTCTAGAGTACCAGTAATCATCTTTCAGATTACATATTCATTCAAAACATATTTTTCATTCAGTAATGAATCAATCCATTATTGTTTTATGCTTTTCTCCACTATATTTCTGATGTCCTGTTATTCTCATACCCATTCCATATTGCCTAATTGCATATTAAATTTAATTTCCCACCACCTTACATATGGTATCTACCATTGAGAAAGTTCTGTCCGATTCTAATATTCACTGGGGGAAAAAAAAATCACACAATTTTGAATCCCCTAAATTCATAGCAAGGCTGAGGAGAGTATTAATTGAATCTGAAGCCAAAAAACCAGTAAGATAAACAACAAAAGCAACTGTTCACATTGGACCATAAAGTGAATTATATCTTTCATTTTCCCAGGAACTAAAAGCTATCCCAAATGACCACAATGCTCTTATCATTGTGAGATTCTGGGATTCTGGGGGAAAGTACCAGCTAGGTCTTGTGTTTCTTAAAGTTTTTCTGAGTGTCACTGAGAATGCTTCCTTCTAGTTACAAAGGCTAAAATCTGTTTCTCAATATAAAGTGAATTATATCTTTCACTTTCAATTTTTCTTCTCAATAGAGAAGCAAGTTTTAAAATCTTAATACAGAGAAGGGGGAAGGGGTAAAGAAAAATGGAGGGAATGAGAAGGAAGAGAAAGAACAAAAGGAGGATTACAAGGAAAGGGAAGAAGAAGAAAAAGAATGAGGAAAAAAGGAGAGGGGAAAATTGAGGAGAGTGGGAAAAGGATAAGAAGTGGGAGCAAAAAGAAAGGAAAGAAATGAGGGAGGAGGTAAAGGACAAAATGAAAGATAATAGTCACAATACTTTTTTTTTCCTTGTAACTCAGAAAGAATCCTGGGAAAGTGCCCAGTTTATCCTGTGTTGACTTCTACTTATACTTACACATAAGGCATTTCACAGATACATTGTTGTTGTGTTTTTTCCTCCCTAAATCTTTCATGTACCCAAATTGACTTTGACAGCCCCAAACAGCTCAAGCTGGCTGCTTTATGCCCAAAGCCACTTTGTTATTTCTGGCCCTTCCTTGTTCTGACTCCAAGCAGAAATATAGCCAGCATGCAATGTGTTCAGAGATAGTAACTTCCCTTGGTTCCTTTGAGTTAACAAGATTAGTCTTCCAAGCCAAATTCTAAGCTTTAAAAGTAGAAAGTTTAATATGACTTTCCTAATTAACAAGCCCTTGATTTAATTTGAAGGTTAGCTTTGCCAAGATAAATAGAGAAATGCAAGGCCTTCTCACTTTTCATATTCTGTCATTTCAAAACTCAGTTGAGGTCCTTTAAAAAAAAACACCTTGTTTATTCTGAATGCTGCCATTCATAAAATGTTAATTCTCAAGGTAAAATCACCTTCATCAGAGATGGCTCAATTTACAGATGAAATATACAATATTCCTGATTTGATATGTATAATAAAGCCCAAAATTGCTTTCACAACCTCATGATCACTATTGGATCAAAGAAGGAAGTTGGACAAGCAAAGCTTAAAATGGCAGAGACTGCCAACATAAACAAACCCATTAAGGTTGCAGTTGGCAGTCTAGAATAGTAACAAGAGAAAGACTGGACAGATGAATAGAACATCAGAGGAAGATAATCATAGTTAACTGACATAATTACAAGGAAGTCAGAGACTTGGTGTCATATACCAAATCTTTCATTATGATGCTCTGATAAATCTCTCAGCAAATCACTTCATATCAATGGATTTCACTTTTGTAATCTGTAAAAATAAGATGTCTAAGGCTCTTTCTAGCTCTGAGATTCTGATTTAGGGAAGACCATCAATAGGTACCAGGGAATGTCTAATGAATCTCAAAGATAATTTCATCCTCAATAAATGTGCCAAAATATTGTTTAACAGGTATAACCATGTCACTCCCTTACTTCAGGACTTCACTGATTTTCCTTTTGCTTCTGGAACTAAATAAAGCCTCAGCTTGGCACATAAGGCATTCCACAGTGTCATCCCAGGCTCTTTTTAAGCTTATTTTTTCCTCTCTCATGTTCTAACCAAACTGTTCTACTTGCTGCTCCCCAAACTCAGCATTGCATTTCCTTTCTTTATACAAGTTGTTCCCCATTCTTGAGACGCACTCTCTCTTTCCTGTAATTTTTAGAATCCTCACCATTAGTTCCAATCCAATTAGCCTCCCCCCCTTACAAGGGGGGTCATTCTTGATTTCCCTTAGTAGTTGATGCCCTATGCCTTCTGCAATTTAGTTTTTGTCTTTTTTTTTAACTTATCAAGATTATATATTGTACTCCACCAAGAGAAAGTAAGTTCCTTAAGATCAAGTATGGAAGTGGAGATGGGATGGTTCTTTGTATCCTTACTACCTACTATAAGACCTGACAAACAGTGTTTGTTTATAAATTCTTGTTGAATTGAATTAAATTAGAATTGGAACTCAAGATCTCAAGATCCAAATTTCTCCCCCTACTTCTAAATTCTCAACTTTCTAGAAATTGAAACAGTAGGATAACTAATATATTAGTAGAATAATAACCTAATAATAATTAAATATAATTTAATAATAAATATAATGAACTAAATAAGGATTTAGCCCTGGAAAAGATGTTACAGATGATACAATCCAAATCCCTCTTTTTATAGATGAGGAAACTGAGGCTCAAAGAGATTAAGGCCATACAGGTAGTGAATGGAAGTCTGGATTTGAGCCATATCCTCTGCTGCCAAGGACACAAGTAGATAGATTTTGGGGCCCTGAGCCAAGAAGATTCATCTCCCTGAGTTCAAACCTGGATTTGAACTATGTGATTCCTGTTTGCCCTGTAACATAAGCTGGAGAAGGAATGGCGAACCATGCTGTGCCAGGCAGCCCCAGAATTTAAAACCTGACAACATTAAACAAAGCCCAGAGATTTTGGCACTGAGAACTATGGGTTCTATTTATAACTTCAAATAAATTCATTGTTTATTCATTTCTTTTATCCATTATGTTTCAGAAGCAGCTAGGTGCAGCATGAGCTCTATGCCTCTTTATCCAGAATGTTGCTACTACTGATAAGGGTAATGCCCTCAAAAGTGTGAAGTGTTCCTCAAAAAGTTTCACAGCCTGCAGTGTCGGTGGGAAAGTGTGTTTATGCATGTGTCTGAGAGGTGGGGGGAGCGCCACAGGGGTGTTCCAGCTGCTTAAAAAGACAATAGTTGCTATTTCAGAAACTAGAAGCCAGATTTAAACCCAATGTGGCTGAAAGAGTGGTATCTACACTTGGGGCCTGAAGAACAAGAGAATACAAGTGAGATAAGCTATATAGTGAGGGAGCTCTTTGACAATGGGGTTTCTGAATTCTGGATTTGATTACTGATGAGCATGTAGAATGATTTAGGATAAGAGAACATTATCAATCAGGGCGCTTCTCTTCACTCACAGAGTCAAGTGCTATTTCTAGTTTTCATCACCTTTCACAGGGGCTATTGCCAGTCAGTGTTTCAAGTCTCTCCCCACTCCAATCTGTTTTTTTTTATTTTCTAAAAATTCAGATCTATGTTATTCCTCTATTCAGAAAATTCCACTGCTTCTCATTGTCTCCAAGAATATTGGCTTCTCTGTTTTGAATTTAAAGAGCTTCAGAATTTGGCCCTTCCTACCTTTCTAGTCTTTTCATATTTTAGCCCTTTCACAAATTTTATGGGAGATCCACTCAGTGGGGCAGATAGAACACCTGGTCTAGAGTCAGACAGATGTGAATTCAAATCCAGCTGTGTGACCCAGCAAGTCAAACCCATTTGCTTCAGTTACCTCATATGTAAAATGAGTTGGAGAAGGAAATGGCAAACCACTCCAGGATCTTTGCAATGAAGACTCCAAACACGATCACAAAATAACAACAAATTGTAGGACCTAGCTACACTGACCTATTTCTTGTTCTTCCCACAGGACACTTCATGTCTCATTTCTAAACCTTTTGAACTGACTCTCCTCCCTACCTGAAATATAGCCCTATCTCAATTAGTGCAGATAGGGAATCCCATGTAGTGGACTCATTCTAATTCACACTGGGTATTTCCATTGGAGTGGAAACAATTACCAAATTTTATGTAATTTTAATTGTGGATATTTCAAATTTGAATATATATATATATATATATATATATATGACCATTTTCATTATTCATCCTCATCTCCTCCCCATCTTTACCCCAAATTTCTTCCTGGAAAAAATTCCCATGGTTCAGATGCTACCTTTTATAGGAGGCTCTTTCTCATCTTCTCAGCTATTAATGTCCTCTTCTATGAAATTTAATTAACTCTATTTTATATATATCATATATCTATTTATTTACATATTGTCTCTCCTATTAAAAAATGAATCCCTCAAAAATATAAACTGGTTTTGCTTTTCTTTGGTAGAATGATATCATGGTGAGGCTCCACATAGTACAACTAAAGTTATTGTCATGTCACTATGAAGTGTTATAAGACTTAGACATGGTACATATCAGGATTATGAATCTCATCCCAGGGTCATTTGTGCTGTCATCCTGCATAAAACAGTCTGGCATAATGGATCAAGAGCTGGGCTCAGAACCAAAAAGACATAGGTTCAAGTCCCTGCTCTGACACAAATTACATGTGTAACCCAAGCAAATCACTTAACCTTTCTGTTCTGTAAACAAGTGTCTAAGATTATTCATTGCAGAGAAGGTACCAACCTATAACAACCTAGGGAGTTTTCTCTCTCTAGGGATGAGAAACAACGAAATCATTGAGTTAAATCCCCATTCCCAACCTTATGCAATCTCTATGGATTATATATATAATCCACAGGAGGTTTTGTGGAACAGGAAACAGATACATTGATAAACTGTTGGTAGAGTTAGGAATTTGGTATAGGCATTCAGAAAAGCAAATTGCAAATAGAGTCACTTAATATGATTCTTTTTTAAGTTATATTAATAACCACTTACTAAATTAGGGTTAATTTCTTCATTGAGGGACCAGTCTCTTTTAGATGAGTCAGTCAGTCACTGAAGAACAAGGCTGATAGGTAAGATTGACAAAATTCTCCAAAATAAGTTCCTCAATATTGGGTGGGACTCCACCCAACTCTGAGACCTTACTTCTGTTTAGAGTGTAAATAATCAAGGTGAATTCCAGCCTCAGAGTATTAAGCCTATGCCCTTGCACCTTTCCATTACAATTTGGGATGATCCAACTCATGAAGGAGAAAAATAACCAAAGTGGTTTGGATAGAGATGGATTCTTTGCCCAGATTGTTGGAGGCAACTGAGTCTCATGATAGTCACATTATTAGCAGGAGGAGCTGAAGACTTTTGGTCCACCCCCTCATTTAGTCTGATCAATGCAATGATTAACTCTGATTTCAGAGGACTAATAACTAAAGTCTGAAGAATGCCACCAACCTCCTGTCAGAAAAGCAATGGACTTTATTTATCATTAGTTTGCGGAATGAGGTACACAATTATACCTGGACAATATGGGAATTTGTTTTACTTGCCTATACATATTTGTCACAAGGGTTTTGTTTTATTTTCCCCTAGTAAACGAGGAAGGAAGTGAGAGAGGGGTAGAAAATAAATGCTTTTTAATTGAAAAAATCTAATAGAATAATATGTATTCTAATTTAGATCTGAAAGGGATGATAGAAGGCTTTTATGATATATCTTTGATTCTAATGCTGGATTAATCTGTCTCACTGATACATTTTTTCCTTTTAAATGTGGTATCTAATAATTTCTATAGTTATCCCCAATTATAATTATAAAAATTAGAGTGTGATTTCTTAGTGTGTCTTTTTTCTACAATAACTTGTCTTTCTTTACATGCCCCCACCAAAAAAAAAGGATAAGTATATTATAAAGCAAAGTGTGTGAATTCTAAAACTGATTATCTATGTGGGGTTCATAATGATATATTGGAATCACAAGACATCCAACTTTTCAATTGAAGATCAAAGAAAATGAGATAGGAAGAGAAAGTCTGAACCCCCATAACTACTTTCCATGGGTATATTTTGTTTTGTTTTGTTTTCCACAGAGCTAAGGATGAAAAATATAACAGATACGAACCTGAATCAATAAATTAACATTTATTAAGTATCTACTTTGTTCCAGACAACAAGTTCTGGCCAGATCCTAAAATGAGCAGAAACCATAATATTGTGACAAGTGTTCCTCTGTAGTCTGACCATACAGGGCCCATGAGTGTAGAAGTCAAGCTATGTCAAGGTGGGGAAGGGGGAAAGAATTCAATTCCCATCTTTCATCAATTGTCAGAAGTGAATGACACACCTCTATTTCTGACAAGAGTCAGGGTAATTTCATTTTGTTCATATTGTAATAATCCATTTGATAAGGAGAGGGGATTAAAATGTTTATAGATTCTATGATAATTTTGTTATTCGATGACATTTTATTGTAACTTTATTCAATTAAACTCAGTAAGGTTATGACCTTTGTGCAAGGTTTTGATTCATGTAGTATACTGAGAAAAACAGGATTAGATAGAAAGGATAGAGGCGTGAGTTATTCATTGACTGAGTCATATTCCTTTTAAAGGAGATCTGGAATGAATACAGCAATGTGGGACAGGGTGTTGGATTAATTGACAGCCACTCTTGACTGAAGTACTGTTTATAGAGTTTGCTACTATAATATCTCTATGATCCAAAATCTTCTCCTGCTTCTCCTCTCTCATATCTTTATGTTCAACGTGTCTTTTGTGTGAAGTGGTTTTAATAAAATATTTTCACCACCTTTGTCTTTGGACATTGAATTTTAAAATATTTACATTATGTTGGCCAAGACTATAGACATTTAGTAAGATTTACCATATAATTCAGAAAACTTTCTTTAATATCTGCTAGATAACCAATTAAAAGGTCAGTCAGAGAGACTGAAAGTTACTTCTCTCCTTAATTATTTATCTGCATTATCAAATTATCAAAAGTCCTTGAAGGAATTTTGCCTTCTGTACAGCTAAACTTTCCAAATGGTTTTTAAAGTACTTCAATAGAAGAAATATCCTTCTACCTCAGTTTAAAAGCAAAAAATTACCCTTTTCTTCCTCCCACAATCACTATGGAGCTTGCTGAAATTGTATAATTTAATGAGTCCATGGATGTTTCTCTTAAAGCAAAGATTAATGTTGAATACTAATATGTTGCCTTTCCACATAGATGTGCTGTATATAAGATTACAGTGTTCAAGTAATGTAGAATTCAGTACCAAAAATCATTAGTTTCAGACTCACTTATCTATGGGAGAAAATTGATTTAGCCTCACCTCTAGTCTTGAAATAGATGATCAATTATTACTGTCCTTAGCTTCTCTTCTCTAAAAGTGACAGGTAAAAGCAGAAGACACCCCCCCACCCAAAACAAATCCTCAGACCCCCCCAAAAAAAGCTACTAACAACATGAATGACTTTTATCTAGTGCCTGGAAGGTTTATTGCATCATGTAGCTATTAAAGAAGAAGCTTATACTAAATGCAATCATCTCCAGAGCTTATGTGATTGGGTCATAAGTCAAGATTATACTGGTTGCAGATGATTGAATTAATATTACTAAAATTAAGATAAGGCTATTTTTGAGAATTATGTTGTTGGTTTTTTGGTTGTTTTTTTTTTTTTTCCCAGCAGAGAATGAAAGGAAACTTTACTGTCACAGAAACTCAGAACTGGCAGGAATCCCAGAGATCCATAATTCTAAACCTATCTGAACAAGAATTTCCTCTACAATATATACAATGATCAATATCTCTCCATAAATAATTACCATAATATAAGCAAACCAAATAATCTTATAAATGCCACTTAAATACCTCCAATGATAGACAACCATAATACCTATTCAGGAAGACTATTCCTCTACAGAACAACTCTACTTTTTTGGATTTTTTCCCCCTGGAACATTGATGAAAAGGGATTCATTTGTTTTAACTGAAAAACAAGAGCTCATCACTGCTTGTAGATGTATTGCTATTAGAAATGCTTAGATATTCAAATTATTCCTTCTATACCTTTATATTTACATATGATTTAATGATTCTTTCCTTTCTGGCTGATTGTAATCAGGTAATTCCTCATTCTTTAATCAAACAATTTAATTAACCCTCAATTTTTTTTTCTATTCTCCTTATTTACACAGTTCATGACCAATTATGCCTGAATTTTTTCATTGTTTTGCTTTACCATCATCATAATGCATTAAAGAGAAATTTTCCTGTCATATGCTCAAAGGGAAATAGCCCAAATTTGTCTTCATTTGTCACAAAATGGTAGAAGCTAATTAACAACCAAAAAAGATATCAACTTCACTTCCCACAACTCTCTAATGCTTTTATTTCTCTAAATATTAATACCCAATTACCAATAATTATTTGTGGTTCTAATAAAGAAATTAAGTCATGCTTACCTCTTCATTGGAAATTTTAATGATCTGAAATATTTTGAATTTCCCATTGGTATCTCTACGGCATACCTGTTCATGGTAGTGTCTACATCAGGAGCCAAAGGGCTACTTTCATGAACCTAGATAGGCTGCTTCAGCACTACACATGGAACCCAGAATAAATTATGCTATGCTAATTGGGAATTCTTCAATACTTCCCATAAAAAGAAGAAAGGGATTTTCAGATTGTGAATTATGCTTTTACCACATATGCTCTACAAGTTTGAACCTACTCTGCTTTGGACTCTATAATTGAGCTGTAATGATTAATTGATTCATTGGAGACTTTTTCATCTGACAAAGGTGTCAGGGCTAAAGCACTTTTGTTAGTTACTATACATGGCATGATTGACCCCTACTCTCTTACAACAACAAAGTAAAACAAATATGTAGCAAAAATCAGAATTATTTTTCACATTCAATGAAAGGTCCAAGGTAACTTTCTCTAAGGACCCAAACAAATGTTGAATTCTTTTAAAAAGAGTTCAGAAAAAGATAACAGGTTCTGATCTGTGTTTAGAGAACTGGAATCCAACAATAAAAGTGATGAGAACACAATTTTTTTAGTACATTTACATTCCCACACACCTTTTGAAGCATCTTCAGTTAGGCCTCATGTCTTATCTTTCTTCCATTTAGTCTTTTGTTCCTTCCTCTCTGTCTTCTTTCTACTACATATGTCTTTTGTATACATCTTTTTATTTATATATTGTCTTCTCCATTAGAAAGTGAACTCCTTAAAGGCAGGGACATTTTCCCCACTACCTTTCCTTGTTTCCTCAATGCTTAAAATAATGCCTGGTACCATACTAAGTGCTTAATAAATACTTATTGATTGATTGATTTCTGCCTTATCCCTGAAAAGCCACAGTAATCACTCCTCTAAGGTTTCTTTGGGCTGAAAAGAAGCTCAGCATTCTTTGATCCACAAGACAGGATAATGGATAGAATAAATGGAAAGGACACTATTCAGTAGTGAAATAATTTGCTTTAAATTGCAGTGTATTTGCTTAAATTATGACTAAAGGGAACCTTTAAATCCATGTATGTGATTTCATCATTTAAAGTATTTCAGGTTTCGACAGTATTTGCTCCCAGAAAGTCATCACTTTATTACACACGCTAAACCCATAACTTTGTCAATGTTGCCCAGATGTTCACATAGGCTTAAAAAATAATTAGATTTGAGTATGATCAAATCAACATATTCTATATGCTATATCTTGTCTGTTACCTTTTGAGCATGTGTAATGCAGCCTCCCCCATGTTCGTTGAACTTCATCAGTGTGATTTTTTTTTTCACAGATTGAATGTAACAGATTTTTTGCTGCATTTGGCATAGATGAACTTCCAAGTAAAAACCTTAAATTAGGAGTTCCATATCACATTATATTTCTTTAGCCTCCTATATACCAGAGATTCCCCTACCCTCCATTAACTTGTCCCATCATATTCAGACCATTTCCCCAATATGCAAATGATCAAAAATTTAGGGAGAAGATGAAAGAAATATTTCTAAGGCATCATTCCTAGATAAAGAAAAAGTGACTCAATTGACTCTACAAAATACCAAAGGTAAAGGGACTCCAGAGGAGAGTTTCCATAAATTATATATTTTTTTCAGGGAGTATAGATGCACTAGAGGAAAGAAATTTTCAAGTATCCACAATGGTTTCTAATTTATTTTCATGTTGTTAAGAGCTTATTTTTCCCCAAAAAAATTATGGCCTAGCTCAGAAGTCATGCAAGAAAAAAGCAATATAGTCTAAGGCCTTTGATAGATGGAACAATTAGAGCAACCTGAACCATGGAGTCAGGGAGGCATATGGTTACATGATTTTTTTTTTAATCCAAATGCCAAAAACGTTGTTACTCTATGTCCCCACATCAGTTTTGCCTGAGGGGTTGAACGATGGGTCCTGAATTTAATTTCTTTCTATCCTTAGTGAATTGAATATAGAGAATGATCATGAATGGTTTTAGGATTATGGAAAGCTAATCATTACTCTTGTCAAAACATACAGATGGGTACCTTGAATCCTTTGAATCCCAAATTTCAGGTGAAAATGGTAATGGTGAGCCTGATATTACTTCATATTCAAAAACATTATTAATGATGATGATAGAATGTTTATATAGCAATTTAATGTTTGCAAAATGCTTTGAACACATTGTTTCCCTTAATCCTCATAACAGCCTTGTGAAGTAGGTGTTATTGATATAACTGTATTATAAATGAGGAAATAAGAGAAGATGACAAATAAGTTACTGAGGACTTTCAAAAATGATTTTCTAATGTTAATCCTAAGTGTATATAAATTAATATAATTATAATTATATAAATTAAAAAATTAAAAGGTATCTATAGTTACTGTGATTATTTATATCTGGGTTAGATAAGTTACTGTTTCACTATGGAAATAAAGCAGATTTTAAAAGCCAATGGGAGTTAGTTGTTGAGGCAAATTTATAACAACAAAATAATAATAGATCAAATGCATCCTAACTTGGTGAAGGTCAGCCTTGTGAATGCAAACCCCAGCCTAATAAACATGATTTGCACATTTGAATAAATCAATGCCTTAGGGTAACACAAAGATGGATTTCCAATCTCCCCTCTCCTTACCCTTCCATCATCTATGGTTCCATTCTCCTTCATTTGCATAGGAAATCCAAGGTTATTTAGTAGAATTCACTTACACATTTACTTTGGTGAGCTATGAGATACTCAAAGCTGTTCCTCTGAATTGTAGAAATAAATATTGAAAAACTTCAGAGGATCTGTGAACTCCTTCCAATGTCGCAGAACCCAAAAATGCTGCCATATAATTTAACAGTTGGAAGATGTATATTGGAAGAGTATACAGTGGCCATGGAATCCATAACATTCCAAACAATTCCAATTCTCAATTTCAAAATCTTTTAAATCACCTTCAAATTTATCACAAGGAGGCTACTTGATGTACTAGTGGCCATCTTAAACATCTTCTGACTTTGTTAAGGTCTCAGTGGAGCATTCTGATGATCAATCTGTCATCTTGTGTCCTTGCCACATGGTTAGTCCATATTTTCTTTCTATCATATTATTCCTTGTGGATAGTTTTAATACTATTCTTCAAATTTTTTCATTGGTTATTTGTTGCAGCCTATTTAGACCTTTTGTGTACCTCCCCACTGCCCTTTTTATGCTAAAATACAGACCATGTTCTGAGGGGAAGGAATTGTCTATATCAATGAATTAGCATTTTTTCTGACATTTATTGTTTTGCAAAATTGTCTAGAACATAGAAAGATTATTTCATTTGCCCAAGATCATTCAGTTAGTTATGTCAGAGAGAAAATTTGAACCTAAGTCTTCTAGCTCCAAAGCCAGCCCTCCTCCTCCATGCTCTCTCATTATTCTTTAGAGAAATTTAGCCAGTATTTGTTGTCATATTGCAACACTAATAGGATATGTGTATTTTTAAAATTAGCCTTTATTTTCATAAGATTTGGGAATCAACAAGAACTTTACCATTTTCTGAAGGTAATCCAGCCTTTTTGAATACTGACAAGCAGGGGAAGGAACCGTAACCATCAAGTGATTTTACCTACCCATCCTACAGAAATCTGGTCCTTGTCCTCCCATAAATCCTCTGGATGAGCGGAAAGTGTATACCCAGTATGAACCAGTATACTGTTTCCTACATTCTGTTGGCAGAGTATGGATGTACATGGCCTGATCGTTAGTAATTCCTAAATGCTGCTGTGGTTATTTTTCCTTCATTCGTCAAATCATGACATTAAGTCCAGTGGCAAAATATAGATCAGGAAAACTGCAGGTGGCACTGGCCCTTGGCCTTTTTAAGTTAAGGTCTTTAACAGGTCTCAATTTGATGGAGGCAATGCCCAATCAGGGACTAAAGTAAATAAATGAAGCAGAGAATAGCCTCTTTTAACTAGATTAAAAAAATCAGTCTGAGAGGGTAAGACCCTCAGGGTTTGTAGCCAGAACAGAAATAGTTGCTATTAACATTCACTCTGAGCCAACTGGGACCCAAATAATGACCAAGTGGGGCCTGGCCTTAGTCCTACTATTGATAAATCAGTGAGAGCCAGAGTGATTTGTATTTAAGGACTGGTTCTAGCCCATAAATCCCAATATATCTTGGGAGGTTTCAGTAATCAGAATGTACATTCCTTTGGGCAAATCATCCACAGGTAAGGGTATAATACCCTGTGAAGACAGAGAAAAGGGAAGGGAAAGAAAAGAAGATGAAGAATATTTTTTAAAACAATTTTTAAAAAAGAATTTGAAGGTGATTTAAAAGATTTTAGAATGAGAAAGAAGCTAGAAACTGAACTGTGGGAGGTCAAATTTGGAAAAATGTGAAAAGAAATTTGAGAAGAACTTTGGATAAAGGAGAAATACAAGCAGAGATTATTACATAATAGATTTCGAAACGAAACGAAAGAGTATGAGGAAGCAAGAAAAATATTTATGGTTGGAGAGCAAATATTTTGGACAAAAGGTGACAAACTATTATATCCTAGATTTTTTCCATCTTGGTTTTATTTAATCATTTTTCAATCACATCTGATTCTTTGTGATAGCATTTGGGGTTTTCTTGGCAAAGACAATGGAGTAGTTTTCCCTTTACTTCTTGAATTCATTTTATAGATGAGAAAACTGAGGCAAGTAAAGATCAGTTAATTGCTTAAGATCACACAGCTAATAAGTGTGTGAAACTAGATTTTAACTCAAGAAGATGACTCTTCTTGACTCCATAGTTAGCAACTCTATTATTCACTGAGTCAACTAGACTCTCACTCTCTCTCAATCTTGTCATTACATCTAATTTGGTACTATTATTGATCTTTGTACTGGTCAATGGTCTAACTTTATACATTAACTAAGTTAAGTTTTACTAGATCACATCCCATTCTTATGTCTACTTCCCAAAAACCTTTGCCTCTTTCAAGATTCAAGTTGAGTTTTATCCCCTCTGCCAAGTCTTCCTGAATTCTCCCAAGTAGCATTTTTTCACATCCCAATTTTCCTTGTGTCAGATTGTTGTTGTTTTGGTAGTAGTAAAAGAGCCTCAAGGAGATTTTGTAAATTAACAAAGAATTCAAGGCAAAAGGAGGAAGAAACTGAGCCAAGGACCTTACTTTTCCTATTGGAACCTCAGGTCTAGAGTCCATTAGGGTAAAGAAATCAGCCATTGACATTAGAAATATTGTCAGAGACTATGCCATCATAGTCTTGTGTACAAATGGATTATGATCACTAGGTCACAAAAAACACCTAGAGCTATTAGAAAAAAAGGAGTATATCACCAGTTTTGATCAACTCAGCAATAGGGACCATGGATGATGTTACTATATCATATATAGGTAACAGAATCTTGAGAGACAGACAATTTAATTTTCATTCTGGAGGGACTGGAAACAGCTGAAGAGAGATGGTGAGAAGAAAAAACTAAGGGAATGTCTTTCCTAAAAGAATTGTTTACTTATATTGTAAAGAACCATAGTGAAAATAATTCTTGGTAAGATACTTTAGTTACCATCCTCAGAGAGCTAAACAGTGGGATTGTGATTCCAGTATTTAGCAGTAGCAGTGCTGTTTAGAAGTGATTCTGGATAATCTAGATAATCTTTCTTGTGACTTATATTTTATAAATAATTATTTATCTTTTATTGTTTGTAATACTAACAAATTATGTAGCTTCAGACCTTGATGTTAATTTAATTCTATGAAATTAGAGAATTTTACATACATACACATATGTCTATATAAATGTATGTATATAAAGCTTCCAAATTTCATAGAATATATGAATATATAGAGAGAGATTTTATATATAGAGAGAGAAAGAGAATCATATATAGGGAGAATAAAATAGAATACACATATGTGGAGAAATATAATAAGAATTTGTGAGGAAATTAATTTCTCCTGTTTCATAAATAATAATTAACATACTTGAATGGCAAAACTAATATGCTGATTAACTTAATTTATTCCTCTCATAATTCTGCTTGTGATTCTCTAGACTTTCTCACAACACTTCAGCAGTCTTCTTATTCTGGAAGTTCAGACAGTGCTTGCCACTTTGTCCCTCTGAAAGACCCCTCTATTGCTTTTACTTCTTCATCCCACTGCTGAGTTTCTCTGAGAACTTCCATTTTGAGGAAAATCCCTGGACAACCATACTTTCCGTCACTCCCAGCTCTGCTTTTGACTTTGAATTTCACCACCATTCCCCTGTGATGGTACCTTCTTCCCAATCTGCCCTTTCTTTTTAGCTTCTTTTTATATGTTGTTTTTTTCCTATTGAAATGTGTTTCTTAAGGACATGAATGGTCTCTCTTTTTTACTGCAATTTGTATCTCTATCATTTAGCACTGTATATGATCTATTAAAAGTGTCTAATAAATTCTTGTTGCTAATTAATGAGAAACATGTTGCAATTTTATTAATTAGAAAAAAGAAGGGGGAAAAAGTTGATGTTTTAGAACTTGGGATAAAAATATATCAGAAATACTGAGACATATTTAACATGTATAGGACTGCTTGCCATCTGGGGGAGGGGGTGGAGGGAGAGAGGGGAAAAATAGGAACAGAAGTAAGTGTAAGGAATAATGTAAAAAATTACCCTGGCATGGGTTCTGTCAATAAAAAGTTATTTAAATATATATCAGAAAAAGAGCCATTAGTAATTAGAAGTAGATGGTGATACCATATAGGCTGTTCATGAGGTCATTGTCCCTAAACTTTGTTAGATTTGTATACATGTTGTACCTCTCAAGGAAAATGTAAGCCACCTGAAGGCAGGAATTATTTTGCTTTCAACTTTCTTTCCGTAATGCTGAGCACAGCACCTTGCATATAGTATATATTTAATAATTTTTTCCTGACTTTTCAGTTTTTTCATATGTTGGAAGAGTGGCTCTTCCTCTCTTTCTCACTCAGTCCACAGACATCAAGAAATGATAAGGACTTGTGATGAAGAGAGCCATCTACATCCAGAGAGAGCACTGTGGGAATTGAATGTGGATCACAACATAGTATTTTCACTCTTTTTTGTTGTTCTTTGCTTCCATTTTATTTTTTTTCATTTTTTCCTTTTTGATCTGATTTTTCTTGTGCAGCAAGATAACTATATAAATATTTGGCATATATTGGATTTAACATATTTTTACCATGTTTAACATATATTGGATTATATGCCATTTAGGGGAGGGGTAGGGGAAGGGGGAGAATTGGAACACAAGGTTTTGCAAGGATTAATGTTGAAAAATTATCTATAAATATGTTTTAAAAATTAAAAAGCTTTAATTAAAAAAAGGGATTTGCCTTGGGGAGGGGGAAGGGGGAAAAATGATCAGGAGTTACTATGATATATTCAAATGGAAATATTTTCTGCAATAGGAAGGTCTGGGGTACAAATCCCATATCTTAGCATTCACTATCTAGATGAAGCCCCTGGCCTTAGTTTCTTTATTTGTAAAATAAATAAGTTGGACTAGATATCCTCTGAACTTTTTTCCAGCTCTCAGTCTGCTTCTGTGACATGATAGTTCTTCCATAGCATTGGCAGATGAGAAAGGAAATGCAAGTTTCAGCCAATACAAGCCACAATCTGTATTTCCCATAAAGGCATCCTCCTCCCAGCAGTTAAATATGTTAATTCATTCGAGCCAAAGCAGCAATTATCTGTATGCTAATTATTCTGGCAGATGCTGGCTTCTCTCCTTCTGCAGCCAACACATTTCTGGGGGTTTGCTAACAGGAAGAGGGGAGGAAGAGAGGATAGACTATCCCAAGAAACAAACATAATCTTGGAACCTTCAGGATGGACTTGTGGATAGATGAAGCTTACTCCACTTGCCAATCTCCTGCCCACTGGGAACATATCACGAAAATCATCCCCATCCTTGATAGGAAGGAATTTGGGGAAACATCTGAGAAGAACTAAAAGAAAACAAATTCCAAAACAATTCCCTATACAGAAAAAAACATTTAGGTGAAAATATTTTTGTCTCAATCATTTAAAACAGGTAAAATGATCAGCTTCCTGCTCACCAGGGAAAGTGGCTATATTGATGAGGTTTAGATTTGGGGTTCCCAAATGAAATTAGGGTTTCTGGTGGTCAAGGAGTTAAATAAGGTCTTGTGGCAGCGCAAGAGTAGGGAGTTCTGGGATTCCCTTTTGGCAGCCCAAGAGACCCCTGTAAAAGAATTTACAGACCCAAAAACCTAGATTGATAAAAGAGGTTTATTATGGGAATTGGAAATAAGGTTAAAGTCTAGTTAAGGAAATAGGTGAGGATAAAGAGAGGAGGGCACTGGAAACAGTGTTCCAGTGGGCAGAGGCTCTTGGGGTGCCAAGCATGGTAGCTAGCATATTTGGAACCTCTTCAAAGAGAGGATTTTAGTTTGGCTCTTTTATAATAGGAGGCTTTGACTACAAGCTGAAGGGGGCTCATGGGTGTAGTCCCAGGTTGGCTCCTCCATGGGTTTCAGCTAGGGTTAGAATTTGAATTGAATTCAATGAGTTTCAGGACTGAGCAGACCCCACCCAAATAACAAAGATGAAACTGTGCTTGGGGTAGAGGCTCCTCACTGAGGCATCTCCTTTAAGGATTTTCAATTTTAGGGTTCCCTTTTCAATATCTTGATAGCTGTAGGCTCCAATAGGAATGGAGGATGATCTGAACACAGGCATAATACTCTATTTTATCCCCTAGTGAGCTGGATTTTGTGATGTGCTGAGCTTAGAAAGGTTTAAAGGGTTAAAATGAAGATGAGATTCAAGTATTCACTATTTTCAGAAAGGAAAAATCCTTCATTTGAAACCTAAGAATTTCTTCTTTACCTTTTCAAATCCTTAGTCTTCAAAAGGGAATGTGACATAATGAATAATAAGAAAATTAACATAGCATTGTAAGGTTTGCAAAATGCTTTACATTTCTTACCTCTTTTTATCCTTGAAAGAGAACTGTGTGGTAGATGTTATTATCTCCATTTAGAGATGCTTCATCTCTAAAACTGGACAATGAGAGTGATTGTTATTTGACCTGTGTGACTCAAAACTGCTACTGTCAGAACTCCCTCTGTCCCTCCCCTTTTCTCCTTTTCTTCAAGTCCAGCTCAATTCTAGAATTCATCTAAGACTTCTGGATCCAGTATATGTCTTGTTCAGTCATTTCAGTTGTGTCTAACTCTTTGTGACCCACTTGGGGTTTGCCAATTCCTTCTCCAGCTCATTTTACAGATGAGAAAACTGAGGCAAATAGAGTGAAGTGATTTGACCATAGTCATACAGTTGGTAAGAAATTGAGGCTATATTTGAAATCACATGATATGTTCTCCTTATTCCAGGCCTTTATCCACTGTGCTACCTAATTTCTCTAAATAGGTATATACAAGATACCTCTGGAGTAAATAGAAAGTATCTTTGCAGGAAAAGATGTTAATAGTCTGTTGAAGAATATGGTATTTGATCTGAAGATTAACAGAAGCCAGCAATTAAAAGACGTGAATATATTTCAGAAGAATGGAATATATTCAGACATGAGGGGAAAGCAGTACAAAGGTATGGCAGTAAAGTATCATATGTGCTATGGTATGCTTCCCTTATTTTTCTGCTTCAAATCCTGTGCAAATGTCCTCTTAAGCCACAGAGTCTCCTTAAGGACCTTTCTCAAAAGTACAGAAAAGGAAAGGAACATCTTATTTTCAACATTAACTGCTTTTACCGTCTCCTCTATATATATATTTTTTTTATCAAACTTTTAGACCTAGCAACACACTTTGGCACTTAGCTTCAAATTTCATCTCAGATATTTATGAGCTTTGTAAGTTTTATAAATCAGTTACATTCTGAGAACCTTAGTTTTCTCATCTTTAAAATGGAGATTAAAATACTTATGCTAACTTCTTCACATAGTTGTTATAAGGAAGCTATTCAGAAGTGTTAATTTGTTATGTGAGTTTGAGATAGTATCACTAAACCCTTCTTCCCTGAGTTTTATCTTTCTTTAGGACTATGCCATACTTTTGTTTTCAATATCTACTCATTCATGTATTCAGTGTATGTATGATATATATAGTAATTTGTGTATATGTATAATATGTATGTGCATTTAATCAATGAATTTCTAATGACTTCACATTAATATCTTTAGATAACTATCTATTTGTTGAGAGGTCCCAATCATCTTGGGTTGACTTTCCCCATAGTCTTTAATTTTTAATCTATGGAATACCACAGTAGCCATTCTTCTTCTGAAACCTTTAAAATCACTTCTTTCAAAATCTAAGGTTCATCTCAAACTACACTGATTTTTCTTCTCTTCAATCATCTAATCTAAAATGGTATTATAATTTCAATCTCTATCATTTTTTTCTGATGGTAATCAGATCAAGAAGAAAATTTCTTCATCTTGGTTCCTTCTTTTCAAAGATAAAATTCTCATAAAAGCAAGTCCCTGATTTTGGCAGAGAAATAGAGTCAACCAGAAAAAAAGAGAAAGAGGAAGAGGGTGTTGTGCCAAAGTTCCCTTTTAATGTCATGATCCAGTTTCTCCAATTGTCCTATTTAGTTATTCTGCCTCTGGTTATAACCTTTCCCTCTTAATGTTTGATGAGATAAAGGTCTACCTCAGTTGCTCTGCCCCAAAATTCCAGACTATAATCATTCCCTCCTAAATGGTTGATGAGATAAAGGTTTTATATCTTTAAGTTATAGACATTCCTTCTTAATGTTTGACAGGATAAAGGTTTATCCATTTTAGATGTCATTAGAATATCAGTAACCTCCCTCCATTGTGTCACTGTTCTTGTTATCCCATAAAAGACTTGCCCTCTGAGTACTTTGGGGCTAGACTTTTTGAGATGATAGTCTTGTCTATCCCTGGGATCAACCATGGATTCATTGGTCCTAGTATTTCTCTCCATTGAATTGGTCTCTAATCTCTATCTTGCTCAGTTTCTTCAGCATTACAAGGGCAGTGGGGTATTTCAGTAGATCTTTAGATAATCAAAACTTCCCATAAATAATACTTCATACTAGGATTATAATGGTTGCCAGACTAACTCCTCAATTTCTTCTGCTCAGCTGACCTGAACTATACTATTAGAAAAATATTCTTTCTGTGAACCTAGCCTCTGGTTCTTGGATTTCCTCTTAACAAAATATTACTTCCCTCCCCACATTTTACTTGTTCTATTTCTTTAGAATTAAATATATCTATCTAAAGCCACATTCTAGTGACACATCTCATCCTGAAGAAGGGACCCCGAAACTCTAAAACTCCTTGAAGGGCAAATTCTCCTTGAATCCTGCCACTGAGGATCCCACCTGAGGACAAGCAGCTTCATTCTGTAACTTAGGTGGGGATGGTTGAGTTCAGAGCCGGAGATACCAATCCTATTGAATTAAAGAGACTCATTCAATTTTATTTAAATTCAGCTCAAGCTAAAATCCAGTTTGTAGATAAAAAGAACCAACTTGAAACTCCACCCACTAGCCCCCACTAACCCGCTTTAGCTTGTAGCCAAGGTTTAAAAAAAACTGCAACTTGTAACAACTCTTTGCAGGGAGATCCTGACATGCTATGCCATGCTAGGCTATGCCATGCCAAGGAAACCTCTGCCCACTGGAATAATATTCTCTTCCAATGTTGCCCTCTCTTTATCCTCACCTATTTCCCTAATGAGACTTTATGCCTCTCTGCCAGAACTCCTCCACTGAGGAATTCAGCCTTTCTATTCTTACATAGTAAAGGCTGACTTCCCAATGCCTATCAGAAACCTCTTATATCATTCTAGCCTTTTTGTGTCTGTAAATTCCTTTACAAAGAATTTCTGTACTGCCAAAAGGGGATTCCTCAAAACTCCCTACCCTTGTGCCGAATCCCAAGGGGGGTGCAGGGGAGCCAAACTTCTCCATTTGGTTCCCTGAACCCCGAATCTGCCACTAGACCTTATCATTTAACTCCCTGATCACCAGAAATCCTAATCTCATTCTGATTCCCTAAATCTAGACCTTATCATTTTGTTCCCTGACAAAAGGGAACCCCAAAACCTAAACCTCATCAATCCCACCAAGTTTAAGTGAATAGATTGTCCAGAAGTGACTTCATTGACAGAAGAAAATACTGGGGAAGATGTTTTCTCTACCAAAAGTTGATCAAAAACCCATTGAACCCTTTTTATAGAGTATAATTCTTGTTCATTTCTTCCCCTCCATCCCAAACTGGCAACTTTTGTAATTTCTATTTTTTGAGATTTACTGGGGACCTTGAGAAGTCAAGTGATTTTCTTCAGAGTCACACAGTTAGCAATTATTGAGAGACAGGACTTAAAATCACATCTTGACTTTGAGGTTAGAATTCTACTGTCTATGCCATGCTGCCTCCCAATAACCTGAATTCAGAGCTCTTTCTTAGAAGGGTTACTTTATTCATTTATCAATAGACATCAAAGGCCACAGGTATCATCTAATCAACTTATTTTTCAGGTGAGAAAACAAAGCTTAAATAGCTTAATAAAAGGGGCTACTGATTGGCACAATGAATAGAGCACCAGTCCTAGTAGAGTCAGGAGTACTTGAGTTCAAATTCATATACTAGACAGTTACTAAATGACAAGTCACTTAATCCTAATTACCTTGAGGGGGAAAAAAGGAAAGAAAAAAAAAAGCTTTAATAAATGTTCCATTTAGTAAGTACAAAAATCACATTTTGAACCCAAGAACTTTTTGGTTTCATCATCCTTGCCTTAGGGCAATCTTCTGTTCTTCTGTTTGTTCTACCCTCATTTGTTATTACATAATCTCAGAGTCAAAAAAAGAAACTCTATGTAATTGATTGCCATAAATATTTTATAGTGATGAGAGAGAGGTATCAGCATGAAGTATTGCCTTTTTCATCTGTAACACAAGACACAGTTGAGGTGGGTTTTTTGCCCCCAATCAACTTGAGTAGTTATCCAAACCTTTAGTAAATAATAGCAGTTAATTACCCTACCTTAAGATTCTTATGATTTTGTTGGAAAATCAAGCAATCAGCAAGAATCCATTGGATATTTAGAATGTGTCCAATAATGAGCATTTCAAAATTTAGGATGAGTTCTTTGTCTTTTAGTAGTTTGCAACTTATTTGAAATTCTGAATACTAGTACACTCTGAAACAGAGATCAAGTTTCTATTAGGCCACAGGTATTGACTTATAATTGTTGTAATTTAAATTTTAATGAACTTGGTTATCTAGTTTTACTTTCTTAAGTTTCACCAGAAAGTATATTAAAAACAGAAGACTGGAAGAAGAGTAAGGTTAAGAGTAGGTTCTTGAAACCGACACTGTGATGTGACAAATGATAGGCATTATGGTCCATTTAATATAGGAATAAAACACCCTTTGCTTATTGTGATCTTGAATCTTCAAAAAAATTAAAATTAAAATTAAATATTCAAATCATAATGAACAGATTTGTTTAGTTAAGTATATTATAAATTATAAAAAGATTTTATCACAAAAGTAGTAAAATGAAAAAGTTTTAGAAGTTAGAAAAAGAAACTTCAAGTACTAGAAAATTCACTTACAGAGAATCAATAACTCCTCCTTTCTCTCCTCCTCTCCCCAACAAAGGGCTGGCAGGTTGAATGAAGTAATAGTTGGGAAAACAACATAAATTATTAGAGAATAATTAAATACTGATTCCTATGATACTGACTTTAGGTGAAATAAGAATCCAAAAAAAGGAGAGTTCAGTATCAGGATTGTTTATGACTGTAAGATTTAGAGTAAAAAAAAGGTTTTCAGCCTAATTCTATCTTTTTTTAAAAAATGTGGAAACTTAAGAACAGATTGCAGAAAAAAGCTATATTCCCAAGCTAACAGTATTTATAAGTAGTTGGGTCTTGTTGGATCAAATGAGACTTGACTTGTGTATTGTTTAACTAAGTGAATTATGTAGGGAGAGGAACACATAAAATTTAGAGTCTGGACAGATATAGGAACAAATCCAATCTTTTCTATATGCTAGCCATGGGATCATAGGAAAGTCTCCGAAACATTCTCAATCTCAGTTTTTTATGTCTACTAAGTGCATATTATGTGCTAATAATCTCTGTGAAAAGTGCTAAGGATATAAAAAGAAAAAAAAACGAGGCAATCCCTGCTCTTAAGGAGTCTCTGATTAAGAGAGACTATTGCAGAGTGATGAAAGAGCCCAAAAGGACTAAGGATTCAGTTTATGGAAAGGTGGATAACAAGGACCAAGTTTCATTTTGGTGCACTGGCAGATCAAATGACAACATACAGGAATCTAGAATCTCTGGCTTAGGACAGAGGCAAGTTCTCATGATTCTTCATCTTACTAAAAGTACTTTTGTCATTCAAATACTCTAAGTAATTATGTCCAGTCTGGGGTTGGGAGGGCCCTGGCCTACTACTACTAGAAAACAAGGAGTAAATTTGAGGGGCCAAGTGGTATGGGGATTCCAGGAAGGTTGCATGATTGATATCCAGAGGAGACAGAGCAAGCCAGGTAAAAGGAGGTAAAAAATAAAAGCTGCTTCCTAGTGGGAGTTTCCTCCACTTTCTTCTTGGTCCCAGGTTCAGAATTTGCTCTCAGTATCTTCTAGTTGCTAATGCATTCTTATGATCTCAACTGAATTCAATCTATCAAACATTTAAATTACAACTCTGGCCACATCCTCCTCCTGGTAGTGCAAAAATAAATATGAAAAAATTACCTAGTTGGTGACTTTTAGTACCTTAGGATCTATTCTGAATCCTGGCAGCCTTAATCTACTATAAATATTTGCTTGACTCAACTTTCAAAATCAAAATATCTTGTCTGGTAGACCTTTGCCATTGTCCATTTGACTTAGATTGAATGTAACTAGCAATCATTTTTGCCTTGACCAGAAACTCCGAGAATCTTTCCCTTCCTCCCTCAGTCAGATTGAGGCCATAGAAGTTGAAGATCTTAGCTTTAAAAGGCTAAGGTCTCTCATTTTATCCAGGGCCATCTTCAGTCATCTTATCTATATCTTGCTCCTAGACCCAGATGTTTCTGGAGGAGAAAGTGAAACAGGTGACCTTGGACTGCTTCTCTCGCTTAAATTTAATTCACTTGCATGTCATGTCATCACCTTCCTGATATTATGGCCCTCTTCAAGAATGAAAGACAAAACACAGTTTTTCCCTATCCTTCTGCTTCTTGATATCTCTTGTTTTTCAGACTTCTATTCCTATTCAATTCATTCCTGGTTTAATAACCATGTTCCATCATGAAACTGAGCCCTAAAAAAAAGAAGGAAAGGGTTTAGATAGAGAGGAAGGGAGTTCATTCTAGGTAGAACAAAGAAAATGAAAGATTAGAAATGGAGCATGTATGGAGAGTAAGAAGAATATAGGACTGATAGTAGTATAAAATCCAAATTAAACAAAAACTTCTATCTTTAATAAACTAAAATGATGCTTTTCTAGATACTTAATATTGAACTAGGAACAAAAGTATAAACTGGAAACATATATATGAACATGTATGATGAAAAATCAGAGAACATTTATGAGATAGGGGCAATTGTTCCAGTCTAAAACACTTAAGCCTTCAAAGTATTGAGCTATAAGATTCTTTTCAATTAGAAGCTTAACAAACTTGTATTGCACAAGGGACTTAATTTCGCTCCTTGAAACAGACTCTGTACAAATCTGATATGACATTAGAAAAATACTTTCCTTCCCCACTATTAAATGCCTACTGCCAGGATTTGAATGAAGAGTGATAGTGACTTTGTGATTTTTGTCCCTTCTAATTAACATCAAACAAATCAGTTTATCGCTCTGGCAGTGGAGCTGGACACAGCCACTAATGAAGTCACCCTGGCATGACATATATGCATTGACTACTTAGCACTCAGCCAATCTCCCTAGCTCAAGTCTCTCTCTACTCTAATCCATCTTCTACACAGCTGCTAAAGTAATTTTTCTTAAGTGCAGACCTTACAATATCATTCCTCTCACTTAATAAACTCCCATGGCTACCTGTTTCCTCAAGGATAAAATATAGGTTCTTTTGTTTGGCTTTCTAAACCATTCATAACCTGCCCCCAAACTGTATTTCATTTCAAATTTGAGATTTGGAAAAGATCTCAGCAGTTATTTAGTTCAACCTATAAGTGAAATGAATGGCCAATACAATATATCTGACAAATGGTCCACTTCCCAGGCTCATCTTGTATTACATCCCATCCTGTACTCTATGGCTCAGCCAAACTGGTCTTTCCGTTCTTCACATGCAACATGGCATTTCTTAAGCCTGTGTACTCACTGCCTCTCATTGCTAGAATGAATCCCCTAGTCATTTTTTCAGAGTCCCTTTCCTTTCTCACTTTCTAAGTGAAGGTTTTCCTAGCTTCATAGAGTTGCTTTTCTGCTTCATTTTCTAACTGAAGATTTTCCTGAGTTCCCAACTGCTAGTGCCATTGCTCCAAACTACTTTGAATTTTTTTTATATTTATAATGTGCATATTATCTCCTCTGAATGATTGTAACCTTCTTGAGAGTAATATTGTCCCATTTCTTTTGCCTCTATACCCCTCATACTTACAATAGGGGAAGAATTCATGACCAAACAAGGAATAGAAAGATCTGCAGAGTCATTTTACTATGCAAAATAGGAAATTTTCACAAATAATTAATATGATTAAAATTAGAAGGGAGATTGTTAACTGATAAAAATGTCAAAGCATGTGAGCAAGCAGCTTTCAAAAGAAGAAATAGAAGTTATAAACAAATACATGAAAAAAAATTCCAAATTGCAAATTAAGGAAATGTAAATTAAAGCAACTCTGAGATTTCACCTCATACCCATAATATTGGCAAAGATAAGGATAAAAGTGAAATGACAAATGTTGGAAGGACTTCAGGAAAATAAATACTAAAAGTACTATTGGTAGAACCACTCAACCGTTACCACCATCTACTATCCCCCAAAAAAAGACTGAGGAAAAAGGAAAACTATCTATCTGTAGAAAAATATTTGTAACATCTTTTTATGATAGCAAAAAACTGGAAATTTAGGATGTTCCCTTATATTGGACAGTGGCTATACAAGTGATGATATGTTAATGAAACTTACTAGTTTTTTAATGTAAGAAATAATATAATGGATATTTTAATGAAACTTGGAAAGACCTATATGAACTGATGCAGAGTGAAATGAGCAAAAGCAGGAAATCACACAATAACATTATTTTAAGAGAAAATTCTGAAAAACTTGGGAAATCTAATCAATTTAATGACCAACTCAACTACATTAACAGAGAAATGATGATTAAAGTATGCTAACCACTTTCTAACAGAGAGGTAAGACTCCTGATGCAATTTTTTCAAAATTTTGTTTTGCTTAACTAGGTATATTTTGCATATTTGTCACAAGGCTATTTTTTCTCATAAAGGATAGAAAGGCAAAGAGGAATTAGGGTAGGACAATAAAAAAGAAGACTTTGACAGAAGACTAAAGGAAGAGAGATACAGAGATAAGTAGTTACTATTAGAAAAAGACATGTCTCCAGAGGTATCAAAATGTTATGGATTAATTCAAGGAACTGCCCTTGAATTTGGACTCTAAGATTGAATAGAAAAGAATCAAGTATCAGACCAAGGGGTGACTACAAATGAATATGGTGGATTCTGATAGTCTGTAACATATATAAATGGTCATTCAACCTTTCTTTATACACCTCCGGTGAATATTAAACTAGTTCCCAAGGTTGCCCATTTCTCTTTTGTTGCTCAATTGGCAAGCTTTTATTTGTATCCTCTAAATTTGTCTCTTTCAAATTTCCAGGGATTACTCATAGTTCTACATTTTATGACACATTGTGGGTGAACTACATTCATCTCTATATCACAGGTTAATTAATACAAATAAAAGCTCACATAGAAAACTATGTAGATTTGCCTAAATTAGCAATTATCATGGCCTAGGTCTGTTTGTTTGAACACTTTCAATCTTCTTTCATTTCTATCCTTGACCAAAAAAACCCTGAAAAATAGGGTTAATATTAAATCTAATGGAATTATTCATGCTTCATTGGTCAGGAGCATCTTCTACATAACTTTCTATAATTCAAATGAAAACCTTTCTACACAGGAGTGGTAACTACTAGATGAGATAGTACCCTATTTAGAACTATTTAAATTGGAATTTTTGTTCCTCTTTTCTACTTTTCTCCTAGATCAAAATAATTTTTTCACTATGTATCTTAAATCTAAGCTTTTTTATACAAATTTCTATTTGAATTCTTGAAAGAACATATTCAATTTTACTTCTATTAAGAAGTCCTTTCCTATGATTCTCTAATAATTAATATTCTCAAAATTCATGTAAGGTAAAAGGTAAAATTATGAAAGTGTTCCTCATCTTCTTCCCTACTTTCACATTGGCTGTGTGCTCTTTTCTCATTTCATATCTCTTGGGATTTATAGTTTCTTTCAACATTCAGCTTAGGTCACATCAATTTGAGAATTTTTGTTTATTCTTTTAGCTCCTAATGCCTTTTCCTAAAAATTGTCTGGAATGTGTTTTGGATGTTTTAGAAATATATACTTACAAAAATATTATCATTATCAAAATATAGGCTTTAATAAACTTAAAGCTGCAGTAAGACTTTTGAGATGATATACTTACACACAAATATATATGCAATATATATCTCATTAGAATGTATGTCCTTTGAGGATAGTAACACTTTAATTTTATGTCAGTGTCCTCAACATATAGTGTAGTGCCTAATATATATTATAGGTACTTAATAAATGTTTGAGTATTCAATTATAAGTGGTTTGTACTTAGTCACATTCTAGCTAGGCAGAGCAGTGGATAGAGTGCCAGTCCTGAATCAAGAAGACTCACCTTCCTGAGTTCAAATCTGACCTCACTTACTAGCTATGTGACCATGGGTAAATCAGCCCCATTTGCCTCAGTTTCCTCATTTATAAAATGAACTGGACAAGGAAATTGCTAACCATTCCAGGATCTTTTAAGAAAACCCAAATGGGAGTTACAAAGAGTTGCAAACAACAGAAATCATTGAACTACAACAAATTTAGCCAAATTAGAAATAAAAAATCTAATGGATAACTATTGACCCTTTTTACTTCTTTATTTCTGCCAGAAAATGAGGTGGAGTTAAAGTATATTAATCATTGCCACCTACAGACAGAATGAAACTAATGCATGCTGGTTATAAGGGGCCAATTATCAAAGGAAAAACTCCTTAGGAAAAGAAAGTATGGTTTAAGTCATAGTTTGGGAGAAGAAGGAAGCCAGACTTCCCCAATTTGTAGTTTGTAAGGTAGCAAGGTAGTGAACAAAGCAGGTTAACAGCAGCAGTTTGAAGTGGAAGGCACCCCAGAACTTGAGAGAGCCACTTAACAGGAAATGTTGGGTATTTGTGGAGCAGCATTTTTCTCTCCAAATCTCTCTGCCCTGGACAGAGAGATTCTTTCATGGTTTTCTTTCATGGTATTCTTTAATACCTTTATCTTTGCTTTGCTCCACAATGTCAACATTTCTGAGATCCTTCAAATTAACTACATATTAGAATAAGTTATTTATACATAAAGCCATGATTTCTTGGGATAGCATTGATGAAAGACTCTACTGCCTCTAGCACATAGATACTGAAAACTGATTGAATAAATAACTGGCTCATTATCTTACTAGTATTTGAGGCAGCTCCATCTCTTATGTGAGAAAGGAGAATGCTAGAATCAACCTGAACTGGCTTTCAGGAAGTAATTGCTAAATTTGGTGTTAGCATTTACATTTCAGAAACTAGCAAACTACAAATTGGGATGTGGTTTATTATTGTCATGATTATGTAAACTTAAGAAAGTCATAGAGGAAATTTTAACAATGCCATTTAAATTTTTTTGAATTTTAATATTTTATTTTACCCACTTACATGTAAAAAAAAAATTAACCTTCATTTTTTACAACTTTGAGTTCAATTCTCTCTCAGCTTTCATTTTTTTTCACCACCATGAAGAAGGCAAACAAGTTTATAAGGCTTGTATATATGTAGTTATGCAAAATATATTTCCATGTTAGTCATTGTTATAAAAGAAAACACAGACAAGAAACATAAAATTTTTAAAACTGTACTTCATTCTGTTTTCATATGCCATTGCCCTGTGATTTAATTGCTGTTTGGAAGTCCCAGTATGGAAAGTCCCTTTTCCAATGTAGATCAGCAATCTTTTTGCAATGTTTGGTCATAGAGTTGTCTGGTGACTTGCCTAGGGTCATATATCCATTGTGTCAGAGACCCCCATTGAATGGACTTTGAATTTGCCCAACAGGTAGATTGACAGAATAATTTAGTGTTCACCACAACTTTAATCAGGCTGAAGATAGAACTGAGTATATGCAAAATGCTAGAGAGGGACAGAAAAGATGCCGATGCCTAGGCTGATACAGTGTGTTTTGGTTCAACCAGCATTTCAAAATTTGATTCACTAAGACATTATTCCTTGTCAAGGTCTCTGAGATCCCATGACTATAGCTCACAGTCACATAGTTTGCCTACCTTACCTAAAGTCACATAATCTCTTGCCCTTCTCCACATAAGTATATCCATGGATTGGAATTGTCTCTAAAGAGGAAAGTCAAAAAAGGAACCTTTCTGCAGTGTCCAGAAGGAAGACATTACTATTGAGAAATTCCAGTGGACAGTCTGATGGAAAATAAGCTGCTTTGTTTTGGACTCTGGGAAGAGGTACAAAAACAGCAAAAATGCTGAGACTTCTTTACCTAACATTTTAAGAGAAGAGAATCCACCTGCATCCAGAGCCATTTGTGGGGAAGATTTCAAATATTATTCATCTATCTAGATATGATATAAAGGATAAGGAGAACATTTTTTTAAAAAGCTTTGTATCCTATTTGGAAACAAATTTTAACAGAAATAAAAGGAAATCAAACAGAGGGATTAATGAAAATTCAGCCTGTGAAAAATATTACACAAAAACTATTTTTCCTTTCTTTGGCTTATGTGTTTTTCATTTGGCTATGATTGTGGAAAAATTCTTAGCCTACTGCCTAGGCATATGTTAGTGCTATCCCTGAAAGACAACAATGGCCTATCTATCTTGAAGCCTTTTTTATGGGGGAGAAGGGACAGAGAGACAGAGAGAGAAACAATTTGTACTGATAGTTAAAGTGGAGGGCATGGAGGCAAGGAGTATGGAAAACTAATATAAATTCTCTCTATTCCAAAAAAAAGAAGTAACAATAATGAAAATGAGAGGCAATATAGCAGAATAAGTAGAAATATCCAAAAAGGCCTTGCTTGCACCTTGACAAAAGTTCAAGGCTGGCCTCTGATGTGTACTAGTATAATACTGGACAAGTTGATTGATCCCTCCGTGGTCTAGGCAGCTCTTTAAGACAATATTCTATAGAAAAATTGCTGATGACAATAATTGTATAAATATGTATGCATATATTGGATTTAACATATATTTCTACTATGTTTAACATATATTAGACAACTTGCCATCTAGGGCAGAACATGGCAGAAGGAAGGGAAAATTGGAACACAAGGTTTTGCAAGGACTAATGTTAAAGAATTGCCCATGCATGTGTTTTGAAAAATAAAAAGCTTTAATAAAAAAAAAGAAAGAAAAATTGCTGATGACAATAATTGTATAACTATGTATGCATATATTGGATTTAACATATATTTCTACTATGTTTAACATATATTGCACTACTTGCCATCTAAGGCAGAACATGGCAGAAGGAAGGGAAAATTGGAACACAAGGTTTTGCAAGGACTAATGTAAAGAATTGCCCATGCATGTGTTTTGAAAAATAAAAAGCTTTAATAAAAAAAGAAAGAAAAATTGCTGATGTTCATGAACATAAAGGATTTTCCTGCAATAACAATGTCTCAGGGCTGGACAATAGCAAATGTTAACATTTTAGACTCCTTTAAGACCACAAAGAGCTTTCCATAGATCATCTCATTTTTAACCCCATAGTAATGCTAAGAGGAAGATATTATAGGAATCTTTCCCATTTTACATGTAAAGAAGGCAGGATTTTTGGGTAGATGTTGTTACTTAATACGTCAAGAAGTAAAAAATTAACAAAATTTCTGAGTCTTCATCCTCCTCTTTCAGTGTCCTGAAGGGGCTCCTTAAGGCTTATCAATTTATAAGATCCTGGTCCAAGCTGCCAGGGGAATGGTGAGAGTCTAAATAGAGATACTGGGACCAAATAAAACATAGCTAATTTCCAGGATACAGAGCCATGATGGGGCTTCCACACTCTTTATAATTCTTCCTCACTTTTTGGCATGAATTATGCACTTCTATAGAATATGATGGATAAAGCACTGAGCTCATAATCAAGAAGACCTGAATTCAAATCCTGCTTAGACACTAGCTACATGACCCTCTGTCTCCAATTCTTCAACTATAAAGATATGGATTATAACTGTATCTACCTTTCAGGATTGTTGTGAGAATCAAATGAGACAATATTTATAAAGAGCTTTGCAAACCCTAATGTGTAATATAAATGTTACTCATTGTTATTCTTTTTTCCTTCCATAAATATGATTATGTAAATGGTATATAAAAGCTGCCTTGCCACATTTAAATGCTACCCACTGACAAGAATGATAGAATTTATTTTGAGTACACTAGACAGCATCAGCATCAACAATCTGTATTTATGAAATACCCATTGGGTCAATATTCCTGATTAAACCATAATCAACGTAAGAGGCAGTCAGCTGTTGTCTTTTCATACTCAAAGAACAATGACAGGATGAGGTTTGGGTTAAAGTACAGTATGTTTAACTATGGCTGATCAGTGCAATATAAGCTTGGAAAGTTCTAACATAAATCAGGTACAAATAGATGGAGATGTTCTCGCTTTGTGCATTTCATGTTTCCTCTGGGCTGTGATGATTATGCATTGCTCAGAGAGCACAGTGCCTTTTTTGACATACATATGCCATCCTGACCAGTCCCATACTAGCATTCCCAGCTCCCACAATCAATAACAAAAATCTTCATAGAAACCTTGAAAGTATCCTTGTATCATTTCTCACATCCATGTGAGTGCTTCCTTTGTGCAAGTTCTCTGTAAAATGATTTTTAGGCAAAAGTATATTTGGCATTCAAGTTACATGGCCAACCCATTAGAGTTGCACTCTCTGCAGTAGAATTTGACTGCTTGGCAGTTCAGCTCAAAAGAGAACTTCAGTGTCTAGTACTTTATCTTGCCAAATGATCTTCAGAATCTTTCCAAGACAATTCAGATGGAAGTGGCTCAATATCCTGGAATGGCATTGGTAGACTGTCCAAGTTTCACAAGAATACAACAATGAAGTCAGCAAAATGATTCTGTAGACCTTCAGTCAGTCGGATATTGAAACCTTTTGTGTATAAAAAGGAGCCAAAAAAAGACTGATTCTACTATTCTCTTTTTCTGTGATATTTGCTTTGCTATATATCCTAATTAAATGTTTTGTTATTTGACTATTTTATCTATCTAGTCTGTTGATAGAAAATGTACTGATTTGGGGCTTGAAACATGTTTTCATAATTATGATTTTTTTTAAAAAACTTCACATTTAAGCTAGAATAGCCTTAAGTAGCATTACTTAGTCTGTTATATACAGACAAAAAAGTCAGATCAGATAGGATATGAGATTCCTGTAGGTCACATATCAAATGTCAAAAGTTAGGTATCCCTAGAGTGTTTCCAGATGCACTAAAGGTTAGAATGAATAAGAGTAGTGAATTTTAAAAAAAATTCAATTGCAAGAATGTTTTATTATTAAGATGAGTCACAACTGGCAACAGAGTATAATTCTGGGTGATTTCTTGGCAGTACCATCTAGATCCTACTTGATCAGATTATTGTGAGAAAAACACTTTGCAAATCTTAGAATGCTATAGAAATGTGATGATGGTATTGAGGAGGAGGAAGAAGAGAAGGAGGAGGAAAAAGAGACAAATGTCTGATTCTATAACTGAGAGTTTAAAGTACAGCTGAGCCACTGACATAATCTGAGGGGCCAAATTTAAATTGTGATTGAGCCATTCTTCGCCCTACAGCATTCTCTTTCCAATCCAATTTATTTTAAAATGCATTTTTAGCCATATACACTTCACAGGTTTCATTTATGTAAAAATCCTTTGAAGTACATCCACTAAAAGGCACTTTTCATGTAGCTATAAATAAAAAGTGATCCATTTTGAAATGCCTCATAGGCATACATGAATAAAAAAGAACTTCATCTACTTTGTTTCTCTTGTAATTGGTCAAAGATGAAAAACCCCTTACTCATTTATGAAACTGAAGGCAGCCCTGCCAGCTGGCTATACAGTTTCATCAACAGTCCCTTCTGACAATGGAAAAAAATATGATTATATAAATGGTATATAAATGCTACATCCCCACATTTAAATGTTATACATGCTGGCAGCAATGTGGTAAGATCTATTTTGGGTATACTTGACAGCATCAGCGTCAACAGCCTGTATTTATGAAACACCCACTACAGGGTCTCTATCCCTGTACAGGGAATTACCCAAGATGTTTTTCTGCCACTTGGGAAAAGAGGGTTAGATTTGATGAGGGAATATCCAGCAAATTGTAGGCTCAGACGTGCCAGATTCATAAAGCATCAGCATTGGAAAGCATAGAAGAAGCTACTTGGGTCACCTCACTGATGGACACGAAGTGGTCAGCCAGTATTTGCTCAAAGATGTCCAGGAAACATTTATTAAGTACCTAATACGTTCTATGAGTTTTACAAATATTTTCTCATTGCATTCTTACAATAGCCCTGGGAGGTAAATGCTATTATCCCCATTTTACAGGAGAGAAAACTTGAGGTGAAGATTAAATTACTTGTCTATGGTCACAAAATTAATATACATCTGAAACTGGATTTGAAATCATTTTTCCTGATGGAAGACCCAATGCCAACTCTATTTTGTCATGTAGTTGGTATTTTTAAGTATTTGTATATTTAAAGTATGAAAAGTGCTTTATATACATGGTTTCATTTGAACCTCATAATAGTCCTGTAAGGTAGATATCACAAGTATCATTATCATTCTCATTCTGTGTATAAGGCAAGTGAGTCTAAGATTAAATACTTTATTAGAAGAAATAATCTCTCTAAGTTCCTTCTCAGTCCAAGAGTTATCAATCTAAGGTTTTATGATTTATTCAGTCATCTACATAGTAAGTATCTGAGGCAAACTTTGAACTTCAGTCAGGATTCTATCGACAATGAATGGACTAATGTTTCCCTACTTAAGTCTCTTTATGAATTTATAGACAATGATCATATTCACTCTCTCTGCCTTCATCTTTCTAGGGTAGAACAGCCCCAATTCATCACTGCCAATGGCATCCTAGCAGGAACATTCAAGCCATGTCAATCAAAAAATTTGAGTCATACAGTCATAAAAACTTCCACAGTGGGATTATTTTGAAATGATCCCTGTATAAATCAGTGCTAAATATTTAAATATTCATATACATACATATATACATGAAATGCATCCATAAATATTTTAGCATTCAAACAGCAGTGAGTGAAAAAATTGATTACCTACATTTATTTGCTGCATCTTCTATCAATAGTTTGAACTAAATAGCAGTGCTAGTTCCCCCATGTACTAGTTGTGGTTACAACTTGGCATCTCAGTTTCCTGATAAATTTTTTTTTAAATCAGAGTAATCAAGTCCATTTCACAAAGTTATGAGTAATATGAAATGAGATCATAGGATCATAAATTCACAGATTTAAAAGTGTCATATAGATCCAAATTCTTCATTTTCTAAATGAGAAAACAAAGACTTCAAAGATTAAAATGATTTTCTCAGTTGTATAAATGGTAAAATAATAATAATAATAGACCTAGAACTTAAACCCAGATGCCTGGATCCAGAGCCAGTAATATTTCTGCTATATGCTTTCTTTCTATGTATATTGGTTTTTTTTTAATTTTTATTTAATAATTACTTTATATTGACAGAATCCATGCCAGGGTAATTTTTTTACAACATTATACCTTGCACTCGTTTCTGTTCCGATTTTTCCCTTCCCTCCCTCTATCCCCTCCCCTAGATGGCAAGCAGTCCTATATATGTTAGTTGCAGTATATCCTAGATACAATATATGTTTGCAGAACCAAACAGTTCTCTTGTTGCACAGGGAGAATTGGATTCAGAAGGTAAAAATAACCCAGGAAGAAAAACAAAAATGCAAATAGTTCACATTCATTTCCCAGTGTTCTTTCTTTGGGTGTAGCTGCTTCTGTCCATCATTTATCAATTGAAATTGAATCTTTGTCAAAGAAATCCACTTCCATCAGAATACATCCTCATACAATATCGATGTCGAAGTGTAATGATCTCCTGGTTCTGCTCATTTCACTTAGCATCAGTTCATGTAAGTCTCGCCAGTCCTCTCTGTATTCATCCTGCTGGTCATTCCTTACAGAACAATAATATTCCATAACATTCATATACCACAATTTACCCAGCCATTCTCCAATTGATGGGCATCCATTCAATTTCCAGTTTCTAGCCACTACAAACAGGGCTGCCACAAACATTTTGGCACATACAGGTCCCTTTCCCTTCTTTAGTATTTCTTTGGGATATAAGCCCAATAGAAACACTGCTGGATCAAAGGGTATGCACAATTTGGTAACTTTTGGGGCATAATTCCAGATTGCTCTCCAGAATGGTTGGATTCGTTCACAGTTCCACCAACAATGCATTAGTGTCCCAGTTTTCCCACATCCCCTCCAACATTCATCATTATTTTTTCCTGTCATCTTAGCCAATCTGACAGGTGTGTAGTGGTATCTCAGAGTTGTCTTAATTTGCATTTCTCTGATCAATAATGATTTGGAACACTCTTTCATATTTTTACCTTCTGAATCATCTAAAAATTGTCTGTTCATATCCTTTGACCATTTATCAATTGGAGAATGGCTTGATTTCTTATAAATTTGAGTCAGTTCTCTATATATTTTGGAGATGAGGCCTTTATCAGAACCTTTAACTGTGAAGATGTTTTCCCAGTTTGTTGCTTCCCTTCTAATTTTGTTTGCATTAGTTTTATTTGTACAAAGGCTTTTTAATTTTTAATTTGATGTAATCAAAGTTTTCTATTTTGTGATCAGTAATGGTCTCTAGTTCATCTTTGGTCACAAATTTCTTTCTCCTCCACAAGTCTGAGAGATAAACTATCCTATGTTCCTCTAATTTATTTATAATCTCGTTCTTTATGCCTAGGTCATGGACTCATTTTGATCTTATCTTGGTATATGGTGTTAAGTGTGGGTCCATGCTTAATTTCTGCCATACTAATTTCCAATTATCCCAGCAGTTTTTAATCAAATAATGAATTCTTTTCCCAGAAGTTAGGGTCTTTGGGTTTGTCAAACACTAGATTGCTATAGTTGACTATTCTGTCTTGTGAGCCTAATCTTTTCCACTGATCCACTAATCTATTTCTTAGCCAATACCAAATGGTTTTGATGACTGCTGCTTTATAATATAATTTTAGATCAGGTACAGCTAGGCCACCTTCATTTGATTTTTTTTTCATTAATTCCCTTGAGATTCTCGACTTTTTATTGTTCCATATGAATTCTGTTGTTATTTTTTCTAGATCATTAAAATATTTTCTTGGAAGTCTGATTGGTATAGCACTAAATAAATAGATTAGTTTAGGGAGTACTGTCATCTTTATTATGTTCGCTCGGCCGATCCAAGAGCATTTAATATTTTTCCAATTATTTAAGTCTGACTTTATTTGTGTGGAGACTTTTTTATAATTTTGCTCATATAATTCCTGACTTTCCTTTGGTAGATAGATTCCCAAATATTTTATGGTATCAACAGTTATTCTGAATGGAATTTCTCTTTGTATCTCATGCTGTTGGGTTTTGTTGGTGATGTATAAAAATGCTGAGGATTTATGGGGATTTATTTTGTAGCCAGCTACTTTGCTAAAATTATGAATTATTTCTAATAGCTTTTTAGTAGAATCTCTGGGGTTTTCTAGGTATACCATCATATCATCTGCAAAGAGTGATAGTTTGGTTTCCTCATTGCCTATTCTAATTCCTTTAATATCTTTCTCGACTCTTATTGCCGAGGCTAGTGTTTCTAATACGATATTAAATAATAATGGTGATAGAGGGCAACCTTGCTTCACTCCAGATTTTACTGGGAAAGGTTCCAGTTTTTCCCCACTGCATATGATGTTTACTGATGGTTTTAAATATATGCTCCTGACTATTTTAAGGAAAAGTCCATTTATTCCTATGCTCTCAAGTGTTTTTATTAGGAATGGATGTTGGATTTTATCAAATGCTTTTTCTGCATCTATTGAGATGATCATATGGTTTTTGTTTGTTTGGTTATTGATATAGTCAATTATGCTAATAGTTTTCCTAATATTGAACCAGCCCTGCATTCCTGGTATAAATCCTACTTGGTCATAGTGTATTATCCTGGGGATGATTTTTTGTAATCTTTTTGCTAATATTTTATTTAAGATTTTACCATCAATATTCATTAGGGAGATTGGTCTATAATTTTCTTTCTCTGTTTTCAGCCTATATGGTTTAGGTATCAGTACCATGTCTGTGTCATAAAAGCAGTGTGGTAGGACTCCTTCAATCCCTATTTTTTCAAATAGTTTTTTAGCATTGTTCTTTAAATGTTTGGTAGAATTCACATGTAAATCCATCTGGTCCTGGGGATTTTTTCTTAGGGAGTTGATTGATAGTTTGTTCTATTTCTTTTTCTGAGATGGGACTGTTTAGGATATTTACTTCTTCCTCTGTTAGTTTGGGCAAGCTATATTTTTGGAGGTATTTTTCTATTTCATTTAAGTTGTCGAATTTATTGGCATAAAGTTGGGCAAAGTAACTCCTAATTATTGCTCTAATTTCCTCTTCGTTAGTGGCGAGTTCTCCCTTTTCATTTTTTAGACTAACAATTTGATTTTCCTCTTTCCTTTTTTTAATCAGATTTACTAAGGGTTTGTCTATTTTGTTGGTTTTTTCATAGAACCAACTCTTAGTTTTATTAATTAATTCAATAGTTTTTTTAATTTCAATTTTATTGATCTCTCCTTTTATTTTTAGAACTTCAAGTTTAGTGTTTGACTGGGGGTTTTTAATTTGTTCCTTTTCTAGCATTTTTAGTTGCAAGCCCAATTCATTGACCTTCTCTTTCTCTATTTTATACAAATAGGCCTCTAGATTACCCTTATTACCGCTTTGGCTGCATCCCATACATTTTGGTATGATGTCTCATTATTATCGTTTTCTTGGGTGAAGTTATTAATTATGTCTATGATTTGCTGTTTCACCCAATCATTCTTTAGTATGAGATTATTTAGTTTCCAATTATTTTTTGGTCTAATTCCCCCTGGTTTTTTGTTGAATGTAATTTTCATTGCATCATGGTCTGAAAAGGATGCATTTACTATTTCTGCCTTACTGCATTTGAGTTTGCGGTTTTTATGTCCTAATATATGCTCAATTTTTGTATAGGTTCCATGAACTGCTGAAAAGAAAGTGTATTCCTTTTGGTCTCCATTACATTTTCTCCAGAGATCTATCATATCTAACTTTTTTAGTATTCTATTTACCTCTTTGACTTCTTTCTTATTTATTTTGTGGTTTGATTTATCTAATTCTGAGAGTGCAAGGTTAAGATCTCCCACTATTATAGTTTTGCTGTCTATTTCTTCTTGCAGCTCTCTTAATTTCTCTTTTAAGAATTTAGATGCCACACCACTTGGTTTTCTATGTATATTGTTGTAGTGGATGTGAAAAGACTTTGAAAATTGCTACATGCATCAGTTCATATAAGTTTTCCTGGGTTTTTCTGAAACCACCCCCTCATCATTTCTTATGGCAAAATAGCCTCCTGCTGACTTCTTAACTACCTCTGATGCTTTAAATTAGAGGCTTCTAATAGAGACTCATTTTTTGCCTTGGAAAGTAAAAATAATGAAATCTACTTTTCTGTCATTTATGAAACTAATAGTCCTTATTTAATTTTCCCATTGTCTCCAGTTAGTTTGGGGTTTTTTATCTTTTTTTTTTTTTTTTTACTTTATGAGTTTCAACCCAATACTGAATACAGTCACATTCCAAAAAAAACAAACGATCACAATGCACTGCAGCCTATCACTTTTCTGCTTTCAAAGAGATCTAGGGATCTATCTGAACGGTAGTTCCCTGTCCTGTCCTTCTCAAATGCTATTCTTTTATTCACATTTTATTAAAGAAATAGTGGTTTTCCATATATGGATCTTATCAAACTTAATGATTTTTTTTTTATGAGATGTTAGTTTCTCCTCCTTTCAGCAACCAACTTTTCACATAGGAGAAAGGTCCTTATCTTTATACAACATCTAGCAATGTCACTAGATTTAAAACTATATAACAAAGCAGTAATCATCAAAACAAGTTGGTACTGGCACAGAAATAGATTAGTGAATCAGTCAAATAGATTAGATATATAGTACACAATAGTAAATAACCATAGTAACCTAGAAATTGATAAATTCAAAGATCCAAGCTTTTGCAGCAAGACTTTTGCAGACAAAAATTACTGGGGAAACAGGAAAGTAGTTTGGCAGAAACTAGGCATTGACCAACATCCCACAATGTACAGCAACATAAGATCAAAATGAATATATGACTTAAACATAAAGGGTATATCATAAGCAAATTAGAGAAAGAAGGAAAATTTTTACTTGTAAGATCTATAGATAAGGGAAGAATGTATGACGAAACAAGAGACAGGAGGATTACAGGAAATAAAATGGATAATTTTGATTGCATGAAATGAAAAGGTTTTTTGCACAAGTAAAACCATTGTGATCAAAATTAAAAGGAAAGCAGAAAAAATAAGAAAGAATTTTATAGCAAATTTCAAAGATAATAGCCTCATTTCTCAAATATATAGAGAACTGAGCCAGATTTATACAAATTAAGAACTATTCCCCAATTGATTCCCCTGTTGGACATAACATATTTTGATTAACATTCAGTTTCCATGGTTTTAACTTTCTGCATGTGGATGGCATTTTTCATTCAAGGCACAATTGTCTTGGATCGCCAAACTGCTGACAACCAAGTCTGTCATAGTTTATCATCACATAATCTTCCCAGTGCTGTGTACAATGTTTTCCTGGTCATGCTCACCTTATTCAGCATCAATACATGCAGGTCTTTACAGGTTTTTCTAAAATCAGCCTGTTCATCATTTTAATAGAACAATAATATTCCATTACTTTCATATACCATAACTTATTCATCCATTCCCCAATTTATAGGTATCTATTCATTTTTCAATATTTACTACCACATAAAGAGCTGCTACAAACATTTTTGCACATGTGGGTTCTTTTCCCTTTTTTATGATTTCTTTGGGATATAGAACTAGTAATGGCACTGATGGTTCAAAGGGTATACACAGTTTTATAGCCCTTTGGGCATAGTTCCAAATTGTTCTTCAGAATGCTTGGATCATTCCAGAACTCCACCAACAATGTATTAGTGTCCCAGTTTTCCTATATCCTCTCCAACATTTAACATTATCTTTTCCTGTCAACTTAGCCAATCTGAGAGGTGTAAGGTTGTATCTCAGAGTTATCTTACTTTGTATTTCTCTAATCAATACACTTAGAGCATTTTTTAAAATATAACTATAGCTTTAATTTCATTATCTAAAAATTATTCATATCCTTTGATCATTTATCAATTGGGGAATCAACTCTTTTTTGATAAATGAAAAAACTGAAGCGCAGGTATTTGTCCAAATGTGTTGAACAGTTAAAGTACCCTGGCCAGGATTTTATTCTAAACCTTCTAAATCCAAATGTTGTGCTCTTTCCAGGTCTCTCATATTTCTGAGCATCTTTAAAAATGATTCTACAGTCATATTTACTGCATTGATAATTGCATTAACTACAACCATAAGGTAATCTATCTAATATTGATGTTTGTGTGTAGAATGAGGAATATGACATCTCCTGCTGCTTTCTGCTCTGGTCTGCTACAAGTACAGAATTGTGTTCAGTTCTGGATGTCCCATAGAGGGAGGTCATTGGCAAACTAAACTACAATGAAAAGAGAATTAGGATACTGAGAGGAGTAGAAATAATGCTCCATAAGTTAAAGAAACCAGGGATATTTTACCTGGAGAAGATAGCACTTAATGAAAATAAAACATCTGTCTTTGAGTATCCAAAGAGCTGTCATGTGGACAGAGGATTGATGTTTTCTGTTTGGCCCTAAAGGGTAGAGCCAGGATATATAGGAAGAAAAGACAAAGAGACTAATTTTAATTCCATGCAAAGGAGAACTTGATGATAAATATCACTATTTTAAAAATTAATTGCTCTATATAGAAGTTGGAGGTTTTTTAAAGTAGAGACTAGATTAAACATGAACATAGTAATTTCCTATTTCAATCTAAGATTACAAGGAGACTTGTAATGGGAATTAGCATGACCCCTGATAAGGATTGGGTATCATCATTTTTACTGTAGCCCTGATGTTTCTGGTATTATTCCTGCTTATTGTTATCTTTTTACATTGAGTAATCCAATGTGAACCTCAAAGATTTTGCATCATATATCACATGGACTTAATAATTAGACCTGGGATTGGTCCCTCTTTAAATTTTCCCAAATTCAGTCACTTTCTCAGAAAAAAAAAAGTGATCCATTCTTTGTTGTGTTTTGTTTTTGCCTTCTACTTCTTCCTATAGTGTGTCTTATAATATAACCCAATAAAGAGGGTTTCTTGAATAAATGTCAAAATTGTCCGCTGACTGTTGTGAAGTAATTTAAGTGGTTAGAGGTCCTTTAGAAGATCTTAAGAAATATGGCACCAGAAATATGGTATGTGGTAGGAGCAATATTCTAATCCTAATTGAAATTAGGTTAATTTTGCCTTTCAAGTATTGAGACAACATTTCTTCAATCTTTATTTGCTTACATAACTAAAAATTCAGACTACTGACCTTACTTCCTGCTCACCTGAGTATGAAAGAGCAAACAGGAGCACTCTGATCTCTGGGTAATGGATTATTATGGGCTACTCTAGTGAAGGAGCTTCACTCAGATAAATCAAATCAGTGTCTACAATGCCTTTTCTTGTTGAATATCCTTCCATTATGGCTAAGTAAATCTCTTTTTGTTAACTGTTGGATGACATACAAATGTTTCATTTTGTTCCAATAGTAAACCTAGAAACTACCAGGGCCTGGTCTGAACATCCAGCTATCATGGATCTTGGTATTTTGCAGTATGGGTTAAATGTAACATCTTTAGCCATAGATTCTTAGATTTTTTAAGGCACAAAAGTAGAGCTGTGGTGTTCTATCACTAATGAGAGAATCACTAGCAGTCATATTATGATATTTTATATTTTTAGAAGGGCTTAATGTTCAAGAATGGATGGGACTGGATGGTCTCTAAAATCCTTCTAGTTCTCAGATTCAGTGATTTTTGTGCTTTGGCATACAATTGAGCAGTTCACATGAGAGGGGTGGGAAGGAGTTAGTAGTAACACTGTGAACTTTGCTATTTCTCAAGCATGAATAATATAACATTACTCATATCTACACGTACTGGAGGTGGAGGAGGGTGAGAAGAAAATTATCCTTCAATCTTTCCTAATGGAAGAAAAGACTACTTGTTTGGTAAATGTTAACTGGTGCCTTGAATAAGCACACAGCCTTAACATTGAAAATCATTTTCTGAAAATATATCATTTGAAACTCTTTTTCCTGAAACTTTGGGGTATTATTGATTTCTTTTCAAGTCCTGCAGTAGAAAAATTTTCTGTGAAGAAGACTCATTGTAGGATACAATAATACCCACAGCTCCAGTCTAACACTGCTCTCTGAGTAGGAGGCTGTCAAATTCAATGTGACAGTCAGCTAGGAATCCATCCATCTGTACAGTGACATTCATGAAGGGGACCAAAAAGCTTTTAGAAATATCAAGAAAGAAAATGAATTTTAGATTTCAGTCCATTGAAAGAGAACTCCCAGGTCATTAGAATGATTGGAAAATTCAAGAAGCAAAAAAGCCAAAAGAGAAGTAGACAGTTTTTGACTTCTGAAAATTGCCACTGCTTTTATTCTTCTGAACATTAATACTCATTTAGCAATAGCTATTAAGGTAATAATTAATAAAAGTTTAAAAAAGAATACTCTATGATTTAATAGCTATTCTTTGAAAAGTCCATAAGATATTTCAGGGAAAATGTGTTGAAAGAAAAACACAATTAGAAAGCAAATTTTGGATGATGAGCATAGGCATGGTGGTACATGCACAGATTGGCTTTAGAATCAGAAAAACCTGTCTTCAGATCCTACTTTTGACACAGCTTCTCACTTCCCAAAACAATTCTCTAAAATTATAAATGACAGATAAATTTTCAATCTATATCAGTGGATAAAATCTCAGTTTCCAATTCTTTTAATCAAATGCAGATACCATCACCCTGAACTTTAAAAATGGCAGTATCAAAACTAAAGTATCTTTAATGTGAAGGGTCATGACTCTTAAAACCATCTCATGAATAATCATTAGAGCAATAGCATCTAAACTTTTTGCATTATACAGTAAAAATAAATTGAGTGACAAGCACAATAGTGTATATACTTATTGATATGTATATACAATGTTTTAAGTTCAGTATATTATAACACTTACCTGTCATAATTGGAAAAGATGCCTTATAAAGAGTACAGCTCCAAATGAAAGAGATGCATCATTGTCTGTGTTGATTAAGTATAATTATGCTCATTTTTTCAGTCTCATTCATCAATTATTTTTATTGAAATTTGGCTAGTAAATTTTTTTTTTATATCACTCAAAATTAAGAAGTGCTGCATTTTTTAAAAAATGAGTTTAAAGATCCATCAGAATTCCTCATTTGGAAGACTTTAAATATGTTAGAAAAAATTGCTTTTAAATTTTTTAATTTTTCAGATATGACAATTTTTTACAGATAACATCTAATTTTAGGCAACAAAATCATACAACAATGGCAACATTTTCAAACATAAATTTTCAAACCTCTCTCTTTATAGCATGATATTACCAAGAATATTTAAGGAACCAAACCAAGAGTCAAAAGCTATGAACAAATTTTTTCTATATACTTTTTTCTCTATATACTACTTTCTTTGGTGACCTACTCAGCTCCTGTGTGTTTAATTATCATTTCCATGATCCTGTAAATGAACTAGAATCAGTCTTTAAACCTGTAGGTGACTGCAGTCAAACAAAGCAGAGTAGAGACAGGAGAGTCAGGAATCAAACAGAAGCTTATTTTCAGAGTGAGGAAAACATTTGCAAACCAAGATTCTTCTAGGAAGGGGGAGCTTATATTTTGTGGCAGAGATTGGGTTTTGAAGAATGAAAACCACAAACATCAGGACCACAACACAATCATTCTTGGGTCTCGAATAAATGGTTTCCATGACAAGCCCATATTTGCAGACATTTTGGACACAATACAGGTATTCTTGGGTACTATAGGAATACTTTCTAATTGATTGTCTCAAGTGTCAAGGATCATTGAGCCTTGTGATCACTCAGCAGGATTCAAAACTGGAGTAGGCATGATGGGGACAGGATTTAGTTCACTTAGCAATTTCAAGCACAGGGAGTATTCAGTGTGTCAGGAAATTTGATTGATAAAGATCTGCTACAGCATATTGGCTGCTTCTGGCTCTCAGGCGCCTGGGAAATAGGGAAGCTCCAATAAAACTAAATAGTTGTAGATTAACATGAAAATCATCAATCCCTCAGAGAACACCTGATGCTGGTCAAATCAATACATTTTGCCAGAGGATAAGATCATCCAAAGGGTGAAGGCAAAGGATTTGTTATTATGTCAAGTTCAGAATACAGCTTGCTTCCTGGAAAAGAGTGTCTTCAAATATCTTGACAATAATTATTCTCAAATCTAATTATATAGCCCTAACCTATCTGCTGAACTCCAGTCTCACATCTTCAACTATGTATTGGATATTTCAAAATGGATGTCCCACACACATCTGACACTGAAAATGTCCAAAATTTAATTAATTATTTTCCCCCAAAAGCTTCCTCTCTTCTTATTACTGTCATTACTTCTATATTACTGTCAGTCACCCAAGTTCACAGCCCAGATGTCCCTTCAACTTTGGCTATATCTTTAACTGTATATCAAATCTGTAGTGGTCATGTTGATTTAACCTTCATGATATCTTTCAAATATGTCCCTTTCTTTCTTCTTACACTACCTCTACCCCAGCAGGCCCTCATCACCTCATGCCTATTGATTTCAATGATCTCTTAGTTGGTCTCCATTCCAATTCATCTTTCATTCAGCTGTCTATCTGATGTTCCTAAAGCACACATCTTTCATCTCTATTCAACAAATTCCAGTAGCTCATTATTGTTTCCAAGATCAAATAAAAATTTTCTGTTTGGCATTCAAAAACTTTCACAATCTGATTCCTTCTACATCTCTAGGCTTCTTCTGTCTTCTTCCTTTTAACACACTCTGGGATGCAGGGGTATTGTCCTTCTTGTTCTTCCTTTGAAAAGATACTCTATCTTTTAACTCCAGGCATTTTTACTGGCTGTCTCCCATCTCTGAAAATTTCCCCTCCTCATCTCTGCTTCCTGACTTCTCTGGCATCCTTCAGCTCTCAGATAAATTCCTGTCATTTACAAGGAAGCCTTCCCCATTCCTCTTTAATTTAGATACCTCCCTTCTGTTTATTATTTCCAAGTTAACTTGTTTGCACATAATAGTTTACATGTTATCTCTTTCTTAGACTAAATTTGTTTATAACAGAACTGTTTTTTATCTTTCTTTGTATTCACAGTCTTAGCACAGTGCCCTGGCACATAGTAGGCATTTAATAAATGTTTACTGATTGACTGACTAATTAATTTACTAAGCAGAAATAAACCATAAAACCATAATAATTGGAGACCTTAATAAAAAAATTTTTCCAAATTAAATAAATGTAACAAAATATCAGTGAGAAAGAGATTAAAATGCTATCTGGACCTCTCCATTTTAAAAGTGAGAGAGGAAGAAGAAAAGGGAATGTGAAAAACTTTCAGTTATTTCTCCATCACAGAAACTATTAGAAGTTACAGTGATCATCCTCCAGAGAAGAAAAAAGGTAAGACAGAAAGTAGTACCAGGAAAATTTTAATTTCCTGGCTACCATGTAAAGACGAGTTTTTGTGTGAGATCAGAGCGAAGCTATGAAACAGTCAAAAATAAGATATCTTAGAGCCCTACCTATACTGCTGTTGAAGTCAAGTTACTCACAATTAATTTTGTTTCTTCTGATTTCCTTCTCACAATAACATAAGAAAATGGTAGTATAACCATATTTAATATACAGATGAGGGAGTTTGCATTCTTCAAGAAGTCTGTAGAGTTTATATTCCTTATTCCAGAGTACAAGGGAGTTGCTAATAGAATCAAGACTTGAATCCATATGGGAGCAGTCAAGAGAATGGAAAAAATTTTCTTGCCTTAGAAAGTTTTCTAAATTTTTTTTCAAATAACCTCAAGCCTCTGTGGTTTCCCCAAATTTACCTGATTGCCATTGAGAGCAATTATCCCTAATTTAACATTTCCCTGTACATAAAATATGAATAAACCCCAAATGAAATGCAAAGAGTCAACAATAATTCCCAGGAAAATACAGGAAATATATGTTAATTATAGGAAGAATAGGTTAATTCTATCTTCATATTCCTTCATCCTCCTATGATGTATTTTATATTACTGCTAATGATTGCTGTTTATATACTAGTTTGAATTCCTCCCTGGTTTAATAATAGTCACTCTACTCTTTGCATGAACAGTAAATAAACTATTTTAACTGAATATAGGTCATCTCATGCCTTTGACTAGATCAAAAAGCAAATCATTAAACATATAGTTCTATTAGTTTATACCCAAGCACAAAGTAAGAAGACATTTAAGAATTTTCCTCATTGTATCATAGGAATACACTGTCATTGACCTCTGAAGGGAAATATTCTGCTCCAAAGCATACTTCCCTTAAAGCACAGTTCAGGTGCCACCTTCTACAAAAGATATTAACTAATTCTTCTGTATTTTTTCCATTTCTTCTTAAAATTACTTTGGATTAACATACATATATCTGTATACATCGTTTATCTTCACCATCAGCCTCCATGTATGCTCCTTGAACCGTATGGACCATTTCATTTTTGTCTTAATCTTCACTTCCTAGAATAATGCATTGAACATAGTAGGTTCTTCATAGATGCTTGTTGAATTGAATTAAATTACAATGATGAAGTGACTAGAGAAAGGTGGGTTTCTTCTATTAAGGAGCTTCCCTAAGGCTAGTTGGTCATCAGTGTGCTGCAAACACATTTAACAAGGGGATTAACCAGTGGAAGTCCCAAGCTTTCAGCATGCAGAACTACACTTCCTTATGTGGTGACTTTGTAAGTCCTGCTTCCTATCTCAAATAATGAAGAGGCACTCCATGACTTTTCAGTCTACCCACAAGGAAATAGATTTTTTGTCCATATCAGAATAATTTTAAAGCTACCTGAGCTGTTTAGAAATAGAATATGCTTCTCTCACATATGGTGAATTATTCATCAGTGGAATCAAGTAATATTCACCCAGTAGAATTTATGCACACTGCAAGTGCAACAGAGCAGTATCAGGTCGTCCAGAAAAGACTGTGAAAAAAGCCTAGAATATACAGACTAGTCATGGTTGCAGTGGTGAGATTATATCCCTAGAATATAATTGCAGCCCTGAAGTTTGGAAGAAGTCAATTGCTTCTCTATACAAGTGCCTTGGCCACATAGGTGTATCCTACTTCTGTGCTTTTCCATTATTTCCATTGCACTATCTATATTTGTTGGAGAATATGCTTTAGGCTTATAGAGTAAAAATTTTTCACAATTTCCTATGACATTTCATTGAATTCTTTGGCTATAAATTTTTACCTTTTAACTATGAAAAGTAAACACATTGATGGAGGTTCATGAACTATCATTTTGGGACATGTGAATCCAGAGTAGTCAATAAGCCACAGGCAACAATTAATGTTCCAGACACTATGTTAAAAGTATGATAAACCTGAGATATCTATGCTGGAAGACCCATACCAACACAGAAAATTGTAAATTGTGAAATATACTTTTTAAATAAAGCCCAAATCAATCAAATTCTATGAGAATGATCATAGAAGAAAACCATAAATATATAATTTAAAACTTCAATGAATCTACAATTTTATTGAAGCAGGCACTCCTTCCAGGGTGTAGATTACCAGATATTCATGCCTGCCCATCCTGTGTAACTATTGTCTACATCCTATATTTGCCATAGAGTTCCCACCTAATATTCCCACTTAATATTTTGAAATAATAGGACAACTGTGAATACCAAATTGTTCACTACAGAAATCTTACTCAGAAGTTTCTAAAAGAGGGTTCTTAACATCAGGCTTGTAACTTTTTTACTGTTTTGATAAAATTACAGTTCAATATATGATAATCTGCTACATATACAGAGTATCTCTGATAGTATCTTTCATGTAAAGATATTAAGGACCCTGCTTCTGGCAGAGCCATGATAATGTGGAATGGAAGTACCTTGGAAAGAGTGAAGTACATGCTCAATTCTTATATGACTAGTTTTGGTCTCCTAACTATATGGCGGATGAGTTTTTCAATTGGCTGGATGGCCAGAGGGAGGTATATCAGTGAACAAACTGAGTTAGTCTTAGCCTAGGCTCTTTGGCCATTTTCTTTTCTGCTGTATTTTAGTGGTATGACTACCATAAAGGGATAGATCTTGGGATCTTCTCCCAACTGAAGCCATATAATTCTGAGAAACATGCATCAATATCTGATCTCCGCACTTTTTCCCCAACTCTTCTTGGAGAAAGGAATGGAGTTGAGACAATGATGCATCTGATGATTATGACACATGTGAACTTGAATTTGGAGGGATCTGTGTTATGTAGGAACTGAGATAAGTGTGTCCCTGAGATACTGGAGGTACCTCTGTTATAATTTTGAGGTAAATATGCTTTTATTAATTTTTAATTGATCTTAAGAATGCAATTGATTACTGTATCCAACAGCAGAGGGAACAGAGTAACAAGTCAAACAGTAATAGGGTAGATACTACCCCTCCCCTAAATCCCTCAGGAAATTCCAGAACTCTGAAGGGCAGATATGATGTACTGTCTCAAGGAGAGTGGACTAAAGCAGGCAAACTACAAATATAATTCATTTCTTTTATAATCACATATATTTTCTTTTATGCATTTTAAAATTATTTTTCTGAAAAGTCTACCAGCTTGACTAGACTGCCAAAGGAGTCAAATGTCTCATTCTAGAAGCATTAACGTGGATTATATGAGATTAAACCTTAATATTTTAAATCTACTTTTGTCCCAGATTTTATTCTCTCTCATTGGCAGTCTCATTGCTGGCATTCAAGTAAGCAGAAGTGACACATGTTGAAATGGTTAACCAAATATTAATACATACATATAATATATATATATATCCTCAAAGAATTCTTAAAACACTAGGGTTCATAGAAATGGCCCTTTAAAAAGTGGTCAAATGGTGGAGTTAAGAGCAGTAGGGCTGCCTCCCTGACATCCCACTTCCAGTTCTCCATTTGGGAATGGGTAAAATAACGGAGTGGGGCTAAAGGATCTCTACCACCAAGAAATATAAGGGAAAAATTTATTGCACATCCTTATTTCTGAATCTTAGCTGAGCTGTTGGCCAGTTCTAGGATTCTCTCTCTCTGGCTGCCATATGCTTTCCTCTGTTAATGGGAAGTCCCAATCATCTCTTTAGCACAGTCCACCACACAAACTCCAGGTAGAATGTTGCTCTGCCATTATTCTCCACCCTTTTCTTTTCCAGATAATAAGGATTAAGTGACTTGCCCAAGGTCACACAGATGGTAAGTGTTTGAGACTGGATTTGAACTCAGGTCCTCCTGACTCCAGAGCCAGCATTATTTAATCACCTTCCAACCTTTCCCACACATTTATAGGGTCAAAGATTGTATTCTTTGGTCTTCTCTACCTACTCTCTGATAGCTATCTTTTAGTAGTCAGGTCCCTTCAAGATCAAACTCTGATAAGCTTACCCCTTGGAAAAGAGAAAATAAAAGAATTGGAGCTTAAAGAATTTGGCAAGGGGACTTGCCTGCCCACAAGAATTTCTGTCTCTGTATCCCTTTGTTCCAAGTTCTTTTTGATGTGCCCTAGAAAAGTGGGCTATCCTCTCCTCCAAAAAAGTCATATTCAAATATATAGAAATTATTTTCTTCTTACTCCCAGTTTCAAGAAGCAAGGACTGAGAACATCAAAAACTAATCTGTTAGCTAAAGTAATTTGGAGGAGAAGACATCAACAAATTATTCCAGGTACATAAGATCCTATGTGGAGGTGGAGACAAAAATAAAAATTTTTTTAAAATGACTGTAATGCATTAAAGTGTCTTTAAAAATTGAATTAAGGATGCTGAGGTTATGTTTGCTAAATTCTGAGTTCCTAATCTCAAAATTTTTCCAAATAGTCCTTGCAGCTAAGTACCCAAAAAAGTTTCCAGCAATATTGAGTTCTCTAAATATTTTATTCATATAATGTGTTAACTAATGTGTATGCTGCATTAGTGACAGTCTAAGTCCAAAGTGCTCAAATTTTATCACAATTTAATTTTTAAAAAGGATGCCTATGGAAGAATCACCTAGCATTTTTTTAAAGGACTCTAAACAATGGACAACATAGTTGCTTATAAAAGAAATCATTGCATGACATCTTATAAGCAACCTTATCCAAGTATAGATCAATACACAATTGTTTCAAAAAACAAGAAAAGTCAAGAAATAAGGTACTTTGTAGTTTATGTGATCCACTTTTTAGAGTGTCTGAACAATGTTTGAGATGCTACTAGCCAAATGTGGTTACTTTTTTAGAAAAGAAAACAAAAAAAATTTTATGCCATGTTGTCCAAGTGTTCACATGCACAGTCCAGTCATCAAAACACCATTATTGTACCCACAAAATATTAAATCATGGATTATTCCTTTAGAATCTCTATGTAGTTTCTTGCAACCTAGATACCACTTTCTAGGTCACTCTTTGAATTGTCCTGAGTTTGTATTAAGGGGATTCTTCCCTCCTTAAAAAAAAAAATACACAGTTCTGAAGTCAAATGCATAGGGTATTTAATCTCAGTCTATCAAGATGACCAATTTTGCTTTGATCTGGGGAATTCATCTTCCATGAGTCTAGACTGCTTTATCCAAGAAGTTATCTATGCATTTACAGACCCACTGGAAAGATGCTTTAACTTCTCTGTTCTTCCAAATCTCGTCCCTAAATAAGCCTTGAGATAACTGAATATTTTTGGAGAATGAAAAAAATATCAAGCAATTGTTAATAGTCATTTTCCAAAGTTTCTTGTGTCTTCTGACACAAAATTTTCAGATCTGAAAAAAATGAAGAACTTCTATATGTTGTCAAATATTAATTTATTAAAATAGTCTTTTTTTAGGACTCTCAAATAGCTGGGCATTCTACTGTTCTACTATTGATGTCTTCTTCAATAACACCATCAAGAAATATGTTTTCAAGTTTCAGCCCACAGATTATTCTGGCCCAACATCTCTTTAATGGTTCCAGAAAGATATCTTGCTAGGGAATGTCTCCTCTGTAAAAGAGTATTCATAATTCCAATGAGACTAGTATTTTTACCATATTTAATATTTTTCTAACTTTATATTCCAAGGAGTGTCTTTGGGGATTTTTGATCAAGATAGAAGCAAAAAACACAACCTCCATCTGAGACTCACTATTCCAATAATAAATTTCACTGCACCTTTCACTCTCTCCAGTCATCAGTTTCCTCTGCAATGTCTTCAAGAAATTGGGGAAAAACTAACCCAGGGACCAATTTAGGGGGCCAGAGCAGATGTGGCACTACCTTTACCACCCATGTACCTTTAAATGATTTTAATTTATTCAGAAATGAACTTGAGCATTCAGGTTCATGATAGTGACAAAAATGAAGGCTTGATCTGTATTGCAGAGTGGCTGCTGGTATCAAATGAACCTGGATTTGGGACAACTAAAAAAAAATTGTACTTTCATTAACCATGAGCTGGGAGCCAAGATCCAAGAGTGATATTTTCAACAAGAGTTTAATTAGAGAATTTTACCCAGGATCTCAGAACATATTCAACCACATGGGTAAAGCTTATTTCAGAAGATTATATTGGATAATTTGCATCTTGAGACATTTCTCTTCACTGTGTACTCTTGACAAATTGTGGAGGTGGTACACTGTCAAGTGGAAATCCTACTGTATCTGGAAGCTCTGTAAGCTTTTGAATGCTGCTTTTTTTCCCCCTTTTAGCAGGTGTTTTTCTTTGTATCTGAATTTATATTTAGCATATGCAAAAAAAAAGTAGGAACAGGCACAAATTAGAATGACAAGATGATATGGATGTACTGTATTTACGGGACATCTTAAGCCTAAAAGGAAACAAAACTGAAGACACAACTTATTTGAGAGAATATAGATCAAATGCTCATTCAGAATCAGAAGTTAAATTGAAATCTAGAGTATATTAGGGATAGAATTCTCCCTCCTCCTCCCAAAAAAAACCTTAATCAATGTAATTACTGCAGTTCTCACTACTGTTTAGTACTTGATGCTTTCTACTGTAGGAGTGGGAAAAAAAGGGGGGAATGAAGAATTTTATTTACAAGACAAAAAAAGTTGGAAATTGTCACTTGAAAAGGCAGTGGAGTGCTTTGGAAAGACTAAACTTATAATCACAGGTCTTAAATTCAAATTATAACTTCCATTTAGTATATGTATATCCTTAGAAAAGTCATTAAACTTTTTTGGGCCTCAGTTTCACAGGATTTGGACAAAATGACCTCATAAATCTCTTACAACTCTAGACTGATGATTCTGTGATAAGACAACCTAGAACTAATTTAGCTGGAAGAAAAGAATATTTGGGAACAGAAAGTGTACATGTGAATGGCCTTCAAATATCTGAAGGGTTGTCATATAAAAGTAATCAGTTTTTCCAAAGTTTTCCTTCTTAATCAAACCATTTATGGCTTCATTGTCTCACTCTATTACATCCTCTCAACTGAGAATTTTGCCTCATTATTTTTTTTTAAATGAGGTCATTTGTTGAGAGCTTCATCTTCTCCCCTTACCATCTGACATCTGTCAGCTGCCTTCTGTCCTCTCTCTACTTTCACTCCATCTCACAAGAAATAGCTTTTCTTCCAAACAAGGGACACCTTCCTGCACACATAAATAGTCCTATCCCATCCCATATTCTCTAGCAGATTTATCCTTTTCTTCTCCTCATTCTTGCTTATTTTCAATCTCTCCTTGTTTGATATCTGTTTTCCTATTTCCTATAAACATGCTCACATCTCTCTTATTCTCAAATAATCCAAATTTGATCTGTCCATTCCCTTTAACTATTTCCTATATCTCTGCTTCCTTTCATCGCTTAACATCTTGGGAGAATTGTTTACAGTAGATGCCTCTCGTTTTGTTTTTTTTTTTTCAATCTCTTCATAAATCTGCAGTCTGGCTTCCAAGCTAATTATTCATAAAAAACTGCTTTCTCCAAAGTTACAAATGGTCTCTTACTTTTCAAATCTAATGACCATTTCTCTTTTTTGAAAAAAAAAAAGTAAATTTGGATAATGGCTGCTAGAAGACTAACCATAAGACAACTATATCCTTCCACTTCTCCTATGGACTTGGTGATCCCTGCAACTTCTCTTCTTGCTTTTCTCCCAGTGTTGAACATAACCATACTCACCAATGAAAAATGCACATTCACCAGCTACCTGGTTTAATAGATTTAAGAACAAAGGGAAAGACAACACAGAAATGAAATGCTAGTATATTGAAATGAAACTGAGGAAAACTTAAAAAAAGATAACTAGATGCTGAAAAGAAGGAATATCAGTACTTTTCTTGAAGATGCTACTTCTCCTCTGCAAGAAAACCAAAATAACCAGCACTGTGTGCTTTGGTCGGTTGAAGAAATTGTCAAAGGCATAAAAAGCAATAATCTCGAGTTTCAACTTCAGATGACCCAAATTTCTAGGGAATTTTCTAGGGAAAAGCAGTTTCGCATAAAACAAATATTTGAGGTAGCATGAGTCCAAAGCTTGTAGGTTTCTTAGGCAGGACAGACTGCAGTCCTTCTCAGTTTGAATCTACTGCAACATATACAAACACTGCTTCTGGAATATTGGACCACAAGAAGGTGTGGTAGATGGAAGGGTTATATCTACATTCATTGACTTTTCTTGAGATTTTGCACTAGTGAACAGAGAATGTGAGCTCTGAGAAACATTGCAGGTAATGGTTTAGCCTACAGAAACTTGCTTATCAATTATGGTGCAATATACTCTTTTTTTTTTTTTTTAATTTTTAAAATCATGACATACTTTATTTTTTTTTATTTTTTTTTTATTTTTTTATTTAATAATTACATTATATTGACACTCGTTTCTGTTCCGATTTTTTTTCCCCCTCCCTCCCTCCACCCCCTCCCCTAGATGGCAAGCAGTCCTTTATATGTTGGATATGTTGCAGTATATCCTAGATACAATATATGTTTGCAGAACCGAACAGTTCTCTTGTTGCGTAGGGAGAATTGGATTCAGAAGGTATAAATAATCCGGGAAGAAAAACAAAAATGCAGATAGTTTACATTCGTTTCCCAGTGTTCTTTCTTTGGGTGTAGCTGCTTTTGTCCGTCATTTATCAATTGAAACTCAGGTCTCTTTGTCAAAGAAATCCACTTCCATCAAAATATGTCCTCATACAATATCGTTGTCGAAGTGTATAATGATCTCCTGGTTCTGCTCATTTCACTTAGCATCAGTTCATGTAAGTCTCGCCAGTCCTCTCTGTATTCATCCTGCTGGTCATTTCTTACAGAACAATAATATTCCATAACATTCATATACCACAATTTACCCAGCCATTCTCCAATTGATGGGCATCCATTCATTTTCCAGTTTCTAGCCACTACAAACAGGGCTGCTACAAACATTTTGGCACATACAGGTCCCTTTCCCTTCTTTAGTATTTCTTTGGGATATAAGCCCAATAGAAACACTGCTGGATCAAAGGGTATGCACAATTTGATAATTTTTTGGGCATAATTCCAGATTGCTCTCCAGAATGGTTGGATTCGTTCGCAACTCCACCAACAATGCATTAGTGTCCCAGTTTTCCCGCATCCCCTCCAACATTCATCATTATTTTTTCCTGTCATCTTAGCCAATCTGACAGGTGTGTAGTGGTATCTCAGAGTTGTCTTAATTTGCATTTCTCTGATCAATAATGATTTGGAACACTCTTTCATATGAGTGGTAATAGTTTCAATCTCATCCTCTGAAAATTGTCTGTTCATATCCTTTGACCATTTATCAATTGGAGAATGGCTTGATTTCTTATAAATTTGAGTCAGTTCTCTATATATTTTGGAAATGAGGCCTTTATCAGAACCTTTAACTGTGAAAATGTTTTCCCAGTTTGTTGCTTCCCTTCTAATCTTGTTTGCATTAGTTTTATTTGTACAAAAGCTTTTTAATTTGATGTAATCAAAATTTTCTATTCTGTGATCAGTAATGGTCTCTAGTTCATCTTTGGTCACAAATTTCTTTCTCCTCCACAAGTCTGAGAGATAAACTATTCTATGTTCCTCTAATTTATTTATAGTCTCGTTCTTTATGCCTAGGTCATAGACCCATTTTGATCTTATCTTGGTATATGGTGTTAAGTGTGGGTCCATGCCTAATTTCTGCCATACTAATTTCCAATTATCCCAGCAGTTTTTATCAAATAATGAATTCTTTTCCCAGGAGTTAGGGGCTTTGGGTTTGTCAAACACTAGATTGCTATAATTGACTATTCTGTCTTGTGAGCCTAGCCTTTTCCACTGATCCACTAATCTGTTTCTTAGCCAATACCAAATGGTTTTGGTGACTGCTGCTTTATAATATAATTTTAGATCAGGTACAGCTAGGCCACCTTCATTTGATTTTTTTTCATTAATTCCCTTGAGATTCTCGACTTTTTATTGTTCCATATGAATTTTGTTGTTATTTTTTCTAGATCAATAAAATATTTTCTTGGAAGTCTGATTGGTATAGCACTAAATAAATAGATTAGTTTAGGGAGTATTGTCATCTTTATTATGTTCGCTCGGCCGATCCAAGAGCACTTAATATTTTTCCAATTATTTAAGTCTGACTTTATTTGTGTGGAGACTTTTTTATAATTTTGCTCATATAATTCCTGACTTTCCTTTGGTAGATAGATTCCCAAATATTTTATGGTATCAACAGTTATTCTGAATGGAATTTCTCTTTGTATCTCTTGCTGTTGGGTTTTGTTGGTGATGTATAAAAATGCTGAGGATTTATGGGGATTTATTTTGTAGCCAGCTACTTTGCTAAAATTATGAATTATTTCCAATAGCTTTTTGGTAGAATCTCTGGGGTTCTCTAGGTATACCATCATATCATCTGCAAAGAGTGATAGTTTGGTTTCCTCATTGCCTACTCTAATTCCTTTTATATCTTTCTCGACTCTTATTGCCGAGGCTAGTGTTTCTAATACGATATTAAATAATAATGGTGATAGTGGGCAACCTTGCTTCACTCCAGATCTTACTGGGAAAGGTTCCAGTTTTTCCCCATTGCATATGATGCTTACTGATGGTTTTAAATATATGCTCCTGACTATTTTAAGGAAAAGTCCATTTATTCCTAGCTCTCAAGTGTTTTTATTAGGAATGGATGTTGGATTTTATCAAATGCTTTTTCTGCATCTATTGAGATGATCATGTGGTTTTTGTTTGTTTGGTTATTGATATAGTCAATTATGCTAATAGTTTTCCTAATATTGAACCAGCCCTGCATTCCTGGTATAAATCCTACTTGGTCATAGTGTATTATCCTGGTGACAATTTTCTGTAATCTTTTTGCTAATATTTTATTTAAGATTTTAGCATCAATATTCATTAGGGAGATTGGTCTATAATTTTCTTTCTCTGTTTTCAGCCTACCTGGTTTAGGTATCAGTACCATATCTGTGTCATAAAAGGAGTTTGGTAGGACTCCTTCAATCCCTATTTTTTCAAATAGTTTATATAACATTGGAGTTAATTGTTCTTTAAATGTTTGGTAGAATTCACATGTAAATCCATCTGGTCCTGGGGATTTTTTCTTAGGGAGTTGATTGATAGTTTGTTCTATTTCTTTTTCTGAGATGGGACTGTTTAGGATATTTACTTCTTCCTCTGTTAGTTTGGGCAAGCTGTATTTTTGGAGGTATTTTTCTATTTCATTTAAGTTGTCGAATTTATTGGCATAAAGTTGGGCAAAGTAACTCCTAATTATTGCTCTAATTTCCTCTTCGTTAGTGGTGAGTTCTCCCTTTTCATTTTTAAGACTAACAATTTGATTTTCCTCTTTCCTTTTTTTAATCAGATTTACTAAGGGTTTGTCTATTTTGTTGGTTTTTTCATAGAACCAACTCTTAGTTTTATTAATCAATTCAATAGTTTTTTTACTTTCAATTTTATTGATCTCACCTTTTACTTTTAGAATTTCAAGTTTAGTGTTTGACTGGGGGTTTTTAATTTGTTCCTTTTCTAGCATTTTTAATTGCAAACCCAATTCATTGACCTTCTCTTTCTCTATTTTATACAAATAGGCCTCTAGAGATATGAAATTTCCCCTTATTACCGCTTTGGCTGCATCCCATACATTTTGGTATGATGTCTCATTATTATCGTTTTCTTGGGTGAAGTTATTAATTATGTCTATGATTTGCTGTTTCACCCAATCATTCTTTAGTATGAGATTATTTAGTTTCCAATTATTTTTTGGTCTACTTCCCCCTGCTTTTTTGTTGAATGTAATTTTCATTGCATCGTGGTCTGAAAAGGATGCATTTACTATTTCTGCCTTACTACATTTGAGTTTGAGGTTTTTATGTCCTAATATATGGTCAATTTTTGTATAGGTTCCATGAACTGCTGAAAAGAAAGTGTATTCCTTTCTGTCTCCATTACATTTTCTCCAGAGATCTATCATATCTAACTTTTCTAGTATTCTATTTACCTCTTTGACTTCTTTCTTATTTATTTTGTGGTTTGATTTATCTAATTCTGAGAGTGCAAGGTTAAGATCTCCCACTATTATAGTTTTACTGTCTATTTCTTCTTGCAGCTCTCTTAGTTTCTCTTTTAAGAATTTAGATGCTACCCCACTTGGTGCATATATGTTTAATATAGATAGTGCTTCATTATCCATGCTACCCTTTAGCAAGATATAGTGTCCTTCCTTATCTCTTTTAATTAGGTCAATTTTTGCTTTAGCTTGATCTGAGATCAGGATGGCTACCCCTGCTTTTTTGACTTCACCTGAAGCATAGTAGATTTTGCTCCAACCTTTTACCTTTAACCTGCATGTATCTCCCCGCTTCAGGTGTGTTTCCTGTAAACAACATATTGTAGGATTCTGGCTTTTAATCCATTCTGCTAACCGCTTCCTCTTTATGGGGGAGTTTACCCCGTTCACGTTTATGGTTAGAATGACCAATTCTGTATTACTTGCCATCTTGTTAACCCCGGTTTATGCTTTCCTCCCTTCTTTCCCCTTTCCCCCCCTTCCAAGTATTAAGCTTATGAGCACCCCTTGCTTCTCACAGCCCTCCCTTTTTAGTGTCCCTCCCCCCGCCTTAGAGTTCCTCCCCCTATCTTACCCCTTTCCCTCCCAGTTCCCGTATTCCCTTCCGCTTAGCTTATTCCTTCCCTTTCCACTTTTCCCTTCTCACTTTTCAATGAGATGGGAGAAGTTTCACCATAGATTGAATATGTCTTAAGATTTTTCACTTAAAGCCAATTCTGAAGGCAGTAAGATACCCACTATATTCATCCCCCTCCATTCTTTCTCTCAGATATAATAGGTTTCCTATGCCTCTTCATGAGATGTACTACCCCCACTTTACCCTTTTTCTGGTACAATGTCCTTTCCACATCAATTTCTAGAACAAGGTATACATGTATTCTTTATACATCTATATAGTCAAAATAGAGTTCCCAAGATTAATCTTTACCTTTTTAGATTTCTCTTGAGTTCTATATTTGTAGATCAAACTTTTTGTTAAGTTCTGGTTTTTTCATCAGAAATAGATGAAATTCGCTTACTTCGTTGAATGTCCATCTTCTTCCCTGGAAAAAGATGCTCATTCTCGCTGGGTAAGTTATTTTTGGTTGCATACCAAGTTCCTTAGCCTTTCGGAATATCATATTCCAGGCCCTTCGATCTTTTAATGTGGATGCTGCCAGATCCTGGGTGATCCTTATTGTGGCTCCTTGATACTTGAATTGGGTTTTTCTAGCCGCTTGCAATATTTTTTCTTTCATCTGAGGGTTCTGGCATTTGGCCACTATATTCCTTGGTGTTTTGATTTTAGGATCCCTTTCAGTGGGCGATCGATGAATCCTTTCAATGTTTATTTTTTCCTCTGTTCCTATGACTTCTGGGCAGTTCTCTTTGATAATTTCCTGGAAGACAGTGTCCAGGCTCTTTTTTTCATCATGTTTTTCTGGGAGTCCAATGATTCTCAGATTGTCTCTCCTGGATCTGTTTTCCAGGTCTGTTGTCTTCCCCAGAAGGTATTTCACATTTTTCTCCATTGTTTGATTTTTTTGGATTTGCTTGACTGATTCTTCTTGTCTCCTCGAGTCATTCAATTCCACTTGTTCAATTCTGATTTTCAGTGAAGTGTTCTCTTCACTCACTTTTTTAAAATCTTTCTCTAATTGTCCAATTGAGTTCTTTTGTTCTGTGGAATTTTTTTCCATTTCGCCAATTTTGTTTTTTAGAGAGCTGTTTTCTGTTTCCAGTTCACTAATCCTATTTTTCAAGGATTTTACTTCTTTATCCACTCTCTCTTTAACTGACTTCTCCAGGCTCTTTTGCCAAGCCTCCCTCTCCTTTTCCCATTTTTCTTCTAGCTCCCTTGTGAGAGCCTTTTTAATCACTTCTATGAGGTTCATCTGTGCTGAGGAGCAGACAATCTCCTCCTTTGGGGATTCACCTGGGGACTGCCTGTTTTTAGTCTCCTCAGGATTTAGAGTCTGCTCTCTATCTGTGTAGAAGCTGTCAAGGGTTAAAGTCCTCTTCAGCTTCTTGCTCATTCTGTCTATTAATCAGAGACAAACTACCAAAGAAAAACAGAAAAAACTGGAGTCTTTCTTTGGGGGGGGGGGGGGGGCTTGGTGTGTTATCGAGCTTCCTCTACAGACTGCCGGGGGCAGCAGTGAGGCACTAGCAGGACTGTGCTGCGCCTGCGCTCTGAGATCCCAAAGCGTGCTGAGTCACTGAGGGGGGGGAAGGAGGGGGCGGCCAGGTCCTGAGAGACTCCAGCTGTTTGGGGTTGTATTCTTCAGCCCCGGTGTTTTTAGCTTCTCTGCTGGGCTGTTGACTTGCTGCCGGAGGAAAGTATCCAAACCTGTAGCGAAGCTCTCCCCGCAGAGACGGCTACGATCACTCTCCACCCCCTCTCCAGTCTGCTCCTGTGCCCTCACTGCCGCTGCCCGCCGCCTGCGCCCGATCTAAAACCGCCCCAGCCCTCCAGTAAAGACAGACCTTTCTTGGCGGATCTCAAGGATGGCTTCTCTTGGTAATTATTTGTGGGTTTTTTTCAGTCAAGCATTGATTCAGAGGCTTGTAATGAAATGGATAGTGAGAGAAAGCGTGGAGCTTATGCAGCTGTGAGCCACCTCTCCGCCATCTTAACCGGAAGTCCCCCAATATACTCTTTTAGCTTGCTTACAGTTCCTGATATATCATCATTAGCATGTTACTTAAGAAATCTTATCTGAACACTTTCAAATCCTGTCATAACAACAACCCTGCTTCCCCAGTAAAAGCTATTAAACAAATAAAAACAAAATTAAACAAATTAAACAAATTTGCATCATGATGGCCCAGAAGTTCTGACAGATACCTGTTGGGCCATTTCTTACCTCTCAGATGGCTCAATTGACAGTTGTGAAAATTGGGGTTTTCCCAAAGCTAATAAAATTTCTAGGATCTGGTAAAATGTCAATACTGAGCACTTCCTTACAGATTATAGGAAACTATACTGGGACAGTATACTGTACTGGGACAGATGGACAAATTCAGATTGTAATAGATTCACAAATGTTTTCTGTCTTCCTAGACTGCTTATTCAAACCAAAAGCAATATCTAAATGGAGGCTGTGTGGATCCTGTCAAATGTCATGGCTAACCATTAGGACCAAATTCAGTAAATTCAGAATAATGGACTAATTCCACACTTGATTAGAATGCTGTCAAAGATAAAGTTTAAATCACAGGAAGAAGTTATGTGGATTTTCAGAAATTATACAAGTAGTGGAACACTCAAATAGATTGTGCATTTTGTCCAAAATTGAATTCTAGAAATCTTAATCAATGTCTTATCTGCAAAAAACAACAAAATTATTCTGGTTATTTTGGATGCAATTTCAAATATTTTTTCTGAATGCTGAAAAACTAAATGAAACTAATTGAAGAACATGGCGGATGAGACAGAATGGAAGCACCTCAGTCCCATGAAAATGAAATGATATGTGAGACTTCCTCAAGCTTGATTGTGAAGTATTTCTCTGTAGAGGTAGAAGATTAAAATGGTATACAACAATCTAACTCTGATGGTTATATCTTATGGGTTCAAACTGAGACCTTTAATTTTTAGATGTTATAGTCAAATCTCCAAGTCTTGTATACCTTGTATATTATTGATATAATTTTGTCTGTCTATCAATTAAGATCTTTTCAAAATGTGGCTTTTAATATAGCACTAATGCGTAATTGGGCAGTTTTAACAAAGTACATAGTATATGAAATCTCTATTCTCAAGAGTTCTTATTTCCATGTGAAATTTTCCTGTCTTTTAGTGTTTTGTAAATAAAAAGTAATTCCACAATTAACTTTAACTCAGCCATCTTAATTTGTCATATTTTAAGTGGGTGCTACTTTTTATTCCAATAAAAGTGGGAGATTCTATTTCCAAATGGTGATTTCACTCCAACAATCTGTGATTTTGTATATGGTTATTTCCTCCATAAATAGAGTTTGTAACCAGAAAAATGTAGTTTTTTTTAAAGTAGTTGTGATTGAAAATCAATGACTTTATGGCTGCCCCCTCCAAATTTTTCTAAAATTAGGCTGGTAGGTCTACAACTAGCAATTATCACTAAGCCAATTCACTTAATATGTTGAATATAGCAGAACCTATATTTTATTCAACTCAACATGATGATAGATTCAAACTTCAGTGGAAGAGATATTTGTGTTTATATTCTGACTATTGTGCCTCAGTAAATAAATAATATTCAATGTGAGAATAAATTTGTTTCTTTAACATTCTTTTTAAATTTTGAGTTTCAAATTGTTCCCTTTATTCTCCTCCACTTACTGAGAAGGCAAGCAAAATTATATCACTTAAACAAGTAAAATCCTGTAAAACATATTAGCCATTTTGCCATAAAAGACACCCTCCTAAAAAAAGAAAAGCAAGAAAATTATAATTTAAATTGTACCTATGGCTTGATTCTTAATTTCAATTGCCTTCTCATTGGTCTCCCTGCCAGAAAGCTTTCTCCACTCAAGTCTATCCTCCACTCAGCTGTAAATCTGATCTTCCTAAAAGAAGTGATATGATAACAAAAACCAGCAAAAAAAAAAGAAAGCCAGTAGAAGCAGCTGGATGGTACAGCAGATAGAGTCCCAGCTCTGAAGTCAGGAGGATCCCAGCTCAATTCTGGCCTCAGATACTTAATACTTTCTAGCTGTGTGGTCCTGCTTAACCCTAATTGCCTCAGCAAAAATAAATAAGTAAAAGGGAATAATGATTCCATTTAAAATAATTACATAAATGCATAAATTACTTTAAATGTATAAAATGCTTTGAAGACATAGCTAAATAATTGGAAAGATTAAGTGCTAATGGATAAGCAAAGACAATATATTAAAACTGAAACTATATAAATTAATTTACTTATTTAGTGGCACACCAATCAAATGAAGAAAGAATTACTTTTTTAAAACTTGAAAAAGTAATAAAATTCATTTTAAGATTAAAAAATGAAAGAAAAAAATTTAAGAGGAAAAAAAATCACACTGGGAAGGAAAGAAGCCCAGCAATATCAGATGTCAAACTATACTACAAAATAGTAATCATTCAAGTTATTTGGTACAAATTAGAAAATAATGATATAGATAAATGCCACACAAAATGGAGGGGAAAAAAAACAAGCAAAATAATCTGGTGTTTGAAAAAGCTAACAGTCCCCAATATTGGGGTGAGAAGGCATCATTTTACGCAATATTTTGGGCACACTAGAAAACAGTCTGGCAAAAAAAAACTAGGCACAGAGCAACATCTCAAACTAAATAGCAAGATAATCTCCAAACAGGCACATGACAAATATAAAGGATGATATCATAAGCAAGTTAGAGGAGCAAGGAAGAAATGAACTTTCATATCTATATATAAGGAAATAATTCATGAGCAAACAAAAAATAAAGAGTATCACGGGAAATTAAGGTATAAAATGTAAAAGTTCTTTCACAAACAAAACTGATATGTGTTAATGGAGCTATGAATCAGTCCAAGTGTTCTAGAAAGCAACTTAAAGTCATGCCCCCAAAATTACTAAACTTTGGCTTAATGAAGCCAATTGAAAGTCTATAACCCAAAAGAGTCAAAAAGTAAAAAGACCCATACATTTAAAAATATCTAATGCAGCAATTTTTATGCAGACACAGAGCTAGAAACTGAATGGATACCCATTGATGTAGAATGGCTGAATAAATAATAATATATCAAAATGATGTAATTCTAATGTACGTAAAAAATAAATAAAAGAGACAGTGTCAAAGAAACATGAAAACAATTGTATAAATTGACATGATAACATAGAACAATTTATGTAACAACAAACTTGAAAAACAAAAACTCTAATTAAAATGATAATGAAACAAGATTATGAAGGTTTCATGTTGAAATATGCTGCCTATTTTCTGGCAGAATGATGATGGACTCAGAGTACAAATTGAGAAATTTGGGGGCATGTATGATCTGAAATTTGTTTTACTTGATTGCGCATACTTGGTTACTATCTTTTTCAATGGAGAGAAAGTATGAAGAAAACAGATTTTTTGTTAATTGGAAAAAATTACTAGTACCAGCCCTAAAGTCAGAAGGACTTCAAATCTGACCTCAGATATTTAACACTTCCTAACTTAACTGTGTGACCCTGGGCAAGTCATTTAACTCCAATTGCCTCAGGGGAAAAAAAAATTACTACTCACTGATGAGCCTTAATAACAATGATCTGGTTTTTTTTTTTTGTTTTTTTTTTAAACAAGAAGATGACAATTTTAGATGTAAGGAGGTTGTTGCAAATAAAAGTAAACCTCTGGCTTTTAACTCAAAAACATGTCCTTTTCAAATGCCAAAACATCTAACACACAATTGAATAATGTAACAATGCAGAGTTTTGATAAAAATGTTAATTGATAACTTTAATGTGTTTCCCTTGGGTGCCAGCCTCCCTAAGAAAAAAGTCCTCATGGAAGCATCAAAAGAAAGGAAATATGGAGGAAGCTACTAGTTTTATCTTTTGTATTTAAATTCCAAAAGATCCACTAAGTTTAAAAGAATCCACTTATATCCCTTATAGAAATAAGTTAAAATAAACACAGACATCAAACTATCAAGTTATTCTTCTATGTATAAAGGAATTTTCTTATCTCTATTTCTCTTTTACATCATCATCACTCAAATTATTCTGAAAGTAACAGACTAGAGAGATTCCAGGAGACCCTAGTCACTGCTGACTTCCAAATTTAGATATGTCTATTATGATTCTAGTGTAAGAAGTAGAGTTCCACATTCCATCCTCAATTAATTAATTTTCTACTTCTCTGATAGCTTTATCAATTTAGAATTCCTCTTCGATGGTTAGAGAACCAATTATTCTATATACAATGAAACTTTATTTTAAAATGTAAAAAACCATTCTAGTTTGTGGCATGTACAAAAACAGATAATAGATCAGACTTGGCTCTCAAGTTATAGTTTGCTGACTCCCTATTCTAGAATAATGATGTTTAGTACCATTAACTCCCATTTCCTTCCTTCCTTTTTTCTTCCTTTCCTCCTTCCCTTTTTCCTTTTTCCTTTCTTCCTCTCTTTTTCACTTTCTTCTTTTCTTCCTACTGATATCCAATACAATAGCTTCATTTTAGGTATTCAGTATCTCAACAGGGAGTTGCAGAAACCAAGAAAACTGAAGAAGGGAGAACAGAACAGAAAAACTTTCAGTTCTATCAGTTAGAGTTATAAAGACAAATGCGTCTTATAATTTCTGGAACTTGGCTTCTACACTTATCCTAATGCCATTGTAATAGACGATTGGCCAATCTTTAAGAAATGTATAGAAATAGATATGCCCTTCTTGTTTAGAACCTGGTAGATTCCAGTATGGAACTTTGAAGAGCCAGTTTTAGCCATAAGTGATGATGAAAAGAATTCTTGTTGACTGAAGAGTCAAAGGGACTGATGACTGATACAGAGGCTGATCCAGGACTAAGTGCATACAAAAGTTTCAGAATTGCAGTCTCTGGATCCCTTGCCTTGAAGATTTTGAGTGAGAACTATCAGCAGGGGAAGCCTCTCCCGAATCTGGACACCATCTGTCTATATTTGCAAAACAATTCTCTTTTTTTTAACCTCTTGTATTTATTCTTTCCTGATTGTAGATGACTGAATTGACCAGGTTAACATCCTGTGACCTCTGAGAAATCAGATGAGCTATCAGAACTCTAGCAACTGCAGTTAGTAGCAGAATAATTTTATGATACCCATAGCGGCTAAACCAGCTGAGCACATTCAAGTGACCTGCTTAAGCCAGACCAGAAATTGAATAGCCCATCAACTGAGACATCATGTTCTGAAAGGAGCTAGTCTAATTTAGCAAGGAAGCATTTTGTCCCTAAGGAAGAAAATGTCTCTGCAATCAGAAGTCTCAAATTATCCCTCCACCTTATTCCTTAGATGTATGTTTTAATACCTTTATACTTCAAGTTTGAGCTCATTTTCTCCAGGGACAGAGTGTATGCACACTCATTTCTGATTCAGCCTCTATTGAGAAACATTAGTGCTTCTCAATCTTCAAAAACCAGAACACTTTTCATTTTCACATAATCACTTCTGACTTAGAGTTGGTTTCCCAAAGTTTCACATGTTAGAATGACAGTAGACAAAAAATATTATAAATAATCTATATAATTCATCAGGAAGGGCAAAAATCTCTAATTATATGGCCCTCATTGGTTGGTCCCACATTGACTTTTTAGTACATGTCCATCCTTTGTTTTTTCCTTCAACATTGCACTTTTCATTCATTTTAAAGAAAAAATGTAGAGGAGAAGAGAGGAGAATTCACATAGAATGATTTACTTCAGACCTACGTAAACTCTCCCATCCTGTCCCCAGCTTCACTATGGCAAAATTATATTTATTCAAATGGAGTCAATTTGGCCACTGCTGCTTGATTTAGAAGTAAAAAGAACTTATCAAAATCATCTAGCCTGACACTCTGTGGAAGATGAAAATGAGATTCAGAGTTATTGAATGACCTACTCAAAGTCACTCAGTAAACAATTGAGATAGGAATCAAGCCTACATCTTCTGACTCCAAATTCAAAGGTCTTCATGAACAACTGTCTATTCTGCTGCAGGCTCTTGTCCTCTCAGCTGCTGTGGTCAGGCTACATTGCTTCAATCTGGCTTTAATCATTTAGACAAATAACAAGGTGTTTCCAAATCAATACCATTAAATCCAAAAGATGCTAACATTCAGAATTGTTTAAAAAGGAAATATATGCTATTAGTTTCACAATGCATGTTTTGGTAGCTAATTTCTAATTTGTAGTTTCATAGCAAGACATTCCATAGCAAGAAAATTGATGTTGAATTCAAATATTTGACCAAAAATATTCTATTTATGTTATTTAACATTTTTATTATAAATGTAATAACCATCAACAAAAGCAAAAAATCAAATAAATATACAACACAAAGAACAAAATCTTGCATATATTATTTAAAAGTAAATCCAAATTAATTAGCAATCACCTAATTATTTTCACTTTTTCCCATTCCTGATCTGACTGAACTCTCCCTATCTGAGATTTTGTTTCCTTCCTTCTTTTCTTTTTGCTATATCCATCAGTCTATCTACATATTATATATTTATATATACATACATATTACACATGGATACATGTACATATCTGTAAATATTATATATAACATATATAAAATTTGTTCATGCTATCTAGCATGTATATGTTATAGATGCCATATTGTGTTTTATATGTAAAATGTATGTTGTGTATAACATGTATATGTTGTATATTATTGCAATCAATAGCACAGAATTCTTTTTCTACTGATTTCACTTTGTATCACTTTCTTATGTGTCATTCAACATGTCCTTGAGAGATTCATATTTAAAATTTTATAGAATCCTTATGTTTTATTATTATATAATTTAATTTACATACATTCACCAATGGTTGGTCAAAGAGGGTATTCTCTTACTGTTTTGATATGACAAATTATATAACTATGAAAATATTTGTATTAGTAGATCATTTTTCCCTCTTTATTCCTTTCTTAGGATAAAGTTTTAGAGTGGAATTATTTGATCAAAATTTTACTGACCTTTGTTTCATGTTTCCATTTCAGTCTCTAAAATGTCAGCCCCAGCCTTCAGTCTCACTAGTAATGTGAAATGTTTTCTGCCTATAAGAACTCAAATTGGGAAGAGTTAAGTTTCCATGTTTGCTTGAAATAATTTTAGCAGTAAAGAAAAAATTTCTGAGTTTTTAAAACAATGAGGTTTATAAGATTGTAAACTAGACAAAGGAATCTACAATAGCTATATTTTAAAATAACATAACAATGACTCACTGCCCACATGTGTGACTTCTGGTGAATCAAAGCTAATAATGCAGTCCTAGTTCAATACTATTTTTGACTGTTTATAACACAATCAATTTTCAATATTAATTATTGCTGAGAAATAATAGCATTCTTAGCTATCTCTATGTGTGTATATTTAAACACTAATGATTTATTTAAAATGTTTTATTTTGTTCTTTCTACTTTATTCCACTTAACCTTTTATTTAAGTAACAAAAACCCTGAGAAGCAAAAGAATTCTCATTTTTTAAATTAAATATGGAGGAAATTTTAATAGGTTCTAGCTCTCTTTATTCTTTTAAAACAGCATAAAATAGATATGAGCAAAGATGAAAAGATGCTTAACTTACAATTTTGGATTTATAAAATATTTTCTATAATCCTTCTCTGAACTTTTTCTATTTACTGTTTGTTTTTTTTCTGTTTGTTTTTTCTGTTTACTTTCAATTTGAATCAAAAGCAATTTGGCTGCCTTACTGCATTTTATTTCCATAATAAAAAATCACCTACTGCTCTACCCTGCACATTCCAAAATTATTTATTATGAGATTGGTTCAAAGAACATCAAATTATATTAAATAAAAACAATCACTGGCTGCTCCTAAGTTCCTATAACTATTAGTATCACAAGCACAGAAATTCAGTAGCTTGACCTATATACTTCAAAATTCTACTAGATTTGTAACCTCATCCCTGTGTTTCCTTCCTCCAGCCTAGCAGACCTTGATCAACATGTAGTCATACTATTGAGTCTCATTCATGCATGCTTTCATACAAAGGTGAGGATCTACCCAGTGTGCTAAGGTCTTTGTGGAGATGTGATCCAGAAATTTGTTCATTAGGTGTGACAAGCCCCATATCTCTAACATCCACAGTGAAGACCTGGAAATTCTCATCACCAAAACTTTCATATGGTTAAATAGGTCAACATCAGAAAAAATATTTGATCTTATCGATGGAAATGACATTAAATATTCTATATGTCTTTCTATTTTACCACTACACCATAAGGAATAAGGGAACTTCTTCCTGTTTGATTTTAAACTTTCATGAGTCTTGTTTCCCTGAGTACAATGAATACTCCTTGGGAGCTGCCTCCATTTTTCTATTTGTATCCCTAGAACTTTACACATTGTAAGCTCTTAATATGTCCTCATTCATTCAATCATTCATTCACTCTTTTACCTCTGAGTCTCCCAAAGTACTCCTGAAGTTTTGAACCTTGTTTCCAATCCTATGTTAAATTAGATTTGTGGGGCACACTCTCCTACAAATATGCATAGAGCATATGGGAAGAACTGAATTATCTAAACACCTCAACCCACTCATTCAGGTACACACCAAGACAATGCAATTAAAAAAAAAGTTTCTCACCATTTTTTCCAATTTTGGCTCTTGAAACACTAGTCATGTATATTTATATGATTTTTTGTACATTCATACAGAATCCATGTATTGGTATACATGTAGGAGAGGGGACAGAAAGAATGAGAATGGGAAGAAGGGGAAAAGAGGCAAAGGAAGAAAAGAAAAAGAAAAAATTGATATGCATAATTTTAAAAATATGCCAAGATAGCTGTGTGCTAACATCACCAAAAACACTAGCTGTTGGATGGTACCAGTGTGACACACACATTTTGTTCAAAAAGGCATTCATATGAACACTTCAAGGAGAAAACTACCCTGATGCAGCTATGTTCCAACACAGTAAATCTAAACTTTTTAAGTTAGCTCTGTAGGGGAAAAAATCATAATCTGTCCATCATCTGCAAAAAGGAAAGAGGAAAGAAAATGAGTTTTGCTGCATCAAAACCAATGATTTCAGAAATTGAGCACTTCTCTCACTCTGAAAGCATCAACACTGACACATGAACTCAGAGGACCAATCTTCACAAAGCACCTATTAAGTAGTTTTTCCCAGCTTGGTCGATACCTGACTCTCTGTCATAAATGTCATTTACCTCCTACAGGAGGACTAAAAACCTAGATGGCAAGAGGAATTATAAAAGAAAATGATACATCTCTGATACTTCCCCATTCACTTAGGTGAAAAGATACAGGACCTATTCATAGGTCCTGTATCTTTAAGGTTAAGATAGAAGTTATATCATCTGAACTTGCCTGGAGATACCTTATTCTCTCTTTGTTATTTGCCAAAAATCTTCTCAAATAAACATGTGACCAGGGTTCCCATCTATCATTTGAATAAATGATTTCTCCTTTAGGTTCCTGGGAGATTTGTAAGACAATCACCAATCCTCTAGGTCCAGAGATTTTTCCATTAGTGTTGCAGTAGATGGCTCAGTGAATAGACCTGAAATTAGGAAGATCTTCAGTTTATATCCTGATCCAAACATCAACTAATTACTGTAGACAAGTCATATTACCTCTCTCAATTTCAGTTCTCCCCAGTCCCCATAAAATAAGGAAAATAAAAGCACCTACCTCACAGGGTTGTTAAATCAAATGAAATAATATTGTATAAAGCATTTGCAAACTTTAAAAGCATCATATAAATGTCACTTATTATTAGGTCATTGTTGGTAGCTCAGCCATCACATCTATTTCTTTCAGTATCCATGGACATAGAACATCTGGGCCAAGAAACCTGAATTAATGAGGGACAACTAAGTGCTTTTTTACTATCATCTTATACATCTTAGATACTAGTTCTTTCTTGGTCATTTTTGTTCTTTTAGTTCCAGTGCAGACTCAATTCAACAAGCATTTGTTAAATAGTTTCTTGGGGCCAGATATATGTTAGATGTTGGAGACAGGAAGATAAAAATAAGATCACAGACAAAGTAAGAGTAAAATGCTAGAGTAGAATATATTATGCTTCAGTTGAAGCAAAAAAAAAGTTGGGGTAGCAATTCTGATTTCAGACAAAATACAGCAAAACAATAGACTTAATTAAAAGACATGGAAGGAATCTACATCTGATTAAAAAGTGCTATAGACAATGAATATCAATACTAAACATATGCACCAAGTGTTACAACATCCAAATTCTTAGAGAAGTAGTCAGTTACAGGAAGAAATAGACAGGAAAAATATACTAGTGGGAAACCTCAACTTCTCCTTCTCAAATTACATAAATATAACTGCAAAAGAAATAAAAAAGAAACTAGGGAGGTTAATAGAATCTTAGAAAATGCATACAGGATAGATCTTTGGAGAAAATTGAATGGGAATAGAAAAGAATATACCTTTTTTCCAGCTATCTATGGTACCTTACGTGAAAACTGACCATGTATTAGGGCATAAATCCTCATAATCAAATGCAGAAAGACAGAAATAGCAAATGTTTCCTTTTCAGTCCATGATGCAATAAAAATTATATTCAATAAAGGGCCACAGGAAATAGAGTAAAAAATAATTGGAAATTAAATAATCCAATCCTAAAAAATGATTGAGTCGAGCAATTTAATTGAAGAGAATAACAATAATGAGACAACATACAAAACTTATAGAATGTAGCCAATGCAGTTTTTAGGGGAAATTTTATGTCTTTAAATCCTTACATTAATAAAATAGAGAAAAAGGAGATCAATGAATTGAGCATGCAACTAAAAAAGCTAGAAAAAGAACAAATTTGAAAACCACACTTAAATATCAAATTAGAAATTTTGGAAATCAAAGAAGACATTAATAAAATTGAAAGTACAGAAACTATTGAACCAATAAATAAAACTAAGACTTGTTTTTTTTTTTTATTATAGCTTTTTGTTTACAAGATATATGCATGGATAATTTTTCAGCATTGACAATTGCAAAACCTTTTGTTCCAATTTTTCCCCTCCTTCCTCCCACCCCTCCCCCAGATGGCAGGTAGACCAATAAATGCTAAATATGTTAAATTATATGTTAAATACAATATATGTATACATTTTCATATAGTTGTTTTGCTGCACAAGAAGAATCGGACTTTGAAATAATATACAATTAACCTGTGAAGGAAATAAAAAATGCAGAGGGACAAAAATAGAGGGATTGGGAATTCTATATAGTGGTTCACACTCATTTCTTTCACTGGGTGTAGCTGGTTCTATTCATTACTGCACTATTGGAACTGATTTAGTTCATCTCATTGTTGAAGAGAGCCACGTCCATCAGAATTGATCATCATATAGTACTGTTGTTGAAGTATATAATGAGCCCTTGGTCCTGCTCATTTCACTCAGCATCAGTTCATGTAAGTCTCTCCAGGCCTTTCTGAAATCATCTTGCTGGTCATTTCTTACAGAACAATAATATTCCATAACATTTATATACCACAATTTATTCAACCATTCTCCAATTGATTGGCATCCACTCACTTTCCAGTTTCTGGCCACTACAAAGAGGGCTGCCACAAACATTTTGGCACATACAGGTCCCTTTCCCTTCTTTAAGATCTCTTTGGCATATAAGCCCAGTAGTAACACTACTAGATCAAAGGATATGCACAGTTTGCTAACTTTTTGAACACAGTTCCAAATCACTCTCCAGAATGGCTGGATATATTCACAATTCCACCAACAATGTATCAGTGTCCCTGTTTTCCCACATCTTCTCCAACATTCTGCAATATCTTTCCCTATAATTCTAGCCAATCTGATGTGTAATGGTATCTCAGAATTGTCTTAATTTGCACTTCTCTAATTAATAATGACTTGGAGCATCTTTTCATATGGTTAGAAATAGTTTCAATTTCTTTTTCTGAGAATTCTCTGTTCATATCCTTTGACCACTTATCAATTGGAGAATGGCTTGATTTCTTATAAATTAGAGTCCATTCTTTATATATTTTAGAAATGAGGCCCTTATCAGAACCTTTGACTGTAAAAATTTTCCCCAGTTTATTGCTTCCCTTCTAATCTTGTCTGCATTTGTTTTGTTTATACAAAAACTTTTCAATTTGATATAATCAAAATTTTCTATTTTGTGATCACTAATGATCTCTAGTTCTTCCTTGGTCACAAATTCCTTCCTCCTCCACAGGTCTGAGAGGTAAACTATCCTACATTCTTTTAATTTATTCATAATCTCATTCTTTATGCCTAGATCACGAATCCATTTTGGCCTTATCTTGGTGTATGGTATTAAGTGTGGATCGATGCCTAATTTCTGCCATGCTAATTTCCAATTTTCCCAGCATTTTTTGTTAAATAGTGAATTCTTATCCCAAAAGCTGGGGTCTTCGGGTTTGTCAAACACTAGATTATTAAAGTTATTGACTATTTTTTCCTTTGAACCTAACCTATTCCACTGATCAACTAATCTATTTCTTAGCCAATACCAAATGGTTTTGGTAACTGCTGCTTTATAATATAATTTTAGATCTGGTACAGCTAGGCCACCTTCATTTGATTTTTTTTTTCATTAGTTCCCTTGAAATTCTTGACCTTTTGTTTTTTCATATGAACTTTGTTGTTGTTTTTTTCTCGGTCATTAAAATAGTTTTGGGCGAATCTCATTGGTATAGCACTAAATAAATAGATTAGTTTAGGTAGTATTGTCATCTTTATTATATTTGCTCGCCCTAGGCAAGAGCACTTAATATTTTTCCAAATGGTTAGGTCTGACTTTATTTGTGTGGAAAGTGTTTTGTAGTTTTGCTCATATAGTTCCTGATTTTCCCTAAACATTTAAAAAACAATTAATTCCAATACTCAACTAGCTATTTCCAAAAATAAGCAAAGAGCAAGTGCTGCCAAATTCTTTTTATAACACCAATATGGGGCTGATATCTAAACCAGGAAGAGTCAAAACAGAGAAAGAAAATTACTGACCAATCTCCCTAATGATTATTGATGCAAAAATTTTAAATTAAATAAAATACTAGCAAAGAGATTCCATCAACTTATCACCATTAATATTGCTGATAAATGACTAAATGGGATTCGTGTTAGGAATACAAGGATGTTTCAATATAAGGAAAACTATTGGCATTATTGAACATATCAAATAAAAAACTCACAGAAATCATATGATAATCTCAATAGATGCAGAAAAAGCTTTTAATGAAATGCAGTACCCATTCCTATTAAAAAAAAAAAAAAACATTAACAAGCATAGAAATAAATGGAGTTTTTCTTAAAAAAAAAAAGCAGCATCTATCTAAATGGGGATAAGTTAGACACAATAAGATCAGGGGTGAAATAATGATGACCCTTATCATCTCTATTATTCAATATTTTATTAGAAGTGGTGGCTTTAGCAGTTAGAAAAGAAAACAGGGAAGAAGGCTTTTGAGTAGGCAATGAGGAAATAAATTTATTGCTCTTTGCAAATGATATGATGGTATACTTAGAGAATCAACCAAAAATCTATTTGAAACAATTAACAACTAAGCAAAGTTGCAGGATATAAAATAAACCCATATAAACATCCATATTTCTATATATTATCAACAAAGCCAAGCAACAAGAAATAAAAAGATAAATTCTATGTAAAATAATTATAAATAAATAAAATACTTGAGAATCTGCCTGCCAAAATAAATCAAGAAACTATATGAACACAACTAAAAACACTTTTCAGACAAATGGATCTAAACAAATGGAAAAATATCAGTTGCTCATGGATAGGTTGAACTAATCTAATAAAAATGATAAGAAAATAAAATCAAAATAGGTACATGATTTAGATATAAAGAGTAATACTATAAGCAAATTAGGAGAGGAAGAAATAGCTTGCCTCTCAGATCTTTGTAAAAGGGAGGAATGAATGACTAAAGAAGAACTAGAGATTATGAAATGCAAAATGGATTATTTTGATTACATTAAATTAAAAAGTGTTTGCACAACCAAAACCAGTGCAGCCAAAATTAGGAGGGAAATAGAAAGATGGTATCAATTTTTACAGATGGTGTTTCTGATAAAGACCTCATTTCTAAAATATATACAAAACTGAATCAAATTTATAAGAATACAAGTCATTCTCCAGTTGATAAAAGGTCAAAGGAAAGTAATGGACAATTTTCAGGTAAGCAAATTAAAGTCACCTAAAGTCAAATTAAAATGCTCTAAAATATTATTGATTTGATAAATTCAAATGAAAACAACTCTGAGGTACCACCTCACACCTATAAGATTGACTAAATTGACCAGAAAATCCCCTCTATTTTATTGAGGGGATAAGGGAAAACAGGGACAATGCATTATCAGTGAAATAATAAAATTATTCAATCATTCTGGAGAGTAATTTGCCCAAAGGGCTATAAAACTGATCCGCAGTGTCTCTGCTGGATCTGTGTCCCACCCAAAGAAATCATAAAAGAGGGAAAAGTATCCATATGTACAAAAACATTTGTAATAGCTCTTTTTGTCATAGCAGAGAATCAGAAAATTATTGGATGCCCATCAATTGGGAATGGCTGAATAAGTTATGGTATATAAAATTAATAAAATATTATTGTTCTATAAAAATTATAAGCTGGGTTATTTTAGAAAAGCATGGAAAGATTGAAAGAAAGCATTATACACAGCAGCAGTAAGATATGTATTGATCAACTATGATAGACTTGACTCTCCTCAGCAATTCAGTGCAAGACAATTCCAGTAAATTATGAACAGAAAATATCATCTACATCCAAAAAAAAAAAAAATTAAAGATCCTCAGAAACTCAATGAAAAATTTTATCAAATCCATTAATTGCTTAAGCCATCTAAATCCTAAACATATTATATTAAGAAAAGGTAGTTTTCTGGAGTCAGTACTTCCAAAAGAATATAAAGTCAAAGATGAGAGATTTTAGAATATCAGTCTCATTTTCTTCATCTGTAAAATGAAGACAATAACGAATCACACACATCTCTTTAAGTTGGCTAACATAATGCTATATATAACTCATAAGAATAAAAGCAATAATAAAATAATAAAAATAAAAGTTAAAAATATATATTAATAAAATAATGAAATTAATAAAATAACACAACAATTATATGTAATGCTTTAAGAATAGCAATAATATTTCCTCACAATGACTTTATAAGTGAATAATGCAAGGATTATTATACCCATATAACAGTTGTGAAAATGAGGCTCAAAGAAGTAAAAGGGGCCTGAGATTCAGAGAATTTCCGCTCAAAAAAAATTCCTAACTTCAAATTCAGGGTTGGATTTTTATTATTTGGAAGAAGTGTTAACTTCAAAATGTGAATTCAGTTTTATTATCTCAAATCTATTGAATAAACAGAATTTCAAAGTTGGAAGAGACCTTAATCTTCTAATTTTACCCATCAATCACAAAAAAATGTTCACTTCAACATATCTGATAAATAGTTACCTAATCTTTGGTCAAAGATGACCAGAAAGGGGGAAATCCATTATAATCTGAGGCAAGAAAATTTTGCTTTTAGACAGCTCTAATTGTTAGAATTTTTTCCTTTTAAAAAATTAAAAAAATCAATGAGACTTTTTATTTTAGAAATGTAAATATTTATCAGGGCAGCTAAGTGATAAAGTGAAAAGAGCTCTAGACCTGGTGTAAGAAAGATCTGAATTCAAATTGGGCCCCAGACACTTAATTATTTGGGTGATTCTGGATATGCCATTTTACCCTGTTTGCCTCCATTTCCTCTTCTATAAAATGAGCTGAAAAAGAAATTGTAAACTACCTTAGTATCTTTGCCAAGAAAACCCCAAATGACATTACAAAGAGTCAGATACAAACAAATTCAACAATAACAATCATGTTGGCTTAATTTTACAGTGGTGGGAGTAGAGAGTTCATAATTATGTCGATGCAATAGAGCCTGCATGTTATCAAACTTCTGAAAATCATCAAAAAAGTAACTGACCCAATCATCAAAAAGTATGGATTCCTCCAGCTGTGTGCTGGTTAGATTCTCTGTATCAGCTGGAAATAGCTGAATTGATTAAATAAAAATTCTATTTTGGATTGCTTTTTACAAGGCACATATCCATGTTTCTCAGAACCCTACTTTAGATTTCTGAAGGAGGAAAACGGATTTCCAAAAAATCCTTTTTTGGGGAAAAATATTTTTATTGTCAAAATATAGATTTATAAATACTGGAGATAAGAATTCTTCCTCTAATGATATGAAAGGGATTTTTAGAGCAGGGGTCTCTACTCAATCAAAGACAATAATTAGATTGATCAAAAAACCACAACCTCCATTGAGTTAATTTCCATTCTCTGTCCTACATGAAAAGTTACAAGGTCAGAAGCAGCCTTCCTTGAAATGGTAGTCAGCTTGATTGAGAGTAGGATTTCTAATGCAAGTAGTAGATAAGAAAGTAGTTGTTGAGAGAAGTAGTGTCATTAAATTTGACAAGTATTTTTTTAAATCATGTATATTATTAATGCTATGTTACCTTTGTTTTCAAATATATCCTTCCCATCTCCCCTACCAAAAGAACCATTCCTTGCTACAAAGAATGAAAGAGAAAGAAGAAAGGAAGAGAAAGAGAGGAGAGAAAGACAGAGGAAGAGAGATGGGGCAATAGCAGTGGGAAGAAATGGGGAGAGAGAAAAAAATACTGAGAGATGAGAGACAGAGAAAATGAAAGAAGCTGAAAGACAAGGAGACAGAGAAACAGAGTCAGAGCAACAGAGAGAAGAAAGAAGAGAGAGGGAAAGGAAAGGGTGAACAGTTCAGCAAAAATAACTAATCTTATAGTATATGTTATATTCCTCACCCATTGCACTTCACTTCTACAAGGGCACATAGTCTTTGCAAATACACTTGATCATTATAATGACATAATGTTCATTTTAGGTTTTTTGATACAGTTTTTGTTGTCCAGTCAAATCACAACAATATAATTACAGTATATGTAGTTTTCCTGGTTCTGCTTCTTTCACTCAGCATCAATTCTTGTAAGGCTTTCCATATGCTTCTCTGCATTCTCTTTTAAAATATTTATTTATTTAAAACTAAATACAAAATAAGAAAAAAGAAAATAGAAAAAGAAAAGGTTAGTTTAAAAAATACATTGGCAGGTGCCCAAGAGAATATGCATTCATTCTATCCATAATTTTGAACACTGCAGTAATCTTCCTTATGCAACTTTGTTCACTCTCTCCTCATCAATGGACATCTATTTGGTTTCCAGTTCTTGCCTACCACAGTAAGAAAAATTCTAAATACTTTCATGTATATAGGGCCTTTTTTCCTAGCTTTGAGCTACTGGCATATAAAAATAACAATGACAATAACAATAACGGGAACGATATAGTCCTTTAAGGTTTGCAAAGTACTCTATATGAATAATATTTTATTTGACCCCTGGAATCTCTGAGTCAGAGGATCTTAGACCCATGGATTTAGAGATAGATATGTTGTAGATATCATCTTGTCCAATTCCTCATTTTCCAAATGAAGAAACTGAGATCCAGAGAGGCAAAATCCCTTGCCCAAAGTCACATAGGTTTTAAGTGGAAAGAAGAGGATTCAAACTCATGTCCATGACTATAAATTCAGTATAAGACTTATACATTATATAAGATTGCCATTTTAGTCATTTTCTTAGCATAATTACAAATAGCTTTCCAAAATAGGCCATTTCATAGCTTAACTTAAAGTATGTTCTGATTTTCTACAACTCTTCCACTACTAACTACTCCCTTCTTTTGTCATATATGCAGCTTTTGTTAAATATGAGAAAAAAAACCTCAAAGTTTCTTTGATTTCTCATTTTAAGACTGATTTGTCTTTCACCTGGTTAATATTTTGCAAGTTTTTGAGAAATATTTCTCCTTTACTTTTATCATTTGCCCACTGTGGCTCTTAGTTTTGTATTAATTCCTTCTCCTACCCTCTACTTTCTTTTCAAAATATCTTGTCATAATGAGGAGGAGACTTTCCCCATTTCTGCTAAGGATACTACATAGGCACTCAGGCTTACTGCCTCAATGACATCTTTAGTAGCAGAGGGAACTAGATGACTCAGTAGATAGAATACTAGCCTGGAATTAGGAAGACCAGATGCCAAATCCTATCAGACACTTATTAGATATGTGTGACCCTGGGTAAGTCACTTTATTTTTGCCTTGATTTCTTCATCTGTAAAATGGAGATAGTAGTAACACCTCCCTTTCAAGGTTGTTGTGAAGATATAAAGATAATATTTTAGAGTTTTGCAAACCTTAAAGTGCTGTGTAAATATTAGCTGTTAATATTATCTTTCACTCTTCTCCCACATTCACTCCACATATCCAATATGTTGCCAGATTTTGTTTCTGCCTTCACAACATCTCTTCTGAAATCTCGTCTTTACTCATAGTCTTTGTGCCCTTAGGCAGATTCTCAACACTTCATGTCTAGATTATGGCAAAGACCTATTTGTTGGCAGCCCCACTTCAAGTGTCTCCTTCTCCAATCCATTCTCCACTCAAAGCAGATTTTCCTAAAGCAAATGTTCAACCATATCATACTCCTTTTTTAGGATCTCTGATGGCTCGAGAATCAAATATAAAATCCTCTGTTTGGACTTTAAAACCCTTCAAAACTTTGTTTCTTCCTATCTTTCCCATTTTCTTACTTTTTACTCTCTTTCATCTACTCTATGGCCTCATAACACTAGTCTCAATATCTCTTGCACACAATATTCCATCTCTAAACTGTGTCTTTTATACTAGCTCTTGTACGTGTCTAAAACATTCTCTTTACTAGTTCCCCTTGCTTCTTTTCTAGACTTTTAAATTTTTTTTTAAATCCTATATTCTTCAAGAGGCTTTTTTTCTAATCCCTCACTGTTAGCCCCTTCACTCCCAAATTACCTCCCATTTACACATACTTCCATATTTTATATATAATAATGTTATCTTTCATTAAAATGTGAGCCCCCTTGAGAGAAGGGACCATGTTTTAGCCTTTCTTTGTATACCCAGCTCTTAGCATAGGACCTGACATGTATTAAGCACATAACACAGCAAAGTATTTTTTAGGATTGGAGAGAAGTCACCATTTTGTAAACAGATAGGGAGGAATCAATGGCATGGAAGAGATTAAAGGGGAAATGGGAAGAGAAGGAGCAGTAGAAAAGTAAGATGTCCTTCCACATCTGTGTCTGCTTGTCCTCTCCCCATAAATTCACACTCTTTCCCCCCCTCACTCCCACTAGTGAGATGACCTTTAACTTATCCCAAAGCTATAACTATAGTAGATATCAGATTCTCACCCCAGTGTGGGTTGGAAATAAGACAGTACAGTCACTGTAAAAGTGTGTAGTATTTTTCTGTTTGGTTTAGTCAGACCTATATAAATCTCCAATGACTCGGCTATGAGTAATGAAGTCGTTTTAAACTGCTCTTAGCAATAAAATTTTATCTCTCTCTGCACTGCCTCATAACTTATAAATGTATGTCCTAAGCAATTAGCAATCCAGACATTAACTGCATCTTTAAGCATCTCAGACTCCTACAATGTTAGCCTTGGAAGGGTCTTTAGTGAACATCTTGCCTGTTCCTCTCTACTATTCTATAGATAAACAAATTTTTGCTTTGTTTATTAAAAAATTATATTTGCTTTCAAATCTTTTTTGTTCCTTTTAAGACAGAAGATGCCCTACTGTCTTATATGCTTGATTTTGCAGCTTAATTTCTGCATAGAGAAAATTTCTAGAGACTTCATCTACTCCCCAGGGCACTGAGATATACCATCAGGCTGGAAAGTGGATGAGGTTACCAGTTGATTTTTTTGTTCCCTTGGATTCAAAGCAAAAGTTCAGATATCAAACAGGAGGAATGTCCTATAGAAAAATCAGAAAATTTCCTTCTACAATTGTTTTCATAATCCTTTAAGTAGAAATGAAACAGGTGAAAAAGCTACTGACTTTTTTAATTTTTAAAAAAATTTTTTCATAATTTTAATTTTTTTTTAATTTTCTTTTTTCATTCATTTTTGATTGTTAACTCATAAAATAAATTTTTTCATGAATTTTAAATTCATAAAATAAAATTCTTGGGGCAGCTATGTGGCGCAATAGATAGAGCACCAGCCCTGAAGTTAGGAGGATCTGAATTCAATCTAGCCTCAGACATTTAACACTTCCTAGCTGTGTGACCCTGGGCAAGTCACTTAATCCCAATTGCCTCAGCAAAAATAAAATAAAATAAAATAAAATTCTCAGGATTACCAAAAAAAGACCAACTACATTGAAAAAAATATAATATTTTTATTATTAAAGATTAAAACCCCCAGTATATAAAGTATACATAAAATATATCTCAGTATACATAAAAGTCCCTTACAATTTATTGGGAGGGGGGAGAATGAAGAGGTAGAAGAAGGTCTATTCTGGTACTCATTGGGGAGTTCATCTTTTTCCTTCTGGTTAAAAATGTGTTCCACAGGAAAAGAAAAGTAGGTTGTTAGATGATTATGGGAAGGACAATGGACTCATGAGATATAGTTGCACAGGAGATGATTTGAAAGGAGATTGAAATATTTGCATTTCTATTAAAAGATCCATATTGCATAAGTTAAACACAAAGATATTTCAAAGAGAGTTCATTCTCTTTTGTAATGGCTAAGCAAATATAATAGTTAATTATATTCACTTACAATCTTTTTTTACATTTCTCTAGTCTGATTCCAATACATCCATTTGAGGACAAATGTTATTTTTACTTTCCTTTTTCATACCACTGAATCAATTTTTCTTCTTATTCATTGCTCTTTTGCATAAGACTGACAAATTAAAAAAGCAAAGAAAATAGACAACCCATGAAAATAAAAATTATTGGGTCTTGGCAATCTACAGTCTAAACAATCTACACATAATAGTTTGAATGATATGGTGATAGAAGAGTCAGGAAAAAGTTTCTCTGAAGTGCCTTGCTAGACTGTAAGCTTCATGAGGACAAGAAGTATTTTGTATCCAAGTTTTATACCTCTATTACCTACCATAGTGCTTTGCACCTCATAAATAGTTAATAAATCAACTCATTTTTCACTAAAACATGTTGTATGGATGACAGGGAGTCTTTCATGATGAAAGAATATCCCAACTACTTGCCCATAAAATTATATTTTTCACATATCTAACATCCTCAAAATCTAAGATTGTTCATTCAGTCATGTCCAATGCTTCACAACCCAAAGGGCCATACCATATCATGTCATTCTATCCTCCACTATTTCCTGATGTCTGCCCAAGCTCATGTTTGCTGTTTCTATAATATTCTCTATCTCATTCTCTACCATTCCTTTCTTTTGTTTTCAGTGTTTCCCAATATCAAAGTCTTTTCCAATGAATTCTGTCTTTTCATTATATGGCCAAAGTATTTAAGCTTTAGCTTCAGTATTTATTCTTCCAATGAGTAGTCTGAATTAATTGGACTAATTTGATCTCCTTAGTGTGCAAGGGATTCTCAAAAGCCTTCTTAAACAACACAATTCAAAAGTGTTGATTTTGTGATTCTCAGCTTTCTAATATTCCAACTCTCACAGTCATACATTACTACTGAAAAAACCATACAGACTTTTGTCTTTGATTACAGAGGGCAATGTCTCTGCTTTTTAGTATTCTGTCCAGATTTGCCATCACTCTCCTTCCAAGGAGCAAGAATCTTTTAATTTCATGACTGCAATTGCCATTTGCATTGATCTTTGAGCCCTAGAATATAAAATTTGATATTGCTTCCATTTCTTCTCTCTTTATATGCCAGGAAGTGATGGACCAGTTGCCATGATCTTAGGATTTTTTTTTTTAATATTAAGCTTCAAGCCAACTTTTATACTTTCATCTTTTACTCTCATCAAGAGGCTTCTTAATTCTTCTTCACTTTCTGCCTTCAGAGTAATATCATCTGCATATCTGAGATTTTGATATATCTCCCAGCAACATTAATTCCAACTTTTGATTTGTCCAACCTGACATTTTGCATGATGCACTCTGCATATAATTTAAACAAATAAGACGACAAATATATGTCCTTATAGTTCTCCTTTATAATCTTAAACCAATCAGCTGTTTTGTGTTTTGTTCTAACTGTTGCTTTTTGGCCAGCATTCAGATTCTTTAGGAGACAAATAAGATGATCTAGAATTTCCATCTCTTTGAGGACTTGCCACAGTTTGTTGTTATCCCTATAATTATGATTTATGGCTATGGTGTCATATAGTGATTAAGCTCAATTAGAAACTAGATATTAGGCTGAAAAGATGAAAGATGGTAAGAAGGTTGAATTATTCAACTCTTATTTTAATTATTTTCTCCTGAAAGCAGAATGATTTATGGAATAAGTGTGATAGGGAAAAATTATTACCTAGGACTAGAAACATAAAGTCATATAATGCCTAGCTATTCTCAGTTACTTCAATTTACCAGGTCACTTGCACTCCATCTATGGTGCTGTAAGAAATAGGATCTGAGATTTCTAATCTTAGGTTGTTAATAAAGATATTGGTAAACAGGAGAGATGTTGTAGGACTGAGAAAAGGCAAAAGTCATAATTTTCCAAAAGAGGAAGGAAGATAGATCTTAGAAACTATATACTTCTATTCCTGGCAATATTCTAAATGTCTTATTAATGGGATAGTTTGTGAGCATTTAGAAAGGGTTGTGATGATCACTAATGGCCAGTAAGTATGGATTCATCAAAAATAAGACATGTGAAATTTAACCTGATTTCCTTTTTGTTTTTGACAGAGTAGATAAAGAAGCTGATGATGACCTAGTGAGCGTGGATTTCAGCAAAGTCTCTGACTAAAAAATTTAATCAATGATTTGAATGAAGGCATAGATGATATGCTTGTCAAATTTGTAGATGCCATTAAACTTGGAGAGATAGCTAATACATCTGAAAACAGATTTCAAATGATCTTGACAGACTGGAACAAAGGGCTAAACTGAATAAGATGAAATTTACCAAGGCTAATTGAAAAGTTCTATTCTTGGGTTCAAAAAAAATTTACCTTCACATGCACAAAATGGGGGAAGTATTTGCAAAAAGTTCATGCAAAAAAAATCAGTGGGATTTAGTAAATTGTAAGATAAATATGAGTCAACAATGCAACATAGCTATCAAAAATGCTAATTTTATCCTAGGTTTCACACTAAGACAAAAACCACCATTATTATTATTATTATCATTATTACTGATAATGATAATAATAATAAACTGAGGTTCCTTATAAATCTCAAATTCGGTGATTTTGTGATAGTCCAATTTATTCATTCCCAGAAAAGCAAACTCCAACCTTGAAAAATTCAGTGACTTGTTCAAAGTCATCCAGCTACTTAGTGAGAAAGTACTAAATGATGCATCTCTCTGCTTCTGGTCTTTGAAGAGATGTCTCTTAAATTCTGAATCTATCATCTTTCCTGTGTAATTTCAGGAAAATCATTTAACCTTACTGAGCCTCAGACATTTCTCAAACTATAAATTGTAGATATTGCCAGTTTCTATTGTTGAAGAGAGTTTCTCCATCAGAAATTCCCCAGATCATTGAAATCATCATACAGATATTTGTATATGAGTATCTTTAAGATAGTCACATATATGTGTAAAACACCCACAAAACAGGACACATTCAACTAAAGTTCCTAGAAATTCAGAATCTAAAATCATTGCTTGCATCCAACCTAATTAATTAATTAATTGCATGAAGTCAGTACTGATAACTAGCTTTTTATGGGGAGCTCATTATATAGCCCATATACTTAAATAGCTAGAGCACAGTTTCTCCAAAGGCACTGGAGCTAAAAAAACATTCCAATGAAATTAGTCTGCTAACAAGCCTGTTAGTGATAGCTAAATCAAACCAAAGATTAATCATTTGCCCTGATCACAAAACTTCTCTGCTGCTACTTATATAGAATTAATATATTAAAAATCTCAATCAAGCTCTTAAATCTATGAAATGGAGATACTCAAAAGTTTGAATGACAAATCAAGGAGATACTTGAACCCTGGAACTGCCAAATCCATAAGAAGACTCAGCCATGCTATTCATTCTCTATTTCTGGCTTATGCTCCAATCAGTTTTAGTCCCAAACCAGTACTTGCCTTTTCTTCCTCCTTTACCTAAACAGTACAGACTGAATTATTTTCTTGTCTTTGTAATTCCAGCATTTAGCATAATGTCCTACACACAGTAAGCACTTCATAAATGTTTTCTCTATGTCAAATCTATCTGGATCTGTGTCTGATGCAAACACTTGACAAGTCACTGGAGATTTTAGAAATCTTTATTTCCAGTAATCTCATAGCATATATAAGAGTTGTAATAGTTGAGTGTGCCAAACCCTGTGCTAGGAACACAAATACAAAAATACAAGACAGTTCATATCATCAAGTAATTTATATTTTAATGGAGGAAGACAACACATGAGGAAAAGTGAGAAAGGAAAAAATAGTGTGCCTTCATTTGGGGGGAAATGGAGAAGTCAGAAGAGGAACTGAACCAAGAAAGGAGCATATCTGTAAACCCTGGACAAATGGTGGTATTTAGGCAAGGAAATTACCATTCAGAAGAGTAAAATTCAGATAATGCCAGAGGAATGACCCCAGGGCAAAATAGGATGCCATATTGACAGCCAAGAAGTGTCTAAACAGTGTTTCTTACTGAACTTTTGGATTCTTCCTATCACATCCCATCATATAATCTCAGTGCAAAGAACCTCAGAGACTATCTGATCCAACTTATTTTTGAACATGAATTTTCTCTATGAGACACCAATGAAGTTCTCATTATTTTTCTTTGAAGACCTCTAGTAAGGGGTCTGTCATCTGCTTAAGGCAGTCTGTTCTACTTCTAGCTAGCTAAAAATCATTTTTCCCTCATATCAAAACTCCTTGAAATTTCCACATCTTAAAATTTTAGTCCTATACTCTCTGGGGCCAAGAATAATCCCCTTTTACGTAAAAATTATTCAAATTCTTGAAAACAGAGATCATACCTGCCTTGTCTTCTTTTGCTGACTAAACAACTTCAAACAAACAGCTTCAAACTAACTTTATTTGATATGATGATGATGTTAAAATCTATTATCATTACAGTTGTCCTCCTCCATGCCCAGTTTATTGACTCTTGTCCATAATTATTGCCCCTTTTGATGTCCCAAGGAGAACTGGGAGCAAAGACCTTACTTCTTTTTAACAATTTTCCCCCAAAGCAGGACATACTTTTAATTTATATTATCACCATTTTCTTCATTGCTTTCTTAAGTTTAGACAATATAACACAAACAAAAAAATCAAGCCCTGATATGGGCTTGTTTCCCAATTTCCATGTGCAAATGATCAATTGAAAGTTTTGTTTTGTTGGGATTAAGTAATTTGTCCAAGGGTATGACACTAGTGTTAAGTGGCTGAGGTCATATTTACCTGACTTCAGGGCCAGTGCTTTATCCACTACACTATCTAGCTACACCCCAAACACACATAGTGCACATTTAACACAATCAACTCTCCCAAGCCAGACTGATTTAAATCCAACATGCCCCTGATGTTATGCAAATATCAGTACTCCCTAGTACACTTTTAATTAATTTCAACTCAACTCAATTCAGTTCAATAAGCATTAAGTATCATATATAAATAAAAATAATCAAACTATTAGTAATGTAGTAGATATATAACATGGATATAATAATATAAATAAACCTATCAATATAAATTTAGGTTCTGAACAAAAATGAAGTAATTTTTATCAAAGGGTTTAAATTCTATTTATAGGAAACAGTATGTAGGTAAATCAGTAAATATCAAGAAAATACAAAGTGGATTCAAAGCACTAATACCTAAGATAATTAAGAAGGGCCTCTTGAACAGTTGGCATTTGAGCTGATCTTTAAAGGATGTTAGAAAGTCCAAGAGATAAAAATAAGGAGAGACTTCCAAGCAACATTGATAGACTGCAAAGGCATGGAGGTAAGAGATGGGAGTCTATGTGTGGAAACCAGTAAATCACCAGTTTATCTGAAACCTAGTAAGTGTAAAGGAAGTGATCTGTAATTAGAATGAGAAGATAGGGTAGAACCTAGAAAGGAGTTATCATTTGTAATCATTTCTAGAAAAGGAGTTTTCATTTGTTCTAGAGGCAAGGGAGAGTACCTGAAGCTTCCTGAATAGTAAAGTGACATAACTAAACCTGTTCTTTAGATCCCTTCTAATTATAAGATTCAGTAATTTTGTGCTTGAGTTCAGTGAAGCAATTCACATGGTGAAGGGGATTAAGGAGAAAGAGAGGAGGGATAAGAAGCACGAACATTGTTGTTTCTCCAGCATGATTAATACAACATTAATCATAGTTACAGGTGCCAGAGTTGGAGGTTTCAAGAACAAAATTGACCTTTAATTTATTTTGTCTAGAGGTAAAAGAGAGCCTCTAAAACTTAATGTATAGAGAAGTGATATGATGAGAACCATGCTTTAGAAATAGAATGCATTTGGGGCAGCTAGATGATGAAATGGATAGAGAACCTGCTGGAGTCTGGAGGATCCGAGTTGAAATTCAGCCTCAGATACTTACTACTTCCTAGTTGTGTGACTTTAGGTAAATCACTTAATCCCAATTGCCTAGCCAAAAGAAAAAAAAAAAAGAATAGAATGGATTGGATAGGCAAAGTATTTCACTCTAGGAGAAAATTGGTAAACTATTACAATTGAAGTAAAATTGGAGGTGCAATAGATAGATTACTGGACTGAAAATCATGAGTTCAATTCCCACCTAAAATGTTTATTTGTGTGCCCCTGGGCAAGTCATTTATTCTCATTTTCCTCATTTATACAATGGGAATAATAATAGCACCAAGCTCCCAAGGGTGTTTTGAAGATAAAATAAGAAAAATATTTGTAGTGTCCTTTGTGAACATAAAGTACTATATAAATGCTAATTAACAACAACAACAACAACAACAATAATAACAATAATAAAATTATCCCAAGTGAGAAGTGATCTGGATCTATTTTAGGGTAATTATCCTGTGAGTAAAAAAATGGGAATAGATGCATAAAATGGTACGCAGATAACAACAGCATCATGTTCATCCAAGCAATTCACTAAACTATATATTTATATGTATTGTATATTTATGTTTACAAAATATATTTATAAATGTAAAGTATTTTATACAATGGCATAATAATTATTATAATTATTCCATTACAGATTAGCATTTATATGGCTGTTTAAGATTTTAAAAAATCTTTCCTATCTATACTTTATTGGATAGATTTAGCTTTGGAAAAGAGAACTATAAATGTAAAGGAATGACATTTTCATTCTTATTTTATTTCTATGCCACATATTTCTGCTTTAATGGAAATAATTTTTCCACTAAAAATGAATTCCTTTGTTAGTTTCTGTTAGAGCTATCCACCTAAATGAGACCCTAAGAGACTGAGACAGTCTCAATATTTAAGAATAATCTTTCATAACTGCCTTCTTCCTCCAATGGTATTATTCAATGCTTTATTTAAAAAAAAAAAAAAAAACCTCTGCTTATGGTATTTTAAAAATGACTTTTTAGTGACTCTCTTCTTATTTTCTGTGTCAAAAAAAGATCAAAAGTAGTATTTCATCTAGCTAATTGGCTAGTTAGGATGAAGCCACAAAAACTGACTGATTTAGCTAAACCCAATCTCTTAGCTCAGAGTCCATTGCTCTGTGTCTTCCTGACATCTCAGAAGGACAAAATGGATCCCAATTGTTCCATCTTACCCTCATCCTGGATTCTGGAGGAATAATTTTATTTTAGGCTAAAGAAATAAGGAGTCCTTGCCAGCAGGGAGGAAGAAAATATTTAAAAACATCTGGAGTACAAATATGAATCAGGTATGGAACAGGATTTTAATCCCATACAGAAAGTAATACAGAATAAAGAATCATAGAGTGATTAAAATCAATTGAAAGATGAAGTGATTTTGAGACACAAGATAAGTATTACAGTGGATTAAGAGCTAGATCTTGAGTCAGGAAGATCTTAGTTCAAATCTTGCCTCAGATTCTTAGCTCTGTGACTCTGAGCAAGTTAATCTCTCTAAGTGCCATTTTCTCCATCCAGAAAATAGGAATAATAATGTTACCTACATCAGAAGGTTAATGTGAATTTTCAGTTTATAAAATGTTTTACAAAACCTTAAAGCTACATAAATGCTAGCAATGTTGCACATATATATACATATATACACAGATGCATTTATTTTTGTGGATGTATTATAGATGTGTTTGATGTGTGTACATGTAGTAGTTTCATTTATTTCACCTCCACTAAACATAACTTGTCAGTGACAAATTAACGCTTTTCTTCTTTATGGTTTCTCCAACTATTGCAACTTTTCTCTCAGTTCATCTCTCACGGTCTCTGCCACTAATTAAAAGAAAGAAAAAGATAAAAACAGGAAATGGCCAAATCCCAGGGACAGGTTTGCCCAGAAGGCTCATAGCTCAGCATGGTGAGAGTAAAGGCTCCCCTCACCACTAGCCTTCCAGAGTTCACAGAGTTATCTTTATATAAAAGATATATATAGTTATGGACAACTAAAAGGAGAGATCTGAGAGTGAAATATAGAGTCTTTTCTATATTCACAGAATTCAGCAGCCAGTTCAATGAGTTCTCATGTCTCAGAGGAAGGGCCTGTCCATTATGCAGTTGGATAACAGTATCAAAGATCCAGAACTAGATGGGACTTTATTGGTCATCTAGACTTTATTGTTATCTTACAGATAAGGAAACTGAAGCTGAAAGATTATATTTTCTGCCCAAGGTAACAGAGACAAACCTTAAATTCAGATCTCATAAATTCAGGCTCAACATTCCTTTCACTCCACCATACTGGAAAGATAAGCAAACAACAATAACAACAACAAAAAATGAGTAAACAAAAACAATGCGGTATTTCGACTCCTAGAGTTTGAGATTGAATCTCAGATCTAGTTTCAAATATCAGCACTGCTATTTACTACTTGACTGACCTTGGACAAATTACTTCTTCCCCCCAAATTTTGCCTGCAAAATGAGAAACTTAGACTAAAAGATCTTAACAGCCCCTTCCAGCTGTAAATCTTCCACATCTGGGGATTCTGCTGAGGTGCTCTGAAGACACAAAGAGTCTCTGTATCTTTCTGCAACCAGAGCTTTCTGTAAGAATTACAAATAATCTCCATGGAAACAGTACCTAAGAGAACAGCTCAGACTCCGATGGAAACACCTTCCAATTTCCTTCTCTTCTTCAGATAAACTGGTAACCGCCAGTGTTTATATGTTTTAATTAAGTAATTAGGAGTTGTCTGAAAATTATTATCTGGTCTGGCCCTAAGGTGCTTTACCAGTAGACACTATGATCTTTCCAAAAGAGATGATTTTGCAGCCAAAAGAGAACAGGTAAGAATCCACCAGCAGCCAAAGCATTAGCCTTAGCACTTCAGAAGGCAGGCTTATTCCAGGTCACTTGGGAATTTCTCTTTTCTGGCTTTTCACCTGTCCTGCCTAATTTTATTCTTCTAAGTGCTGCATCAGAAATCCCAGTTCAATGAATGTTTCAAGCAGATTTGATCTCCCTTGCTAAGTAATCCCAATTTTAACTTAGCATGTTGGAATCCTCAACTTTTTGTCCAGAATAGGAGTCTCACAATTATAAAACTTGGCATAAATTGATTTTTGTTCTTGCTAGTCCTCCTTATTTATTCTGCAACAGTGAGTTTTTAAAATAAAAGGAATAAAAACTAGGAAGGATCCTCGAGTCCAATGAACTCAACTCCCCTATTTTACAGATGAGAAAATTGGGACCCAAAAAAGGAGAATTGATTGATTCAAGGGCCTACTGAAAATGAATTACAGAATCAGGATTCAAATCCATGCCCTGGGACACCTGATCTAGTGTATCTATTATATCATCATAGCTGTGATCCCACAAGTATTTATGTAGAAATCACTCAAAAATCCTGTCTTATCTCAATGAGTTTGTTATCATTCATTCCCATCACACTTTGCACATGTTTAGTGCTTTTAGATTTTTTTTTAATTTTCTTGAAAAGGGAGAGAGGGAAGGAAGCCTGGAGGAAGGGAAGGAAGGGAAGGAAGGGAAGGAAAGGAAAGAAGGAAGGAAGGAAGGAAAGAAGAAAGGAAGGAAGGAAGGAAGGAAAGAAGGAAGGAAGGAAGGAAGGAAGGAAGGAAGGAAGGAAGGAAGGAAGGAAGGAAGGAAGGAAGGAAGGAAGGAAGGAAGGAAGGAAGGATTATTTCTCTGTTATGTTTAATTATTCAGTCAAAATCAAGGTTTTTCTCCTTTTCTACTTTCTCACACAGAAATCAACCAGTGTAGGAAATCTTCCTAATAGACTTAACCAGCGTGGATAGTTGAAATCTAATCAAAGACAACTAAAGAAATTCTAAGTTTAGTCTAATAGGACCCCTATTCATTGGTATTTTTACTTAGGTCTGAGAAAGTATTGATTCTTTTTTGTCAGACAATTGATATCAAGATTTGGGCGATCCAAATCAGTACTCCAAGACCTTCATTGTAATACAACCCACTTTCTCATTGTAATGTTCATTCTCTCATCAATTGTTAACCAATCAGAATTGATTGCCATTCTCAGAAATATTTACTGATTTAATAATGATTAAGTTTAATCATTTAATAAAGTATTATTATTTTATAAATTTGATTTATTTAACAAATGATTTAATTTAATTTAATAAAATGATTAAATTACCCTGAAACTATGGCTTTCAAACTTTTTGATCACCAGAGAAAGAAGAAAGAAAATTTTATTATAAGTTTTTTCTCCCTTATGTCACTCCATGAGGGATTCTGGATTGTAACAGGCCAAAACCAATAAAGAATATTTATTAAACTTCTGGCATTATGCTAAGTGCTAGGAATACAAATGCAAAAGGTAAGAAAATGCTTCCCTTTAAAGAGTTTACATTCTAATGGGAGAAGACCACATACAGGGAAATGGTGGCCAGGGAAGGATTTGCTCTTTTCCATCTTTGTAATCTCTCTCTCATTCTCAGCCCTAGAGCAACCCAGAATTTGGCTCATCTGCTAAAGTCAATGAGCAGCTAACTAACTAACTAACTAAACTCCTTACAGATTTCATGTAACAACTCCTTATTAGCCATCAGTTGTGGTTATTGTTGTTTAATGCTTCCCAGCCCAAACATCATTCTTCTTGGCAGAAAAAATAAGAGTTGATCAACTTTACCTTCTCCCTAGAATTTCTCATCTCATTTGGCTGAATAGTAGTCCCATCCCTACTCCAATCTAGATTTAATTTTTTCTCATGCTTAGCTTTTCTCACCAACCTCAGTTCATTCTGAATTTTAGCCAGCATATTCAAAAATTAATAAACTATGCCATAATTTGTGTTTCTCTTTCATTACTATTCTCACTTCCATCTCCTAGAAATCTTTTTTTTAATTAAGCTATTTGGGGAAATCCCTGTCCATCCACATTGGTATCTTTGCATCAGAGATTTTTAACTGTTTTTGTTCTTATGGACTAATTTGGCAGACTGGTGAAGCCTAAGACTTCTCAGGATAATGTTTTTAAACGATTGAAGGTAATGTTAATTTTCAGTTAGAGGCTAGTGAAAATAAAGATGCCATTATTTTCCCATTCAAGTTCAAGGCTCATTTAAATTTATCGCCAAGTTAAGGATCTTTATTTTATCTATCTTTTTCCTCTCCACCAAAACTATCTCTTTGTCTATTTTTATACTGCTGTCTAATTTATCTTTATGCAAACATGATCAAGTTTCTCCTCCAATCAATATCCTTTCATTAACCCCCCTGGATATCAAATAAATATCCAAAACTTTATTCTGACATTCAAGATCCTACCTCATCTTACCACTTAACAAGCTTTTTGATTTCATTTCCCAATATTCATCTTTTTTACTCCATTCTAAATGAACTGGTATGCACTTTAAGCCTTATACATGTTCTTTGGTTTACATTATTCTCTATGCTAAGAATGCCCTTCCCCTACACACTCATTTTCATCCTATACATGCTATAGTGGTATGAGAACTTTTCTTAGATTCATTTGGCTTAAATTTGAATCTGAGCTCCAATATGTACAAGTTTGAGATTCTGGGCAAATTAAAATTTCTTCGAGACTCAGGTCTCTCATCCACAAATTAGAAATAATTAAGCTTATACTGTCTACCTCAGAAGGTTATTATAAGGAAAATACTTTGCATGAATGCAACTATAAATATAAGATATTATGACTCAGCCTTCAAATATAATCTGCTCCATGAAAACTCTCTAGCTCAATCAATCAATAAGCATTTATTAAACACTTAACGTATGCTAGATGGCTATGCTTGAATGAAGAATGAAATAATGCCTATCTTCAAGTGGTTCACTTCTTATTAAAGGAAGGCACCATGCAACCTTATGATTCGAAAGCCGGAAATGAATTGATCTTCCTTCATCCTCACTTGGTACTTTGCACCTGTCATGTCCTTATTATTTTCTATTAAGCACAATTATTGTATAGTATTGCATATCTGTGTATAATTGCAATTCTCTGATAGATTGTAACCTGCATGGGAAGGTATTTTATAAATATTACCTCATTTGATTCTCACAGGTGCTAATATTATCCCCATTTTACAATTAAAGAAGTTGAGGCAAATAGAAGTTAAGTGCCTTGTCCAAGAACATGTATGGCTAGGAAGTGTTTTGAGGCTAGATTTGAACTCAGGTTTTCCTAACTCCAGGCCTAGCATTCTATCCACTGTGCCCCTTCCCTGCCAAGTTGTGCACAATTTAGTAAGACTGTACTTCACTACTAATTTTCAAGCACATCAAAAAATGGAAATTTGCTGTAAATTGAACTTTTCCCAGATTATAAATATATTTTGCAAAACTGGTTCAAGATTTATAAAAGTGAAGAAAAAACACTATTTGTTTAAAGTTATTCTTAACAGCATTCTTTAGGTTTTGTTTTTAAATCTAGAGCTAATCTACATGCCCCCAAACTTAGGAATGGATGAAAGAATTGTGTTATATCCATAATTGTACTGTAAATAAATAATATAATTTAGAATATTAAACATGAAAACTATAAAGATAGGTGAGAATTCATAATAGAAAGTAAATAGGACCCAAAGAGTTATATGTTCTTGTACTACATTTCTTCAAAAGATTTTATATTTTATGAGTTAGTCACTCAAAAAACATTTATTAAGCACAACATCGGATTGAACTAAGACGGACCTTAGAGAACATCAAATCTAGCTCCCTCATTTTACAGACTAGGAAACTGAAACAATAGAGAGGTTCATCACTAATAAATGTCTGAGGCAGAAGATGAACTCAGATCTTTCTGATTCCAGCCCAATGGTCTAGCAATTATGTCATTCTTCCCCTCAAAAATGTTGCCTTTCTTGGAGGCATGAAGCCAGTATATCTCCTTGTTCTTGCAATATGACAAATGCATCTTTGGGGCCACTTTTTTAGTCACATAACATTATCAATTAGTGGTATACATTATATCATTTCTCCACTGAGCTAATCCAGGATAGATTAAAATGTGGAAATTAACCTGGGAAATTGGGCTTTTTTAATGACTCCCAAGCTTCTCCCTGAAATATAGACCCATCTTTTTAATAACAATTTTCTACCAGCTGAATCACTGTGACTCACAGAACATCACAGTTACTAATAAACAAAAATTGAGGCTTACTCAAAAGGCAATAAAGAGGTACATCGTGTAAGTGAGTATTTGGCAACATATTATTAATGAAAAAATTAGTTATGAAAAAAATAGATCTTGTCACCTTTCTGTACACTTGTAAAAACAACAATCAACAATTAGAGTATTAAAAGGATTAAAGTGTTTACTAAAGTGATTTCTACTCACCAAATTGTCCCAGAATCAGTTTATGAGACCCACTGGTGAGCTGAAAAAATAAATTTAAAAGTCCCAAATAGCCAGGTGGAAGTCCAGCTTGACTCAAATGCCTTGGCAATCATTCATGTATCCTACTTTTTTAAAAGAAAACAAACTCATATATACAGATACAGAGATACTTCTAATATCCCCTAGGCAATCCTAAAGCCTCAAGGTGATGGAGAACAATTCTTCTTTGGTTCACTGTAAAGACTGTTTGGACAGATGCTGTCATTCTCCTCTCCAATGAGGCAAAGAAAGGTTTTCAAAAGGGAAAGATTAGTGCCCAATAGTGATGATGTACCCAAAGATACTGAATTCATCTGCACTGATGGTAAGCCTAAGCCCTTGCCCATCCAAAACATAAAGAGAAAACATACTTTTCATCCCTGCCAAGTTGTCCTCAACGTGACAATGACAAGGAAATGCCTTCTGACTGACATTCATGATTTGAATGGCTCCTCATGTAAGCCAAATGACAACAAGGGAAAAGAAACCAGGTCAGAAAACATTAGTAGAGAGAAATAATGTGAATGAAGCCAAGCATGGAATTATAGCCAAGGAGGCTGACAGCAAATAAAACTTCTGATGGAAATAGCAAGGTCTACTAATTGCTGTGCTGGTAAATTGGTCATGATGCTATCAGCCCGGTTTGTTCTTATGGAACTGGCTTCCCTTATTCACATTCATTACTTTAGTCCCCCAGAAAATAGCTTCAGTTACTTGCCAATAAAACAAAGCATTATACCTTTAGAGCTGGAATCAATCAACTAGCATTTACTAAGCTCCTACTATGTGGCAGATGCTATGTTGGGGATACTAGGAAAAGAGAAATGAACAAAAACAGCAAATCTTCTTCCAAGGAGCTCACAATATAATAAAAGTTATAATTAATGAACAATTATGCACAAACCAAATAAACGGGTGGTACTCAGAGGAAAAGATTAAGAAGGACAGGGAAAAGCTTTGTTTTAGAAGGTAAGACATTAGCTGAGACTTGAAGGAAAGCTAAGAGACCGAATGAGGATGGAAAGCATTCTAAACATGGAAGATAGCCAGCGAAATGTTCTGAGCCAGAGATGGAGTCGCCTGTTCAAAAATAACAGGAGGTCAGTGTCATCAGTTGACTAAAAAAGTAGAGGAAAGTAGTACCTAAGGCTGGAAAGATCAGAAAAGGCTAACCTAAGAAAAGCCAAACAAAGGATTTGACATTTGATATTAAAATAATCAGAAGCTATATAGGCTTACTGAATAGGAAGATATTCCAACCAGCTCTTTAGGAAGCGGGACAGAACCTTAGAACTCATCTAGTCTAACCTCTAAGTTTTATAGATGGAGAGATGGAAGGTTGAAAAGATTCAAGGCCTTGCCTCAAATTTTGTTTTCAGTATGTAATAAGATCATTATTTTAACTGATGTTTTCTAGCTCCAAATCCATGTTATGCTGGTCAATGGTCTAAATCCCCCAAACCCAGCAATCTGAAAGAGAAAAATCCCTTTTCCAAATGCAATCTTCCAACAAGTATACCAGCCATTATTCAGAAAGGGAGAAAAAAACTTTCCAATCTTCCTTGAAGTTCTTTATAAGTCCAAAAAGATGAAAGCTTTCATCAGTTTCTCAAAGAAATAATTATGTGTAGTAGAGGCAGAAGCTATTTTCCTGCTTTCCTCTCACTTAGATTCAAAGTCCATGAACATTAAAGGAGAGAGGGAACTAAAAAATTATCTAATCAAACTATAACCATCTAGATGGATCTAAGTGGAGCTGTGGATAGAATGCTGGGCCTGGAATTAGCAAGACCTGAGTTCAAATTCTCAGATACTTACTATTGTGTGACCCCATACAAGACTGTTTGCCTTAGCTTCTTCATATGTAAAATGAGAATAATAATATCACCTACTTCCCAAAATCATCATTAGGAGGTGATAGTTATAAAGCACTTAGTATGGTACTTAACACATAAAAAGCAATAAACCAACATGTTATTATTATTAAGCAAATTATGAAAATTGTCAAATACATCCCTGACCAATGTCTATCTTTCCTTCTAGTATAGCTGAGAAAAATTGATGCTGAGGGTGAGGATGATGACCACAACAGTAATGATGACAATGATGATGATAGCACTTAGGGGACATTTTAAGCTTTAAAATGCACCTTTTACATTATTTTCTTTAATCCTCATTTCACAGAAAACAATTCAATTTATTTGACGTTCTTGAAGGTCAATAGTATATACAATATGCAATCCTTGCAAGAAAGAAAAAATTGTGTCTTTTGAAAGTATTTCTCCCCTTGTAGTTTGACCTTTTAGTATGTCTTTTATAAAATAGCTTCAGAAAGCCATGCATTCCCAAAGCCCTGTGAATTCAACGTACAACTCACACCTTATTCTATTTTTGGATAGGCCTAATTTTTAGTATTTCTTTCCTCTTTTGTTGAGTTGAAAGATGTAGCTCCACAAAATCTGAGAAGATAGTGAAATGTCAAAATAAGTTTAATGAGAAAGTGCCCCTTCCATCAGGGCACACTTCCACTCCTCTATGTGCCATGTAAATCAACCATCATTAAAATCTCAGAGGAAACTTTTTCCTTATTCTCTGTCTTTCTTTGCCCACTTCTCTCCTTTACTTGGTTTTTCTTCCTTATCTCAAATGCACAGTTTGAGTTGTTTCTGATTTCTACTTAAAAGGCAAAGATCAGTAGAATATTCATTTTGCACTGTGAATAACTATTTAGGATATATTGATTCAGAACATAAAGAGCAAAGTTCATGTCAGTTGTGATCAGAACCACACAGGTAGCTCTCCCCTTCTAATTCTAGAAGACACAGAATGATAATACAAATGTACATCTTATAATGGGACTATACCAATCCAGAAGGAGCTTTTCTTTCTCTTAATTCTGATAACACTGCTTATTAGAGTCACTAAGCACTTTTCAAATATAAAAGTGGGGAAGTTTTAACCCCTTTGATAGGACATTGAAATTCTGAAATGGTTTCAAATGACTAATTTGTATTATGGACCAAGCTAAAGCATAGATAAATACTTGTTAATTGATTGATTGATATATCTTTTTTCCTCTTGTGTCAATAATTCTCTATCCCATTCCCCACAGAGCCTATTCTTAGCCTTCCCTGTTATCTCAAAGTTCTCATACTTCCCTTCTCAGCTGAGGACTTCATTTCATATTTTACAGATAAAATAGAGATAATGCATGATGAACTACTTCCTCTTCCCATAGATACATTGATAACATTCCCCAACTTCTTTCTACTTTCTTCCAGTCTGTTAATCAGGACCCTTTCTCCACACTAAGGACTAATTCTACAAGTACCTTTATTCCCATCCCCTCTTATCATCTCAACCCATTGCTCCCCCTATAATCTCCACTCATTAATTTTCACTCTTTCACTGCTTTATGGTTCCGTCCCTTCTGCCTACAAACAAGTCTCAACTATTTTTGGGGAAAATTAAAAAACCCTCTGAGTGGATTTTTTCATCTCCTCAAGCTACTATTCTATAGTTTTCCTTTCTGTAACAAAGTCCTAAGAAACAATTATCTGCATTCATTGATTCTAATATTGCTTCTGCCTTTAAAGGTCAATGAGCCCTATTCACTTTCCCAGGGATGCACCCTGCTATCTCCCAATCCAAAGATGCTATGATTCTCAGTGAAGCCCATGAAGTTTCCCATACTTCATGGCAGAAAGAGAATCAGAGTCAGAATCAGAATGTCTAGACTTGAATCTCAACTCTAACATCTATTGGCTGTGTATCACATTACTTCTATTTTCTTTGTTATAAAATGCAGTTAATAATATATATAATACATAATAATAATATAATATAATAAACAGTTGTGACTTGCCAGAATCACGAAGCCAGTAATTACCCAAGATCAAATTCTAACCCAGGTCTTGCTGACTCCAAGTACAATAGCTTATCCATTGTATTACCAGCTGCTTCTAAGGTAATAATACTCACAGTCCCTAGTTCATGGTGCCATTAATTGTCGATGAAAACAGTTGTTTTTAAATCCAAAAGTACTATATAAACATAAACTACTATATGTTAAAATTTCAAGCTCACATTTATTTCTACTATCAACTACATGTTCTATACACAGGTACATGGTTATTTTAGGCCACCTCTACCTTCTATTTCCATATCACATTTCCTGTTCTCCATTTTCACTTTTGTAAATTTGAAAAGAAAATTTATCCTTAATTACTTTTCTTATCTTTCAGACCTTAGTTTGTATCACATATGCATAAAACTCAACATAATATAATTGATAGAGTCAATCTCAGAGTCAAAAAATCCTGATTCAAGTGCTGCCTCTGATATATACGATTTCATCCTGGGCAAGTCACATCATCTCTTAGTGCCTATGCCGCTCTCAAGATATTAAGCTTTAAAGAAGGAGACAACCTCCCTTGATATGGGATTTTCCTCTTTGGGAATTTCTTATTTCAGTGAAATCATATACAATCCTTATCTGTTTTACTTACATTATTTTTTTGTTGTTGTTGTTTTGTAGTGTCTACATTGTATCTTTCAAATCTTTCCTGAAATCTTCCATTAAATAATCTTATTTCTTTCGCCTCATTATTATCTTCATTAACATCACTTTTTGAACATTTTATCTCATTAAGCAAGAAGTTATTCTAATGATGTCACATAGCATATGCAAAAGCCTATTGATTAGCCTGAAAGTATCCAATAGTCATTTCTTCATATATCAGCAAATGATCTGTACAGAAGATTCATGTCCTTAACTGGTTTTGTGCCCCATCATCATAATGACTAATTTTTCACATTTGTGGTCATTCAAATAATGAGTATCCAATTTATATGTTTCTGATTTATTTTTTTAAAAAGGCCAAAAGAAAAAAGAAAAAAAAATAAGTTCCTTTGGAACTAAGGCTTAAAACTGAAGAATAAAATTAAACTCCTCTAGTCTAGTTCAATGAATAGAATCCTGTTCTTGGAATCAGGAAGACTTGAGTTCAAATGTGACCTTACACATTTACTAGCTGTGTAACTCTGAACAAGTCATTTAACATTTACTTCCCTCCATTTCCTCAACTGTCCAATGGAAATAGCATATATCTCTCAGAGTTGTGAGGATTAAATAAAATAATATTTGTAAAGTGCTAAATATAGTACCTGAAACATAATACATATTTAATAGATGTTTCTTTCCTTACTTTCATGGTCTGGCATCCATTCTATCTTTCCAGACTCATTTACAATAAAAACAGAAGTAGGAATAATGGATAAAAATTGCATTTTTAAACTTGGTGTAAGGGAAAATTTACTAATAATTAAATCTATCGAAAAGTTAAATGAACTTCTTGGAAGTTAATGGGGTATCCCATAAAGAACTGTAATGAAAAATTGGATAACCAATCATCAGGTTTTGTTTTTCAGCTATGACTAGGATTGAAGAATTAAACCCAATATTGATGACCTGGATGGCCATTGAGCTCCCTAAAACTGTGATTTTCTAATATTGCTATTCTCTTCCATGTAACTGGTATCCAGCAAAGCTACAATTGCTAATTTCATGCTTTCCAACCCCATGCCTTTTCTCATTTTATTTCTTTGCCAGGAGTGCTCTACTACACTTCCCTATTTTCCTACAGAGCTCTTGTTACTCATTGTTTAAAACTCAACTCAAATGTTATCTACTTCATAAAATCTTTTCTCTAATCCAATTTAGTACTGACATTTCATCAATCATTGACAAGCATTTGATATACCTAATACATGTCAGGCCCTCTGTTGGGACTGAAGATAAGAGCATTTCATTTTTGGAGAACTTCAATTGTAAAGAAGATTTTTCTAATGTTTAACAAAAATCTGAAACTAAATAGCTTTTTTCCTAGTGGTTATAACTTTGTCCTAGTGAGAGAAAGAAGAGACAAATAACAACCAGAAGAAAACTAATATTATTTTGACATAAACTTATTTTGACATTTCTCCAATATTTAAATCAATCAAACAGCTACTTATTAAGTGCACATTATTATTGGAACTGTGCTTGGAACTAGGGGTACAAAGACAAAAGAACAGTTCATGTCCCTAAGAAGCCTACATATAACTCATGGATACAAAGATGTACATTATAGTATATAGTTATTGTGAGAACTGACCTCCAGCTAGATCCTATCTGAAAGAAGTAATTCCATGTTTGCTCACTATTGGTCTATGTACAAAGAACTTCCTATCTACCCAAATACCTGGTTTAATCAGCTTCATTTAGGCAAGGAATGCAAGGTTCCCTTGTCATAATAAGTTTGTCAAATTTATCTAACCCATATGTGCAATGTTAGCAAACTTTCCTAATCATAATGTTCTTATGACATCCAAAAGGAATTTCAATGAGTACCACCTACTGATTAACTTTTCCTAAGTTTCTCCTCCCACTCAGTCTCTATAAAACTGCCCAGCAACCACAGTCAGCTAGCAGGGGTCCTAAAACTTTTTAAATAGGGGGCCAGTTCACTGTCCCTCAAACTGTTGGAGGGCTGGACTATAGTAAAAATAAAAGCTTTGTTTTGTGGGCCTTTAAATCTTCATAGCCCTGGGTGAGGGGAATAAATGTCCTCAGCTGCCACATCTGGCCCCCGGGCTGTAGTTTGAGGACCCCGAATAGGAACAAAGACCCAGAACTCTGGACTCTCAACCAGGACATATATTCCATTATACACCTGAGCCACCAGCCATGGTTGCCTATGAGATTAAAAGGCTGGGGAGCTACATGCTTCCATGTCTATGAGCAATAAACTACCTCTCACCCATAATCTTCTTACAAATATATCCAAACACATGAAAGGCAATTTTGAGAAGGAATATGCCAAAAAGAACTAACATTCCTGCCCCTTCCCCAAATCTTCTCTTCTTCAGAAAAAATTACTAATTTCTATTAAAGATCCTCATATGACATAGTTTCTAATCCCCTCACTTTTCTTGTCACCTGGCTTGATGTACAATGTATCTATAGACTAAGTTCTAAAATGTTATATTAATATAAGGATAGAGATGGATTTATAGTTTTATTGGTATCAATAGCTACTAAGAAATTTTCTCTACTCATTCAGAACTAGATCAACACCTTCTCTGCAAGATAATGAGAGATTTAGTGACTTGTCCAAAGTTGAATGGTCAAGTATAAAAGGCATACCTGAATCCAAGTCTAGTTTACTCAAACTATTCTACCACTTTGCCTTGTCCCAAAAAGATCCAGAACAGCACACTTCTACAATTGTATCCTAAACCGGACAGAAAACAGTAAGATGAGCAACTTCCTACCTGAGATGTCTTGTAATGAACCTGAAATCAAGGGACTTTTTGGGTATTATAACAAACTGTTTAGCATTAAGATATTTGCAGTTTATTAAAACACCTACATAATTTCTAAAGTATGGCAAGCTAGAAACCTGTGAGGGAGGTCTCAGCCTTCTGGCCAAGATGGCAGAGAGACACACTCATCCATCTAAGCTCTTTCTTGCCCTTAGAATATTTTTTTTTTCATGGCAAGGCTTCGGAATTAGTGCTTGACTGAAAAAACCCAAAATACATTACCAACAGAAGATATCTTTGAAGTTTGCCAGAAAAGGTCTGTTTTTGCTCACAGGAGGAGACGGTTAGATCAGGTGCAGACTGAAAGCAGACCGTGAGAGTACAGAAGACAGTTCATACTGAGCAGACTGGAGGGAGGCGGGGAGTGGGGGTGTGATCTCATTCAGCAGAAAATCTGCAAGGAGAACTTTACCACAGTGTGGCTACTTTTTCCTGGCAATAAGCCAGTAGATCAGCAGACAAGCTCTAAACACAGGGGGTAAAACCCCGAAAAGATAGGGTCTCTCAGGACCTGGCCACACCCACCCAGCATCCAGAGTGTTTCAGCATGCTGTTAGAGTCTCAGAGTGCAGACACAGCACAGCCATTGCTGTCCTATTAGACTGCCCCTGCAGTCTGTAGAGGAAGCTTGGTAATACCATCCAGTCTCCTCCCCTCCCCCCACAAAAAAAGCAGAGTGCATTTGGGTTTTTTGTTAGTTCATTTTCTTTGATTCTTTTTTGACAAAATGAGCAAAAGATTAAAGTGGGATCTAACTATAGATAACTTCTATACAGATAGAGAGCAGACTTCAAACCCTGAGGAGACTAAAAGCAGATTGTCTCCAGATGAATCCCCAAAGGGGAATATGATCTGGTCCCCATCACACAAGATTCTCATAGAAGAAATTAAAAAGGTTTTCGCAAGAGAGCTAGAAGAAAAATGGGGAAAGGAAAGGGAAGCTTGGGAAGAGGGGATGGATAAGTCATCCCACCCATTTAAAGACAGAGTGGATAAAGAAATCAAATCCCTGAAAAACAGAATTAGTGAATTGGAAAAAGAAAATAGCTCTCTAAAAAATCAAATTGGAGAAACGGGGGGAAAAATCCATAGAACAAAACAACCCACTTAAAAACTCAATTGGACAATTAGAAAAAGTTATAAAAAAGTGAGTGAAGAAAATACTTCATTGAAAATCAGAATCAAACAAATGGAAATGAATGACTCAAGGAGACACCAAGAATCAGTCAACCAAACCAAAAATAAATAAATAAATAAATAAAGCAATGGAAAAAACATCAAATACCTACTTGGGAAAACAACAGACCTGGAAAATAGATATAGGAGAGATAATCTGAAAATTATTGGACTTCCTAAAAATTATGATGAAAAAAAGAGCCTAGACACTATTTTCTAGGAAATTATCAAAGATTACTACCCAGAAGTTATAGAAACAGAGGATAAAATAGACATTGAAAGAATTCATCAATCACCTACTGAAAGAGGCCCCAAAATCAAAACTCCAAGAAATATTGTGGCTAAATTCCAGAACTATCAGACCAAGCAAAAACTATTACAAGCAGCTAGAAAAAAAAACCAAATATAAAGGAGCCACAATAAGGATTACTCAGGATCTAGCAGCAACCACGTTAAAACATCAAAGGGCCTATAGTCTGATATTCTGAAAGGCTAAGGAACTTGGTATGGAGCCAAAAATAACTTACCCAGCCAAAAATTAGTATTTTTTTCCAGGGAAGAAGATGGACATTCAATGAAATAGGTGATTTTCATTTATTTCTGATGGAAAAAAGAGAACTAAACAAAAAGTTTGATCTCAAAATATAGGACTCAAGAAAAAGATAAAAAGGTAAAAAAGAAATCTTGGGAACTATATTTCTATTATAAATATACATAAAGAACACATGTATAATTTGGTTTTATAGTTATAATATAAAAAAGAAACTAAGAGTGGAAAGGAAATCGTACCAGAAAAAGAGTAGAGTGGGGGTACTACATCTCACAAAGAGGCAAAAGAAACCTGTTATATCTGAGGAAAAGAAGGGAGGGGGATGAACATAGTGTGTATCTTACTCTCATCAGAATTGGCTTAAAAAGAAAAATATTAGACATATTCAATTTACAGAGAAACTCTCCCACCTCATTGAAAAATGGGAGGGGGGAAAGTGAAAAGGGAAGGAATAAGATAAGCAGAAGGGAATACAGAAATTGTGAGGTGTCGGAATCCTTACAAACTGCTAACTAATTAGAGTTGATCTAATCTTACAAGAAGATGTTTTGGGCAGAACCTGAAACAAGGTACTAAGTAGGACTAATTAATACAAGGCTTGTGTTTACACCTTTACTCATTGGAGTTCACAAGTATGCCAGCTTCACAAAGTAAACTTTGTACCTTTATGAGTTCACACCTCCCTTGAAGCTCTTTGGGCCAGAGTGCACTATGGGAGAAAACCCATAATCCCTCTCTCTCGTATCCCACAATTCCTCCCTCTTGGATAAAAGAAACAGACAGTGGCTCTCGGTCAGATTTCAGTGGAGTTATGCCAGAAGCCCTCTCTCCGAGGCAAGGCAAGAGAGAATATATATTCCACTTGGCTGGCTGGTAGCAGAGGAGAGTTCAGCTGGACTGGAGAGGAGCAACTCTGGTGGCAGACGAAGAGTTTTCAGAGGATAAAGCTACGAGTGAGAGTTCAGTAGACAACCAGATTCATCTTCATCTCACACCACTGTGGTAGGTGGCTGGGCTCCTGCACGCCCCCCACTGAGACCAAGCTGGTCTGAAAGACTCACCAGAAAGCTAGCCGAGCCCCAAGAGAAGGAAACAAGAGATTCATTCCATCTCTGTGTTGGTTGGAGGCTGAAGAAAGCAGAGGTAGAGGCTAATGGACAGAACCTTTAGATTTGGAGATATTCCGAGGGCTCTAAGCTAAACTGGCTGTGTTTTGAGAAGAACAAGAACTCCAACATTTGAACTCCAACAATTTGGCGCCCGAACAGGGACCCCACATTTGAACTCACCACAGTGAGGAAAAGAGGTAAAAAAAGGAGAGCAACTCTAAGGTGGGGGGAGGGATCCTAAAAAAGGAGGGCTATGAGAGGCAAGTGGTGGTCACAAGGTTAATACTGGGGAGGAAGGTAAGGAGGAAGGAAAGGAGAAAAGCATAAGCAGGGGTTAACAAGATGGCAAGTAATACAGAATTAGTAGTTTTAACCATAAATATGAATGGAGTAAACTCCTCTATAAAGCAGAAGTGGATAGCAGACTGGATTAAAAGCCAGAATCCTACAATATGTTGTTTACAGGAAACACACATGAAGCAGGGTGATACATACAGAGTAAAGGTAAAAGGCTGGAGCAGAATCCACTATGCTTCAGGTAAAGTAAAAAAAGCAGGAGTAGCCATCCTGATCTCAGATCAAGTAAAAGCAAAAATTGATCTAATTAAAAGAGATAAGGAAGGAAATTGTATCTTGCTAAAGGGGAGCATAGATAATAAAGCAATATCAATATTAAACATATGCACCAAGTGGTGTACACATCTAAATTCTTAAAAGAGAAATTGAGAGCTGCAAGAAGAAATAGACAGCAAAACTTTACTAGTGGGAGATCTCAACCTTGCACTCTCAGAATTAGATAAATCCAACCATAAAATAAATAAGAAAGAAGTCAAAGAGGTAAATAGAATACTAGAAAAGTTAGGTATGATAGATCTTTGGAGAAAACTAAATGGAGATAGAAATGAGACAGCAGTTCATGGAACCTATACAAAAATTGACCATATATTAGGACACAAAAACCTCAAATTCTAATGCAGAAAGGCAGAAATCATAAATGCATTCTTTTCATATCATGAAATGAAAATTACATTAAATAAAAAGCCAGGAGAAAACAGAGCAAATAATAATTGGAAACTAAACAATCCCATCCTAAAGAATGATTGGGTAAAACAGCAAATCATAGACATAATTAATAACTTCCCTCAATAAAAATTACAATAATGAGATGTCATACCAAAATATGTGGGATGCAGCCGAAGCGGTAATAAGGAGAAATTTTATAGCTCTAGAGGCCTACTTGCATAAAATAGAGAAAGAGAAGATCAATGAATTGGGCTTGCAACTAAAAATGCTAGAAAAAGAACAAATTAAAAACCCCCAGTCAAACACTAAACTTGAAATTCTAAAAATAAAAGGAGAGATTAATAAAATTGAAAGTAAAAAAAAAAACATTGAATTAATAAATAAAACTAAGATTTGGTTTTATGAAAAAACCAACAAAATAGATAAATCCTTAGTAAATCTGATTTTAAAAAATGAAAGAGGAAAATCAAATTATTAGTTTTAAAAATGAAAAAGGAGAACTCACCACTAATGAAGAGGAAATTAGAGAAATAATTAGGGGTTACTTTGCTCAACTTTATGCCAGTAAATTTGATAAATGAAATGGAGGAATACCTTCAAAAATATAGCTTGCTCAGATTAACAGAGGAAGAAGTAAATTGGTTAAATAGTCCCATTTTAGAAAAAGGAATAGAACAAGCTATTAATCAACTCCCTAAGAAAAAAACCCCAGGACCGATGGATTTACATGTGAATTCTACCAAACATTTAAAGAACCATTAATTCCAATGCTATATAAACTATTTGAAAAAATAGGGATTGAAGGAGTCCTACCAAGTTCCTTTTATGACACAAACATGGTACTGATACCAAAACCAGGTAGGTTGAAAATAGAGAAAGAAAATTATAGACCAATCTCCCTAATGAATATTGATGTAAAAATATTAAATAAAATGTTAGCAAAGAGATCACAGAAAATCATCTCCAGGATAATATACCATGACCAAGCAGGATTTATACCAGGAATGTAGGGCTGGTTGAATATTAGGAAAACTATAAGCATAATTAACTATATCAATAACCAAATTAACAAAAACCATATGATAGAAACTTGTGAAGGAGAGAAAAAATCCAAGATTATATTAAGATTTTTCTCCTACCCAACAACAAGAAAAAAGAATCTAAATCTAAATGCTAGTTCCAAGGTTTAGGGTTGCCCTGATAGAGTCCCAGATATGATTTCTGTAGCTCCAGAGACTAAAACTTAAGGCCAAAGACTTATACTGTCCTTAAATAGAGTTTCAATCTGGGACCAAAAAGACTGGAACAATAGGGTTTTTTAAAATGATTTTTAAATGCATAAAAACTCACATAAAGCCTCACGCTCCAAATGTAATACAGAAACTACATAGACTTCAAACACTAAGTACATGTTTTATATATGGTGTCTCTTCCAATTGCTCTTATCCCTTCCATAGTGACATTTGAGAATAGAACTGTTGATTTAATTCCATGTGAAAGTTCATTTCAGTCCCTGTAGGTCCTGATATCCAGCTTATACTTCTGTTACTATCATTCTTAGGTCCTTGAAGTTTGAAGCAGAACATTTGAATTATTGCCACCTACCATCATCAAAGGACCTAAAAGGTAACCATGAAAAGTGCAACTCTCTCAACCTGAATCCAAATATTATAATGTCAGTAACATAGACAAGCCTGGAAGAAATCTCAGAAATCATTCCAATTATAGTTCCATACGTCTCTGAGGAGAATAGGGTTATATGTTTGCTAGAGCTATTATTTTTAAAATACATTTTAGTGACATCTTTTTTTTTACTTTATATGGACAGTTTCTTTATTTTCCCATGTCCCCTTCGTGAAACTGATGTTCTCTAGCCAGAGAAACCTAGGTTTAAATCTGGCTTCAGTCGCTTATTAGCTGTGTGACTCTGGGTCATTTAACTTCTATTTGCCTTAACCTACCAAAGAAAAAATAGCAAGTCACTATGTTTGACAAGAAAACACTAATGGACAGTATTTACAATATACCAACATAGACCTAGAGAGTGTTTGGAAACCAGTCCAACAGTTGATTGACTCCATTGCCAAGAAACCAGATCCTACAAGAAACTTACTCATCCATTGGCTATTCAGCATTCAACAGTTAACTTGATGGAGAAAATTACTTTTTAGAAACTATATTAAATCACAACCCACCCTTCCCAAGGACCAATGGGATATAGGAGAAAGCATACCTCTTAGTGCTAGAGGAAAATACTTTTAATTCTCTTTTTATGTCTTTTTATGGCTTCTCAGTACATATCCCTTTGTATAAGTTAGTGTTAATTGGCTAAATATCATTGCGGCACTAATAAATAAGAGAATGTGAAAGAATAAAGACTGGAGCTGAACTCTGAGGCAGGGAAGTCTGTCACAAGTTCTCCACAGGGGTATGTAAAAGTGAGAGTTTGGATAAAAATGCCCCAAAATTATAAGGTTGAGAAGTCAATGTGTTGAGAAAAAGAATATCTAAAAATTACTGAGCTATATACAAAAAGCATCAATAAAGTTATTTAAGACTTAAACACAACTCAAAATACTTATAAGAATTGCCACCAGTTCCCTACATGAAGTGCGTATGGTTGCTTATTTTTATATCATACTGCAGAAGAGAAAATTACAAGACAAAATGCCTGTGTCGTTGTTTCTTTCTGTCATATTTCTTTTACAATCTCAAATGAAATGTAAAGATAATGAACCAACAGCTTTAAAACTCAAAATTTAAGTAAAAAGTTTATCTATCACTGTACCAGAAGTGCCAAAACATCGCCAAATGATTGTTTCAATATAATATGAAGATTCCCCCCCCAGCACCCCAGATGGAATAGAATCTGAGGCAAAAGAACAAAAAGAAAACACAGAAGTGCTAAAGAGCAATTTCCCATGATGCTCAGAGTGGGAGTGACATTCCTAAAACTTTGTGAAATTACTTGATTTGTCAAGAAAAAAGGGTTGGTAATGAATTACTCCATTTCTATATTTTGGATGACTACATGTTTGTTCATTTTTTAAAGGACATGTATCATGTGAAAAGGGTAACTACTTATGGATTTGAAACTGAACAGAAGATGAGAACAGAGAAAAACCCACACACAAAAATACTTGCAATGAGACCGCTGTAGAATAAGCTCAATAGCTAATCAGATTCTGAATTTTTGTCTGTCTCTGCCCCCTTGTGGTGGTCTACGCATTTTAGGAAAGGATAGGAGAAAGAGACAGCAGCTGAGAGCTTAAAGACAAATGAGTTTAAAAGATGAAAAACAGAAGATGGGTAGATGTATATAGAATCTATGGTTGGAAGGGATCTTAAAGGCCCAACTTTCTCATTTTTTAAATGAAAAATGGAATCAGAGAGAGGTTGAATTGGTTTGTGAATAGAAATATATGACCAGAAACAACAGTGAGTCAATCACACATGAAGAACAATGCTATGTACTAAATTACATTAATTCTGGGTGAGATATTCTCCTTCCTTAACAATCTTCCAGTAAAGATTCGATATGTCTTTATTGGGTATGTCATCCTGGAGATTCCTCTTGTTGAATTAGAGATGAAGGTCTCTTCCAACTCTCAATTCTGAGACAAAATTATCCATAAAGAGTGAAGAATATTTTAATATATATCACCATAAAAACAACCATAATCTCCAAACTATATAAAATGAAAAACTTTCAGAAGAAGTTAAAATCATATGGGAAAAAGGAAAGATACATGACATTCCTGTCATTTCATATACTTCTTTGATCATCTCAAAAATCTGAATCTTTTAAATTTTTCTATAGCTATTTTAGTGTTGAGACTTATTATTCATCAATATTATGTATATATATAGTGAACCTGCAAAAATGAGCATGTATTCTAACTTCTTATTCAAATACAAAAAAAACATTTTATCTACCTGCAAAAAAACAAAGATTAAATGTGAAAGAATAATTACAAAAGAATAAAAAAAAAACTTTTCCATGCTCTTTCTTTCTGAATACCATAAAAAGATAAGATGAATGAAGAATAATAATGACAACAAAAATACTTGCAATGAGACCGCTGTAGAATAAGCTCAATAGCTAATCAGATTCTGAATTTTTGTCTGTCTCTGCCCCCTTGTGGTGGTCTACGCATTTTAGGAAAGGATAGGAGAAAGAGACAGCAGCTGAGAGCTTAAAGACAAATGAGTTTAAAAGATGAAAAACAGAAGATGGGTAGATGTATATAGAATCTATGGTTGGAAGGGATCTTAAAGGCCCAACTTTCTCATTTTTTAAATGAAAAATGGAATCAGAGAGAGGTTGAATTGGTTTGTGAATAGAAATATATGACCAGAAACAAGAGTGAGTCAATCACACATGAAGAACAATGCTATGTACTAAATTACATTAATTCTGGGTGAGATATTCTCCTTCCTTAACAATCTTCCAGTAAAGATTCGATATGTCTTTATTGGGTATGTCATCCTGGAGATTCCTCTTGTTGAATTAGAGATGAAGGTCTCTTCCAACTCTCAATTCTGAGACAAAATTATCCATAAAGAGTGAAGAATATTTTAATATATATCACCATAAAAACAACCATAATCTCCAAACTATATAAAATGAAAAACTTTCAAAACCTGGCAGAAGAAGTTAAAATCATATGGGAAAAAGGAAAGATACATGACATTCCTGTCATTTCATATACTTCTTTGATCATCTCAAAAATCTGAATCTTTTAAATTTTTCTATAGCTATTTTAGTGTTGAGACTTATTATTCATCAATATTATGTATATATATAGTGAACCTGCAAAAATGAGCATGTATTCTAACTTCTTATTCAAATACAAAAAAAACATTTTATCTACCTGCAAAAAAACAAAGATTAAATGTGAAAGAATAATTACAAAAGAATAAAAAAAAACTTTTCCATGCTCTTTCTTTCTGAATACCATAAAAAGATAAGATGAATGAAGAATAATAATGACAATAAAAATAGTTTTGCTGATTATCACAATGCCTTTGAATCAATTCCATACTCATGGCCTGCTTATTTATGCATTACAAATATATAAAATAGAACCAAGAACAGAGAGATATAATAGTTCACATTCCTGTAGACACTGTTCTCTATTTAAAACACCCCATAATACACATAATATAAAGATCAATTGATATGAAAGCTGGAATTTTCCAGGTAAAATGTTTAAGCCCTTTGTGATTCTGCCTAGCTAGAAAACTAGCATCATCTCTTCTAAATAAAACTAAGTATGGCTTCCAAATTAATGAAGGAAATCAAATCAGATCACTTAATACTCAGGTTATATATGAATGATAGCAAATTATATGGGCTCCACCAAAAAGTACATCCTTAACTTCATGGACTTCTTTTCTAATGACATCAAAATGTCACTCAGATTTGATAAGTGTAAAATTCTCTGTGTAAGCCAAATAAAAGATAGTTTCGATGTTTCTAACTTAAATCTATGGTTCACATTGACTAAAACAATGAAAATAATGTGTACAAATAAATGCCTTGGTGTCCTCCAGGCAAAACATGTGGGTGATTACATCAAGAAACTTACTGACATCTGGAAATCAAAACTTAATTAGATGGATATTTTAAACTAAATCCCTGTGATAGAAATAAATAAAACACACTTTTCTAAATTTTAAATTGTACCAAAACATATTTGAAAAGCATCTTAAGAAAATTTTATGCAATATTAACAAAATATAGGACCCATAATTTTAAGGCAATTATAGAAAGATTTAACATTTCTTCAAGAAAGAAGAAAGAGAATGATAGACATTCTTAAAACACACAATAAATAAGGCCAAAAGAATCTACAAAAACACTTTTAGAAAAGACTATCAGCATTTTACTAAGTAATAGTAAAAACTATTAACAGATATACTTTAATGGATTTACTAAGTATAACTGAAAGATAATAGAGAGTCTATGAGACAGGTAAGATTCAGAATGCAACTAGAGTCCTCCTTGGCTCCAGTAAATCCACTAAAGTTCAGTAAACAATAAATTAACAAAGAGCCTCAATTAAATGGCTGTCATAAGGTTTTGTTCATTGAAATGAAAGGATTTTTGATGACATTTCAATTAAGATATTGCTACCAGAAATTACAAAAAGGGTTATCAAAATTTAGGACATAATAATAAATATATAATTTAAAGAAATGGCAGAAACCGTAAAATATATGAATGGATAAAATAAATGAAAAAATATATTTATCAAGTACCTACTATGTGATAAAGATATAAATATATAAGCAAAGATAGCCTCCTTTTTCACAAAATTTCCATTCTAGACGTAGATCACATATACAAAGGGATAGTGACCAAGAAGGACTATATGGTTTTGGAAAAGTAATAAGGATAGTAAATGAAGAAAAAACAGCAAAAAAAAAAAAAAAAAAAGAAGAAGAAAATGGTCAGGTATTAAAGAGAAGCATGGTTGCAATTCGGTATGTTTATAGTGGGAAATTAAGGTATTCACAGTTTGACGTAAGGGGAGAAAATTCCTGAAGATGACAGATAATGTTAGAGATGTTTATGGTGTAGGTGACAAAGTGGCTAGTGAGAATATGGCATAGGATTGAAGTACATTACCCTGCTATTGAAGTTTAGCACCTACTAGGCTAATTTATTGTTACTGGAGTTATTGTTATTGTAAACTGGTTTAGCAATTTTAGAAAGCAATCAGAAACCATGTCCAAAAAAGTAATTAAATTGTACATATGAAATACTGTTACTAGATACATATATATTTGTATATGTATACGTATATGTACATATACCCTCAAAGAGATCAAAAAGTAAAAATGACCCAAATGTGCAAAAGTATTTATCTAAGCTCTCTTTGGAGTAACAAAAAAGTTAGAAATTAAAGAGGTTCCCATCAATTGACAGGTGGCTAACAAATTACAGTACATGAATTTGATAGAATACTTTTGTAGTAAAACAAATGGTATCAGAGAAACCTGGGAGGATTTTATGAACTGATACAAAGAAAAGGGAGCAGAACCAGAAGAACAATTTATGCAATACTATTTCACAATTTTGAAAAATTTAGGCTTAGGAACTCTGATCAACATAATGATTAATCACTATTCTAAAGGACTCTTGATGAAACATGTTACCCATCTCCAAATAGAGAGGTGATGGATTCAGCATTCAGATTGAATAATTATTTTGCATGCTACCAATACAAGAATTTGTTTTTCTTAACTCTACATATTTGCAACAGTTTTGTCTTTCTGATTTTCTCAAAGGTAGGAGGGGGAAGCAGCAAAAAAAAAAAAAAAAAAGATAATGCAGACATGAAAATAAAATAAAATTTAATTTAAAAAACTCAGCACCTATTGGTGCTGTAAAGTTCTATTGAACTTTATAAGATGTGACCTACACTTGTGACTAGACTGACTGGAATTATCTATAGGAACCTTACTATCTTTCATATATAAATGAATATAAAACATAGTACAAACTTAAATCTCAAAATATCTTGGGAAATTCAATTAATTAATTATGCCAGATTTGAAGATTGTTCAGTCATTTTTCAGTCATATCCAATTCTTTTTTTTTTAGCTTACTTCATATTACATAATGTATTTTATTTTTTAGATAACTTTTTATTGACAGAACCCATGCCAGGGTAATTTTTTACAAAATTATCCCTTGCACTCACTTCTGTTCCGATTTTTCCCCTCTCTTCCTCCACCCCCTCCCCCAGATGGCAAGCAGTCCTATACATGTTAAATAAGTTACAGTATATCATAGATACATTATATGTGTGCAGAACCAAGCAGTTCTCTTGTTGCACAGGGAGAATTGAATTCAGAAGGTAAAATAACCTGGGAAGAAAAACAAAAAGGCAGTTTATATTCATTTCCCAGTGTTCTTTCTTTGGGTGTAGCTGCTTCTGTCCATCCTTGATCAGCTGAAACTCAGTTAGATCTTCTTTTTGTCAAAGAAATCCACTTCCATCAGAATACATCCTCATACAGTATCATTGTTGAAGTATAAAATGATCTCCTGGTTCTGTTCATTTCACTTAGCATCAGTTCATGTAAGTCTCTCCAAACCTCTCTGTATTCATCCTGCTGCTCATTTCTTACAGATCTTTATGATCCCATTTGAAGTTTTCTTGATAGAAATACTAGAGTGGTTTGCTATTTCCTTTTCCAGCTCATTTTATATATGAGAAAACTGAGGCAAGCAGGATTAAGTAACTCACCAAGAGTCACACAGCTAGTAAAGGCCTGAGGTCAGATTTAAACTCACCCCCCCCCAAAAAAAAGGAGTCTTCCTGACTTCAGACTTGACACTCTATCCACTACTCCAACCAGCTATTCTCTGTAAGTAGAAGGAGATTATTATTGCATTTTGTTGCCCTTACAATCATCTAGATTTAATATTGTTCCACAAAAACCTAAGTAAACTATTTTGAATAAACTTTTCCATGCCAGATAGTCAGAATCCCCAAGCTACATTTAAAAAAAATCCCTAAAAAAATCAAAATCACATGGGAAAAAGGGTAAGTGTATTCTACCACAGGATTTCTACTGAAGATACTTTCAATAAACCTACTAAAGGGTAGCTTATATCCCAACGCTTTTATTCAATTTAAAAGGTAGTCATTTCATTCATTTAGTATCATCAATGATAATAGGAAATATGTAGTATAGAAATTTTAAAAAAGAGAAAAATAACTTTTATCTCAGTTCATCAAAGATTTAATGGCAAAAGTTGAAATCTAGGTAGATAGAATCTAAGGGCATGGATGTGTTTTTAGATGAAGGTTTGAATAGGTAGCAAGGGACAATGGAATCATTTTAATCTATCAGCAAGTGTTTTACAATATACCAAGCACTAGGAATACAAGTATAAAGAATGAAACAATTCCAACTTGCAAAGAGCTTACATTGTAATGTGGACATCAGTAGGTGCATATATAAATATATATGGCATAATTATAAAGCAAATGTTAACCAATACATAGTGTTGTTAAATACAATGTAATTTTGGAAGGCACCAGCATTTGAGGGCATCAAGAAAAGCTTCATGCAGAAGAATCATTTGTGAGAAAGGATTAACAAGAACAAAGTCTCAGAGTCAGAAATGAATTTTCTTAGGATATTGAGTAACACAGTTTGGCTAGAATAGAAATATTATGTGACAAAGTTGTAGGAGAAAAAGTTTGGACCTAAAATGTAGGTGGCCTTGACTCCAGACTAAACAATTTATATTTTATTCTGGAGGGAATGTGTAGTCAATAGGAGGTTTTTAATAGGAAAATAACAGAACAAAAGTTGCATTTTAGAAAAATTAATATGATAGAGGCATCCAGCCTGAATAGATTGAAAGAAACTAAAGGTGAGAACAGAAAATTATGCAAACTTAAGTTGATATGGGTCTAATCCAGGTACTGGTAACAAAAGAAACAAGAAAACTATGAATATGAAAAAAAGATCAAAAGGTCAAAAGTGAAGGATCTGGTTAATGATTAAAAATGTAGAGGAAGACTAGGGGTTCATTTTAGGCAGATAGGATAATGATGTGCCATTAACAAGGATTTTAAAAAAAAAGTCGAGAACAGGTTTGATGGAAGAAGATGATAATTCTTTTTGAGAGATATCAAGTTTGAGGTAACAGTGAGACATCCAATTAAAATGTCCAACAAGTAACTGAAAATATAATACTAGAGTTTGAAGGCAATAATGTGATTCTAGGGGTAAGATCTGAAAATAATCTACATAAAGGTGATCGCTAAAGTGTAAGAGTAAAGAAGCAACCAAGGTAGAAATTATTTTAAATTACTCTTTACCTCAATTTCTTCATCTAAAACAAAAAGCAATACCTGGAAGCATGGGGTTTGGAGTCAGGAAGATCAAATAGAAATCTAGACTCACACATTAACTGTGAGACTCTGGGATAATCACAACTTCTGTCTGCATAATTTCTTTGTTTATAAAATGGTGATAATCTCACAGAGATCAAATATAAAAAGTTTTGCAAACCATAAAGTGTTATATAACTGCTAGTTATTTGTAGTATTAGTACTGGTATTACTTAGCTTTTGGGAATGCCATTAAGGTTAAATAAGAAAAAATATAACTGCATTTCAATAAACACCAGATTTTCTGAAAAATGACAATTGGGAGGTAGTCATGGGTAACATATTACAATACTGTTCACTCTTTCTATGGCTACTACTTTAACTAGGAGAAATATTTGCTGCGTAATTAAAGACAGTTCTTTTTAGTCAAGGGGGACAATAAAAGCACCTGAGAGCACAATTTGTGTTAGACTTAATAGTCAGAAATAGATGGTTAATCATGCTGACTAGGCCATAACAAATGGCCTTCATTTCTTTTTCTATCATATATTTGCTTCCTTCTCTCCTTCTCCCCTCGCCCATGCAGTCTTGTAGAGTGTCTCCAGAGTTTCCATAAACTCTTATTCACAGTTGAATCTAAGATCTGATTGAAGATAATAGAGTATTGAGTGCAATGTTGAACAATGACGTCAATTTTTTCTCTTCTCTTTAGGCTCCAGTGGGATGCTTCAAGCAATGTGACCAAAAGCTGCACTCCCTGGAAATACACAATAAGACTCTGAAATGTCTACCTTGGTGTCTTTGTTCTCCTTTTCCAGAAATTATACTCAATTCTCCTTATTTTTACTATGTATTATTCTATATTCTATTACTTATTACTATAATTTCACAGAATTAAAAGAGCAAAGAAAATGGTCATATCAGAGAATCTGTAGCTCCAAAATGAATAATATCATTGATGTTGACTATTCTGACATGACAATCCTACCCTCATTTAGCATAGTTTATCAGGGATAATACTGTATCCTCACCAAGAATTTCTCCTTTGCTAAATTTAATAATTAGAGCAATTTTGTGATAAATGGACTTGTAATCTAGATTTCAATGAATTGAAAGAATTTAACATGCTAAAGCTAATCTTTAGAGTGAATAACTTTTTCATTTTTATACTACTTCTGTTTCTGTTGGAATTAAAGATATTATTAATTCATTTAGGCTCATTCATGCTTGAAATTGGGATCCTGGCCCTATTACAGGAGCATATGGATTAATTGAAGACTGTTACTAAGTCAGTTCCTTCTTCTGACTTCATTCTTTTTGGGTGATGTCATCATTCAAATTTAAACTTTGATGTCATCTTCAACTATTCTCTCTCCTTCAATACTCACATCTAATTAGTTATTTATTCCTGTCAATTCTACTTCTACAGTATCTCTCATCATCATTACCAAGTACCATTATTCTATTGGATCTCAAATATTGCACCAATCTCCTAATAAATCTTTTCTTCTAGCACCTCTCCCCTCTAATCCATATTTCACACAACTGCCTTGTTAATGTCACTTCTCTGTAGAATACTCCATATCTTTCCTTTGCTCAAAATTCTGCAAAGATTCAGTCCTTCACAATTTTCCTTTCTAGTCATCTTAGATGTCTCCTCCACTTCTAATTTACTCTTGGCTCCAATGAAATGGTCTACCCTCTGTCCTGGAACATGTTCTCCATCTACTTTTCCTCACATTCTTCTATTCTGAACTAATAAAGTGGAATTAAGGATTTATTGAGGTGAATATTCCCACATTAGTAGATTAGGCTGCTCATAACCCACCCATGCTTATATATCATTTACAACTCTTACCTATGTTTTCCCATAGCAAAGAGGTCAAATGCAACTCCTTCTACATACCCTTCTCTGATCTTCCTAGTTTGTAATGGCTATTCATGCCTTGGACTGCTCATCAAAAGTTTTTAACCCCTCTCATTCTCATAATATATTATGGTTATCTCTTTATGCATATGATAATAATTCCCTTCTAAACTCTAAGTCTCATGTCTATATACCAAGGGATCAATGCTTTTCTAGTACTTTGGGAATCATATTCCTTTTGGCTTCTGGGAACCTTTCTCCTTTCCTGTTTACTCAGAGCAAACAATAAGAACTTTATGCCTAACATTTCCCTTACTCTAAGACAAGGGAAAATCAAATTGAGTCAAATAAAGTCAATAAGTATCTAAGTGCCTACTATGTTTCAAGCATAATACATTTTCAAAGATACAGAAACTGATATTCAATGATATTTGTTCAAAGAAATACAGTAAATCATTAATAGATCTACTTCAGGGCTGTTTATGAGCATCAAAAGAGATCGCAAATACAAAATGCTTGGTGAAATTAAAATTGCTATGTAATTTTAAGATATTACAGGCATCTAGATAGTTCACTGGATAGTACTTTCGACCTAAAGTCACAAAGATCTGAGTTCAAATTCAGGTTCAGAAATTTACTTGAACAAGTCATTTAAACTTTTGTCAGCCTCGGTTTCCTCTATCCTAAAGAATTCAACTATAAAATGGGGATCATAATATCACCTCTTATGATGAGATATATGATAAGATCTATAAAGTATTTAGCACAGTATCTGACATATAGTTGATGCTTAGTAAATACTTGTTTTCTTTTCTATTATAAGTAGCAGCTGGGTATAGTATAGTGGGTAAATGACCTTTGAGCAGGAATCTGTTGATTCAAATCCTAGGTATGAGATACTGATTATATAACTGTGAGTAAGTTACTTTTTTTTTCATGTTCAAGTCGATTCTTAAAGGTTGAAAGTTCAGGAAAGATGCTGAACTGCATGTGTATAAGAAATTTTCTCATTCCAAGGTTCTCTGTACCAGTAAATATAGCCCCAGTTCCTTTCCAAATTACTAGTGTACTTCCATGGAATCAGTTCATAAACAGCTCAATATGTTTTCTCAATAAGAGAAAAATCCAATAATAGAACCACCTTTAATTGCACTCAGTGAAACCCTCTGATCTCTGACAGTATAATTTGAATCATCATCAAGAAAATAAGAAATCTTGTGGTTTTTATTCTGCCAAGCAGAAATCATCTTTTCTATCACCCCCAAATTTCAGAATATAAAACAAAATTAGAACTTCATGTGTATGGTGCCTATGAGTAATGGTATGAGTCATCTTTAGTTTCAGTGGCCAAAGGATGCATCTGGTTATAGAAACAAGCTTTTTGTAGGAATAAAATTGCTACCATCTTTGGATCCATATAGCATCTGAAATTCTGTGAAAGATTTTTTTTCTCACCTAAAAATACTCACTCATACTGATAGACAAGCCACAGAACTGCATTATTTTACTTTTTTCAATTACAAAAAGAAGAGTTAGTGGCTATTTGTTTGTCTAAAAAATAATTTCTTCTACAATGTAACCATATGCTATAATTTTACTTATAACCACTGTGTATCTCTCCATTGATTTCATTTTAATTCCTCTGAGATTCTAAAAGTCATCTATCCTTTTCTTAAAGACAGCCAAGCGGGGAAAACCACTACCTCAAGGCAAACCTTTAATTTTGTGATAACCTCAGTTGCTAGGGAATTTTTTTTTTTGTTATATGTTCAATTTTGTTTCCTTGCAATTTGCACTCATTGCTTTTAATTCTTCCCTCTAAGGTCACACATGCTAAACTTAATGCCTCTTCTACATAATCGTCATTTAGATACTCAAAGATAGCTAAAATGGAGCTTAAAAGGGCTCTTTAAATCTTCTCTTCTCCAGAATAATTACCTATGAAAGCTGTAATGATTTGGAATGGCATCCAGTTTCCTCAGGATAGCAGCCTCCTCCACCTCTGAATATAATCTAGATTGCCAAAACCTTTATTCAACAGATCATAAAATTCTAGATGGAATATGAGTAGAACAAAAGACATTCTTACCTTCCTTATTCCAGGCACTGTCTTATGTTTATATTAACATAAGATGGAATTGAGTTTGAGCATTGCTTTGTCATATTATTGATTTACATTGAGCTTTCAGTACACTAAAAGATGAAGGTCATTTTTACATGTGATATTACCTATCTATACCTCTCCTACACTATTCTTATGCAATTTATCTTTTAGAAATCTGATGTGGGTTTTGACTGTCCTGTACTTTCTAACAGATGGCACCCCAGAGATGCAGACTAGTTTGGATGCTTCATGGTTTAAGTATGTAATACAGTTTCAAATGGATTTTATTTTTGGACCAGTCCTTTGATTTTGTTGATTTAGGGAATTCTCTAGTAGAGAAAATCCCTCTACCAAAATAGTTGCCATTTTCTTTGCAATTCACAAACAAAGAGAACTTATTAGGTGACTGAAAAATCAGGGTCAAATCCAGGGTCAAATTTATCCAGGACCAAATAGACAATTTATATCAAGAAAGAAAAGGAAGGCAAGATTCACATGTGCATTGTACTTCAGAATACATGGAACTGAGATAGAGGAAAGCTCAGTCAAGACTGATAAACCCAGGATTATATATCCTCTTCCCCAGCTTCTTGCTGGATTTTCACAGTTAAGGTCTCTATATCTGTACTATGCCCAAAGGGCACCCAAACTGTGTATACCCTTTGATCCATCAATATCACTATGAGGTCTATATACCAAAGATATCATTTTAAAAAAGGGAAAGGACCTACATGTGCAAAAAATGTTTGTAGCAGCTCTTTTTATGGTAGCAAAATATTGGAAATTGAGAGAATGCTCATCACTTGGGGAATGACTGAACAAGTCATGGTTTATGAATATAGCAGAATACTATTGTACATTAAGAAATGATGAACAGATTTCACATAAAACTATAAAACATTGGACAAGCTGATTCAAAGTGAAATGAGAAGAAACAAGAAAATACTATATACCATATTAGCAACATTGTGTGATCAGCTATTAATAACTCTGATATTCTCAATAACAGAATAATCTAAGCAAATACAAGTACTCACAGAAGAAAAATGCTATTTTTTCCTTTTGATTTCATAACTGTAACCAATATGGGAATGTTTTACATGATAGCACATGTATAACCTTATCTAATTGCCTTTCCATTTTAGGAAAAAGGAAGAAGAAAAAGCAAAAAAAAATTTGAACTCAAAATCTTATAAAACTAAGTGCCAAAATTGTCTTGACATATAATTGGGAAAAAATAAAGTACTATTTTAAAAAAACATGGCCTACTAGAACCTTTGAAAGACAAATATGCAAGCAAAATGAAACATTAAAAATATAATTTCAAGTGAACAATGAGAAAGCATTGAGAAGATGTTACAAGCATGCAGCCCTAATGATATCAAAAGTTGTATAAGATTCAAGTAAGTCAGAGGGTTTGAAGAGTATTCTCAAATAAACTTTTATTAATATATTTTGTTTTTATATCTCCCCCCAAAAAAACCTAACAAACAAAAGGAGATGAAGAAGGGAAGTAGGATTTTAATTACTACTTAACTTATAGGGGAAAAAAAAAAAAAAAAAAAAAAAACCCAGACAACTACAAAAAAGGCAGAAATGAAAAATAATTAGTAATTTGAGTAAAACTATCAAGCTAAAAGGATATCAAGTGGAAGAGTGAATTTGAAGATAAGGGGGAAAGAGTTGGTAGAAATGGACTAGCCTAAAATAATTAGGCAAAAATAACTCCAGAGACAAAGATCTGTCTTTAAAAAGGAAAAAAAAAAGCAAAAAAAAAAAATCCTTATTCATGAAAAAGTCATTTAGAAGGAAATATAGACTTAATTCTTATAACTTAAGTATGAATGAACAAACAATCCAATAAAATTAAAGAGTAATGAATTGGATTTAAAAAACAAGAAACACCATTTGTGGCTTAGAGGAAACACATCTAAAAAGCAACAAATAAAAACAAGGAACTGGAGCAAAATTTACTAACCAACATATGAATCTAAAAAAGCAGAAGTTAAAATTATGTTGTTAGATCAAAAACAATATTCATGATATAATAAAATAAAAAGGAAGTTAAGAATAAAATAGAAACAACAAATAAACATAAAGATGTAGACAATAAAATCATAAAGATATAAATATTAAACTTATATCTTCCAAATAATTGGAAATCGTTTTCTTATGTTTCCATGTTCTTACAAGAAAAAAAGTAAAGAGAGAAGAAAATATCCCAGGGAAGAAAAGTAGAAGGATGAAGGAACTTATCTTACATAACAATATTCATAAATACACAGATCAAAAAAAAGTTTGATGCAGAACCAAATATATTCTCCTAAATAGGGAAATAGAAGGGAATAGAAAGAAGAAAAAGAAAAATAAGAGGGAGGATAGATGGGAAGAGAAGGGACAATTAATCATAAGCAAAACAAACCCTAAGCTCAAAAGAGTATGGATAAAGGGATGGGAAAAGGAGAAACTGATTGTGTTCAGCATAAAACATTGGTATTGAGAATATTTCAGTCCCACTAACTTCTTTTTTTTATAAAAATGGAATGGAAATCAAAATGAAAGATAAGTATAATAGGATAGATACATTTAATGATTACAAATATATTCTTAATGATAATAAATATGACTATGAATGGGATTTCACTCAAAAACAGAAGAGGATGAAACAATTAATTAGAATGCAAAATCCAAAATCAGATTTTTTTTACAAGAAATATCTATAAAGACATATATAGAAAAAATATGCATAAAGACAGAGTTAAAAAAATAAAAACTAGGAGCAAAATTCATTATATTTCAGCTAATTTTTTCTCAATAGTATCTTATTTTTCCAGATACATGTAAAGATAATTTTCAACTTTCACTTTTGTAAGATTTTGGGTTTCAACTTTTTCTCTCTCTTCCTTATCTCCTTCCATTCCAAAGAACAAGCAATCTGATATAGGTTATACATGTATGACACTTACAAACATATTTTCACATTTGTCATGTTGTACAACAAAAATCCAATAAAAAAAAGAAAAAATCACAAGAAAGAAAAATCCAATGACAAAAAAAACAGTGAAAATACTATGCCTCGATCCACATTAAATTTCCATAGTTCTCTCTCTGGATCTCTGGATGTGGATTTTTTCCACATTTTTCATTCCAAATCTATTGGAATTGTATTGAATCACAGCACTGTTGAGAATAATCAAGTTCGTCACAGTTGATCATGATAGAATCTGATAAATGTGAAATGATAGCTCAGATTTGTCTTAATTTGCATTTCTCTAATCAATAGTGATTTAGAGAATTTTTTCATATTACTAGAAGTGGCTTTTATTTTTTCATCTGAAAACTGATAATATGCTTTGACTATTAATGACTTGTATTCTTATAAATTTGTCTCAATTTTTATATTTTATAAATGAGGCCTTTATCAGAAACATTGGCTATAAAAATTGTTTCCCAGCTTTCTGCTTCCCTTCTAATCTTGGCTGCATTGGTTTTGTTTGTCTTAAGCTAAACTTTAAAAAGTGGTACTAATCATGATCTCAGACAAGGAAACAACCAGAAATAATATGTTTAGAAGAGAACATAAATTGATTGCTGAAAGGTAACATAGGCAATGACGATAATTTGGCAGTATGACAGAAATTAAGTTAAGTATTACACAAATACAGCCAAGTAAATTTAAAATGAGTATGTAATCAATGTATAAAAAGTCATGTCACATACCAATTATATGAGCAAGGTAGAAAGTACCTTCCAGATCTATAAAGAGAAGAGTTTATGCCATAAAAAAAGAATAGAAAAGATTGCAGATGATAAAATAGACTAATTTTGATTGCACAGTTTTTTTAAAAATGCACAAATGAATTCAATGTAGCTAAAGTAACAAAGAAACAATTAACCATGGGGGAGGGAGGAGAGAAGAGAGAAATATTTGTGACAAATTTCCTTGAAAAATGTCTCATTTCAGAAATATACAACTGATTAAAATTTATAAGAAAAAACCATTCCTCAACTGAAAAAATGGCCTTAGGCTATGAACAGATAATTCCAAAGGGAAGAAACCCAAGCTATATAAAGAAATTTGAGGGGGGTAAAAATTCCAAATCAATACTAATTAGGAAATCCAACTAAGAAGTTTGCTTTCTCCCACCTGACAAATTGTCAAAGATGACCAAAAAAAAAAAGAAAGAAAGAAAGAAAGAAAGAAAGAAAGAAAGAAAGAAAGAAAGAAAGAAAGAAAGAAAGGAAAAGAAAATGACACTTTTGGGAAGGGTTATGGGGAAATAGACACATTGATGTGCTATTGCTGGACCTATGAATGGGTATATTAAAAGATTGCTTTGATTTAAAAAGAATAGCCAAAATTACGTGTTTCCATGACCATGACTAAAAGATATCTTATTCATTAGTGATACAATTTTAAATTTGAAGACTGCATTGTATTTTCTAGAAATATTTGATTTTGTACTCTTCTGCTGATATCCCCACCTCAAAAATAATAACTGAGATTTTCTATCCTGTGATTTTGTGGAACTGGAATCTTTATGAAAGTTTTCTTTCACATTTCCCAAGTTGAGTGTTGCTTTCCACACATTTTGTATTAATATAGGTGCTAGCCCATTCATATTTTTAGTGTCACTTCCACAAAGACAAAATTTATCTTCCAACATCAGTCATGGAAAGAGCCATTGCACTATGTTTGACTATTTCCCCCCTTTTTTTGCAAGAACAAGAATAAAAGCATACATTCCTAATTGACAGCAACACAATAGTCTGTTGCCAGGCTTCAAAATCCCTTGTCTGAAGGGACTAATATGTATTACTTTAAATATATATATATATATATATATTGGTCCTCTTTTAGTGATGTTGTTTCTATGTCTGCCATCTGGTGGTCCAACTCCAAAGTACATTTTGTTGTCTTCTGAGCAAGATCATAAACTGTTAGGGAGCTTAAAAGTCATCTAATTCAATGCTATCATCTCACAGTCAACAAGCAATTATTAAAATATTATTTTCCCCAGGCATGGTGTTAATATTTAATTAGAAAAATGAAGCCCTGAGACTAAAAAGTAACCAAAAGGGAGGTTGGAAGTTCCACTATAAAGCCACTATATTTCATCCTGAAGAAATATCAGAATTTGTGTGAAGTGGTATAGCTCTCTCCCTTCTCCACATCAAAACCAACAAAAATGGACCAAAAAGAGGACAATAGAACTGGTATACTCCCACATGATTACTAGAAGAGAAGAGAAAAACAGAGAAGAGAGAGGAGGAAAGGAAAGGAGAGTGGAGGAAGGAGGGACAGGGGAAGAGAAGGGAAGAAATGGGAGAGGAAAAGAAAAGGAAGGGAAGAGAAGAGAAGAGAGAAAAAGACTAGAAGCTAGGATGTGCTAATAAATTAGAAGAATGGCTGAAATGTATTATAATACATAATTTATTATTGGACCATAAGAAATTACAAAGAAATTCAAAGAATCTGGTGTAGTATGAACTGATACAGAGTGAAATTAGTAGAATCAGAACAATTTATTCAAGGAAAGCATCATTATAAAGAAAAATAATTTTGAAAGACTCAAGAACTTTGATCAAAACAATAACCTACTATGCTTCCAGAAAATCTATGGTAATGCATGCTACCCATCTCCTGACTGAGAGATAACAGACTCAAAGTGCAGAAAGACACCTTTTTTGGCATGACCTCTATGTAAATTTGTGTTGCTTAACTATGCTTATTTCTTACTAGAGGTTTTATTTCCTCTTAATTTTTAAAAGAAGAATGGGAAGGAAAGACATAGTTTATCAAGAATAATACCAAAAAAAAAAAAAAAAGAAGAAGAAGAAGAAAGAAAAAAAAGAAAAAAAGCACAAAAGAGCAAAAAGGAAGAAATCCAAAAGGAAGCACACAAGCAAGATACTTAAATGTAATAAGGAGTTTATTGTATACTTTGCAAAAAAGCAAATGTAAAATGGAGAAGGTTTATATGCCTCTTTTTTTTGTATTATGCTGTACATGTGGAAATGCTAACTTTTTGATATTTAAGTTCAGGATAAAAATAGAATTCTAAAACTTAATTTCAGAAGTGTAAAGTAGGAAATACAAGTGCACATTTTAGTCTGAAAAAATTTTAAAGATTTTAATGGCCAGGACTAGATAACAGTATATTATGACACCAAGAAAATGAAAGCAATCTAGACCTACTTTTAGGAAAGTATGTCAAGAGTGAGTAAATTAACATCTCACTCTATTCTTCTTTGTAATCCATTGTATTTAATTTGGAGAGAAAGATGCAGCTAAATAGTGTAGTGTTTAAAGTACTGTTCCTAGATTCAGGAAGATTCATCTTTATGAATTCAAATCTGGCCTCAGACATACTAGCTGTGTAAACTTGAGCAAGTCACTTAACCCTTTTTGCCTCAGTTTCCTCATCTATAAGATGAGCTGGGGAAGAAAATTCTGGCCATTTCAGTATCTTTGCCAAGAAGATCCCCAACAATGTCACAAAGACACAGACATAACCAAAAAACAACTGAATAACAAAAATTGGAGGAGGATATTAATAAGCTGTTGATTAAGAAGTACCAGTGATTCTCATTGAGTATGTATACAAGTAAAATCTAATTTTTTTGATATTTTATTGATTTTGTTTTCTTCTCTCTTCTTTTTAATCAGATTAGCTAAGGATTCATCAATTTTATTAGTCAATTTTTAAAAAAAAGACAGCTTTTAGTTTTATTTATTATTTCTATGGAGTTTTTTGTTTGTAATTTATCTAGTACCCCTCTAATTTTTAGGGGTTTTTTGTGTTTATAGTAGATTTTCTGATTTTTTTCATTTTCTAATTTTTAAATGATATTCAGTTCATGAATCCTATTTTTTTCATTTTGTAAATATAATATGATTTTGTGCCTAAATATTTCTTTAGCTGCATCCCACATATTTTGGTATGTCGTTTCATTATTATTATTTTCTTTTTTACTTAATTATTAATTTTCTATGATTTGTTTTTTTGACCTACTCATTACATAATATCTTAATATTAAGTCTCTTTTTGTGTCTGCATGTTTTATTTGTGATCCCTGAATTGTTTTCTATTTTTGTTACATGACAGTCTGTATTTACAGAAATGTATTTACAAACATGTTAAATATTTCTTTTTTTCTATTCTGTGACCTAGGACATGAAGTACAGAGTACAAAGAAATATATTCTTTTGTTATCCTACTTAAAAGATTCCATAACTCATTTCTCCAAAAAAAAATTGTTCAGTTCAATATTTTCTTTTTTATTGTCTTTCTGTTAAACTTCTCAAAAACAGATAGGATATTGACATTACTTGTCACTATTGTGCTATTGTTTATATTTTCTTAAAGCTCAGATGTTTCCTTTTTTCTAAAATTTGGATGCCACAGCATTTGGAACACAAATTTATTACTACTGCTCTTTTGTTATCTCTAGTTCCTTTCAGCATAATATAATTTCATATTAATGTCTCTATTTACAGAAAAATGAGGCTTAAAAAGATTAAGTGATTTTACATAATCATACAACAAGAATTTGAATTCAGGGCTTTCTGATACCATCCTTATTTCTGATTCATGAAAACTAACAGGATTTGTAGGATCATAAACTAGAGTTGGAGAGGGCCTCAGGGGCCATCCAATACAACCTTTTCTTTTTATAGCTGGGAAAACTGAGGCACAGGGAGGTGAAGTGACAGCCCCTGAGACAGGATTTGAACCCAGGTCCTATGTTTCTAAAGTCAGTGCTCTTTTCTTTTTATTTTGGATCACAGCAAAGTGCTTAGTCATTATGAATTATTATATAAATATAAATGAATATGTGAATATAAAGTCATTGGCCTGATTTAATAATAGAAAATAAAAGTATTGGATTCTTTGGTCTTCCCTCCTAAAGCACAAACTACCAGTTAATACAAATTCATACTAGAAAATGAGGCAGAATGGAATAATAATTGAGACTACTCAGAATCAGGAAATTATTGGTTCAGTCCCTTCCCATAAGAAGAGAAGCAGATGATTTTTGTTTGTGGGAATGGCCCTTCCTCCTTCCTGGGTCTTTCCTAAGTGCTCCTACTAGCCTTTAATTTAATGCCCAGAAAAGATTACCCACTATAAGGCCATCACGGTCCCCATTCTATTCGAGGCTGCCTTCTCTTGTCCTCCAAGAAGAGTTGGCTGAATAAGACAGCTCTGACATTTTTAAATACACAGTCACATACACCACATGGCCTCAGTCACATGAAATCAGATGCTGATTAAGAATAAATATTGTTTCACAGCTGTGCATAAGGTTCAAACACTTCAAACTAATTGCAGAGGAAACTCGGTCTAATCTCGCTGCTCCGTTCCCCAAAATGTCAATGGGGACTGTTAAGCTTGCATGGGTACTTTCCTTTCCCCAAAATTATAGGGTAGAAAAGAAACAAAGATGGTGTGAATAGAAATTCATATTTCTGGGGAATAAAGGAAAGAGCAAATCAACTAGCTGAACCTCCCCAGTTCCTACCTAGCATGTACCTCAAGAGCTGAATTAATATGCTAAGAGAGGGTTGTGCTTTCTTTTGCCAAACAGGCCTCTGCAATCACAGAGGCCTTTTTCTAGGCAGGTGCTTTCTCTAACGTGCCCAATTGTAGCATCAGTAACCAAGAACATGGACTACATCAACATATAATGTGCAGGCTTCGAGTTACTCTGGGGGTAGGGAGGGGTGGAAAATTTAGTTGGGAGGGAAGAAGTAACCTCAGAAGCCTCGCACATGTCTGAAATTTTAAAAGCCTTTAACACTATCTGTATCTGTTTCTTTCTGTGTCTCTCTGTCTCTGTCTGTCTCTCTGTCTCAATCTGTCACTCTTGATTTGTCCCCCTTCTCTATATCTCTTTCACTTCTCTCCATATCTCTGTCTCTCTGTTTGTGTGTTTGTCTATTTCCATGCCCCCTTTTCCTACTCCATCTCTTATTCTAACTCTGACTCTATCTCCTCCCATTATCTCTTTGTATCTTACTGTCCTTATTTCTGTCTCTGTGTCAGTATCTCTCTGTGTCTCTTTGTCCCTCTCTCTCTCTCTTTTTTTCTCTCTCTCTCTCTCTCTCTCTCTCTCTCTCTCTCTCTCTCTGTATGTGTGTGCGTATGTGTGTCTGTCCGTCTGTCTCTGTGTGTGTGTCTGTCTCTCTGGATGTGTAATGTCAATGTCTGTATGTGTCTCTGTTTCTCTCTGTATGTCTCTGTCTCCCTCTTTGTATGTCTCAGTCTGTCACTCTTGATTTGCCCTCCTTCTCTCTATTTCTATCTGACTCTCATTTCTCTCCATTTTTCTGATTCTATGTCTATCTGCCTGTCTCTCTATGTATATGTTTGTGTCTTAACTCCACACTCCCTTTTCCTACTCCATCTCTTATTCTAACTCTGTCTCTATCTCCTCCAACTATCTCTGTGTTTCTTACTGTCTCTATCTGTCTTTCTCTGTTTCTATCTCTCTCTGTCTCTGTTTCTCTCTCTGTCTCTCTGAGTCTCTGTCTGTCTCTCTCTAGATTGATAGATAGATAGATCTGCTTGTGTCTATCTTTTGTTCCTTCTCTTTATCTGTTTCATTGACTCTTTGTCTCTGCATTTCTCTGTATCTCTGTTTCTGTTCTCATACACATGCTGAGTCATGCCATCTGAAACAAAGGAAAGATAATGTTGACTTTTTATCCTTTAGTGAAAAAAAAGAAATAAAATCTCTTAGCTTTGAATTGTGAAGAGAGGCTTTTAAAATGCTCTGATGAGATCTGAATGTAGTTTTTTTTTAATAAAACAATGAAAAAAAAACAAAGTCACTGTTCCAGATTGAATGTTCCCACTGCCTTTCTTTCACGCTCAGACACTTCTTGTATCTTTAATCCACTTCAACCAAGTAATAACACTCAGTTAAGAAGACAGGTTCTTCCAGAGAAAAATGTATACTTCCAAGTCTTCTTCCTGGACACAATATCTTGTAAAATTTTTTGCTTAATAGGTTTTTTTGTGGAGGGTTTGGGTTCTGGAAGAAACTAACAGATGAGAAAATCCTCCTGAATAAATCAGGGAAATACTCATGATCCTATCACTTTAGACATGAACTTTATTTTGTAATTGTATGTTTGCTATTTAAATCAGTGACTGCCACTTACTAGATGCTTAGAAAATGCTTGTTCAATTTAATTAAATTCATAGACTATCCTCCAAGCTATCATTAGAACTGGAAAATACATGTGAGGATAATCAATACCGATAGGAGACAATTTTACTCTTATTGTATTCTCAAAAAGTTCTCTTCCCATTTTGTTTTAGGCACTCTGGGTGTCTCTGTTGTTGATCCAACTTGTATTTGTTATGCTTATATCATATATATGATTGTGTTATCTCCTATGAGAATATAAAGTTGAAAGCAAAAACTATTTACTGTTATTTTTTGCAAGCCTGATACTTAGCACAGTTCTTGACACATAGTATTTGTTGATTGATTTAGAAAAATAAATTAAAATCAACCTAAAGGGATGTGTCTAAAGGAAGGGGGCATACAGAGACTCAGCAAGATAGGAAATATCCATATTTTTTTGCAGTACACCAGCGCCATGCTAGGAAACTGAATCATTTCCATTTGAATTGTCTTTGGAAGATTCTGAAGATCACCTGGCAAGATAAGTACCAGACACTGATGTCTACCAAGCATTCCAACCATATCACCAAGAGCACAAATCTGTTGGGCTGACCACATTGTTCAAATGCCAAATGTACACTTGCCAAAAGAAAATTATTTTATGGAGAACTCACACAGGGCAAGTGATCACAAGGTGGTTAGAAAAGGTGATATAAGGAGACTCTCTTAAGAACTTTAGAATCAATTGTATGACATGGGAGACATTAGCACGGGACCACTCCACATTGTATGCTCTCATCAGAGAGGATGCTGTACTTTATGAGCAAAGCAGAATTGAATTAGCCCAAAAAAAACCAGGAAATACACAAAATTAGAGAAGCCCCCCCCAATATCCATACGGACTATTTGTGTTTGACTTGTGGCAGAGCACTCCAAGCTTGTATTGGCCGATCAACCACAGTCAGACACTGCAATTCAACTTTAACATAGTGATGTCGTTTTGGTACTCCTTGAGAACAAAGGACAACAACCAATTTCTCTGAAGAAGTTTTAAAAAGATTTTCTTCTTATTAAAAATGAAAAACTGCAATCTTGGCTAATAGATTTCGGTTGGAAGCTAATAGACAATTTAAGTCTCCTTTAATTTATTAGTGAGATGAGTTTTAAAAGGTCATAATTTAGTCTTAGAACTACCAAAAAAAATTATACTTGAACAAATTTCTAAGGATAGGACACTGAGACATCTTCCTTGTACTTATAGGATTGTAGCAAGTTTATATACAAAAAAAAATTCATAATACTTAATAGGAACAATTCCTAAAAAGTAGGTAAATATGTATGACACTTTTTCCTCACAATGATCACTATCAGAGACCACTGTGAGGCAGACTCTGACAAATTGTATGAACCTTGAGAAATCTGCTAAATTTTCTATTCCTCAGTTGCTTCATTTGTAAAATGGGAATAACAGTAGTTCACTATCAAAGACCATTGTGAAGAAAAAGTGTCATACAGCTTTACCTGCTGAGATCTCACTAAGTCTAATATCTGATTTTTTTTTAAACCCTGTTACTTTTAGGATACAAGGTTCATCACTAGTCAGGTTATCCTCCTTTGCATAGGGAATCTCCAGCTTATTCATATCCTTTTGAAAATGTGGCTCCCAGAACTGAGAAGGGCAGAAAACAGGAAGACTAGCTTTCTTAAGGCAACTCAAAATTACGTTCTATTTCTTGGTGTCATTTTGCATTGTTAATATATAGGGAACTCATGGAACACTGAAAATCCTAGATGTCTTTGAGACAAACTTCTATCTAGCCATACTTTGCTCATCTTGAATTTGTAAAATAGATTTTTTTTAACCTAAGTATAAGTCTTTACATTCATCCCTACTGAATTTTATCTCCTTAGAATTAGCCCATTGGGCTAACACTAAAAAATTTAAAATGTAGGGAAAGGCTGAAATTCCTGGGGCAGTCTACTGGAAAACCATTTTCAAGTTGACATGAAACCATTAACATCTGCTCTTGGATTCTGACCAAACACCATCATCAGAATCTGCCTAGTACTTCTATTATTTAGCCCATATCTCTCTGACATCTTTTCCATCTGAATAACTGGGAAAGCCTTATCAAATGTTTTGTTAAAATCTGGGTCAGTTACTTCTACAGCAATCCTCTGACATTTGAAACACTATCCATAAATGAAATGAAGTTAGTCAAGCATGGTCTCTTCTTGATGAAATCATACTGGTTCCTGATGATCACAATTTGCTTTTCTAAATGTTCACTAACCATTCCTTTAAAAATACTTTCTCAAATTTCACCAGGAATTAAAAACCGGCTCAATGAATTAGAATTTTCAAAATCTACTCTCTCACTTTTTGATACTTGCAACATTTGTAATTCTTCAGAACCCCTCCTAGCTTCCATAACTTTTCAAAGATTAATGTAAGAGAAATTATTATTAATAACCAATTATTTGGGGGAGATCAAGAGTTCCCCTCTTTTAAGTTCTAAAGTCTAAAAGTCTGAACTTTTAAAAGTTCAGCATTTTTGAAAGACATTGCTGATAATGACATTGGACTAACTTTCTTGCTTAGACTACTTTCAAGTGGGAAAACCATTGTGTTCTGCTAAGGTCCAGCCCCTCACTGGAATATTCATTCTCTCATTAATTGTTAGCCTTTTAGTTCCTGAAGAACAGGTCTCTTTCAAAAGGGCATGCAAGACCTGAGCCCATCACCAGGATTGTCTTTGTCTAAGAGAGAGACAACCAAATGAATATTCTGTTATTAAAATGCTTGCATTATTAATAAAATAACTAAATTAGCCAGAAATGTTTAGTCTATGAGAGCCCATCTATAGTTCCTCTGTATAACACTAGATGTCACTGTGGAACCCTAGGGTTCTTAATAAGTCACCCAGTTATATCAAAAATCAACAGATTGAATTCATGGAAGCATTTTTTATTCATGTGAATCGCCAAATTAACCTGAAGTAGATAATTAACACTGTATATGATAAGCCTTGGTAATTTCTCTATCAGATACTAAATACATGCATACAGACTTCTCTATTTACATAAAGGACAAATAATTGACCTACTACATCTCACTACAGAATCACCCATCTGTTGTTTTTGCTTTTTTTTTCCTCTCACCCTCCCTGTATGACTTCACATAAAAGCCTCTCTCCATTTCAGGCATGAGCTTCCTCATGAGTAAACATAGCATCTTTGTTTTCAGAAAATATCCTATACAGGTATATGTTGTTTTATTATGCTTTGTTTTATAGCACTTCCCAGAAAAGGGTTTACAAATTGAAGGTTTGTGGCAACCCTGAATTGAACAAGTGCCATTTTCCCAATAGTATGTTTCTGTCACAGCTTGGTTATCCTTACAATATTGCATTATTACTATGTCTATTATGGTGATTTGCATTTTTTGATATTGCCATTGTAATTGTTTTGAGGCACTGCTAACCACACCCAATGACATAGAATTTAATTGATAAATGGTGTGTGTTCATTGAACAGTTTCATTGACCAACCATTCCCATCTCTCTCCCTCTCCTTGTGTCTTCCTATTCTTTAAAACACAATAATATTGAAGTTAGGTTAGTTAGTAACTCTACAATGACCTCAGTATTCAAATGAAAGGAAGAGTCAATTGATGAAGCAAATTTCAATGTTATTCATTTTAAGAAATTGCAAGTCACTTTAACCTTCAGCAACCACGACCCCTATTAGTCAGCAGCCATCATCAAGGCAAAAATCTCCACCAGCAGAAAATTTTACTGAAGATTCAGATGATGGTTAGCTTTTATTTTTTAGCAAATAAGTGTTTTTAATTGAGGAATATAAATGGTATTTTTAGGTATAATACTACTGCACACTCAGTAGACTACCTAACTTTTATAATCACTGAGAAACCAAAAAAATTATATAACTCATATAATTGTGATATTCACTTTACTGTGGTGGTGTGGAACTAAACTCACAATACCTCCAAGGTATGCCTGCGTATATTTTGAACTCCAAGTACTCTGTGATCCCTCTTCTCCCTTTCTTATTCTGTAGGACATTCTTCTATACTCCAGTCTCCTGACACAGATCTCCACTATTCTTCATGACCCTTCTCTTTTTATTCTTTTCTGTTCTATTCTCCATATTTTTTCTCTTCTATTCTCAAAATGAAAATCATTTTTTAGAATGTTTTAGGAATTTTTCATCCTCTTTGATAAGTTGAAAAATTGAAAGATATTCTTTGATTCAAAATCTTTAGTAAGAAATCTATTTATTTTGAATGTGAATTGTAGCTTTTAGACTCTGCTGATGAATTCTAAATGTAAAGTTTTTTTTTAAATAATGAAACAGCAGGTTATTGTTCCAATATAAATACATCTGCCCCCATCTTTCCACTTTCAAACAAAAATTTCCTGCACATTTAATACTCCTCAGGCAAAGAAATTTCCCTTAAATGAAAAAAAAAAAAAATGCTATCTAAGAGAGGCGACAAAGAGAACATAGTTTGTCTATTGCTTCTTCTCATGCATAAAATATGCCATTAATTTTTTGGTTTTCTTACCAGTATTAACTTAACCTTCCTTTTCCTCTTTTTCTTCATTTTCATCTCCTTTAAAACTGCAATTATTGGGTTTTTGGAAGGAATGATAACAGGACTTCTACTTCCACTTAGGCTGGAAGTGCAGCAGCTACTTATGAGTCCAATCTCATTACTATTTGGAACAGAAGTTTTGACCTGATCCATTTCTGACTTGTCAGTCAATTAATCATTTATTAACATGTCAGGAATTGTGCTAAAACTAGGGATAAAAAGAAAGGCAAAAATCAATTTTTGCTCCCAAGGAGATTGTAGTCTAACTAATGGGGAGACAATATGAAAAAAAAAAAAAAACTACATACAAACAAGGTAATATGGGAAAAACTAGAAATAATAAAAGCAAAAAACCTGCTTACAATTGAGGCAATAACATATAATGTGTGAGTCAGAAACTCTGAAGGCTGGTACACTTCCTTTGAACTGGAAAGTGAGGGCCTGAAGCCTCTTGCCTCCCACAAACACAATTCAATTCCCTCTTCAGAGAATAGCAGCCCTTCAAGCAAAGAATGGCTCATTAGATGAATGGATCTTTGGTTAGAAGGCACAGTAGCAAAGGAAAGCTAATTTCTCATTGCATGTGTCACCTAAGATTATTCCAACATGTGTTCCTCCATTTGCCATAGGAAGGCTGTAAGTGGAGAAAAGGAAAAATTGAAAAATTATTAACTATAATCTTCCAAAATCACATATGATTTTCAAACAGATTTTTTTTCTTTCATTGATAAGCGTTTACTCATTCTGGAGTAGAAAAATCACAGTTCGGGCCATATTTCTATGCAATATTTTTATCCTTCTTTTAATTATTTTAAATCTAATAGGCCCTTCATGTTCTAAAGATCTTTATGAATTCTCTACTCAAGTGATCTTTTATTTGTCCATGTTTCAAAATAAGATAAGGCCAGAGATTATAATGACAAAATTTGTCAATATTAAGAAGACAAAATGCTGATGGGTAAAGAAATCTGAAGAACTAGATTTGAATCCCAGTCCAGAAGTGTTGTACTGTGGAAAGAGCCCTAGCGCTGGAGTCAGAGGCCCTAGTTTAAATCCTATCTCCATCCCTAACTCCGTGATGTTGGGCAAACCAAGTAACTTCTTTGGGACTCTATTGAAAGGTGCATAGAAAGAAGGTCAGACCAGCCTCTGAAATCTACTCCAACCATAAATAAAAAAACTCCTGTGACCTCTACAATTTAAATGACTTCTCTAGGGCCCATTTTTCTCAGATACAAAATGAAGAGATTGGATTGACTGTGTACAGAGTGCTTTCCATATACTACTTTGATCTCATAACAACTCTCAGTATATCATAATAATTATTACAAAGAGGAAACCAATTCTCAGAAGATTCTTGAACTCTATCTAGAACATATGACTGATTAATAGCAGAAGTTAGACTGAGTCCTTTCCTGAAGTGAGGTTTACAAGAATTCCCCTTAAAGATGAAGCCTTCAATGTAGAACACGCTCAACTACTATACCACCTAGCCATCTCAAAATGTGCTTTGAAAGTAAGGTTAGTAGAATAAAATACTAACATTTGAAGGCATATTGAGGCAGATAATAATTTCAAGGCTAGAACAGACTTTATATTATATTTATTGAATGATAACTAATCATAACAGACACCTGGACTTGGGGTAGAGCAAACCTGTATTCAAACATTCACTTTTTATTGTTTGGTCATTTCTGTCATATCAAACACTGATGTGGTTTGTCATTTCCTTCTCTGGATTATTTTACAAATGAGAATACTGAGACAAACAGGGGTGAAGTGACTGTCCCACAGTCATATAAGTAGTAAATGTCTGAAACTGAATTTGAACTTGAGTTTTCTTGACTCCAGACAAGGCTCTCTATTCATTGCACTGACTAACTGTTACCTCTTGTGTAAGCCTGGGCAAAACATTCAGTATCTCTGAGCCCCAATTTCCTGATCTATAAAATGACATGATAGTTCCTTCTTCTTTCTTGAAGATCAAATGAGAAAAATAAATATAAATCATTTTTTAAATTTTCATAAAATCACAGATTTAAACTTAAAATGGTTTTAAGGTCACTTAGTTCAACCTAATTTTACCGATGATAAACTAAAGATCAAAAAGGTAACTTGTCCAAGATCACACAGGTATATCAATGGCAAAATCTGAAACAGGTCTTTCTAAAAATAAATTTAGCATTCTATTCATCATACCATACTACTTCTTAAAGCAACTTAATTGTAATTTTTAATCCCACTTCCCCATTTTACAATTGACAATATTGAGAACCAAAATAATTTGATGACTTGCCAATGATTCTGTAACAAGCTAATGAAAGAAACAGAACTGAAATTAGTTCTCTTAACTGGTTGGAAGATGAAAGAATTAGAAAATTAATTAATTTCCCATAAGTTTTTAAAAGAGCACTTAATAAAAATAGTAAGAGATCTACTGGGTCATGCTGTTGTGTTAGTTTTCTCCCATTCTTTTCATTTAATTATCACCCCTACTTGAGAGTTCAGCAAATATCTCTTATGGAATATCTCATTTTACATGAAGTATGTGAAAGGAGAGGGAACAGATAAATTATAATCTAAGGAGGATTTCTAATTCATTCTATGCTGCCATCCTCTGGCACTTTATGTAATCTCAATGTTTCTCTTCTAAAATCATCTGCAAGCTTATCAGAAATTTACATTCCCTGGAAACAGCTCTAGCTTTCAGATGTCAGATTTCTATTGCTTCAAAGTCTTTCATCTCAGTCAGTTGTCCCACACATCCTCTGAAATGTGTCAGATTCATAAGGAAATGAGAAGAGATTAAAAGGGAAATTAATTTACTAATGAAATTGCATTGACAAGAGAGGTCTATGGAAAATTGGCCAGTGTAAGTAAGTGTTGCAGATTGGATTTGGTGTTGCTGGATTCTGACAGCCTAGATGTCCATGAGGTATTTATTGCTTAGTTAGCCTTGGGGGACTGTGAATTACAAAGAAGTCAAAGAAATTGGTACATTTACGTAAAAGATTAAAAGAGTTGTGAGGAAACAGGATTGAAATCATGTATTTCAATGCATCACTTTGAAAGAAAAAATAGAAATATTCTTATTAATAAAAGCAATAAAAAGTGATAAAACAATCATAACATATGTTCATCACTTAATTGGTAACTCTATAACTGTGCACTGTGGTGCATCCAAAAATGCATAAAACATGTCCCTTAATCTCAAAATACTTGCTATCTAGATGGGAGACTCTCCAACACCTTAATGAATCTGCTATCTAAATCCCTTGAATATTCCCTCTGATGAGGATGCAACCAAATCTACCCTTTCTGGAAACACTTTTCAATGTTCTCTCATAAATTCAACATTGGATATGAGAAGAGGTAGCCCACAAAGTCACCCAAATTACAGCAGATCTTTCTCATATTCTCTAGGCATTATATAGATTTCAATAGAGCATGAAGGCTGTCCATTGATTCTGCATTTTTCAAATACCCATCTGGACAAACACACCTCTAAAAATATCTTTTGTCCCCAGCCCATATATCAAAATTGAAAAGATAAGTCTAAACAATTAGCAAATAGATAATATATAATAAAATATTAGCATATAGGAATTCATAGAAAGAAGAGATTGACAAAGAAGGGAGTATTGGGAATAATACTTTAATATATTAATAATATTAAATTTAAATTAAAAATTAAAGGCCATTGAATTAATTGAATTAATCCCATCTCATTTTACAAATAAAGAAAACAAAAACCGCAATGATCAAATGATCTGCCACAAAGAGTCAAAAGAAAGATGATATCGGAGGTCTTCTCATTCCATGATTTGGGATCTATCCAAGGCTTTTTAGTGAAACTTATTTTGGTCCTTATTTAGGGTTCTGAGAGGCAGTACATGAAAATGTAGACAGAGTAGGAAAGACTTCTCAGAATTGGAGAGTATTTAGAGATTTTCTGGTCTAACTCATAATCTTACTATATACATACCCAACAAATGGTCATCTAGCCTCTGCTTGAATACCTCAAGGAAAGAGACCACGAAATCTCTGTGCATTCCATTCCACTTGGAACAGTAGTAATTCTTAGGGAAATTTTCCCAGCATTAATCCCAAATTGGTTTCCTTGAAACTTTTACCCATTGTTTCTGGTTCTCCTATATGGGGCCAAAAGGAACAAATCTAATCCCTCCTTCACAGGGCAACCTTTTCTAATATTTGTAAACAACTGTCATTCTCCCTGAGTCTTCTCTTCAACAAAACATTGCCAATTTTTTCAACTACTCCTTATGTGATGTGGACATAAGGACCTTAACCCATCCTGGTTGTCCTTCTTGAACATTCTCCAGCTTACCCATATCCTTCTTAAGCCAAGGTATTCTTGGCTTAAGTTCTAGAACAGAGTTCTAGACATGAGGTCTGATGAGAATAAAGTGCATTGAAATGCTTATTCATTTTTTCCTAGAAATTATGCCTAAGCAAAAGCTTCAGGAATTATAGAGAAAATGTTATGGAAAACATTATTACTTATAGACTCTAAGGAATTCATCAGAAAGCCTCACCTAAGGAATTGTATGTGAACTCCACAAAGAGAAACTTCCATCTAACCCAGAATTCTCAATCACTCCTTTGCCTATTATGTTTTTTAAATTTAAATCCATTTTCCCATGGACTTAAAATACAGTAAAAGGAAAGTGATATCAGATTTGGGGGAAAATGTTGTAATTTAATCATTTTTATACTCTGTAAGTAAATCTTCATTTGTAAAAGCTAATTGATGCCATGTCCTTGTATCTTTTTTCTCCTAATCTCTAATTTTTATTATCACCAATACTCAAAAATTCAGTGTTTATATACTACTGAGTATCATATTTTATATTTTTTAAATTTAATTCACTATTAGCTATAAAGAATTTCTTATAAATTCTGGGCTACCATCATCTGATCCTTTATTAATTAAGGGGAAATATCAATTGGTTAAATGATGTTGGGGAAGCATACCTGATAAAGTCTAGTAAAAAAGAATATTAGCCGATACCCCATCCTCAGAGTTGTCCCCAGAACTCTAAATTGAGAAATAGCTATTTTTTAGTTATGCAATATGTCTATGCAAGTGGGAGTTAGAAGAGTAAACTAGAATCTGTACTACATAAAGCTTTGCAAAAATCCAAGCAAACTATGTCCACAGTGTTTCCTTTAACACTAATTTAGTAATTCTAACAAGAAAAGAAATCACATTAGTCTGACATAAGCTATTATTAATGAAGACATGCTATCTGTTTAATATCCCCAGTTCTCCTTTCTAGAAGTTTGCCAACTCTCTCTTTCACGATCCAAACTAGAATTTTCCCAAGAATCAAAGTCAAATTCATGAGTTTATAATGTGCATATTCTGTTCTTTTCCCTTTTTGAAAATCAAAACATTTGTTTCTTTTCAATCTCAGGATATATCTCCTGCTTTCTATGTTCTTTCAACTGTTACTGACAATAGCTCAGCAATCACATCTGCCATTTCTTTTAGGACATGAAGATGTAATTCATCTGGGCCTGCTGTTTTAAATTCATCAAGGGTAACCAAATGTTCTCTTACTATCCTTACTTATTATCTTGGGCATAATCTTCAATTAGTCATTTTTGTTATATCATCTCTCATACAAAGGCACTTCCTATCATCATATTCCAATCTCTCCTAAGCCAGTTCTTCCTATACATAACCTATATGGAAAGTCCTAGTCTCAATGTTCAGAATAATTTGGAAACTCCCATTCTAAAGACACTTCTGGATCTCCAGGTAAGGCAGCAAGCTCACCATCATTTATGCCTTTCCAACAACTCTTTACTTTGTAAATGGTCAAGGAAACCAGATATAAGCAATGGAGAGAGTTACAGGGTATTACCATATGCCAGGCACTGTGCAAAGACCAAGAATGCCCCCCAAGTGGCCCCTATCCTCAAAGATCTCACATTCTAATAAGGGAGAGAAAATGTAAAAACAAAGCAAAAATTATGCAATTCAAACAAGAGATAATTTCAGAGAAGAAATCCAGGGCTGGGGAAGTGGGAGCAGGGAGATATTAGAGCTGAGTCTTGAAGAAATCCAAGGAAGATAAAAGGAAAAACAACACAGATACAGTAAGTTGGCTCTCAAGTTTTTCTTATTCAAATAAAAAACTAAATAGCTTCTAACTGCTCACTAATTATTTTCAGAAGTAAAAGTTTTGCTCTTGGTAATACCAATGTGAAAAGTAGGATTGATATTAATTTTTTTAGTGAAATAACCCTTCCTTCTGTAGCAGTTCAGAACCCTTATATATGTTTCATGGATAAAACACCAAACCTTAGCTATTGGTTTTGTGAAATTACCTCCTTTCACTTGAGTTACCTTTCATAAAAAGCAACAAAAGCAGCTATTCCCAATAGAAATGTTTCTGGTTCCTTTTAAAATAAGCTTTTATTCCAAAAAAAAAAAAAGAAAAAAATTTTGGGTTAGAGCTTCCCATACAAATGCTCAAAGCTTTTATTCATATTTAACCCATTTGTCAGTGGGAGATTAGTACAGTAAATATATACATGTATATATAAATATAAGAACTTTAAAAATTTGCATTGCAATTATTTTTGTAAATCTCCTACAAAACAAGATCTTTCTAGCAGGTTAGAGTATTATTATGTCACAGTATTATTATGTCTAGAACATCATAGCAACCATGTGACAAAATCTGTTTTTCAAAAGATTTACACACTTGGAAGAAATCCCTGTTTTTCAAAATAAGTTTAAAAAAAAATAATTATTGAGAGGAAAAATCTCTTAAATTCTTTTTACTTCAGCAGTTAATTTTCAGTTAGCTAAATTTTCCTTTAGCACAAATGTTTCTCCAAATTCAAATTATCCATAGGTCTTAATTATGCATGCATCATCAATCTCATATTCATTAAGTACCTACTATGTTCCAGACACTCTGCTTAGTTGAACAGAGAAAAAACTAAATAATATCACCCCTCAATTAGCTTACATTCTATTCAGGGAAATCAATGTCTACATAGATTAAATCAATTCAAAATATGCCCTTTGCTTTCCCCTTATTTCTAACTAAACCACAAAGGAGGGATTAAGAAGTACACATACTTAAAAAATGATAGGTCTATCACCAAACTGCTGCATGAAGACCTGTCATTTACCAACCCAAAGCATTATAGTGCTTGATAATTCCAGGAGAGAGAAGCAGTTAAGTCAAGGAGGGCCAAAGGATGGAGCTTAAATAGATGGTACAAAATGTTGGAAGAATCTACTCACCCTCCCTTCCTGGGCATCCATGAATCAAAGCAGCCAAGTAGCTATTGTCTAAAGGTTGACCCCCCAATCCCCAGACAAAACTCTCCTTTATTATCTGTACTTCCTGGTTTCTTTGGCTTCCTTCAAATTCTAGATAAAATTCCATCTTGAACAAAAAGGCTTTCCTAATCCCTGTTAATGCTACTGTCTTTCCTTTGTTGAATAGCTCCAATTTATCTCATATATACACATGCACATAAAGATAGATAGACATATGAGAGCCAGAGGCGGGAAGGAGGAGAGACAGAGAAACAGAGAGAGACAGACAGACAAAGACAGAGAGAGAGAGATGGAAGAAGGGTAGAAAGGATGAAAGGAAGGAGGAAGGAGGGAGGGAGAGAGAGAGAGAGATGATATGCAGTAATTTTCATTGTACCTCCCCTATTAAATTATGAGTTCCTTAAAAGCATAATTTATCTTTTGGCTATTTTTGTGTATACAGCACTTAGCATAACACCTGACAAGTAATAGGTGCTTACTACATGCTTACTGACTGACTGGAGCTATGGCTTCCTGAATGGGAAACCGTAACTGAACCACAGAAGTGAACATTTTCCAACATTTTCACAGGACCTTGATCTATAGAACCCATGTTAAATTTGATATTTAATATATCTTTCACAGAAGATCTAGAGCTGAATTATAAAATATAAAAGATTTCCTATAACCTCAAGACCATATAAACATAAGTTCCTTAATCAATTTTTTCAAATCATAGAGCAGTAGCCCTTGAAGACAACTGGCACTACACAAGAAGCACCTTGTGATTGGCTGAATTAATCATGGTAGCTGGAGTGATATATAAAAGAAGCAAAATGCTCAGAAATTGTAAAATTTGAATTTGACTTACTGGCAGTTGTGGAGAGAGAATTCTAACCCTGCACCAAAGAGAAATAAGGAATTTTCTCTCATAAAGATACTGTATACACAGGTGATAATGTATCCAGCTAGAAGCAAATATATATACCGGAGGTTATCATTATTGTTTAGTCCTGATATTCCCCAAAAAGATGATTACCTAAAAGAGCAAGGAGCTTAAACAGACACTTTAGAGAAGAAAAAGAAGCAGACTCTCAGTCTAACTGAGCAGTCCACCCAATATAAGTGCCTCACCCATGAGGATCTGGGTAAGTGATTTGTAAAGAGAGAAATGATTTCCAGACCTTGTAGGTCAAAGTTGTAAGTAATCTTTGTCACAAGTTTATCCTACATGTATATGTTTCACTGTCATTGTACTCGTTTAATGCCATTTCCCCCATATACTCTGTATTTATTGACAAATATACTACAGTTTGTTTCTTTTTTTTATTTTTTTTTGGGGGGGGTGTTACACCAACTATTATATGACAAATTATTGTACCATCTCAGCAATGTCTTTGTTAGAAGCTAATTAAACTTACTGGCTTATGGTTGATAGGAAGTACCTCAATGGGGACCTTGAGATCTAAATTATTAGGAATTCACACCAATAAAAGGAAGCTGCCTCTTCTGCATATAAAAATCTTCAAGTTTGCCTAATAATAAATGTTGAAAAATAGGAAGAAAAAAAGGAGGAATTTAAACCACTTCAAACATGGCAGTAACCTTGGGAAAGCTGCTGCTATTGCAACTGGAAATAGTTGACTCTTTACCTGAGTGGACTGTAAATTTTAATACTGCATCTTACCGATTCTGTTTCTTCATAGTCAGGATATTCTCAACTAAAATGTGTGTATGAGGTTATAAAAAGATCCTTCTGAGGTCATGCAAGAAAGGAAGGAGATTAAATATGAAATAATGCATTAGCTATATTGAGAGATTTTCTTAGCATTGGGGAGAGAAGAGATGAGGTAATTTGCAATTAATTTTTTTTATGAAATAGTTTATATGGATGCTTTGGTATCTAGGCTGAGGCAAAAGGCACACAGACCCATGTCTTGAGGAAGGGGGAGATGATTTCTACAGTTAGAAAAAACTTCTTGAACTATCTGCAACTACCCCATATATTCCTTACCAGTGAATGCTACATCCTACCCCTTCTATATTATATGTGGTTCATATTCTGATATACTTAAATTATACAAAGAAAACACTAATATGGGAAAAAGGACAAGGTACCAGCAACTGGGAAAATGCCTAATAAAGGGCAATTGAGTTGAGAAGAAAGCACAGGGACTGGAATCAGTAAGATTTGAGTTAAAATCCAACCTCAGACAATTACCAGTTATATGACTCTGGGAACGTCACTTAACCCTTTTTGCCTCAGTTTTCTCATCTGCAAAATATACTGAAGAAGGAAGTAAATGGCAAACTACTCCAGAATCATTTTTCCAAGAAAATCAGCAAGTGGGGTCACAAAGAGTCACACAATAGTGAAATAATTACAAAATAAAAATTGAGTTGAGTTTTGTGATTTTTTTCTCAATTACTGAGAGTGACATCATTAATAAAGGGTTGAACTTAGAGTCAGAAAGAATAGAATTCACATTGTTCCTCTGACAGAAAATAGTGCTGTGACTATGGGCAAGTTACCAAATGTCTCAGAGCTTCAGCCCTCCTTATACTGTCAAGCCTCTTTTTTGTCATTTAATCTGGATCCCATCTCCTCTTGTTTTCTCTAGCATATTACCCCCACTGAAATCTCCACTCTCTATAATCTTCAAATTATCCCTACATACTGGCTCTTTCCCTATTCTTACAAAAATATCTATGTTTTCCCTTTCATTTAAAATTCCAATTATATCCACAACGATTATTCCAGAGTTCTCCTCCCCTTTCTGAATTAAACTCTTTAAGAAAACAATGCATATTTGATGTTTCCTCTTCTTTTTTTCTCATTCAGTGCTAAAATCTGCATTCTGGCTTCCATTTTCATCCCTCAATTTAAACCTCTGCCAGAGTTATCAAGCATCTCTTAACTGATAAATTCAAAGACTTTTTTTCCCAAATTTTTTACCTTTTCTGACTTTATGACAGCCACTGATCCTGAAGACCACATTCTTCTTGATACTCTCTCCTCTCTACAATTTTATTATCCCAATCACTCCTGTTTCTCTTCCCATCTGTTTTGCCATTCATTTATAGTCCCTTTTCCTTCTCCATCTAGGTCCTGTGACCCACCCCACCCCCCACCCAAGATCTGCTTTTTTTTTCTTTTCCCTCTACACTGTCATTCTTAGCTATCATCAATTCCATAGGGTTCAGCTATCAGCTGTATGCAAATAATTTCCAAATCTATTTTGTGAACCCTAATTTCATTCTTGAATTATAGTCAAACATCAACCATATTCTGAATAAAATATGCCCAGAAAAAGAATTCAGGATTCCCCCCATCACCCCTCTCCTTTTATGCTCTATTTTTCCTATGCTCTAAATAAATCACCAATACTCATAGATCTTGGGGTCATACTCAATTCTTCATTCATACTCTGGCAATCATAACCTGGCCTCCCTCTACCATTCCAGTCTTCTGGTCCCTTACATTCATCTCCCCCCACCACATACTCTTTGATCCAATGACCTTCATCTCCTTTCCATTCCTTGAGCAAAGCACTCTATCTCTCAGCTCTGGCCATTTATACTATTTCCAGACCTGGAATGCTTTCCCCCTCATCTCCACTTTTTGACTTCCATCAAGTCCAAGTTAAATTTCCAGCAGCCTTTCCCAAACCCTCTTAATTTGAATGCCTCCCCTTCTTTAATTATTTAATTAATTAATAAGTTGTAGTGAGTTCAAATGTTGGAGTTCTTGTTCTTCTCAAAACACAGCCGGTTTAGCTTAGGGCCCTCCAAATATCTCCAAATCCAAAGGTTCTGTCCATTAGCCTCTGCCTCTGCTTTCTTCAGCCTCCAACCAGCACAGAGATGGAATGAATCTCTTGTTTCCTTCTCTTGGAACTCGGCTAGCTTTCTGGTGAGTCTTTCAGACCAGCTTGGTCTCAGTGGGGGGCGTGCAGGAGCCCAGCCACCTACCACAGTGGTGTGAGATGAAGATGAATCTAGTTGTCCACTGAACTCTCACTCGTAGCTTTATCTGTTGAAAACTCTTCATCTGCCACCAGCCAGCCAAGTGGAATATATTCTGCCTTGCCTCGGAGAGAGGGCTTCTGGCGTAATTCCGCAAAGTGCTCTCTATCTACACCAGAGTCGCTCCTCTCCAGTCCAGCTGAATTCTCCTCTGCGACCAGCTAGCCAAGTGGAAAAAAATGTATTCTGGAATAGCTCTCTCGCCTTATATGTGAATCTTCTGAGAGAATGGGATTATGGGTTTTCTCCCATAGTGCTCTCTGGCCCAAAGAGCTTTAAGGGAGGTGTGAACTCCCTTGAAGTTAGAAAGTTTACTTTGTGAAGCTGGCATACTTGTGAACTCCAATGAGTAAAGGTGTGAACACAAGCCTTGTATTAATTAGTTCTACTTAGTACCTTGTTTCAGGTTCTGCCCAAAACATCTTCTTGTAAGATTAGATCAACTCTAATTAGTTAGCAGTTTGTAAGGATTCCAACAATAAGTAATTATTTTATTAGTTATATATAAATAAATAGGCAATTATTTAATGAAATATTTATTTAATCTCCAAATCATCTTTATAGTTTATTTGTACATATTTGCTTTTTTTTCCCTTTTCCATTAGATTATGAGCTACTCAAAAGCAAGGTCTATCTTCTATCTTCATATCTCCTGCACTTAGTACAGTGCTTAGCACACAGTAGGTACTTATTTACTGACAGTGATTCTGTTCTTTTTGCTTTCACAATATTTCTTTTATACATGTCCTTCACTCTACTCACACAGCCACCATCCTAGTTCAGGTCCTCATCAGCTCTTGCCTGGACTATTTCAATAGTCTCCCTTCCACATGTTTCTCTGTACTACAGTACATCTTCTATTCAACCACCAGAATGATTTTCCTAAACCTCAAATCTGATCATGTCAATTCCCTACTCAAAAAATTCCAGTTGCTCTTAAACATAGCAAATTCCTAATCAAGTATTAATTCCCCTGTTTTATATTTACTACCATTCACTTTTCCTATAATTCCAGTTTTTGCTCTCTTTTACACATTCTACAATTTAGCTCACTATTCTTCACACATCACACATCATAACCAGATGTTCCCTTGTGGTATGACAATGGCCCAGAGCCCATTAAAACTATAGCAATGGAACAGAGCTTTTGAAGATTCTACCTGATAGAAAAGCTTTGAGTGGGAATTCCACTCAGGGATGGATGTATGGATGTCTCTCTTTTAAGGACCAAGACAACCATGTTTAGAATAAATCATCATCAATAAACCAGACAATCAAGTTTGGAATAAGTAATCACCAATAAACTAGACAACCAAGTTTGGAATAAATCATCACCAATAGGTTGACCACTAGATGATATATTTCCCTTCAGATGAAGTAAATTTTAAAAGGCTAACTGCTTTAGTAGAAAAGGATTGTGTTCTGCATAGGTGATGAGAATACCCACCCTGATAAAATAATAAACTTGAAGCACTTGACAATCATTTATTTTAAAACACTATGCAAGCATGAATATAAATTCTTTTTTCTGACATAATTAATAACTTCACCCAAGAAAATGACAATAATGAGACATCATACCAAAATGTGTGAGATGCAGCCAAAGCGGTAATATGGGGAAATTTCATATCTCTAGAGGCCTACTTGCATAAAATAGAGAAAGAGAAGGACAATGAATTAGGCTTGCAACTAAAAATGCTAGAAAAGGAACAAATTAAAAACTCCCAGTCAAACACTAAACTTGAAATTCTAAAAATAAAAGGAGAGATCAATAAAATTGAAAGTAAAAAAACTATTGAATAAATTAATAAAACTAAGAGTTGGTTCTATGAAAAAACCAACAAAATAGACAAACCCTTAGTAAACCTGATTTTAAAAAGGAAAGAGGAAAATCAAATCATTAGTCTTAAAAATGAAAAGGAAGAACTAGCCACTAATGAAGAGGAAATTAGAGCAATAATTAGGAGAGCAAAAATAAAGTTGCCCAACTTTATGCCGATAAATTAGATAACTTAAATGAAATGAAAGAATGCCTTCAAAAATATAGCTTGCCCAGATTAATAGAGGAAGAAGTAAATAGACTAAACAGTCTCATTTTAGAAAAGAAATAGAACAAGCTATTAACCAACTCCCTAAGAAAAAATCCCCAGGACCAGATGGATTTACATGTGAATTCTACCAAACATTTAACGAACAATTAACTCCAATGCTATATAAACTATTTGGAAAAAGTAGGGATTGAAGGAGTCCTACCAAATTCCTTTTATGACACAGACATGGTACTGATACCTAAACCAGGTAGGTTGAAAACAGAGAAAGAAAATTATAGACCAATCTCCCTAATGAATATTGAGGCTAACATCTTAAGTAAAATATTAGCAAAAAGATTACAAAAAATCATCCCCAGGATAATACACTATGACCAAGTAGGTTTAATACTAGGCATTCAGGACTGGTTCAATATTAGGAAAACTATTAGCATAATTGACTATATCAATAACCAAATTAAGAAAAAACATGCGATATCTCAATAGATGCAGAAAAAGCATTTGATAAAATCCAACATCCATTCCTAATAAAAGCACTTAAGAAGATAGGAATAAATGGACTTTTTCTTAAAATAGTAAGGAGCATATATTTAAAACTGGCAGTAAGCATCATATGCAATGGGGAAAAACTGGAACCATTCCCAGTAAGATCAGGAATGAAACAAGGTTACCCACTATCACCATTATTATGCAATATTGTATTAGAAATGCTAGCCTCAACATTAAGAGTCAAGAAAGAGATCAAAGGAATTAGGGTAGGTAATGAGGAAACCAAACTATCACTGTTTGCAGATGATATGATGGTATACCTAGAAAACCCCAGAGATTCTACTAAAAAGCTATTAGAAATAATTCATAATTTTAGCAAAGTAGCTGGCTATAAAACAAATCCCCATAAATCCTCAGCATTTTTATACATCACCAACAAAACCCAAGAGCAAGAGATACAAAGAGAAATTCCATTCAGAATAACTGTTGATACCATAAAATATTTGGGAATCTATCTACCAAAGAAAAATCAGGAATTAAATCAGCAAAATTACAAAACACTTTCCACATAAATAAAGTCAGATTTAAATAATTGGAAAAATAGTAAGTGCTCTTGGATAGGCTGAGTGAATATAATAAAGATGACAATACTCCCTAAACTAATCTATTTACTTAGTGCTATACCAATCAGACTTCCAAGAAAATATTTTAATGATCTAGAAAAAATAACAACAAAATTCATATGGAAGAACAAAAGGTGGAGAATCTCAAGGGAATTAATGAAAAAAAAAATCAAATGAAGGTGACCTAGCTGTACCTGTTCTAAAACTATATTATAAAGCAGCAGTCACCAAAACCATTTGGTATTGGCTAAGAAATAGATTAGTTGATCAGTGGAATAGGTTAGGTTCACAAGATAAAATAGTTAACTATAGCAATCTAGTGTTTGACAAACCCAAAGATCCTAACTTTTGGGAATAGAATTCATTATTTGACAAAAACTACTGGAAAAACTGGAAATTAGGATGACAGAAATTAGGCATGGACCTACAGTTAACACCATACACCAAGATAAGATCAAAATGGGTCCATGATTTAGGCATAAAGAATGAGATTATAAGTAAATTAGAGGAACATAGGATAGTTTACCTCTCAGACTTGTGGAGGAGGAAGGAATTTGTGATCAAAGATGAACTAGAGATCATTATTGCTCACAAAATAGAAAATTTTGATTATATCAAATTAAAAAGCTTTTGTACAAACAAAACTAATGCAAACAAGATTAGAAGGGAAGCAACAAACTGGGAAAACATTTTCACAGTTAAAGGTTCTGATAAAGGCCTCATTTCCAAAATATATAGAGAATTGACTCTAATTTATAAGAAATCAAGCCATTCTCCAATTGATAAATGGTCCAAGAATATGAACAATTTTCAGATGATGAAATTGAAACTATTTCCACTCATATGAAAGAGTGTTCCAAATCAGTATTGATCAGAGAAATGCAAATTAAGACAACTCTGAGATACCACTACACACCTGTCAGACTGGCTAAGATAACAGAAAAAAATAATGATGAATGTTGGAGGGGATGCAGGAAAACTGGGACACTGATGCATTGTTGGTGGAGCTGTGAATGAATCCAACCATCCTGGAGAGCAGTCTGGAATTATACCCAAAAAGTTATCAAACTGTGCATACCCTACCCCAAAGAGGTACTAAAGAAGGGAAAGGGACCTGTATGTGCCAGCCCTGTTTATAGAGGCTAGAAACTGGCAAATGAATGAATGCCCATCAATTGGAGAATGGTTGGGTAAATTGTGGTATATGAATGTTATGGAATATTATTGTTCTGTAAGAAATGACCAGCAGGATGAATACAGAGAAGACTGGCGAGACTTACATGAACTTATGCTAAGTGAAATGAGCAGAACCACGAGATCATTATATACCTCAACAACAATACTGTATGAGGATGTATTCTGTTGAAAGTGGATTTCTTCGACAAAGAGATCTAATTCAGTTTCAGTTGATCAAGGATGGACAGAAGCAGCTACACCCAAAGAAAGGATACTGGGAAATGAATATAAACTGCTTGCATTTTTGTTTTTCTTCCCAGATTATTTATACTTTCTGAATCCAATTCTCCCTGTGCAACAAGAGAACTGTTCGGTTCTGCACACATATATTGTATCTAGGATATACTGTAACCTATTTAACATGTATAGGACTGCTTGCCATCTGGGGGAGGGGGTGAAGAGAGGGAAGGCAAAAATCGGAACAGAAGTGAGTGTAAGGGATAATGTTTTAAAAAATTACCCTGGAATGGGTTCTGTCAATAAAAAGTTATAATTATTTTTTTAAAAAGAGTCCAATAAATCAAGCCATATGCAGAAAAAAATAATAAATTCTTTTTTCCTTCATTAGTCAATTAATTTAGAAACCTCAAAGAAAGAGAATTCTATATATTTGTTAAGAACTAAATATCTAATTGCAACCATTCCCAATAAGATCAGGAGTAAAACAAAGTTGCCCACTATCACCGTTACTATTTAATATTGTATTAGAAATGCTAGCTTTGGCAATAAGAGTTGAGAAAGAGATTAAAGGAATAAGAATAGGCAATGAAGAAACCAAATTATCACTCTTTGCTGATGATATGATGGTATACCTAGAAAACCCCAGAGATTCTACTAAAAAGCTATTAGAAATAATTCATAATTTTAGCAAAGTAGCTGGCTACAAAACAAATCCCCATAAATCCTCAGCATTTTTATACATCACCAACAAAACCCAAGAGCAAGAGATACAAAGAGAAATTCCATTCAGAATAACTGTTGATACCATAAAATATTTGGGAATCTATCTACCAAAGAAAAATCAGGAATTAAATGAGCAAAATTACAAAACACTTTCCACATAAATAAAGTCAGATTTAAATAATTGGAAAAATAGTAAGTGCTCTTGGATAGGCTGAGTGAATATAATAAAGATGACAATACTCCCTAAACTAATCTATTTACTTAGTGCTATACCAATCAGACTTCCAAGAAAATATTTTAATGATCTAGAAAAAATAACAACAAAATTCATATGGAAGAACAAAAGGTGGAGAATCTCAAGGGAATTAATGAAAAAAAAAATCAAATGAAGGTGACCTAGCTGTACCTGTTCTAAAACTATATTATAAAGCAGCAGTCACCAAAACCATTTGGTATTGGCTAAGAAATAGATTAGTTGATCAGTGGAATAGGTTAGGTTCACAAGATAAAATAGTTAACTATAGCAATCTAGTGTTTGACAAACCCAAAGATCCTAACTTTTGGGAATAGAATTCATTATTTGACAAAAACTACTGGAAAAACTGGAAATTAGGATGACAGAAATTAGGCATGGACCTACAGTTAACACCATACACCAAGATAAGATCAAAATGGGTCCATGATTTAGGCATAAAGAATGAGATTATAAGTAAATTAGAGGAACATAGGATAGTTTACCTCTCAGACTTGTGGAGGAGGAAGGAATTTGTGATCAAAGATGAACTAGAGATCATTATTGCTCACAAAATAGAAAATTTTGATTATATCAAATTAAAAAGCTTTTGTACAAACAAAACTAATGCAAACAAGATTAGAAGGGAAGCAACAAACTGGGAAAACATTTTCACAGTTAAAGGTTCTGATAAAGGCCTCATTTCCAAAATATATAGAGAATTGACTCTAATTTATAAGAAATCAAGCCATTCTCCAATTGATAAATGGTCCAAGAATATGAACAATTTTCAGATGATGAAATTGAAACTATTTCCACTCATATGAAAGAGTGTTCCAAATCAGTATTGATTAGAGAAATGCAAATTAAGACAACTCTGAGATACCACTACACACCTGTCAGACTGGCTAAGATAACAGAAAAAAATAATGATGAATGTTGGAGGGGATGCAGGAAAACTGGGACACTGATGCATTGTTGGTGGAGCTGTGAATGAATCCAACCATCCTGGAGAGCAATCTGGAATTATGCCCAAAAAGTTATCAAACTGTGCATACCCTACCCCAAAGAGGTACTAAAGAAGGGAAAGGGACCTGTATGTGCCAAAATGTTTGTGGCAGCCCTGTTTATAGAGGCTAGAAACTGGCAAATGAATGGATGCCCATCAATTGGAGAATGGTTGGGTAAATTGTGGTATATGAATGTTATGGAATATTATTGTTCTGTAAGAAATGACCAGCAGGATGAATACAGAGAGGACTGGCGAGACTTACATGAACTGATGCTAAGTGAAATGAGCAGAACCACGAGATCATTATATACCTCAACAACAATACTGTATGAGGATGTATTCTGTTGAAAGTGGATTTCTTCGACAAAGAGATCTAATTCAGTTTCAGTTGATCAAGGATGGACAGAAGCAGCTACACCCAAAGAAAGGATACTGGGAAATGAATATAAACTGCTTGCATTTTTGTTTTTCTTCCCAGATTATTTATACTTTCTGAATCCAATTCTCCCTGTGCAACAAGAGAACTGTTCGGTTCTGCACACATATATTGTATCTAGGATATACTGTAACCTATTTAACATGTATAGGACTGCTTGCCATCTGGGGGAGGGGGTGAAGAGAGGGAAGGCAAAAATCGGAACAGAAGTGAGTGTAAGGGATAATGTTTTAAAAAATTACCCTGGAATGGGTTCTGTCAATAAAAAGTTATAATTATTTTTTTAAAAAGAGTCCAATAAATCAAGCCATATGCAGAAAAAAATAATAAATTCTTTTTTCCTTCATTAGTCAATTAATTTAGAAACCTCAAAGAAAGAGAATTCTATATATTTGTTAAGAACTAAATATCTAATTGCAACCATTCCCAATAAGATCAGGAGTAAAACAAAGTTGCCCACTATCACCGTTACTATTTAATATTGTATTAGAAATGCTAGCTTTGGCAATAAGAGTTGAGAAAGAGATTAAAGGAATAAGAATAGGCAATGAAGAAACCAAATTATCACTCTTTGCTGATGATATGATGGTATACTTAGAAAACCCCAGAGATTCTACCAAAAAGTTATTAGAAACAATCTACACCTTCAGCAAAGTTGCAGGATATAAAATAAACCCACATAAGTCATCAGCATTCTTATATATCACTAACAAAACCCAACAGTTAGAGTTACAAAAAGAAATTCCATTTAAAGTAACTACTGATTGTATAAAATATTTAGGAATCTATCTGCCAAGGGAAAATCAGAAACTTTATGAGCAAAACTACAAAACACTTTCCACACAAATTAAGTCTGATCTAACCAACTGGAAAAATATTAAATGCTCTTGGATTGGGCAAGCAAATATGATAAAGATGACAATACTACCTAAATTAATCTATTTATTTAGTGCTATACCAATCAGACTCCCAAAAAACTACTTTGATGAATTAGAAAAAATAACAACAAAGTTCATATGGAAAAACAAAAGGTCAAGAATTTCAAGGGAATGAAAAAAAAAATCAAATGAAGGTGGCCTAGCTGTACCAGATCTAAAATTATATTATAAAGCAGCAGTTATTAAAACCACCTGGTATTGGCTAAGAAATAGACTAGTTGATCAATGGAATAGGTTAGGTTCAAAGGACAAAACAGCCAATAACTTTAATAATATAGTGTTTGACAAACCCAAAGACACCAGTTTCTGGGATAAGAATGCATTATTTGACAAAAATTGCTGGGAAAATTGGAAATCAGTATGGCAGAAACTAGGCATTGACCCACACTTAACACCATACACCAAGATAAGGTCAAAATGGGTTCATGACCTAGGCATAAAGAATGAGTTTATAAATAAATTGGAAGAGCATAGGATAGTTTACCTCGCAGACCTGTGGAAGAGGGAGGAATTTATGACCAAAGAAGAACTAGAGATCACTATTGACCACAACATAGAAAATTTTGATTATATCAAATTGAGAAGTTTTTGTACAAACAAAACAAAGGCAAACAAGATTAGAAGGGAAACAATAAATTGGGAAAACATTTTTACAATCAAAGGTTCTGATAAAGGCCTCATTTCCAAAATATATAGAGAATTGACTCTAATTTATGAGAAATCAAACCATTCTCCAATTGATAAATGGTCAAAGGATATGAACAGACAATTCTCAGATGAAGAAATTGAAACTATTTATAGACATATGAAAATATGCTCCAAATCATTATTAATCAGAGAAATGCAAATTAAAACAACTCTGAGATAGCACTACACACCTGTCAGATTGGCTAGAATGACAGGGAAAGATAATGTGGAATGTTGGAGGGGATGTGGAAAAACAGGGACACTGATACATAGTTGGTGGAATTGTGAACACATCCAGTCATTCTGGAGAGCAATTTGGAACTATGCTCAAAAAGTTATCAAACTGTGCATACCCTTTGATCCAGCAGTGCTTCTACTGGGCTTATACCCCAAAGAGATACTAAAGAAAGGAAAGGGACCTGTATGTGCCAAAATGTTTGTGGCAGCCCTGTTTGTAGTGGCTAGAAGCTGGAAAATGAAAGGATGTCCATCAATTGGAGAATGGTTGAGTAAATTGTGGTATATGAACATTATGGAATATTATTGTTCTGTAAGGAATGACCAGCAGGATGAATACAGAGAGGACTGGCGAGACTTACATGAACTGATGCTGAGTGAAATGAGAACCAGGAGATCATTATATACCTCAACAACGATACTGTTTGAGGATGTATTCTGATGGAAGTGGATCTCTTCGATAAAGAGAGCCTTAATTGATCAAAGATGGACAGAAGCAGCTACACCCAGAGAAAGAACACTGGGAAATGAATATAAACTGCTTGCATTTTTGTTTTTCTTCCCAGGTTATTTATACCTTCTGAATTCAATTCTCCCTATGCAACAAGAAAACTGTTCAGTTCTGCACACATATATTGTATCCAGGATATACTGTAACCTATTCAACATGTAAAAGATTGCTTGCCATCTGGGGGAAGGGGTGGAAGGAGGGAGGGGAAAAATCGGAACAGAAATGAATGCAAGGGATAATGCTTTAAAAAATTACCCTGGCATGCGGTCTATCAATAAAAAGATATAAAAAAAAAAAAAAACTAAATATCTGTTGTGCTGAGAACCTAGATTCAGTTCCCAGTTCTGCTACTTAGTACCACTGTGGTCTCCAGAAACCTCTCAGATTCCCAGATTCATCTATTGTGAAATAAGGAGATGATTTCTAAGGTTTATTCCACCTCTAGTTCCTATATTTCAACTGTGAATCTTTCTAACAGAATGTCTGGGCTCAAAACCCCAGGGAAAAGTTTATGAAACAAAAAGGTCACAACTTCAGAGAGTAATGCTTTTCAGAGGATCATTGACTTTAAGCTGGAAGTAACCTTAGAAGCCATCAAATTCATCATTTGACAGCATATAAAGCTAAATCCTTGCAAGATTAAATGATCCACAGCCCTCTAAATGTATATAAAATCTAGTAAATGTCTGAAGTGGGATTTAAACATAGGTCTTCATGTTTTTAAGTCCAGTGTTCTATCTCTAATCAGTCATAGGACACAAGATCCAATTTTATGTCATTTATTTGACATATTTTATTCCACCCATTCCTCCCATGAAATACAGACAGACAACCAATAATGTTGGCAGAATGTAGCAAGGATGCCATCTTCCTGAGGAAAACAGAGCCTGAGGAACCTGTTTTCCTTTTTCCAATGCTTAGGATCTTTCAGAAATCTGCCAATGTTCTGACATTCTTTCAGGTCTTCAATGCTCAATCAACTGAATTCATGCCCCACTGACTTCTCTGGATTTCATTCTGCTTTACCAATAAAAGAATAATGAGTTCTGTGGTGCAGAAGCAACATAGCATACTGCCAGGAAGGAGACCTACATTCCTACTCTGTCTGCTGATAGGTATCAAAATTAATGACTTTCTGCCAAACAAAGCAAAGAATGCTCTCCCATAAGACCAAATCCTAATCTTTAAATTGTCCCCACTCTTCTGAGCAACAGGGAAATCAACACAGCAGCATCTTAGCTTCAAACAACAGCAAAAAAAAATTTTTTTTTGTGAAGAAAGAATGAAAAGATAGGGATATTGAGAATTCAGCAAAATTGTGTTAAGTACTCAATGTGTGATGGATATTCAGGATACAAAAGTGCAAATAATAAATAGCCCAGGCTATACCTAAGAAGTTTACAAGCTACTGTGGGGGAAACAAAATACCTATACACAGGCAAATATAATGCTTAATATGGTGAATGAGAACAAAGAGCAAAGGAGATATCTAAATAATGTGTCCTAGAAAAAAATATCAGGAAGAAAAGCAGATAAAGTCAAAGGCTATGAACAAGCACTTTTCAAAAGGAGATTTTAAATTCTCCTTATTTAAAATCCTCCAGATTACCAATAATTGGAGAAGTGCAAATTGAAGGAACTCTGAGGTTCTGCTTCAAACATATCTTATTGGCAAAGATGACAAAAGAAGAAAATGAAAAGTATTGTAAAGGTTATAACAAAATAACTGTTGATAGAGCTATGAGTGCGGCTCGACATTCAGGAAAGCAATTTGTAATTTTGCGAAGAAAGTTGCCAAGCTTTACATAATTATACCATTATATATGGCCCATAAATCCAAAAGACATCAAAAAAAAAAAAAAAAAGGAAAAGGATCCATATATACAAAAATATTTTAACTACTCTTTTCACATAACAAAAAAAAAATGGAAACTCAGGGGATATCCCTTTATGATGTAATGTTGGAGAAACTGAGGCAATAAAGAGATTAGAGAGTTTTTTAATAATTTATTTAAAAGGGAGAGATTTATTGGGACCAAATGGATCCAGGGTTGAATGAGACTATTGTCTCCAAGAATCTAGCAAACAATGTGAGTTCTCAATGACCTATATACACGTGGCTCAGACTCAGGGAATAGACTGAGGCAGGGGTGAAATCAGGATGCTGAGAGCAGAAGGGACTTTGACAAGGTGGGGTGAGCCACCAGAGATGGGATGACATAATGGGGGGAAGAACCCTGGAGATGGGGAGAGGCATCTTGGTAAGATGGCATCTGATATTCTGATAGCTTGGGATGGGGAGAGGCATTCTGGTATTCTAAAACATAAGATCTTTTAACCTTATCAAATATTCTGATAAAGAGGGAGGGATGGTTTTGTAGGATTGAACAGAACAATTATAAAGTGAGGCAGAATAATTAGAGAAACTGAGTCAGGATAATTAGGGAAACTGTGTCAGGACAATAGAGACCTGTGGCATAACAATAAAGGAATAGCTGAACAAATGTTGGTTTATGAATGTGATAGAACATTATTGTGCCATAAGAGAAAATGAACAGGATAATTTCAATTGAAACTAGAAAGATCTTTATGAACTGATACACAGCAAACAGAGCAAAACTAGGAAAGCAATTTGTACAATAACATTCTAGAGAAAACAAACTTCAAAAAACTTTAGAACTCTCTTCGATAATATGATATCACAAACCAAAAATAATGAAAATGAAACAACACTCATCTCCTGCTATAAGTGATGAACTTAAAATACATAAAGATATATATATTTTTTTGACATGGATAATATAAGAATTTGTTTTGCTGAACCATTTAGCTATGGATTTGAGGATTTATTTTTCTTGTTATATAATTTTTATTGAAGAGTAGTAAAAGGGACAGATTACTAAAATATGGTTCCTTGAAAAACAAAAATAATGAAATTTTTAATTGAAGGAAAAGAAGAAGAAGAAGAAAGGAGGAGGAGAAAGAGGAAAGAAGGAAGGAAAGAAGGAAGGAAGGAAGGAAGGAAGGAAGGAAGGAAGGAAGGAAGGAAGGAAGGAAGGAAGGAGGGAAGAAGGAAGGAGGAAGGAGGGAGGAGGAAGGAAGGAAGGAAGGAGGAGGGAAGGAGGAAGGAAGAAGGAAGGAAGGAGGAAGGAAGGAAGGAAGGAAGGAAGGAAGGAGGAAGGAAGGAAGGAAGGAAGGAGGGAAGAAGGAAGGAGGAAGGAAGAAGGAAGGAAGAAGGAAGGAGGAAGGAGGGAGGGAAGGAGGAAGGAAGGAAGGAGAGAAGGAAGGAAGGAGAAGGAAGGAAGGAGGAAGGAAGGAAGGAAGGAAGGAGGAAGGAAGGAAGGAAGGAGGAGGGAAGGAGGAAGGAGGAAGGAAGGAAGGAGGAAGGAAGGAAGGAAGGAAGGAGAGAAGGAAGGAAGGAAAGAAGGAAGGAAGGAAGGAAGGAAGGAAGGAAAGAAGGAAGGAAGGAAGGAGGGAGGGAAGGAGGAAGGAGGAAGGAAGGAAGGAAGGAAGGAAGGAAGGAAGGAGGAAGGAAGGAAGGAAGGAAGGAGGGAGGGAGGAAGGAAGGAAGGAAGGAGGGAGGGAAGGAAGGAAGGAGGAAGGAAGGAAGGAAGGAAGGAGGAAGGAAGGAAGGAAGGAAGGAGGAAGGAAGGAAGGAAGGAAGGAGGAGGGAAGGAAGGAAGGAGGAAGGAAGGAAGAAGGAAGGAGGAAGGAAGGAAGGAAGGAAGGAGGAAGGAGGAAGGAAGGAAGGAAGGAAGGAGGAAGGAAGGAAGGAGGAAGGAGGGAGGGAAGGAGGAAGGAAGGAGGAAGGAAGGAAGGAAGGAGGAAGGAAGAAGGAAGGAAGGAGGAAGGAAGGAAGGAAGGAAGGAGGAAGGAAGGAAGGAGGGAGGGAAGGAAGGAAGGAAGGAGGAAGGAAGAAAGGAAGGAGGAAGGAAGGAAGGAGGAAGGAAGGAAGGAGGAAGGAGGAAGGAGGGAGGGAAGGAGGAAGGAGGAAGGAGGAAGGAAGGAAGGAAGGAGGAAGGAAGGAAGGAGGAAGGAAGAAAAGAAGGAAGAAAGGAAGGAAGGAAGGAAAAGAAAAAAGAAAGAAGGAAATAAAAGAAAAGAAAAAAGAAAGAGAGAGGAAAAGAGGGTAAGAAGGAAAGAAAGAAAGACAGGAGGAAAGGAAGGAAGAAAGGAAGGAAAGGTGGAAAAAAGGGAGGTAGGGAGGGAGGAAGGGGAAAAGGAAATTGCAAAAGCCAGGCAATCTCCACAATCAAAGAATACAGCAAATTAGAAGGTTTTGTATATTTTTTAAAGTTATTTGAGAAAGTGGGAAACAAGTTAAAAAACTTAAATACTGAAATTTATGAAATATGATTTCCTAACTTTAGGAAAATTTTCATCAATATTTTATATACCAAAAATCTGTAATGGAAGGAAGCCAAGAGTGTTAGGGAGGGCACAGGCAGTTCATGTCCCTCAACACAGCTTCTATTACTAATTAGTTTCAATTACAGATACTACAGAATGTAAACCTGGCAGATTGTAAGCCCTCTAGGTAGAAATGATATTAAAATTTCTCTACTATGAAATTCAAAGTTTATTGCTAGTATGAGATTTTTATTTTTGATAATAAAGCAGTGGTGTCGTAGTTAGCATGCTATCGGATATGTGCCAAACTCAAGCCTGCAGATCAATGAATGAAGAAATAGAAAATAAAGGAAGAAGGGAATAAGACAAATTGATCCAAAAAATTAATGAGAAAAAGAATACTAAAAAGTAAGAATCAGAGAAGGCTTTAATAATTCAGCAACTACTTTGTAAAGCAATTTGAGGAAACAAGACAGTAGAGTGGAAAGAGTGCTGGACATACATTTAAGTTCAAATCTTACTTCAGATATTTACTAATTGTGTGGGCCTAAACAAGTCCTTTAATCTCTCTCAGACTCAATTTCCCCATTTATAGATAAAAATGATAATAATGTTTATAGAGTTGTGAAAGTCAAGTGCAATGATATATGAAAAATGAATTTGAACAACTTAAAGTATAATAAATCTTAGCTATTATTTCAAAGGACCTTCTATGTGACAGGGATTATTAGATTCTAAAAGTACAAAAACAAAATAGTATTTTCCCTTTGGGATCCTAAATGCTATTGGGAGGAAATATTATAGGCATAAAATTAAATTCAAAATATAATATATATACTGAGACATATTTAACATGTATAGGACTGCTTGCCCTCTGGGGGAGAGGGGGTGGAGGGAGGGAGGGGAAAAATTGGAACAGAAGTGAGTGCAAGGGATAATGTTGTAAAAAATTACCCTGGCATGGATTCTGTCAGTAAAAAGTTATTTTAAAAAATAAAAATTTAAAAAAGAAAAGTTTGGAAAATATATATATATAATGTATATAGTTATAAATAATATATAGATAGAACAGAATATAAGATAAAATTTTGGAAGGAGAAGGCATAAGTCTAATATAAAAAGTAATTTGTTAACAATGGGGACAAGAAAAAGGGGGGGGGGGGGGGAGGAATCCTATGGACAGGAGTTCCAGAGTGTACAATGAATATACAGGGAAAAATAAGATACTGGTGTAGGATGATTTGGGTAATGACATGGATGGATATAAAGGAGTTGAAAGTGGTGGCTAGGAAAGGAAGTTTGAAGCTAGACAACCTAGAGTATAGTGCCCTTCCTGCTAACATTGACACTGCTAAGTTAAGTATCAATCTCTGAATAATGGGAAGAAAATGGAGTGTATATAGATGGAGAAGAAGAAAAGATAAAGATAATTTGTACAGTATCAGGGCAAATGACAAGTTAACAGTTCTACTTAACATTCAAGACAAGAGTTAATGGAGTTCTGGGTTATAGACGAATAAGAGATGTCTGAAATGTTCATGCTTTAGGCAGGTCAGCCAGGTTCTCATAAAAGAGGTAGCAATTACACTGAGGGGGGAGAGGGGGAAAAAGAGAGAAAGAAAGAGAGGGAGAGAGAGAGACAAGCAGAGACAGACACAGACTTAGGGAGAGAGGAGGAGACAGAGACACATAGAACCACAGAGAAAGAGACAGAGGAAGAGAGGAAGACAGACAGAGGCACAGAGAGACAGAAGAGGAGAAGAGAAGTGGGGAGAGAGACAGACAGATAGAGACAGAGAGACAAAGATAGAGAAAGGGGAAAGAGAAGGAGAAGAGAAAAAGAGCCTTACAAAAGGCAGAAATGATTGAAATTTTATTTCCTAACTTTAAGGGAAATCTTCATCAATATTTTATATACAGCAAATCTGCCATAGAAGGAAGTGAAGAGTGTTGAAGAGGGCATAGGCAGTTTATGTCCTACAGCACTGTGGGATTGATTGCAGGAAGAAGGAGTAGTTCCTGTTGGAGAATGGCTGAATAAATTATGATATATGAATGTTATAAATACAATCTCTCAATTGGAGAATGGCTCCAATTATGCAATTTATTAATTGTATAATCATTGTTGCCAAGAGAACAATGTTCTCTTGGTTCTCCTCACTTCACTTAGCATCAAACCATATAAGTCTCTCCAGGTATCTGAAATCATTTCTTACATATTTCATAACATTCATATACCATAATTTATTCAGCCATTCTCCAATTGATGATTTCTCCAATAAGAATTGGAGAATTGATTGGGCAGTTTCCATAGAAATGAGAAAATGGAATGTCAAATTAGGGAAGAGCTGGAAGTCTAGCCTGTATAAAATAAAATATATATGAAAGAGAGGGATGGGAAATTCCTAATAAGAGCATTTGAAATTGTGGGAGAGATTGACTAACTTGTTCAGGGTCATATAGCTAGAATCAACTGAGATTCTTTTGGCTCCAGACCTGGGAAGAGGAGCTTACATTCTACTGGCAAAACATGCACATATATTAGCCCTATTTCTCACCATAAGTTAAAAAGTATAAGATAGAAGATACAAAGAAATTATCTGGGCTCATTGTAAATAAAAAAAATTCCAAATATTCCAAATTGGAACAGGCTATCTACAAAGCTAGTGAACACTCTCTCATTAGAACTTTTCAAACAAAAAGCTGGATAACCACTTATGTGGTATATTGTGGAGAGATTTTTGTTCAGGTATAGATTGGACTCTATAGATTGTTTCTAAAGTCTCTTTTAAGCTGTGAGTTTATGGAAGGTCTCTGAGGCCCAGAGGTATTAAATGAACTGCTTAACCAAGTTTACTCAGAGAATAAGAGGTAGAGCTAGAATACCAGCCCAGATGTTCTGGCTCAAAGTTCTTTTGTTCCCTTTCAGAATTCTACCACAAGTCACTGAAGTCAAGAAGCTATAAAGTGTATTGTAGGTTATATTGTTAGAAAGGTCTTCAAATTGAAATCCTTAAAGAAGATGACAACAAATTAGAGTATAAGATCAAGAGTCACCTACTAAAGTCCCTGAGAAAATTGGAAGAATAATCTGAAGAACAGTAGATAACAACAATAGAAATGTAAGGAAGACGGCATGTGTGGATTGTACAAAGCTCAGAAATGAGAGCTCATTGGAGAACAGTGAAAGATGAATCGTCTGAAATCAACAATGGAGACAGGATTTTTCCTGTCCCTATTTGTTCCTCTTAATCCCATGAATCACAAAGAATAAGAAAAGTAGCATTACTTAAAGAGTGTAACAATGGATATGGCGTCAACAAGATTTTCAGTGAATATGACTAATATGGAAATATGTTTTGCATGACTGCATATATATAACCCATATCAAATCCCTTGCCTTCTCAGGGACCAGGGGAGGGTGGGAAATAATTTGGAATTCAAAAAAAAAAATTTAATAAAGGTAAAATTTTGTTTTCAGATGTAATTGGGAAAAATAACAAGTTAAATTTTTTTTAACTCTGTCCAGAGCCTAAATAAATAGATATAGATAATGGGGGGAGGATGTATACATACATAAGTGTGTGTATACACATATTAAGGTTGATAGATAGATGTACGTGAGTGTGTGTTATTCATTGAGACAAGTGATTGCTTATTTCTGGCCCAGTAAATAAATGACAGGACAACAGTATTTCTATGAGCAAAATAAATTGACTGTTACATATTTTATTATGGATAGCATCAATGTTTCAAACCATAAAATAAATTTAAGAGAAAGAAAGGAGGGAGAGAGAGAAACACAGAGAGAAGAAAAAAGAGAAAATCATAAGTGATGGGGAGGAGGAGAACAACCCAATATGAAGGGTTAGAATAATAGTATGGCTTTTTCAGAGAACTTGTTCCTGAACATAGTGTATCCTGTGAATAGTTTTGCAACAGTAATGAAATTGGCATATTTGTTTTAGCAGTACTTGACAACTTCAACTCTAGGAAATATTGAGAGTTCAAATGGACCCTGTTTTCAGTGTAACAAAAGATTAACATTTTGCACATTCTAATATAAAAAACTCATAAAACTTTTGTCATTCAAAATTATGGTGACGTGGTATTCCTTCAGATATTCATTTTGTAGAACATAAATTAAAATATATAGAGCAATGTTTTCTATTTTCAAGCTCTGGGATCCTGTCTGAATGACTTACTGAACTGCTGAAAGTCACCAGAAAATCATCAGTTTTGGTTTTAATGTTGCTAAGTAACCACTTGACTTTATAAATTTTGGCCCAGTGGAATCATCAAAAAGAGCTGGAAGGGACCTCTGGAATATTCTAGTCTAACCCTGTCATCTTAAATATCATGTAACTAAATATGAGTATTGCAATCAAGCCACTGCTGAGAAACATCTCAATATGTCATTTATGTCCATTTATGTCAGCTTATGTGCATGATATTTATGTCATTTGCACAATTCATTTATTTTATGACAGTGTTTAGTCCCTGTGAACCTTGCAGAACACAGAATATGTTGTTAGAGCAGCAATACCTCTAATATTTCTTCTCTTTAAAGATAAAAGTATTGCCTTAAGAATTTCCATTTGGTTGTATTTTTTTAAATATTTTTTATTTTAATTTTTTTAATTAAAAAAATTTAAATTTAAAAATAAAATGTAGGGTCATATAACTGAATGTAGGGATCACAAAATTATGATTTATTATCAGTAAATGTTTGATTTGAATATTTATTTCATAAAGCTAAATTGCAAGTTTGTATTAAAATTTTCTTTGGCAACAATGGCTCCCGAGGGTGAATAGTTTAAGAAGCTTTGCTCTCCATGGTGTTTGTCCATCATTCTTGAAGAGGACCACGACACTAGGGAGGAGATGCCATGACATGCAAGTGAATTGGATTGAAGTGAGGGAGGGCTAGGCAAGGTCACCTGCCTCACTTTCCTTTCCAGAGCTATCTGGGTCCAGTGGCTCTCCATGGTGGGGAAGAGGGAAGTTGTTTTGTTTTGCTTCCATCTTTAGATTTTTCAATCCTTAAAGAAATATCTGACTAACAAACTGAAGTCACTTAAAAGATGCTCGATTTCCATTTCTAACTTCAGTGGGTAGCCAAGGACAGAAAGAATGAGAGAGAACACAGTTTTTCTTTCTAGCAAATGAACTCTTCAATCTTACATATTACAGCATTCATCTCAGATGTTAGCAACAACCAGTTATAGGTGGAAAATAATTTACATTCAGGTGCCTACATCTGGAAAAACTGGTTTTTTGACCTTATATGTGGTTGAAGAGAAGGAAGCCAATGGAATGGAGATATAATATTTAATGACTTCTCATCTGAGATAATGTTAGATTTTACCTTTGTCTAATTTGTTTTCATTCTTAAAATTATATATGCTCTAGAAAGCAAAATAAAGCAGTAAATAGAGCACTGACTTGGAAATCAAGATCTGAACTCTAACTGTGCTTCAGTTACTTTCTAGTGGTCCTGTGCAAGTCTCTTAACCCTTATACCTCCATTTCATCTTTAAAATAAGAGTGTTCTCTAAGATTCTTTTAAGTTCTATATTTATGACTATGAGGCGACCTCCACTGTAAGAAGTGGTTTAGCCATATTTGAGGAAATGCTTTAAAACAACCAGTCTAACTGAAACTCCCCTCAGGCAGGCAAGTTTAAACTAGCCTAGACAATTACAATGTCTCAAGGGTAGTGCTTCAGCTGCCCAGACAGAGAGTAATGCTAAAATCTAAAGATTACCTCATATTGAATTGATCCCACAGCCTCACCAGCTGCTTCATAATCCTCTCCCTGCCCAGTAGCCCTGAGAGACTGCAAAATGTAATTTCACAATCTCTTGGGTTTTGTATCTTTGTAAAGACAATGGCCAAATGTCTCCAGCCTTTCCTTGGCAAATAAAATTACAAGATAGCATACACAGCAATATCTGAAGTCATTGCCCAGAGGAATCCTCAAGTTTGTTGCCTGATTCTGCTCCTTTTAGACTTAATTCCCAGTTCAAAATATTTCCTATTTTCTTGGCCTGTTTTCATCCACAAGAGTTCTAAGAATGGGAGGGAGGTTACAGATTCAAGTGGCCATTTGGTGGAATTTTAAAGGTTCCTCATGTCCATAAGAATGGAATGATAGTCTAACTCCTATCTGTTATGTTAAAGACTAAAATTTCTTTAAATAAGGGTAGAATTTTTAATTCCATAGTTGGGTGGGAGTGGATTGAAATACAAATACTTCATAGGAAAGATAACTCATAGACTTAAATTATTTCTCAAAGTTCCACTAAAGTATAAATGATATGGGAATCTTCTAAAAAAAAATAATCCTGATTTTTTTGTGTGAGCTTTTATAACACTCTCATTTTCAACTATGTCTCTTCTCTGGCTCCTTCTCAATAGACATCCCTAATGACAAAAAATAAGGTGAAGAAATAGTACAATAAAATACACCAACTAAGTTTCTCAGTATCCCCAGTGTTCCAAAACCATGGTTCCCTACCTGTGCAAAAAGAGAGTTGGAAGAAGGGATCATTTTCTCCTCTCTTTTTCAGGACACAGTTTGATCATCTCGACTATCAGGAGCTGAGCTTAGGGTTTTGTTGATCTTTTAATCTTATTTTGTTGTATTCATTGAGTATGTTTTTGCATGATTCTATCAGGTCCTTATTGCTTAAATTTTGAGAAAGGAGAAAGAAGGCAGCCAAAGCACCACAAAAAGTCTGAGACAAAGAAAGGAGTGTCTAAAGAAAAGCATGATCCTGATCATAATTTGGCCTAGAGAGGACTCATTGCTTTAATATGTTTAAGACAGATACACATACACATACACATACACATACACACACACACACACACACACACACACACACACACATATCCTATTTGTAGTTTTTAAATTGAATCAGGTTTATCTTATTAAACCTGACAAAGAACAGCTGCCACAATTTATCATTAAAATCTAGAACTTAGTGAAAGCTGATACCAGGTGGTCAGTCTTTCAAAGAAGAGGAGCAGAAACAAAAAGCCAGTTAGGTCAGCATTTTATTGAAGTGCATGCATTTCAGTAGGTGTTCTGCATCATCATTCCCACACTAGGCTGTTCTGGGAACTAGCCCTTTGCATGATAAGAAGGCAAGAGCAAATTTGCTCTTTATTCCTGAACTAAACAGTGAAAGAGATGTATGAGAGTTCCTCTATTTTTCTAACTAACTACTCCAAAAATTTAATTAGAATAAATTTTTAAAATAAGAAAGCAGGGAATTATTTCTTTCCTTGCTTTGATACAATAATTAATCCTCGAATCTGAAAGAACCTATGGCTCATTAAGAGAGTTATCATGGAATGATAGCTAAAGGTCAGATTTAGACTGCTTAATGGTTAATATTGCTACTACTACACAGGTCTTCTTCCTGGCCTATGACTTCCACTCTGTTTCTTATTTACTCAAGAGCCTTCTTTAGTAATGAATCTGCAACATTATTTACTTAATCTATTTCAGTTAGGAATTGGATTTTTAGATTCCTGAGTCACTTCAGCTCCAAGATTCATTTATTCTCTTTAGGCTGAAATTTTTGCTGCAAGATATTTTTTAAAAAGTACAACTAGAGGTATTAAATGCTGTTAAGAATCTAGCTGAGGGGATAAAACTTACAGATTCCACCATTCTGGATCCCTCTATCTAGCCCTCTATATTTTTGCTGTTTATCTCTCTAAAAAGCCCATTTTCTTACTTTCACCAGATTCGTCACACTCTCTTCCTCTAAGCCAATTCTCTTGAATCTCTTAGTAATTGAAAAAAGCACTCTATCTTATTCGTATTCCCTTCTTTCGAATATCTGACCTTTAGATAAAGTTCCACTTTAGCTTAAGCAGCCACCAATATTCTCCTTGATCCTAGTCTTTCTTTAACCTTTTTTGCTTAGATTTTTGAACTCCTCAGGTCTTTCTTCTTACCTCTAGCATTTCTTCACCACCATGCTAGGCTTCAGCCTTATCTTTAATTCATTGCTTATTGTATCCATTTTATTTTTTCATGACACGGCTTGATGCCACATTGGATAATCCACTAGATTTGGAGTTAGAAAAATCTAATTGTTAAAGCCTACCAAAACTGTAATGGGCTGAAGCCTGAGTTGATGCACTGAGGTCCCAAGCACATGAGGCTAAATAGTAATTGGACCATACTCTATTAATATAGAAGCTTGGAGAAAGAATGGCCCCCGCCCACTCTTTGTGCAAGTCCTGATGTGTTGTATAGGAAATGACATTTTTGGTGGATGGAAGCAAGGGAGTGGAAAGGGAAGCAGAAGGAGAGATTGCTGGCTGGCGTTTTGTCACAGCTGCACGCATTGCTATCGTGACGGCCCTTCATCTCCAATCCCCCTCTGCTAGCTGGCTTCCGTCACAGCTGCCCATATTGCTATCACAATCCTTCTTGCCCATATTGTTATCACAATCCTTTTTCACCTCTTCACTTCAATAAAGATTGAAGATTTTTCCCTTAACCTGAATTCCTGACTCTGCCTGATTTTAAATATGCGGTCATCACATTTGGCGCCCAAGCATGGGAAACAAGGACCCTACTTTCACTGAAGAAGTCTCCAGTGACCAGGAACTTAGGGAAGTATAAAAGACTAAACTAATAACCTTTTTGGGCTGAAATGGGACAGATGCTAGCTAAAGATTCTCCATCCCCCACCCCAATCCCCCCAACCCCAGCCCCACCCAGGAGTGGCTCTATAGAAAGCCTGCTTAAGCTGATAGAAGATCAAGGGCTACTTATAACTTGGGAACAGACAGCTAGACTTCTGGGTACATTAAAACACACCTCCCCTTGGTTTTTAGAGGAAGAGTAAATCTCTCCAGATAATTGGACATTGATTGGTCAACAGCTCTCCGCATATTACAATGAAAACGGTCCTCATTCAATTTCCATCTAGGCATTCTATTTATACAATATGATACAGTTGGCCTTAAGAAGTCGCATAAGTTATAGAAGAAAGAATAGGAATAGCCAAATGGGGAAGCCTGAGATAAAGGAGGAAGACAAAGAACAGATTAATGGCCATATCCCCACAGGGCATGGAGACTTAAGTGAGGCTCAAGGGTGGAGTGAATCTGAGGCAGCTTCAGCCCCACCTAAGGATCAGGTAATTGACTCTCCTCCATCAACTCCACCCTCTGGGATGGAGGGAGTAGGGGTAGTGGGGGGGGGGGGAGGTGTAAGTGACAACACCAGCACCTTCCCCCCCCCCCCCCCAGCATCCAGCTGCTCCTATGACTAAAATGCAAAAGGAACTAATTAAGGCCAAGGCCAAAGGGAGAGATGTATTGGAATTTCAACACCACATTTTTCCTGTAATTCAACAGTTTAATTCTTCAGGTCAAGAAAGTAGAAGATACTCTCCTTTTGATATAGAAATCCTCAAAGCCCTGAAAAAGGCTTGCACTCTTTATGGGGCTACATCAGCTTATGTTAAGATGTTATTACAGAATTTGGCTTTTGAAATCTTGACCCCTAATGACTGGAAATCTATAGCAAGGGTATGCCTAGAACTGGACAAAACTACTTGTGGCTTTCTGAATATAGTGAGCTCTGTAGGATACAAGCCCAGCAAAATAGTAAAAGTGGAGTTCATGCTGCAATCACCTGTGATCTACTAACAGGTGTATGTTCCTATGCAGACGTCACAGTACAGATTAATTATTCTATACCAGCATATGAGCAAATTGCTGCTAATGCTATCAAAGCATGGGCTTCTGTCCACAATCAAGATGACAAGGGTGAGGCCATCACAAAAATAACACAAGGGCCAAATGAACCCTTTGCTGACTTTGTGGGACGTTTACAGACAGCTATCACAAGAACAAATGGGGAAAATGCAGTAATACACATTTTGATAAGGCAACTTGCTAAGGAAAATGCTAATGAGGTTTGCAGAAGAATTATAGTGGGACTACACAAGGATGCTCCTTTAGAGGAGCTCATAAGGCACTGTGCCACAGTGGGCACATATGCCTTTTATAGCCAGGCTATGATGCAGACTTCCCAAGATCCCAACATGGGAAGACAGGGTCCTTCTTGGCAAAGGAATTCTAGAGAAACTCATAGGTGTTTTCAGTGTGGAAAAGTTGGACATTTGAGAGCTCATTGTAGATATGGAGATAGAATGAGAAGACAGAGTGAGAAAATAAAACCCAAAACCCCATGTCCAAAATGTAGCCGAGGCTTTCACTGGGCCTCTGAATATAGATTGACCCAGAGAAATGAGAGGCAGGGCCCAGCTCCAAGGTATAAATCAAAAGAAAACAGAGAGTCTTTAGAAATTCAGGACTCTGATGTCATCAACCAACAGAAAAGCAATCAGAATTACAGTTGGGGAGGTTACAGGCCTTTTAACACAACAGGGCAGTGTCCAGTGCAAACAGCTCCACTATCTTTAGATAATCACCAGGTGATGTGGAGAGACCCAGAAAGTGGTGAATGGAAGGGACCAGATAGGCTAACTGCTTGGGGGAGAGGGTTTGCTTGTATCTCTACAGGTGGAGAAGGAATCAGATGGGTGCCAATGAGCCGTATTCGCCTTGTCCATGGCAGAGAGACGGAGCAGACCCTTGAAATGAAGGAGAAGACCCAAGAAATATCGGGTGGTTTGACTCATGGACATAGAAAAGTGTTGGACTTCAAAACCTTCAGGAATCATTGGATTCTCTGAGACATGGTAAGATTGTTGTAGGACTTGAAAACCCTCAGGAATCATTGGATTCTTTGAGACATAAGACTTGAAAGCCCTCAGGAATCATTGGATTTTCTGAGAAATGATAAGACTTTTACAGGACTTCAAAATCTGCTGGAATCATTGGATTCCCTAACACATAAAAAGACTTTTGCAGGACTTCAAACACTTGGGGGGATCATTGGATTCCCTGACACATGAAGCAATGGACAATAGATAGGTTTTGGACTATCTCTTGGCTGCTGAAGAAGGCGTATGTGTGACTGCTGTTTACATATCTTCCTTCTAAGACTTCTGGCAATCTTTTACAACACCATGTTGATTTATATTGTTTATTATACCATTACTTGGGTGTACAATTCATGTTTGTTACACCACATCAAGCCTGCACTGACTGTGGGGAGAGTCATCACCAATAGCCTCTGCGTTATTGCTATGTGCTCCCAAGCTGATGGGTTTGTGCATAATAAGACCCTTCAGCCCAGAAACCCGCTAGCAACTCCCACTCCCTGAGACGTCAGGGAAGGCATGATTATCTCCTTTTTATTGCTTTCACCTCCCTTCCTGAGAAGTCAGAGGGGTCGTGATCACCTCCTTTTCGGTGCTTTCACCTCCTTTCCTGAGAAGTCAGGGAGGGTGTGATCACCTCCCCTTGGGGGCTCTGACCTCCCTGAGGAATCAGGGATGGCATGACCACCTGTGTTCTAAAACAAAAGAAAGCCAGAGATGTAATGGACTGAGGCTTGAGTGGATGCACTGAGGTCCCAAGCACGTGAGGCTAAATAGTAATTGGTCCATACTCTATTAATATATATGCTTGGAGAAAGAATGGCCCCCACCCAGTCTTTGTGCAAGTCCTGATGTGTTGTATAGGAAATGATGTTTTTGGTGGGTGGAGGCAAGGGAGTGGAAAGGGAAGCAGAAGGAGTGACTGCTGGCTGGCGTCTTGTCACAGCTACTCGCATTGCTATCGCAACTGCCCTTCATCTCTGATCTCCCTCCGCTAGCTGGCTTCCTGTCGCAGCTGCCCATGTTGCTATCGCAATCCTTCTTGCCCATATTGCTATCGCAATCCTTTTTCACTTCTTCACTTCAATAAAGATTGAAGATTTTTCCCTTAACCTGAATTCCTGATTCCAGCTGATTTTAAATATGCGGTCATCACACAAAACCACTTAATAATTATATCAAGTCCCTTACCCCTTCTGTGACAAAGTCCTTTGCAAGTCTTAGAATGCTATATGTGCTAATTATTACTATTATTTCTTCTCAAGATCCTGAGAGATTATTTAAATTCAATCATCTGTGGGAAATGTACACATCTCTAGTTTCCAGTACCCTGGAGAGAGCTTCTATGGCAATATTTGTCATTACCTTTGAAAAATCCTGGAGAACTAGTGAAGTACCACAGAACTGAAGAAGATATATGTGGTCAATTCCTTGGCATTTTGAACTCACTCATGCTATTCTTGTGAAAAGACAAAGAAATTTTGAGAACTTAGAAGCACAGTCTGGTAGCCTTGGAAATGGTTAAATGGCTAAAAATCAAGAGTTTCAATAAGTGATTCAATGTCATCTTGGAAGGAGGTCTCCAAGGGGCCATTCTAGTAATATTTAGGTGGTCTTATGCCATTTTGCATTATTATTTGTCACTTAGATAAAAGGATAAATAACACTCATGTAAATTTATTGATAATAGAAAGTTGGAAAAGATAGCTAGTAGACGAAATGACAGAGTAGGTACCAAAGAGGTTTTAACAGGATAGACCATGGAACTTAAACTAATAAAATTAAATTAAATTATATATATGCATATATACACAGATATGTTTGCATATATTATAAACGTATATGTGTGTATATATGTATATATAGTCTGACTGAGTTCTCAATGACAGTCATTAGGGATTTATTATGTACCTTCTATGTTTCAGATAGCTTTGGAGATACAAGTATAAGATAGGAGTGGGGTGGGGGCAGGGAAGGAATTGGTTGGAAAGCAGTTTTTTGATAAAGACTTAGCGATTTTACTGCAAAATGAATATGAATCAAGAGTTTGAGATGACAATTAGTAACATTCACATGATCTCAATCTGTATTTACAGAGAGACATAGCAGTCAAGAAAAAGGGTGTTCCACTGTGTCCTGTCCGGCAGGACATCAACAGTGGGTCATCGAAGGGAACCAGGGCCGAGGAGGAGCAAAAGCTCTGTAAGACAGTGGTCTGTAAAGCCTACGGCTTGGGAACGGAATCGGAGAGACAGAGAGGCAACTCAAGCTTTAAGATGGTGAATGTCTCTGTTTAATGAATGAAAAGAGTTTAATTAAATAGGATTTCAGAGTGGGGGGTTACAATGAGAAGAATGTCGGACCATAGGTGTGGCGGAAATCCTAGAGTATACTGTTATCTAGGTTTTGGGCGGAGATGACCGATTTCTTGGGACACACATTATCTAATCTTCAGGAATTTAGGGTGTATGCTAATCTTAGCTCTTTGTCTCCTGCGTCCAAGGACATGGCAATGTTCAAGGACATGGTCTCTTGCATATCCTCAAGAGTGGTCTCTGGCATATCTTCAAGAGCATGGTCTCTGGCATATCCCCCTTTCTTTATTAATATATAGGTGGGAGGCCTGTCTTAGGCTATGTGGCCGGCATCCATATTCAGTACCCAAGTAATCCGACCTTAAAAAGCCAGAAAAGGGCAGGACCCCTGTCTTAGGCTATGTGGGCGGCATCCGTCCCAGCACCCCAGCATCAAACTTCCAGGGTGTGCTTCTGGAAAACGGGCCCACAATAATCCCGTCATTGGGTGTTCCTGCAGCCAGAGGGTATGATGATCCTGAAATATGGGGCCACAATAATCCCGTCATTGGCTCACCCACAGCTTATTTACTGAATGCGGGAGGGGGGCAATACCCGTATGGATATGAGGAGGAGGTGGGGCAAAAGTGCTTAAGGCAAAGTGAATAGGAGCTAAGAGTTCCCATTCTTTCAGGTATATTGAAAAAATATACCAGTTTCCCCAATGTTCTATCTCTACCTCCCCTTTTCAAATGACCATTCCCAAATAAGTCCCAAGAGCAAATCAAAATCCCTATACATAACAGACTAATACAGTAGCATTTCCTTCAAAGCCTTCAAACATAACAGCAATTACAGTTTTAACAAATCCCATCCCAAGTCTTAAACACACAGTAATAGATGATCCAGGTAAGGTTTAACAGTCAGTCAACCATTCCCAAGGTCCCTCATATCAGTCCAAAGTACAGTCGATGCAGGGTCAAGTCCATGGTCTCATTTTAAAACTGCTGCTTCAGGCTGTGAAGTGATAGGAGGCTCTCATTCCTTGTAGAGTGGGTGTGTCATGCTGGCAATCAAAGCTGATCAAAGCTGATCCAGGTTCCAGGAGCAAGTCAATATCTGTAATTTGACCAAATCTAAAACAAAAACACAAATCTAACACATAAAGATTGGATCAGTCTCAGATAGAAAGACTCAGTTCACCAGACTGTTGCAAAATACGAGGAGGCCAAAATGGATTGGCCAGCAGTTTCCTATGTGACGAGACGAGTTTGCTTTACAGGCCAAGCAAACGGCTGCAGTCTTACAGACCCTTGTTAATTGTCCACTTATCATGTAGAAACCTTAAAGAAACAAAACACAAATATCCAGTAACAGACAGTTGACTAGGCGAAATAGTTGCCCAAGCATTTAGGATACAATGATTACATATAACCAGACTGAAAATAGCAAAGCATGACATAATTGAATTGCATTAACAATTCTATTGACCATTGCTCTGATCAGAGAGATCAGTTACAGAAGGAAAAATTCAAGAACATAACTATAACATAACATAAGCAATTGAGTTTTAACAGCTTATCAATCAATTGTCCCATTAACTGTCACAGGGTGGAGCTTTAAAACTCCCAAATAACATTAGCTAATTAACTCTAAGCCCAAAAACTCCAATGACAGATGTCATCAAATTTTGGATAAATCTTAAACAATTATTTATCATATCCTTATAAGTCATAACAGAAAGCAATTTTGTCTCAGTAAGTTCACAACTTAGAACAATTATCATATCTAGGTAGATGTTACATAAGTGAGCATTATACATACAAATCATTTTGCTTTTAAAATACCCAATACATAGAAAAATATCCCAAATTGCATATTGTCCATAACAAACATTTTCAAAAGGACAAAGAGAAAAAACTATTATGTTCAGAGGCCCTTTAAATAACCTCAGGATGACCCAATATAATCAATTTAAACTTATACAAAAAACCCAATTCCACATGAAAGAATTCAAGAAGGTTTTTTAACATAGCAATTAAACTTTTAGAAATACTCAGACCAAAGTATGGATCACATTTTATGGATCATATTTACGACCATTTTCTTTTAACCAAAAAAAAATTTTATGTATCAAGAAACAAATATTCAATCAATTAACCTAAAATAAGCATGTCCTTAAAAATCACTTTGCTGCACTGGCTGTAAATCAGGTAAGAAAAAAGGCGGCAGGAACATACTCAGGGAGGTGAGGGGCGGAGAAGATTCCATATGGCCATCCTTCCCCACTCCTGACCCCCTAGAAAAACTTCCCTCAGGTTCCCCACTCAATTTCCTACATGGGGATCCTTTTCAAGATTTAACCCATCAGTTTCCCAATATCAGGTTTCTTCCCAAATCCACCCATTTCCAACTTTCTCTTTCCTTCTGACTACATACTTAAACAATCTCCTTAAAGAACTTTCCTTCCCAGCTACTCCTTTGGTAAAGTGGCAGAAGGCAGTGGGGGTGGGTGACTCCTTCCCCCACCTCTTCACCTACTCCCAAAAGTCTTTCTTTCACCCTTCTGATACCAATCGAACCTTTAATTTGCCTTGCAAATCAGTCCTTCCTAACTCACCTGCATTCCTCTTTCCTTTTCCCATCAAAAACCTGTAAGATTCACACTATAGTGAATAGTAAACCTCCAAAAACCCACACCTGTCCAGCAGAGCTGGTTTTAAAGTATTAACTTGTGTTAACAAATTTCAGAAGGTAACAAACTGAACCACCTTTCTTTAACAGCGATTAGCATCTTATCTCTAGAGCTATTTATTGCCTAGGCCAGGCTAAGCTTGAATTTTATAGTTCTTTACTCTAGCAGGCTTTTCCTTAAAGACATGCAAATTATCCTTAATCATTGTTCTTAAAACTTAACAAAGCTTTTAAATCAGCAAAAACAGATTAGGGGCTGTTTCCAGGATTCCCCACCCTCAGAGAGAAGTATGTTTCACCTTGAATTCCCTTTTCCCACTCCAAAATCCAAAGCGGCTTCGGTGAATTTCCAAGGAAGCCCATTTAGTGTTTTACTCTGTCTTCACAGAGAATGCCTAGATATTCTATTCAAACGTCTTTCCTTCTGTATATTAACTTTCCAAACTTTCAAATCTCTTTCAATCTATTTTTTTTTTCTTTTCTCTCCCTTTTTCTCACAGGCTGCTGCAGTCAGCCAGAGACAGAGAGAGAGAGAGAGAGAGAGAGAGAGAGAGAGAGAAAGATTTTTCAAACTTCTTGATATTTTCTAAGTCTGCAACACAGAGGCTGAATCCTTATCTCTTACAAGCTTACTAACTTTTAACACAGACACACAGAAACAGACATGGAGCTCCAATTTACTATGTACAGTTGCAACGTTGTTTTCCAAACAACAACATAACAGACAAACCACACAGAACATGGAACATATATGACAGACTACACAGTTATACAGATTCCATGACATTCAAGATTTTTTTTTTTTTTTTTTTTTTTTTTTTTTTTTTTAAACATGAGAACAACAATTTTCTCAATCGTTGACACCCTGTCTGTTTCAGGAGCTGTTCAGTGAATTTGAGTGGTTCGATCTTCTCTTCAGGTTCCAAGGTGTCTTGGTCTCGTAACTGATGATAAAAGATGTGTCTTTTTGTGATCGCAGAATCTACTTGATATTTAACGAAAGTGGTTAGTTTATTAAAGGCCCAAGGGCCAAAAGAAAGGAGGAGGAGTCCCACAAGAGGGCCGAGAATACTAGGGAGAAAAGTGGATAGCAAGGGGGAAGTGGAGAACCAGTTCTTATGCCAGGATTCATTTTTTACTCTTTCCTGTTTTCTTTTTTCCAGACTGTCCCTAACTTTTGGTAGACTGTTTTCAACAAGGCCAAGTTTATCTGAATAAAAGCAGCATTCCTCCTTGAGGGCTGCACAAAGACCTCCTTGTTGTAAGAAGAAAAGGTCTAAGCCTCTTCTGTTTTGCAGGACGACTTCAGCTAAGGATGCTATTGAGTCTTTAAGGTGTTTAGGTCCTGCTTGCAATTCCTGTAAATCCTTATCTATAGCAGCGCTCAATTGGGAATATTGTTTATCATTTTGTATGAGGGAGGCTATACCCGTCCCCGTTCCTACCGCTCCTAGGCCAAGGAGGACGGTCAGGGTTAATTCAGTAAGGGGTTCCCTCCTGGTCCTGAAATTGCCAGTACTTTTTCTTTCCCAGATATCAAGGAAATCATCGGCCTGGTGTATATTAATATGAGGGAAGAGAAAGACAGAAACGCAGTAATCGCGTTTTTTGATAAAAGATCGGGCATCCAGAAATGTAGTAAGGCCAGCAGAGCAGGCAAAATAAGAGCCGTCAGGAGCGGCCACATATTGCCACATCAGGTTGACAGGTATGGTGTGGTTGCAAATGCCTTCAAGCTGTTTGGGAGGAAGCCTGTTAGGTCCTAGGAGACAAATTCCAATGAATTGATCAAACTGTTCTGTTAGCCCAGTGGGGTCTTCTATCAAGGACCTCATTTCCTTCTTAAAGGCCCTGACTTCTGTGGTGCTCAGGGGAGCGTTCACAAATCCTATACCTCCCTGGGCCGAAGGAACCTCTCTTAAGGGATATAATTTAGGACTTGGGGTTTTAGTTCCCGGCAAAGGATAATTTCGGATATTTCTTTGAATTTGATCTAATTCCTTCCTAAAAGAGGAGAATGATTCTTTTTGGAGTCCAGGTGGGGTCAATCGAATTAAATCCTCCCGTACCCTGAGGGGCCCCCGGAGGAGCTGATGGGATTAAGTCCTCACCTTCCCTTTCCTAAAACCATGGCTTCTTCTTGGGGTGGGGATAAGTATGGAGGAGGGAGAGATAACAATGGGTCCCATTGCTGGGTCTTTAAAGTTTCCTCCTTCGTGTCCTTTACACTTGGACTCTTACTCAACATTATAGAAGCCCCGGAAAGCCATAGTCCTGCATATAGAACCTCCTCTGGATTAACAGGTTCTTTGTTATTAACCCACAAATTCAGTATTTGGCACACCCAATCTTCAAGGGAGCCAAATTTAGGCCAAATAGTGCCTCCACCAATGTCTTGTCACCCCAGACAAAGCAGCAATACCTTATCATCTTTTTCTTGCTTTTTCCTTTATATTTTGGCAGTTTGTTCCAATTACTTAATTCGTTTCCCAAGGGACTATCTACCGATATTCTCTGATCATTTTTTTCATTTCTCTCCGCGAGGGCTGGCTGGGACTGGGCCACACCCATTGAATTTGGACGGAATCTAAATTCTAAAAACACCCAAACACGCCAATTGTCGCCAATTGACTCCAGTCACCCTAGAAGGCCTAGCCAAGCCTACCTGTCCAGAGACCTAGAGTTTAAGACTCAGGGCCTCACAGAGTCCTATGAGCGACAAATCCCCCCAAGATTGCAAGAGTTTCCCAGCGAGCTCAAATTAGCCCGGGCATTTGAGCCGCAAGTCAGGGGCCTAGCCCTGCCTTCCATCAACATACATTTGTAAAAGGCCGGTCATCTTTCTCAAAAGGCAAGGTGGGAGTGGCCCCAAGTACTTGGGCGAAGTAAACCTTTAGATAAAGAAACTCTAGCCCCAGGAAAAAGCTTAGCAACAATCATAGTGTGGCCACAAATTAAAATAGTTATTTAAGGCAGTTCTACTTCTGGTCTATGCAATCACACCTGAACTCAAAACTCCCAGCAAATATTAGCTGCAGTCCCAAAGGATTTTATCTTCTACATCAGTTATCATTAATCTAGGACTTCAGATAAAATCTAGTTCAAGAATCACAGTAAAGGGTTTACAGCTTATACAACTATCTTTCTTATCTAAGTGGACAGTTTTAAATTTAACATTACACAGATCTTAAAGTTCACAAGTAACTGAACCAAACTTCATATAACTTATTGCCCAACAGAGATGACAAAAGGCATAACTCAGTTACAAATTACCCAATACCTCTAGAAAACACACCATCTAAGTAGGAAGGTAAACTATCCCATCTTAGTCCCTCAGTAACTTCTCAAAGAATGGAGGAGGGAAAACAGGGAACAAGTCTAGAGAACATAGAAAAGCACACGGGAAAGGCAGACTTCTTTCCTAAGGGTATTCACCGAATTCTTAAATGGCTTCAGTTTCTCTCATTTACTCATTTCTTGCTGCAGTCAAGGAATGAGGAGAGAAAGGAAATAAAAAGCTATCTTCTAAAGAATTTAATTTGCCTTGACCTAAAATTTTATTCCCCAGCCATCATTCCAAAGGTCTTTCTTGAAGCTGCAACCTGGCCAGGGTTGGAGCCCAGGAAAAAATCCTTTGTTGGCAGGGACATAGAACGCCAATCCAGAAAATAGAAACCAAGTGTGCTAAGAGCAAAAGGTTTTAGGACTAAGAAAATTAGGAGCAAAAGAGTTCCCACCTATAGGGTTAGGTAGGAAAGTGTGAGACAGACAGACCTAGCCTGGCTTACCTAGATTATCTCTCCATAAGCAGCTAAAAAAGTTTTAAGTTTTGCCCTGAAGCTAAGAAAAAAAAACCCAAGAGCAGTTTAAAATCCCGTCTTTGTAGACAGCCTTGTGAGTATGCGAAAGCGTAATTCTGAGGCTTCTACAATTAACACAAGATGACCAAATCAGGGAAACTGAGTCCCGTTTAAATGTATAGGACGAGCACACGTCCCGAGGGCTAGAAGCTGCGGCTTTAAGAGCCAGGTAAAGGTCTGGAAGGGGCACGGCCCACTTGTCCAAATTGCTAGCAAATTTCTATTTTAAAAGTTGGTGACAACCTTTCCGGAGATTTGAGAAGATTTAGATTGAGTCCCCAATCTCCCCACTGTACAGTAACCCCAAGGAGGGGGCAGGATAGGAGCATTTAAACGGCAGGTTGCCAAGCCACATGGGAGAGGTCCGAACCAGGCCTCGAGTTCTACACTCCCCACTCCCTGGAAGAAGGGGGAGGAGAGGCCAGAGCAAGGGTGGGGGAGAAAGAGATGCCATCTTACCCAGCGCAGTGCGTCTTGAATGGCGAGGGCTCCTCTGGAGATTCCACGCTGGAACTTGAAGGCGGGGCAGCTCATCTAAGCCTTCAAATCTTGCTGGGAGAGCAAAACCTGAAGGGAAGACTGCTTACCCCTGTCCAGGGAGTAGCTGCCGTGGGCAGAGACATTCTCTAAACTCACCCCAATTCAGTGACCTTTCTCCTCGTGGCTACAGCCTGACCATTAGAAACTCCATTGCACTTAACAGTGGAGTGGGAGAAGGGCTCAAACAGCTCCTCTTACATTTCTCCGGTTATCTCCCCAGAACAGAGCAAAGAGAGCGCTGGCCTGGGACCCCCGAGAAGGGTAAGGTCCCCAGAACGGCCACATGACCACTCTTTGGTCTGGGGTGGTGTTAAAGAGACACTTCCTCTCGTGTCTCACCAGTTCCTGCTGGAGAGCAGGACTATCTGGTGACAGGAAAAAAAGATTAGAAATGCATTGAGATGCAAAGAAAGGGCCTTTCTCTCTCCAAAGGATTTGGTTAGTGGGAGTTTCTTCAAGCAAAGCATCTGCTCCAGGAAAAGACTTTAGAGGCAGGGGAGTGTCTAGATCAAAGAAGCCTTTTCACCTGAAATGGAAGTAGGGTGAGACGGAACACAGATATTCTCCCCACTACCTTTAGAGATAGAGTGAGACCAAAGAAAGAACGCAGATTCTTCCCGGAAGAATACTGCTTGAACAGCTCAAAACCCAGATTGGTTCTGAGTGTGCCCCGAAAAGGTCAGGGTCCAGTTTGATCGCCAAATTATCTAGCTTCCGGTGTTTGTTGAGGTCTAGCTTTGGGGTACCTAAATGAAATTAGGGTTAAGGTCTAGTGGCAGGTTTGGGGTATTTCAAGCGAAAAAGATCTATGGACTGCGCAACATATTTTCTTTGGAAAGGGGCCACTGGTCAAACCAGACTGGAGTGTTTTGATTTTGTCCGCCTGCAGGCTGGGCGGACCAGTGGCCCTTATAAAAAATGGTTCTGAAAACCAAGGCCAGCACGGCCAGGGTACGGCTGTACTTGTAAAGGCTGATTGATACCTTGGTTATTTTTCCCTAATCCTTGTTGAGGGAGAAAACCCTGGCTTAGCATTTGTCTTGTGACTACAGAATTGGGGCTGTACATAATAATACCCATTTGTGAGAGAATATCTCTTCCCCATAGGTTAATAGGTAGATTAGGAACTATGTAAGGGCGGACAGTGCCCGTATTTCCCTCAGCGTCTTCCCAAATTATCTGAGGACCCGGGGGTAATTGCCGAACCTTGCCGTTGTTAGAGGCTCCTTCAATGACTTCATTAATTAATGCCCAGAGGGGGAAAACATTTACAACGTTTGGCCCTTCTCGTTTTAGGTCTCGGCCAACCTTCTGCCATTTCCCGGGGTGTATTTCAGGGCCATTTACAATAAACCAAGGACGGACCTTATCTATGTATATAAAGAATTTTATAAGGTCCTTCTTTTTTACTTTTATGCCTCTTTCCTTAAGATTTCCTTTAAGATCTTTAAGGAATATTTGTTCTTTAGATAAATACGATTCCATAGTACCGACAATCGCGAAAACTTACCTCTACCCTTACGGGGTTCCGTAGAGACCGTGAGTTCTCTCGCGGAATGCTCGGGAGCGATGTCGGGCCGAGGTCCACTTAGAGCCCCACGTTGGGCGCCAATTGTCCTGTCCGGCAGGACATCAACAGTGGGTCATCGAAGGGAACCAGGGCCGAGAAGGAGCAAAAGCTCTGTAAGACAGTGGTCTGTAAAGCCTACGGCTTGGGAACGGAATCGGAGAGACAGAGAGGCAACTCAAGCTTTAAGATGGTGAATGTCTCTGTTTAATGAATGAAAAGAGTTTAATTAAATAGGATTTCAGAGTGGGGGGTTACAATGAGAAGAATGTCGGACCATAGGTGTGGCGGAAATCCTAGAGTATACTGTTATCTAGGTTTTGGGTGGAGATGACCGATTTCTTGGGACACACATTATCTAATCTCAGGAATTTAGGGTGTATGCTAATCTTAGCTCTTTGTCTCCTGCGTCCAAGGACATGGCAATGTTCAAGGACATGGTCTCTTGGCATATCCTCAAGAGTGGTCTCTGGCATATCTTCAAGAGCATGGTCTCTGGCACCACTGTATTGTGCCTCGTTTATTACATAGTACTAAAGATATTATCTAGTACTAAGGATATAAATTTGTTGTTTAGAACTAAGACTATAGTTTCTATTAGACAACGAAAAGTTACTACGTTTCACCCTACTAAGAAGCTGCATTTTCCTAGCTAGGTCCACTAGTCAAAATCCTTTGATATGAGAAGCAATTAATCAAAAAACTTGCCCAAACTATATGTATTCCTTGTCCATAAATGGACATGGGTAACTAATGGATTGTGGCTCAGAAAGAGAAGCTCTCTATTTCCAAATTCTTTAAAGTCTAAAAAATATTTGTTCTTTTCATGAAATTAGGAAACAGTATCTTCTTATAATGTAGACTTGAAAATCTGGCATAAAGCATTTAATAGCAGTGTTAGAGAGAGCAGCACCATGACAAATTTCTTGGCTTCCCCGTGTCCCTCATTTTCTCCACTTCTCATTCCCTAGTGTTCATAATAAAAACAATGCAATAGTTCTTTCTCATAGATTGTTGTAATCCTACCACAGGTGAGAAACAACAGGCTACCAACTAAGAGCAGAATTTCTAGTCTCCCTCAGGGTTAATAGGAATTCCAACAGAGAAAATCATTTTGTTTTTTCTTTGCATAAACGTGTCATGAAATAGGAGAAATTGGACCAAGTAACCATCAATCCATTGCTGCAGTTAAATCCCTGAAAATGCATTCTCCATCCATTAATTAGCATCAAAGTAATATGTACTTGGAAGCTGTTCCTTTCACATCACAAAAAAAAAAAAAAAAAAAAAAAAGAGCAAATTTGATTCTTGTCTACAGAATTATGGCCACTATCAAAGGCTAGCCCTTGATCCCTATCTAGCACATCTCAATCCCAGCTTCAGGAATGCCTTTAACATTGTACCCATTTGGATTAAACCCAATATGGGTCAGGTTTGTGTTTAAAATGCAAATGCTCCTAGGATTCCTTTCATTCAATAATAGCAAATATATATTAAGCACCTATCATATGTAATATACTTTACAAAATGCTAGAAATCAAATTGTAAAAGAGTTTCTAATCCCTGATCTGAAGAAGTTTATTTTTTAGTCTGGCATATAACAAATAAGTATAATAGAAGGCAAGAAGTGATGGAACAAAGGAATATCAGGTCAAGTATTGAGAAATTTAAAGAGTAAAAGATAATTACTACCTAAGGGCAAGTTTGGAAGAGGTGTAACTCAGGGAAGGGTTCATAGAAGAGGTAGAATCTCTATTGGGCCATGAAGAAAGAAAAGGAATTCAACAAATCAGGACAGTCCTCTGGTCTGCCAAATTGGTGCCTGAGTAAAGATTCTCAGAGCTTGAAAGGGCTATCCAGTTATAAGGGATGGCATCAGCAAATGCACAAAAGTGGGAAAAGGGAACATGAGAACAGACATCAGATATTGGTCTAGTTTGATTAGAACATAGAATACATGAAAGAGAAATAAGACAAATGAGTTGGAATAAAATTATGGAGAGTCTTAAGTGTTAGAGTTAGGAATTTAAACTATATTCATCAATAGAAAGTCACTGAAGTTTTTTTTTAATAAACAACTGACATAATCATAGGTGCTTTTAAAGACTTATCAATTACGTGTAGCTCAGGGTGAATTCATTTGTTAGTTCTTAAGAATAGTTCCTGAAGGCAAGGCAGCAAATACAAAGATCCTATGTGAGAAAAGAATTTAGCATACTTACTTATCTTGAAACTAGATGGCTTTACAGTATTCCAGCTTGGGATAGGGATTCACATTAGCATGGATAATCATTTAGAATATTTGCACTTTACTTGTTACATTTGTTTGTATTTTTTATCTTTTACTGATGTCTACCATTGCTGATTTCCATCCCAGCCCCAATTAATGTAATCACATAAAGCTAGAAAACTCGTTTCATCAATTAATCAAAATAAATTTGGTATGAATGAATCTTTAATCAATTTTAAAGGATAATAACATTATTCTTTGGGTCATTGGATTAAAGCAGATGTCACACAGGAAGTTATTGGTTGAAAAAATCCAACCCATCTCTTGGACTATGTGTAACAACAGGCTAGCCAAGTGATGGTCAAAATGCAGCAGTGAAGAACTGATGAGAGAGATTTGCCTTGGGAAGGTTTTAGTTTCTTCCCTGCTCCCCCCATTAGATCAGACAGCAACCTTGTAAATCAGATCAGAAGATCTGTAGTTCCCAGTGTCACCAGACTCAGAAATTGTGTCCCTAAATCTACAGTGGCTAATGGCAATATTTGCAACAGCAATTTCAGTGTCTACATTGGGAATTGAAGGCATCAAACTGGACACACTGTGGAAAAGAACATTCTGGGTTCTGCAAGGGTACAATCGTTTTTTATATATGTATATACATACATATGGAGCTTTTATTGACATATAGACATATATAGCTATATCTCAATAAAAGCTCCATAAGGGTGGAAACCATATCTTGTTATAATATTTGTATTCCCCTCCCTCACCCAAGTGCCTACCATAATGCCCTATTCAGAGTAGCAACAAGAAGACAATGAATGAATGACTAGCACACATAGCACTTAGTATGTATCAAGTGCTGCGCTAAGTGCTTTATAATTACTATTTTATTTGAGCCTCACAACATCTGGGGTATATACTGATCTGGTTTCCAATGAAGTCACTTTCAATGCACATTCTTTCAAGAGTTTTTACAGCAAAGCAAGTTCACAACTCTGGTCCCTTCCATCAGTTGTGATGCATGAGTATTTTGGCCAAATAACCTCAACTTGAAATGCCCTCAGATCTGACCTTCATCAGAAACTCGGTGAAAAGATCTTGCTTCTGATCTGCCTCCCTATGGTAGCAGAACCAAAACTGTATTTTCATGGTCCAGACAGACTGCCTTACTCTCTGATCCTCACACACAGCACCCATCTCCCATCTCAGAACCTTTGTATTGCCTGTCCCATCACTAGAAAGCATTTCCTTCTCACCTGCCCTCATAAAATGTCTCTCTTCCTTCAAAACTGAATCCAAGTGTCATCTTCTATGTTTATCCTTTCTTGATTCTCAAACTCCCAAGGCACTAACTCCTAAATTACTTTATATTAATCTATATTTGCACTTTTGTATTTTTTTGTACATAATTAAACATTTATTTATGATCCATTAGAAGGCCACTCCTTGTGAACAGAGATTATTTCATTCATTTTATTTTTAATCCTTAAAACCTAGCATAGTGTCTGGCATAGTTTAGACACGATGAAGAGTTGTTGACTGGCTAGGAGAAGGGGCACTTCATGGCAGTGAGAAGGGTTGAATCTAAAAATAGTCTAGCTAAATACAGCACTAGAGTTTTGTTATATTCCTGGAAAGACCATAGATCCAGAAACCGGATAGAGAATAAGAAAATCATCTGAGAGAGGAAATTAGCAGATTTAACCTGGTAATTAGTATAAGATTAAACTTGAGGTATTAGTATGCAAGAATAACCTCTAAATGGAGATCCTTTGAAGAAAATATATGCCTTCAAATTATCTAGTATCCCAACTCAATAAATGTTCTTTATGAATGATGATACAGAATTCTGCAAAGTTCTCACTTTGGAATTCTTTTCAACATGCTTCTAAGATAAAACCTATCTTGTTAATTTACTAACTTTGTGCCCCTGGATAAATCAAGTTATTTCCAGCTTGAAATCTGTGATCCTATATTCTATGTTTTGTTAGGCAATGTCTGGGGAGAAAAGAAAGGGATAGCGATCTAGAGTAAGTGACAAACATGCACAGATCCATGAATAAAGAGAAATAGTTCAGTTTTCAAAAAGAAGAGTATGAGGAGGACCTACTTCCCTCTTTACACATTTTGCTTTAGCCTGGTCATAAGATAAAGAAATTGCAAGCATAATTGTTAAACTCTGAACAGCAAAAACCAAATCAGTCACTTTTAAAATCAAAATATTTTAAGTCAAGGTATTTTGCTTTTGACTTCAAAAGAATCCAGGTAAACACTAGGTGGCATTGTTAGCTATTATCCTGGTTCTATTCAACAGGAACCTTTTCATGTTGGACAAATAGTTAAGTATTTCTCTCCACTGAGCCTAAGTGTTGAGGAAATTCCAAGCACCCTCTGGTTCTCTGAAAATGGACAATTTTCTATCCCTATGCTCTTCCTCTCTTTCTCTGGGTTATTAAGATGAATAATATTCCACTACCTCTGGAATAAAGAACACTCACCCAATTAAAACCAACTTTAGAAAGCCCACTTCTGGCAAATCTCACCTCTTCCTTGATCTTGCCATAGTTCACTGAGTTCTAGTCATGTGACTTTAGCATAATGAAGTCAATCTCCACAGAAACAAATGAAATATTCTCTCTAGTATATTATTGTTTGACTTAACAGTTTTAACAAAAAGGCAATGATCAATATACAATAAAAACAACTGTAGCACAGCTCTGCTGAGCATAATCTTTCCACAAAACAAACAATTCCCATATAGTTCTAGTGTACCAATAGTTCTAGTGTAACTCCTGCATGGTTCATCCTTGATGTTGACCCCAACACTCACTCTCTGGGCTGACTCACTCGCCCCACCCTATATTCACATTAGGTTCCCAGAGAAAGAGCATCACCAAAGACTATATTCAAACAGTTTCATGTTCCTATAAATAATGAGTTATAAGGGAATGTGCTCGATATATTCATTGCTCACTGTTATATTTCTTGAGGTCTGACCATTTAAATAAGCTAAGACCCTAAAAATGATGATATATTTGGTCTTAAATATAATCATTTACTAAACAATAAGATGAATAATAATGGTAACATCAAAGGAAGTCCTATAAAGCTTATTGGAATAATAAATGCATCACAGCCCATATATTAACCTGGATCACATTCTCCCATTCATTATCAGTAAGAAAGAGTAGGTATATACGTACAAAAACCTAGCAGAGAAATAAGATAAGAAAAATCCACATGAACAGTGAGTTATCACAGCTCTGGAACTCTAAAATTTTGGTGTTATCTTTTTGTCTTAAAAAAATTCCCTATAAAAGTTCCTTGATAAATATAGTTCCTAAGTGAACAGATGCTTCTGCTGCTAAGCTGAGTTTAATCTACACTGTGCTTGACTACTACCTCATTGGGTGCAATGTCTTAAACAAAGTACTCATTCTTCTAAGTAACTACTTCCAATATGTTCCTCTGCTCATCTGCACTAATTCTTCAACATTAAATGTAGGTCCATCACCTCAAACTTCATATATAACTGATATCTTCAACTGAAGTAGTCTTGTGCTCTTTTAAAAAAAGACACTTATCCTAAAGTTGTCAGATTCTTCTTTTCCTTCTCCATCTCTCAAAAACAACAGGTGAATAAGAAATAGCATTTACCTGCTTATCTCAGCAAAAAAATACATAATAGAGAATATAATATATTCTCCCTATTCCTTTTTCCTCTCAAAAACAGAAATAGTGAGCATCCCAGGCTCTCACCAGACAAACTACTCAGTAACAAATGATAGTATATATTGAGAGATTTGTGGTCTTTTTTTAACAGAGTTCTGAAATTTTTCCTCTTTCTTGATTCAGACTCAGGGTCCTCTCCATGAACAACCCTACCTTAGCTTATGATTAGTATAAATGTTCAGCTTTTATGACCCAATAAAATACATCTGTCCCATAGTCATAGAACAGTTCTACTTTTCATATTTCCCCTATCATATACCTAAAAATTCTCCAATTCTTTATATCCAAATCACTCTAGCATATTGTGTTTTCTATTTGTTCCAGTATTCTATAGCTTATCACATGTAAATGAACAATTACTATCTCAGAATGCTGAGTAAGAGTTATTTTTTGTAATTACTTATTTTAAAGCTCTGAGCAGAATTTTATGCCAGATAAGTGGGATCACAAGGTAGATTTAGCTCAGGAGCTATTTTTCTCAGAAGCAGACTTATGTCTCAGTCAAGAGAATTGTCAAGATGTGATTCTTTTATACTAGGAAATATACAGTTCAGTTTGCTTATTGCTCTGAAGCACTATTCTTCAGGCTAAACATCTAGAGTTCCTACAATGTAAGCTCCTAAACTATGATCTCAATACAGAGATCTCACTTTCACAAACCACAATGGAACAAGTAGCATAAAACTCAATCTCAAGCCAGGATACCAACTCGGTGGAGAAGGAAAGGAGAAGAGGGCAGGCTCCTGGGAAAAGCTCACATGGGGTAACTAAATATTTTAACTAACTCTTCCTGTTGCTAAGTACAAAGTGCAGTGATTTCTTTTGCTGAGAAGCTACTAGTGTCTTCAGTACCTTCCAAACTTTTGCTCCATGTGCCTAGTCATTCTATCCTGATTTATAACGCTGATCTTTCACAGTCTTAACATCCCTTCTCTAAATGTTCTCCAGATTATTAACATTTTTCTTTAAATATACAACACCCAAAACTGAACAAATTACTCCAAGTGTAGTCTGACCAAGACTACCAACTTTAGATTATTCCTGAAAACCATGTCACTGAATAAGTATTATGGTATAATAAATAGCTACCTGATCTTAAAAGTCAGGAAGACCTGGATTCAAGATGTATCTTTGATTCATGTGACTCTGTACATGCTACTTTATCTCTGTGTCCTTTAAAACTATAAATTTTCAGAACAGTTGTCAATTTTAAAGTCCGAACCTTTTAAGAGTTTTAGCCCTTTACAGCCAATCTTCATTGGTATAGAATTTCTTAAGTGAGAATTCCTTCCACCAATGAAATCCTAACTACCCACAGAAGGAGAAAAAGAGAGAGAGACAGAGAGAGAGAGGTTATTCAACATAACCTTAACTTACATTTGCTTTTACAATTGCCACTTGACATTATTTCTTTATATTTTTTATGCAGTCCAAAAAACAAAAACACCCAAATCCTCACATCTTCTTTAAGAGAAATAATCCTCTCATGTTGTACTTTTGATATTAATGTTTGTGTAAGATTTTACATTTATATTTACTAAATTTCATCTTATTATACTCACTCTAATATGATTCTAACCATTATCAAACTTCCTAGATATCCTTGTCAACTTTATGTTATTTGTAAATTTGAAAAATATACCATCTATCCACTGATTAAAGTCAATTATAAATCTGTTAAACAGGATAGGGGCAACCAAACACAAATGCAAAGGTTGCTCTATTAAAAAGACACCTCCCTTTCAGTTGACATCCAACCATTATTAACCATTCAGCAGTTCTAAAACAGTGATTTATTTTTCTTCCTCCACAGCTGTCTCTGAAGAGAGGAGAAATTGATAGTAGTTCCATTTCAGGTATGAAAAACAGTATAAGCAGGGCCAAGTGTTCTTCATTAATTACTTTTCCAGTTTGGAATACTTTCCCCAGCTGCTAAAAAAAAAAAAAAAAAAAAAAAAAAGAATCTATGTTTTAAATTTATATTGTATATTTATAATTGATAATATATATTATGTATAAATTTAAGCACATATGCCTAGCATATGCCATAGGATTATTTTATATAGTCATAGAAACAGAAAATTTCAGATTGTAAATTTTTTCATATTCTATTTTGTTCCATTTCATGTATTCTCATCAGTCAAAAACTTCTCTTCAATTGCCGTTCATCAGCCACATCATTGGTAGATTTCTGATAAGACTTCTAACTTCCCCAAATAATCCTAACTGTTGTCATTATTGATGATTTTTTTTTATTGAGCTTTAGTAAAAATCTGCAAATGCAAGTTTTCCAGGGCCAATATGAATTTTGTTTATTCAATTTCCTTCTTATTTCTGAATTCTCTTAAGTAGACACAATGATTTATGAAATTCCAGGACAAATATTAATCGATTGTCCTATGTTAAAGAAGGGAAGGAAAAGCATTTCCATTTATACAATGTACATCTAGCTTTGAACAGTAGGAAATAGGTAAATAAAGAGAACTTGAGATCTAATCTTCAAAAAGCTAAATAAATAGGAACCCAGAGATTTACTTATCGTGGCCCTTATTATTGGCAGCTTAATGATATAAACAAAAGTGGAATTGGGCTATTTGTTGAAAAAGGTAAACTATTTATTTACCTGTCAAATGTGATCATTCTCCAAGTGTTAAGCCTTGGTCTTTAGGTTTTTATCTACATTCTCTGTCTTCAAGATTGTTCTAATTTCATAGCTTCAATACCTTTCTAGCCCTAAAATTTCTCCTTCACTTCCAAATAAACACATATTCTTAATTACTTGTTGGATATTTCTTCTCAAATGGGCCACTTTCACCTCTAATTCCATAGGTCTAATGACATACAGAGTTGTGATCTGTGAAAGGAAAAGAATCACATATAGATGAAGCCATATACTCAAATAAGTATACATTATAGAAAAACAAATAAATATTTAAACAGGCAGATAGATACATGCAACATTAAAATTGTTCATACACATGTATTTGTGCACATATATAACATATTAGGCCATTTATTACTATGTAATAGTAAAAGTATATAAGTATTATAGTATAAATATATAATATTTTATAAGCATTATAACATATGTTATAGTATAATATATATTACATTATAATTTATACTATAACAAGTAGTATAGTAGAGTAGAAGTATATATTATGGCATATGTTACAAATATAGCATAATGTATAGTACAAATATTATAAATGTAATATAAAATATAATTATATATTATAGCATTATATATAGCATAAATACTATATATCTACCATGTGTAATATATATGGTATAGAATAAACATTTATTAATATAAATTAATGTAATAAGTGTATATTCTAATACATATATGTACAAGTATATATTATATACTATAAATATAGTATAATATAACCTATACAGTATACTATATATATTATAATGCAATATATTCTATAATATATATGCATACGACAGATTATGAGACAGAAAAGTAGAGTCAAAAATGAAGGAAGAGGAAGAAAAAAGGCTAAAACTGCAAAACAAAGGGGGTGTTTACAAACTAGTGGGCTTAAGAATAAATCTCAGTTGTAGACAAAGAGTAGAAAAAGATCCTAAGACAACCCAAATGCTTCGTTTCACAAATGAGGAACCTGAGATTCACAGAAAGAAATGTCTTTCCCAAAGCCACAAAAGTAGTAAGTGTCACAGGCAGGATTTGAACTCAGTTTCTCTGAGTTCTTTCCACCATACAACACTGTTTCTTTCTAGTCCTAGATGCCATTTACAGACAACATATTATTTAAATATTGATATAATTCTAAATATATATAAATATATTATTCTAAATAACTGACCATTACCATCAGTGCAATTCTTATGTATTGCTTAAACACATAAAATTCCCTCAATAGACTAGAGCAAATGATTATATTCTCTTTTATTCTTTTTAATAGTATTTTATTTTTCCAAATACTTACAAAGATAGTTTTCAACATTCACCTTTATGTCCCAAAATTTTCTTCTCTCCAACCCTCTGCAAGACAGTAAGCAATCCACTAGGTTAAACATGTACAGTTCTTCTAAGCATATTTCCATATCCTTCATGCTGTACAAAAATAATCAAATCAATAAGGAAAAACACAAAAAAGAAAAAAGCAAACAACAAAAAGGTAAAAATGCTATGCTTTGATCTGCCTTCAGTCTCCATAGTTCTCTGTGTTGAGGTGGATGACAATTTCTACCAAGTCTATTGGAATTGTCTTAAATTACCTCACTGTTGAAAATAGCCAAGTCCATCGTAGTTTTTCATCACATAATCTTGCTGTTACTGTGTACAATATTCTCTTTGTTCTGCTCACTTCATTCAGCATCAGTTCATGTAAGTCTTTCCAGACTTAAATCAGCCTATTCAGCATTGCTTATAGAACAATAACATTCATATACTATAACTTATTCAGTCATTCTCCAAATGATGGTCATCCACTCAGTTTCCAGTTTCTTGCTACAATAAAAAGGGCTGATACAAACATTTTTGTACTTGCGGGTTCATTTCTCTTATTATCTCTCTGGGATATAGATCTAGTAGAGACACTAATGGTTCAAAGGTTCAAAAAATGTCCAGTTTTATAACCCTTTAGGCATAGTTGATTGGTTCTATTCTTGACATAACTGTTTCTGGTTTCTGGTTTCAGGGTCTAAAGATCTGGTTCAAATACTGCCACATAGTACCTGTGTGCCATTGGAAACACACTCAGTCTCTCTTAGCCTCTATTTCCTCACTTATAAAAGGAGCTGTTTGAGCTAGATGAACCACTAAGTTCTCTTTTAGCTTTAGATCTATGAGCCTATGATCTTTTATGTAACCATAACCTAAGTAACTATTGCTTCCTCTACCCACTGCCATAAAGGAATGCAAATTTTCTTTCCTCAAAAGACAACAGCTATGTTTTATTCTTCATTATTTTATTCTTTATGTGTAAGGCAAACTATACATAGTATACAAACACTAGTTGGTTGACTGAGTGAACCTTACCTTCAAATTCAAACTTCTTTGCAAAGCTGAAAAAGCAAATCCATTCAACAGTTTCAATTCAACAAATATTTATCAAGTGCCCACATTGTGCAATGCACTATACAATATATCTGGGGGTACAAAAATTATACAAGATGCAGAGTCTACCTACAAACAATTTACAATCTAGTAACTAACATAAGGCAATGCAAAAATAACTATTATGTGAGTTATAATACGATAAATACATTGAAGTGTGCCAAACAAAACAAGGTGATTTATAGCAGTAGTGAAGGGAAGGTTGTTCACGCATTCAAGAACTCATGGAGGCAATAATATTTGCACTAGACCTTATTTAACAGGTAGAAAAGTGGAAAAGACCATTCCAGAATGGTTGAAAATTTGTACAAATATGTGGAGGGATAGAAGCTAAGATAAGACTGGAGACTTGCTAAGTATCAAGATTGTTTATTATTCAGATAACATAAAGGTAGTAGAATGAGCTAATGTTGGAGTAAGATTGTAAAGGTCCTTGAATATTGGGTTAAGGACGCTGCTTTGCTTGACAAATAATAGAAAGCTACAGACCAACAATATTTTCACTTTGACGACTTAATCCTCAACTTCTTAATTTATGCAAGGATTAGATGTCTGCACTGCAAGAAGAATGCAAATAACTAACCACAATTCCAAATGGCCATCTCAGTTTCTAAAACAACATAACACTAATAACTGAGAGAGAGAGTTTTCTTCATTCATGATAATTTATGGTCTACCTTCTGGTATGGTTCTCTTTTCATACATATCATAAATGTCTTTTTTGTTTCTGTCTATGTGGAATCCTATATATTGCCTCATGTCCCCCACTAAGGAAATCTAACTGTACACCAGTTTCATCCATTTTAATGTCACTTTGGTACGATCTTACTCTAAGGAGAAAATAAATTCATTGAAGGATTTCTGGTCTGATATAATTTAGAAAAGTAAAATCCTTACAGAGAAGCAAAAAAACTGAAAAATATGTTTTTCCATAATGGTAAAGAATTTAGCAGATGGTGAATGAATCAAAATATAAGAAATCTGATCTTGTCACCAACCTGAAGGGCCATTAGCAAATCTCTTAATTTCTAATTGATATCATAAAACAGAATTAGAACTTAGTGCTAATATATAGTAAATACTTAATAAGTGTTCTACCCAGTCTATCTAGTTGCTTTGCTGATTTTGTAATATATCTATAAAATGCTCCAAGTTCATCAGAAGGGGCAGTTTCGACGTAGTAATGGTCCCACCAAGTTCACATTCCAAAGGAGTATTGTTGTACTTGAGCTATTGTCTCTGATATTTTGTTATTCCATCCTGGAGGCCATTCTTTGCTCCTACAGTACTCAAAGCTGAACCATCAAGGATTCACAAGATCATAAACTCCTATTTCCTTCATCTAGAATCAAAATATTGAAGTAAAAGCTTGAGATTCATATACATGGGCCATATATTGGCCACTACAGGAAGGCCCGAGGTTTTTCCCCTTTTATATTCTCTTCTATCATCAGATCACCAAAAGAAAGAAGTCAGCCCCAAAAAAGGTCAAGGTTCTGGTCTGGTCTATTAGTACCTAATTAATTCTCTCCTAATTCTGGCTACACATTCAGTCAAAGGGGTTCTTCTTCCCAGTATTTAGCAAACTGAAGTAAATTTTAAAGTATTTATATTTACTCCTCATCTCTTCAAGTTAGTTCTATTACATATAATCACAAATTTCCCTGATGCAGCCACCCAATTTCTTCTACATGAGGAATTTCAACATTTCAGCATGAGGATATCTGATCATAAAGAACTGATCATTGAACAATCCTCATTTACATTTAATAAATCACTCATCTATCATTTATTAAGCATCTATGATGTTTCAGGCACTGTGCCAAACCCTATTATTGTTGACCTTCATCTTTAAATTTCTTTTTTTTTTCTTTTGGGTATTTTTTTGTAATCTTAAACTTCAATACAAAGTGAGAAAAGAAAAAAAATTGCCATGTGCATGAGACAATAAAAAAAGATTCAATGTAAAACAATAAGTTTCCATTTCAAGAAAACCTAAATAATACATATTATATATATTTTTTTAAACTGCCTACCTTTCCTCTGCTTTCTTGTTGGTTTTATTTTATTCTTTACTGTACATTTTGTACTTTATTTTTTTCCTTCCCTATACCCACCCTAAAGGAGACAACAATTAAGCAAGAATACATATAGACATATGTATATGTAAATATATATATAACTATATATAAATATACACATACATACACATATATATGTGTGTATATATACATTCATAAACATAAATGTAAGACCTTACTATGTTTATTTTCACTATCATTTGTTGCCCTGAAGGTGGAAATCATCTTCTTTCATAGATCTAAGTCCTTCCGTATTTTTCTAAATCAACTAACTTATCACTTCCTACACCACGACAGTATTTGAACCCAATCAATCACATACTATTTAAGATATTGTCTATGAAATTTTTTTTCTGAATTTTCTGCATTCCTTCTGTTCTTAATTATTTTTACAAGAAAATTTTAATTTAAAATAATCAAAATTATCCTTTTTATGCCTAAACAATACTCTCCTTTATAATATAATTTAAGGTCTGATATTGGGGAACCTACTTTCTAGTTTCTTTTAAGTTCTGAACTTTTGCTCTCCCAAATGAACTTTGTTATTATTTTTTCTTACTCTGTAAAATAAATTTTAGTAAATTAATTGGTATGACATTGAGCAAATAGATTGATCAGGTAAAACTATTATTTCTAAAATCATGCTGGTTTAATCTACCCATGAACAATAAATAACTTTATTTATTTAGATTTGAGTTTATTAGTATAAAAAGTGTTTTATGTTTAAGTTCCTATAGTTCCTATGTCTGTTTTGGCAAATATGTGCTCAAGTAATTTATTCTGTCTAGGTATTTAAATGGTCTAAAGCTGTATTGAATAATATTTATGACACATAATATAGTTTTTCTGTTTTTTCACCTTTGATTAAATCTATTTTAATTTTAACTTTGAAATCATAATTAATGTACCTGCTTTTTACATAATAAATTCTATTTCTATTCTTTATTATATTTCCTGAAAACAACATAGTTTTGAATTCAAATTTGTAATCTGCTACACATTTTGATTTCATAGGTAAATTTCTCCCATTTACAATAAGCTACCATTATTTTTTGTGTATTTTTCTCCATCGTATTTTCCCTTATTATCCTTCTTTCTTTATATACCTTATCTCTTCTTACTCTTCTACTTAATCCACTACTTTGCCCTTCTAAACCAGAACCAACCCAACCCTCTAAAAATCCCTTTTCTTTGAGTTCCAAATTTTCTCCCTCTCTCCTCTCCTCATTAAGAAAATAAGCAATTTGATATAGGATATATGTGTGTGTGTGTTTGTGTGTGTGTGTGTGTGTGTGTGTGTGTGTGTGTGTGTGCATTCAGGGTCAGCAAAGAGGTCCCTGTAATCTCTTCCAGACCTAATGTTTGAACCCCTTACTGTCTGTGGGCTGACAACTACTGCCAAACTCATTCAGTTGCCCCAAGGACCAAATCGGTCAGTTGGGGCTAAGCTTGCACTGACACAGCCTGCAACTGTGTTCTACTCTCATCTCTATGTGACAAACCTTTCCTGTTGACCTTTTAAGGTGTATTAGGCTGAAAAATTATTTTACCCCACCCTTTTATGCATTCTGCCACCAGAATTCATTTTGAGGTATTATTTTAAATTGTTTCTGGGGGATTCAGAAGAGTTCAGGCAAGTCCCTGATTTTTCTGCATCATCTTGACGTTGCTTCTCAAGCTGACATTCTAATGAAACAAAACAATACCAAAAGAAGCTGAAGAGTATTTGAACATTGCAGAGGAAGTCTATAGCAAGGAAAAAAATGAAATAAATACATGTAAATTAAAAACTTTCACTCTCTCTTAATCATTCCTTTTTTCTTATTCTATACTTTACAATCCAGCCTATTCAAAGTAATTGACACATATTAAAGACACTATTATGTCTTCTCCAATACAGTCCCTCATTCAATTCTCATAATATTTCATCTTTGAAGATATACAGCCTCTTTCCAAAAATCCAAAATATTAAATCATATCCATGATTTACAAACTCCAAAGTAAGTTAAATATCTATGAAATTATGCATAGCATATAGAGTGAACTTTCCTTAGTCCAAGACCTACCAAAAAGAACAATAGATAATTCTGGAAAAGTCTTCCTATCTTAAAAGTTATTTCCCCCTGTTTTTAACTATTAGTAATAATTCACCTGATCTTTAATTTTGTCCTAATTTCTAACTTCCTCTTTAGCCTTTATGAGGATAAAATGCAGCAAGATCAAAGTGAGATGCTATTTGTATTGATATATGTCTCCAAGCTCAATTTATTTCTATTCTTTTTGACAAAGATTTCACATTTAATTCACAACCAATTCACACTGGAACCATATGGAAGTTATAAGCAAAATAAAGCAGGATGATTTTTTTTTACAGTAACTAACATTTTGTAGCACTTATAAGTTTGCAAAGTACTTTGCAATCTCACACTATAAAATAAGTGCTATAATTATTTCCATTTTATAGATAAGGAAACTGGTGCTATAAAATTTTATTCCTATGTTTCATTATGTTAGTCAAGTCCAGAAAGCAAAAGAAAAAATAGTAGCAAATTGCTACTATTTTTTATCATTAGCAAGTTTTCCTTTAGAAATTTTTTGAGAAAAGAAATCTATAACTAGTTATCAAAATGAGATTTTTTTTTTTCCTTACTGAGCCTTAAAGAATTTCACAGCTGAAAAAATAGCTCTCTGAGGAGCTCTTTGATATGGGATATCTCCTCAGAGGTTGTGTAGTGCAGAGCTTTGTAAATATTTAACACTTTGTGTTATGAATGTAATATAATGAATGTGATTATTTTTAATTCTTAGAAATCATATATCTGAAGTGACTGGAGATCATTTAGTTCAACCCACTCATTTTACAGAGGAAGAAACTAGGACCCAAAGAAGTTAAATGACATTTTTTTCTTTCTTTTTAAAAGTTTTATTGAACGTTATTATTTGTTTTACAAATTTTGCAGATTATATCCTTTTCTTGACAGCAATACTGTAAAAGAGAAGAAAAAGAAAAAAAAGGAATGCAATTAAGGAAATTAATAATATAGTGATCTCATCTGAAGATACATAAAACATACCATATTTGTAGTACCCTCCAGCTTCTCTATTTTAAAGTACTTTTAGGTAATAGAAATTTAATTTCTTTCTCCACTGGAAAAAAAAGAAAAAATTCCTTATAAGATATACACATCTATTAATATAATCATGTGATTTTGATATAATAACATAACAAAATTTTGTTCTTATGGTTGAGTTATTTTTCACTCATGTCCTACTCTTTGTAACCCTGTTTAGAATTTCCTTGGCAGAGATACAAGAGTGGTTTGCCATTTCCTTCTCCAACTCATTTTACAGATGAGAAAACTGAGATCAACAATTTAAGTGACTTGCTCAAGGTCACATAGCTACTGTCTTAGACCAGATTTGAATTCATAAAGATGAATCTTCAAGACTCCAGGCCCAGTATTCTAACCACTATGTCACCTAGCAGTGGATTAAGTTTAAAAATCAACCTTGAATTCCTTGTATAACTTAAGCATAAGTATGGTGTGTAATTTTTGTGATATTCAGTTTTAACCTCTTTGCTAATCTTTTATTTGAAATTTCCACATCAAGGTTTATTAGAGATATTAGTCAAAAGTTTTCTTTTTCTATTTTGACTCTTCCTGGTTTACACATCAAGACCATATCTGTGTCTTAGAAGTTAAGTGGAAATTAGATAGGATTCTTTCTTTAGCTACATTCACAAATAATTTATATCATATTGTAATTATTTTTTTTTGAATTGTTAATAGCATTCACTTCTGGATCTGGTCCTAGGTTTCCCCTCCTCCTTCCTTTGGAAAATCATTTATGGCTTGTTCAATTTCTTCTTCTCAGACTGAATTTTATAATTTTCTATGTATTATTCTTTAAGTTTGGATATTTTATATTTTTGTAAATATTCATTTCTTTATATTGGCAGTTTTATTGACATGTTACTGAACAAAATCATTTCCAATGTTATCCTTTCTTCTTTATTTGTCATAAATTCTCCTTTTCTATTTTTTGTGCTGATAAATTGGTTTTAATTTGTTTTGTTCAAACTAGATAATGGTTTATTGATTTTATTGAGCTGTATTTATTAATTTAATGGCTTGACTTTAATTTTATGAATCTTGCCTTTGATTTTCAAAATTTTTTTAGTGTTTAATATGAGTTTTTTAATTTGTTAGTTCTCCAGCATTTTAGCTGCTTTTCTAATTCATTGATATGTTTTTCTCTCTTTTGCTAATATATGTGTTTAGAGATAAATTGTTCCATGAGAATTGTTTTAGTTATATTTTTAAATTTGGGGAATGTTATCTTATTGTTTTTGAATAATTTTCAAATTACTTGTCATTGAAATCATTTCTTCTTTGGTCTAATAGTTCTTTTTTTCTGTTTTTATAACTTTTATTCTTTTTTTTATAATTATAACTTTTTATTGACAGAATCCAAGCCTGGTAATTTTTTACATTATCCCTTGCATTCACTTCTGTTCCGATTTTTCCTCTCCCTCCCTCCACCCCCCACTAGATGACAAGCAGTCCTATACATGTTAAATATATTACAGTATATCCTAGATACAATATATGTGTGCAGAACCAAACAGTTCTCTTGTTGCACAGGAAAAATTGGATTCAGAAGGTAAAAATAACCCGGGAAGAAAAACCAAAATGCAAACAGCTTACATTCATTTCCCAGTGTTCTTTCTTTGGGTGTAATTGCTTCTGTCCATCATTGATCAATTGAAACTGAATTAGATCTTCTCTGTCAAAGAAATCCACTTCTATCAGAATATATCCTCATACAGTATCATTGTTGAAGTATATAATGACTTCTTGGTTCTGTTCATTTTACTTAGCATCAGTTCATGTAAGTCTCTCCAAGCCTCTCTGTATTCATCCTGCTGGTCATTTCTTACAGAACAATAATATTCCATAACATTCATATACCACAATTTACCCAACCATTCTCCAATTGATGGGCATCTGTTCACTTTCCAGTTTCTAGCCACTACAAACAGGGCTACCACAAACATTTTGGCATATACAAATCCCTTTTCCTTTTTTAGTATCTCTTTGGGGTATAAGTCCAGTAATAGCACAGCTGGATCAAAGGGTATGCACAGTTTGATAACTTTTTGGGCATAATTCCAGATTGCTCTCCAGAATAGTTGGATTCGTTCACAACTCTATCAACAATGCATCAGTGTCCCAGTTTTCCCGCATCCTGCCAAAATTCATCATTATTTTTTCCTTTCATCTTAGCCAATCTGAAAGGTGTGTAGTGGTATCTCAGAGTTGTCTTTACTTGCATTTCTCTGATCAATAGTGATTTGGAACACTTTCATATGAGTGGAAATAGTTTCAATTTCATCATCTGAAAATTGTCTGTTCATATCCTTTGAGGTCTAATAGTTCTTTAAGGGTAAATGATTTACTCTCTAATTAATTTTTATTTAATGTAGTTTTAATGTATGATTGATACTGCAGAACACATGTAACATTTCTGCATTTCTGCATTTCTTTGTGAGGATTTTATGTCTTAGCACATGACCAATTTCTGTGCCTGGCCTTAATAAATGCTTATATCCCTTCTTCCTTAGATGTCAAACATAGCAGCATAGGTGGGAAATAATCATATTTTGTTCTATTTCCATGCAGTAACTATCAAGGGTCATATCAATTTTTTTTTATTTTATTTGGGTCTTCATTTTTTTTTTGCTTTTTTTTTTGTCTTTAGATTTATTTAGGGCTAATAGAAGTGAATTGATTTTCTTTTTTAGCTTTTATAGCTTTTACTTCTATGTAGCTTTATTTTTATTATGGCTTTCCTTTCTATTTCTTCTTTATTTAGCTACTCCTTTAAGAATCTAGAAGCTAAGTTGTTTAGCACATTCATGCTAAGTATTAAAAAATCAATTCATTATCTCTATTACCTTTCAGCAAAGTATAGGGTTTTTTCTCTTTTATTTAAGTTTGGTTTTGCTATTGACTTGAAATCAATTCATTGTCTCTATTACCTTTCAGCAAAGTATAGGGTTTTTTCTCTTTTATTTAAGTTTGGTTTTGCTATTGACTTGAAATCAATTCATTGTCTCTATTACCTTTCAGTAAAGTATAGGGTTTTTTCTCTTTTATTTAAGTTTGGTTTTGCTATTGACTTGAAATCAATTCATTGTCTCTATTACCTTTCAGTAAAATATAGGGTTTTTTCTCTTTTATTTAAGTTTGGTTTTGCTATTGACTTGTGTTCATAATTGCTACTTAATTTTTGTGTCTAACTAGTAATATTTTGCTCCAACTTCTTGTTTTATTTGTTTCAATTATATTCTTTCTTATAACAAATTGTTGGATTTTGCTTTTTAAATCCATTATGCTAACTTCTTCCATTTTATGGGTGAATTCATACCATTTAAACCCAGTTATAATAGGTTATTATTATTTTCCTCTTCCCCATTCTATTTTGTTGCATTTTTTCTTATTTATTCTCCTGGATCTCTCTTTAAGATGTTACCCCATTTTTCCTTTTTAACAACTTCTCTTAATAATCTCCTCTCTAAGCTTAGAGTTTGTGATGCTTATAACCAATCCCTCCCTGTATCCATCCTGTCTTTTATATTCTTCTTTCCCCTCTTCTAGTCCAAATGTATATCTGTTAAATTGAATATATTCTTATATCAAACTCTGTGTATGTGTTTTGCTCTCCTCTGACAAGTTTAAGTGAAGCTCAGATATGACCCACCCACCCCACATCCATTTCTCCCATGTTTCTATATATTTCTGCTTATATTCTTTCATCATGTGTTAATAAGCTCCCTATATATCCCTTATTTTCCCTAATGCATCCTTTTCCCATCTCCCCTTTTCCCCTTACATCATACATACAGAACATAACAAAATAATTTATGAGGTTTCTACCTCAATTGAATACCTCAGTAACTTAAGAGGGATCTAAAACATCTTAACAACCCTTCCAATTTGAAGATATATAATTCTTTCTTATAAAGTCTCTTCTAATTGTTCATCTACATTGACCTTTTTTCCTTTTGTCTTCTATATTTGTGTTTCAAAATTCCTTTTCAGTTCCAGTTTTTTTTTTTTCATTATGAATGTTTGCAAGTCCTCTATTTCATTAAAAATCCACTTTTCTTTGTAAGATTACCCTCAGTTTTGTTAGTTGGATTATTCCTGATAGTAGATTTTATTAATCTTTTGATTTTGGGCACAAATCATTCCATGTTTTCTGATCATTTAAAATAAATCTGCTGTGATTCTCATTGGGATTTCTTAACATTATTTTTTTTTCTTCCTAGCTCTTGTTTTTCTTTTATATAAAAGCTCTGATGTTTGGGGGAAATTTTCTTTTGGAACTTTCTTTCAGACATGGAATTAGTAGATTGTTTTTCCTTGTATTTCACATTGTCCTCTTTTTCTAATATGTCTGAGCAATTTTCTTTGATGATTTCTTTAAAAATTATATGCAAGGTCTTTTTTGTCATAAATTTCAAGTATTCAAATGACTCTTAAATTATGTCACTTTGATCTACTTTCCAATTCAATTTTTTTAATATATGATAGATTACATTGTCCTTTTTTCTTAATCTTTAGCCTTTATTTTAATAATTCTTGGTTTTTTCCTGGAGTTATTAATTCCTATTTGGTACATTCTGATTTTAAGGAGTTTTTACCAGGTTGAGGTTTTGTAAATCTTCTATTAAACTGTTGGTTTTTCTCCAAATCTCTTCTCTATAAATTTTATCTACTTTTTATATCTTTTTTTAATGTTTGCATCAATTTTAAAGAAATTATAATAATTCTTGTGACTAAATCATTTATTTTTCCTCTTGCTGTAGATTGTAGATCTTTTCTAGATTGTAGATATTTTGAGTCAACTTGCTCTTCTGAGTTTGTGTTTTAGCCATCCCTGGCTTTATAAAAGTGTTTTGGTGTTCTGGAAATTAAGGTATTGAGTTCTAGGTCTTCCCTACTCTGGGAATCAGAGTTGAAACCTTTCCCTTGTCCAAGGTGGTTTTCTTTAGGTCAGATTTTCCCTTTTATCAGTGGTAAGACTAAATTAAGGGTTTTTTTTTTTCCACCTCAAACACCAAATTTTCCTCTCTTTGGATCTCTATCTTAATTAAAACTCTTTTCACTGAAGAAAGAGACATGAGGCCTTTTCTTTTGTTTTCCTCTAGTGGAAGAGAACTAGGTGCAACTAAACAGAACAGTGAGCCTGTATTCAGGAAACCTTCCTCCTGAGTTCAAATCTGGCCTCAATCATTTATTAGCTATGTGATACTAGGCAAGTCACAACTTTTTTTGCCTAAGTTTCCACATCTATAGAGTGAGCTGGAGAAGTATATGGCAGACCACTCCAATGTCTTTGACAAGAAAACCCAAAATGGAATCATGAAGTGTTGAAAACAACTGAACAACAATAGCAACTGCCAAAGAGAACAAGTTGAGGCCTTTTCCTTGAAAGGACGAGGAAATTAATTTTTATTTACCTGTTTTTCTGTCCCCAATTTTTCCTCCTGTGAAATAAACAAAATATTCCTGGGTACTCACTTAGTTCTCAGATGAATTGATCATTAAATTATGAGATTATGAAAGGGATACAGGCATACTCAGTTCTTTAGGTAATCACCAAGAAAGATAACACTTGGCAGCAGAATACAGAATGTAATCATGCTTTAATAACCACAAAAAAACATAGAAAGTATAGAGACAAGAAACCAAAGGGAGTTTTGATCTGATTTTTCTTGTGCAACATGATGAATATGGAAATATGTTTAGAAGAATTGCACATGTTTAATCTAGATTGGATTATTTGCTGTCTTGGGGAGGGAAAGGAGGGAGAGAGAAAAAAATTACAACACAAATCAAATATTTACTTATAATAAATCATAATTTTACAACTCCTACATTCAGTTACATAACTCTATAGAGGGTATCAATCTACAAATTAAGAAGCATTGATCTAGTCCAATTCCTTCTTTTCTTTCAGATGAGAAAACTGAGGTTCAAGTGACTTTTCTAAGATTATACAGGTAAAAAATTTCAAAGGTTGGAATTGTCCCCAGTCTTCTGCCTCCAGAAACGGTATTCTTTCCATTGTGGTAGTTACTAAGACCCTGACAGAACACTTAAAAATGTTCATGATTGACCGTTAACCTAAAATGATACCAAATTTCCCACATTCAGTGAGTTTACGGTGCTGGTTGGGCTTCCATTGTGTTTTGAGCTTCATCACAGATGCTGGACAGATAAGAGAAGAAGAGACTCAGACAGCAAATCCATAATGCGCTTGGAGCTTTTCCTAGATAAATATTTTACACATGAGATAATGTCATTAGTCACTGTTTATTGAACAAGAAAGGAAAATACCTGTGTATGGTAGGTAAGCCTAAGCATATTTACCCATACTACAAGAACTGTATTCTTATAAACAATGAGACTTCATTGGCCACAGAGTTCATGATCTCACTTTCACCAGACCATGGGATAAAAAAATTATCAAGCTGTTGACATATCATTAAAATAGTATTATTATAAATGTAGCATTTTATGCATTCTTTCTCCTTAATACCTTCTCAATCATTCAATCTCAGTGCCTACTGTCTGAGCTACTGTGTTCTTCTCTTTCTCCAAGACCTATAATGTAGCAGTTTGTCTCCAATTAAAAACAAGTTATATTTCTATGGCACATTAAGCACTTTCCTTATAACAGTGCTATGAAATCGCAAGTATGATTATCATCCTCTTTTCATAGATCAGAAAACTGAGGCTCTGATAATGAATTTCCTATGATCACATAAAGGAAACAGGATTCAAACTCAGGTATTCAGAAACCAAGTCCAGTGTTCTACTCATTTTACTACCTTTGCTCTCAAAACATTGCCTTTCCCTTTCACTCTTTTTTCTTAGTTAGTAGGCTACCAGGCTCTCCTACATTGAAGTTTAGATATAGTTCAATATATAAAAATCCCAACTTACAAAAAAGAAAAAAAAATAGAAGATGATGATTTATACCCAAGGATTCTTCAGATTAAATAGGACTTACCTATCATTGGATTTCTTGCTTATAGTACATGTAAAGCATAATTAAATTTATAGATATCTTGGCTTTTCGTGGACACATCTATTGTGTGGTTCACAAGCCATCATCCTCTGTAGTCATCAGAAGACCAAAAAAAGGCAGGAATGGAGAGAGGGGGAAATCTATACAAAGAAGATGCTTAATAAATGATACTTAACTAAATTGCTATAAAAACTGAGCTTTACTGTTTAATGTGGATATTTTTCTATTGTTCCAGCAATGCTGGAACAAATGTATGTTTGTTTCCTTTCTTCCCTCCCAATTTGATCCCAAGTTGGGTTAGAGAAGAGATCATTTACTAATCAGCCAATAGATACAGTGAGATAGATACCATGAAAACCCTAGTATAAGCTTTTTGAAAGATCATTTGAAGGCAAGATTCTTTTTTTGGAGTTTTGTATTTTGGCACATACTAATGGTACTTGTGATCTACAGAAATAATACCTAATAATACCAACATAACATGTTGAAATGCACTTTGCATACATCATCTTAATTGGTCTTCACAAAAACTTGTTGAAATAGAAACTATTATTATACCCATTTTGCAAATAAGGTAAATAAAGAAAAATCAAATAAATTGTCCAGCATCACACACCTAATGAAATTTCAGGAATATGAATAATAATAAGCATTTGTATCACATTTAAAAGTTGAGAAAGTACTATATATATATATATGTATATATATATATTGCTGGGATATGAGTACTATTATTATCCCCTTTTTGAAGATGAAGAAATTGAGGTAGACAAAGACTAAGTGACTTTCTCAGACACTTAATTAAACTCAGTGTTTGAGACTGAATTTGCAAGGAAACATTTGAAACTGACTCTTCCTGACTCTAGGTCCACTATCCTATCCACTAGACCACTTAGCAGACTAATAATTAAACAAAAGATTTAGAGAAGTAAGGCAGCGTAGTATAGCACATAAAGCACTGGACTTTAAGTGATGAAAACCTAGGCTTGATCCCTGCATCTAATATTTAAAATTGATACATCCCTGGGCAGGCTCATAACCTTTTATTGGACCAAAGAGATGAAATTCAGAAGTTAGTACTTTTCTCAGAGGATTGTTATAAAGCTCAAAAGAGATAATGTGTTTAAAGTGCTACACAATAATCACAGTGTTATTAGGTTATTTCTAAGGTTCCTTTTAGACCTAAAATTTGAATTATCTAAAGAGTCCATCATACCCCAAACACACTATTAAATCCATCCAAAATGGCCTTCTCTGTGTTCCTCAAGCATGTTACCCCATCTATTATCTTTATTCTGACCATCCCTGATACCTGGAAACCTCTCCCTCCTACAAGATTTTCCCTTCTCATTTAAGGGAATCTTCTTCCATCTCCCATCTTTGCTCTGACCATCTGCCAAACCTGGAAAGTTCTCCCTCCCCCTGCAAGACTTTCCCTCCTCACCTCACAGAAGCCTCTTCCTTCAAGATGTCTCCAAGCTCACCCTTCCACATGAATATTCAACTGCTAATATCCTCCCTCATTAACTAGGTTGCATTTTTACTACTTTGCATTTTAGTCTGCTTATATTTATTCTATTTGTGTCTATTCTGTGTGTGAAAGAGAGAGAGAGAGAGAGAGAGAGAGAGAGAGAGAGAGAGAGAGAGAGAGAATGTGCTATGTTTTTTCATCAGAATATAAATACCTTCAAAATAAAGATTTTATTCTGTGACTTTTTAATTCTAGCACTTAACACAGTGCCCAGCACATACTAGGTATCTAATGAATGATTGCTGATGGTTTAATTAATTACTTTTAAATAGATGATTCTGAAAAAACATTGGTGAAGATCTTTAAAAAGGGTATTTCCAAATTCATAAAGGACATTTTAGGGAAGTAGACTAGGATCCAACTTTGGACACTCTCCTTACAAACCAATTTTAAATGGTTGTTTCCCTCAAAAATATTTTCCTTCCTTAAACCCCATCACAGTCTTAGAGGGATCAAAACTAAAGACTGTTCTAAAATTCCACAGTGAAGGAATTGAAGTTCTAAAGGTTTTTGTTATTATTTTTTCCCAGAGAGGAAACAGACCAAGGCTGTTCCACAGAAACTAAGTCACCATAAAGCTATAAATAACAAAGATCCTCCTTACCAGAAACCACGATAGATGCAGGGCCAACACTGGCCTTTTCCTTTCCCACAGTGGTTTTAAAAGTAATGACCAGGTGCTTCCAGACAAATTAATTGGCGCCTGGATATGCTGAGGTCACCAGAGTCCAGCCCTCTGTCTGCCATGGAGAGGAGTATTTGTATCATTAGTGTCAGAGAACAACTCCCTTTTCCTGAGATAGCTATAAAGAAGTATATTGCCTTCTCCCAGCCCCTGTAATTGGCACATTTACAAAGGCATAATTCTAATGTAGGAACTAGCCCTAAAGAATGAATATTCCAAAGTGTCCGGTGGTTCATATATTTAGGATGCTCAAATATTGCAGTTTATTTCCTTAATGTGGGAAAAGGAGGAAAGCTCAAGTATTAGAATGAATTTTGTTTTGGGAGGGAAAAAAGTCTTTCACACTATACATAATATCAGTTTTTTAAAAATCCTGGCTAATCCTGACACACAATTCCAAGTCCTTGTTTAGAGGCATTGTGGTACACTAGAAAGAGTATTTTAAGTGAAGGCTGGACTATCCAAGAGAACTTAGATAAGTTCTGACCACTGGTTCTCATTTTCATCATCTATAAAATGAAAGGGTTGGATCTATAAAGTCCCTGCTAGTTCTTGTTTCTTTTTTTTTTTAATTTTATTAAAGCTTTTTATTTACAAAAGATATGCATGGGTAATTTTTCACCATTGACCCTTACAAAACATTCTGTTGCAAATTTTTCTCTCTTTCCCCCTCTCCTTCCACTAGATGGCAGTTAGTCCAATACATGTTAAATATGTTAAAATATATATTATTCAATATATATGTATACATATTTATGCAGTTATCTTGCTGCACAAGAAAAAATGGATCAAGAAGGAAAAAAAAAAGACCTGAAAAACAAAACAAAATGCAAGCAAGCAACAACAGAAAAAATGAAAATGTTCTGTTGTGAACCACACTGTCCTGTTGTGAACCACAGTCCTTTCTTTGGGTGTAGATGGTTCTCTTCATCACCGAACAACTGGAACTGGTATGAATCATCTCATTGTTGAAGAGAGCCACATCTGTCAGAATTGATCAGTGTATAGTCGTGATGCTGCTGTGTATAAACCAATCTCCTGGTTCTGCTCATTTCACTCAGCATCAGTTCATGTAAGTCTCTCCAGCCCTCTCTGAATTCATCCTGCTGATCATTTCTTATAGAATGATAATATTCTTTAACATTCATATACCACAATTTGTTCAGCCATTCTCCATTTGCTGGACATCCACTCAGTTTCCAGTTTTTAGCCACTACAAAGAGGGCTGCCACAAATATTTTTGCACATGCAGGTCCCTTTCCCTCCTTTAAGATCTCTTTGGGATACAAACCCAGTAGAAACACTGCTGGGTCAAAGGGTATGCACAGTTTGAAAACTTTTTGCTAGCTCTTGTTTCTATGTCTATTGACTATGATTTTTTTTCTTTTTTCCCATTCATAAGAACCAGACATGATATACAACATACAGCCATGTATAGTCATGTAGTACAATAAAAAGGACAGGGGTTTAGGAGCAGAAAATCTGGACTTTTGATATTCACAGTGTGACCTTGGTCATTTACCTTTTCTGGTCCTCTATTTTCTCACCTGTAAAATGAAGGGGTTGGACTAGATAAGCTATAAGGTCCCTTCCAGCTCTATATTTATGATCTAGCCCATCTCCCTCATTTTACAGTGGGGAAAACTGAGGTGGAGGAAATTGAAGTGATTTATCCAGCACATAAATTGCAAGTATCAGAGAGAGGATTTGAACCTAAGGGCTCTGATTCCAGAGTCATTGCTCTTTCCACTGTACCATATTGCCTCTCTCAATAATGGGTCATGAAGTACTATGTTCATTAACATCTCTCACCAAATGATGTATTTCTTAAATGGCCACTCCAAGAATAGAAAAGATTTATTACCTTTGGCTCCATTGACATTCAGAAAGTTCCACAGTGAGAAAATGTATGAAAAACACTTTTAAACCTTAAAGCATTGTATAAATATTAGGTGTTGGTGTTGTTTTTACATTCAAAGTACACTTAAATGCCAAAGCCCATAAAGGCCACCCTGCTTTTCCCTGTTTCAGATTCAGCTAATCACCATTTTTCCTAATGCTTTACTTTCACTCCATTCTTATCAAGTGCACACCCATTCTTCCTTTCAGTCCCACAAGTATCTGCTCATTCACATCTCCTCCTTGTTGTTCAGTCCTCTTTGGGATCCCATTTGGGATTTTCTTGACAAATATACTGGGATAGTTTGACATTTCCTTTTCCAGATCATTGTACAGATGAGGAAACTGAGGCAAAAGGGGTTAAATGACTCACCCAGGATCACAAAGCTAAATAAATGTCTGAGCTCAGATTTGAACTTAGGAGGATGAGACTAGCACCTAGACCTTCTCTACATCTCGTTACCCCTATTACACTTACATCTCCAAAGGCAATGATCCCATTTCACCTTATCTACTCAGGAGTGCCATGTAGAGCCACACCTGAGTAATGATAGGAACATTGCACTAGTTCACAGTCTTGAGTAGGTCAGATAAGAAGGTGATTAAGATACTTCATAGACTTCCAGAATGCTAGAGTTTGTAGAAGGATTACTTAGTACTACTGCCCTAGTGTTACAGATGAAGAAAATTGGGGTTTGGAAATGTTAAGTCTATTGTCGTATAGCTGCTAAATGGCAGAGATGGGATCTTTCTTAAACATGGTTCCCCTAGACATCCAGCTTCTTGAACATGGGGAGTCTGAGAGGGAAGTCTTTTGTGGAATGGGTATAGGTGGAATCAAACCAAGGGAAAGAAAAGTTGAACTATTTCACATGATTGGAAGAAAAGCTTTAAACAATTTAGAAAGCTCAGCAGTAACCATCCTTGTGACAATTTTCCGGAAATGTAATTTGCAGACATAAAGAGAGAAGAGAGACAGAGAACAAAGATATAGACAGACCTCTGGTCATAATATTGATTGACCAGATTTTTCCTTTAGTTTTGTTTTTCATTTTTAATTCCTAGCCTAGAATTAGGTGTGGCAAAATACATAAAAAGGCAGTCTAAAAATCAGGGAAATATGGGTTCAAGTACTGCCTCTGATACTTAAGGTCTGTGTGATGCTAGGCTGATCATTTAATCTTAAAAAATGCTATAGCAATTTAGATTTTTCTTGCTGGTGTCATTTGTTCCTCTTTACTTCAATTTCTCCTTTCTTTCATCATCCCCACTTATTCATCCACCTTATGGAGCCATGACTACCACTTGGCTGAATCCATAATTGACTCATATCAGGAAGCCTGGAGAATTTCAAAAAAAAATCTAGTAATACAAAGTATGAAGAATTTTCTTCCTATAGAATGACCTCATACAGAAAAGTGCCTTTACTCTCAGTCCTATTAAGAGTAACTACCCATTCACACTCATTCCTCCCCATGATTGAACTATTCCCTAGACATGAGGATTAAAAATAAATCACTGCTTTCTCTCTCTCCCTTTCTTTCATTTTTTATCTGAAATCTGGAAATACTATAGAATACTATAGAAGAACCAATTACATAATAGACTAGACTAAGTGGTCACATGGCTAAGATTATTTCCCCCAACAGTAGATGTCAGAGATTTGTTTGCTAGTTGCTATACAGCAAGGGATGAATTGAAGTATTGCCATGGAATGTTAAGCCTATGTACTGACAATTACTGGAAAAATATGAAACTGAGGCCAGGGAGGTCAAGTAATTTCTCCAAGATTATACTCAGTAAACATCAATGTAATATTTGAACCCAAATATTTCTACTCCAGACCCAGTGTTCTTTCCTCTGTACCACATTATCTCCCTTTATAAAGCTTATCAAATTGCTACTTTTATTAACATCTCTCACTAAGTGATGCCTTTGCTATAGAACTTGGAATAACAAAGCAATAAATGGTACATAGATGGATTGCCAAACCAGAAGTTAGGATTTTATCTTCTTGAATACAAATGCAACCTCAAACACTTACTATCTGAATGACCCTCAGCAAGTCAATTAAACTTGTATGCCTCGGTTCCACCATCTGTAAAATAACCTGGAGAAGGAAATGTTCTCGAAAGTCTGTACCATGTATATTTCTCAAACAGATTAAAGCTTAAAACAACTTTGATTACTGGAAAACTCTTTATATGGATAAGAATCTCATGACTATGCTAACATGCATAGATTAGGATGTGTATCACTGGAGGAACACCTAATTAGATAATTAGATCATTGCGACCTATAATGATTAGATCACAAATCCACTGTGGCCTTTGATATTTGGCTAAATTTCATCCTCAGATACTCTTCTAAACCCTTGAATTCAACCTAGATTCCCAAGTGATTAAGAGAAAAAATTGAGTTTATGGCAATAAAAACTGAGAAAGATCTTTTCTAAAGAATAGTGTGTTTTGTTTTCTGCTATTATGTAACATAAATATCAGGTAGTCAAAGACTGACTCAGGTATGGGATTTAGCAAATTTGATCAATAGCTTTCAAGAAAATAAGGTTTCCCTGGGAAGAAAAATATAATAATGATGGACAAAACAAATAAGATTGTATTTATTGAGACCACTGACATTTTTTCAGAATATAAAATAGACTTCAAGATAAATGCCAGCTTTTTCCTTTAACTGAGTTTTTATGAACATAAAATAAGCAGAGCCATACAAGCTCAAAAGACTATCGAGACATACATAACCAGATAGAGAGAGGCAGACATATACATATGTGTGTGTGTGTGTGTGTGTGTGTGTGTGTGTATAAAATGTTATCATTATTCAGTTATTCAGTTGTGTTCAACTCTTCATGACCCAAAGTTCAAGTCCATGGGGGTTTTTTTGGCAAAGATACTAAAATGTTTGCCATTTTCTTCCCCAGTGTGATCTATTTTACAGACAAATAACTGAGCAAATAGGGGCATTAAGTAACCTTCTCACGGTCACACAGCTAGAAAAGTGTCTGAGTCCAAATTTGAACACAATTCTTCCTGCCTCCAGACCCAGGGCTCCATCCACCACACCAATTAGCTATTCCAACTATAAGGAAGGGGATAACAAATTGAGCTAGGAATCAGACCAGGTTTTTAGTTCAAATTCCTCCACTCTAGCTTGACATTCCATCTCTGATCACATTCCATCTCTGTCACATTTCATATCCCACCTCTTGTATTTATTGTCTGCAACAAGCTTGGGCAAATCTCTTGATGTTTCTGAAGCTTTGTAATTTAATCTATACACAGTTGTGCTAGATGATCTAAATTGGAGAGCTTGAGGTGAAATTGTTCAAGTTTACATCTAGACTGTCCCCTTACTACTAGTTGATGATGGTCTAAGCAGAATAAAGTAATGGATCCAATCTAGGCTCATTTCACTGTTCAAAAGAGTATCTAGGGATGAAACTTAGACAAATGTCAAGTGCTACTACAATGAGTCTATGATCTCATCAATTTGAATGTTCCTTCACTGATTCTGATTCTAACCCATCTATTCCAGCCTTTCCTGTGTGGTTCTCATCCATATTCAAGATGTCATCAAAATCTTAGTCCATACCTGAGATACACTTCTTACTCATCATCTCTCCCACTCTAAACTCCCTTCAAAACTCAACTCAGCTATAATCTCCTCCACAAACTTTCCCTAATTAATCCAGTGAATGGATATTCACTTGACAGATTATCACCATAGCAGACAACAGTAATTTATACATATCTTTCTCTACAACTGACTTTTTGCCATTATGGACAAATGCTTCCGCGGAGCAAGCAGAACATCCCCACTAGGAATATAATAGGATATATATGACCCAGTAGATCATAGAGGAGAGAGTCGACAATGTGAGGGAGTCAAAATCCAGAGCCAGGAAATGCTAGTTTGAAAGATTTCAAAGCAGCCTGAAGGTCATAAGTAAAACAGTTTCAGTGTCCTCTGAGATCCCAGCTGCCGTTTCAGAAATTGCAGGTTTGGCTTTCTAAACTGCTAGTGATTCTGAAAGCATTAAATGTCTTATGAAATTATCTGTCAAATAGGGTTTTATTTCTCTTTTATCTCCATGTTACTCTCACCTTTATGTCTCTTCTCAATCTGAGCAGCAGATTGAGTTGCTCTGCCCCTTGCCTCTTGTCACACGTCATCTCATTTCTCCATTCGGCAAATGCTATTAACTCACCTGTTATTTGTTTGTTATTTAATCATATTTCAATAAAACAGAGTGACTTTGGGGAAATCCTGGAATGTTCATCATTTTTTCACACTAAAATAAATGATTATCAAGTTTTTGATGTCTGGATTTTTGCCTCAAAGTTTTCATGAAACAGATTTTAGTTTCTTTAGTGAAGGATGGTTTATATTTTATGTTTATAATGAGGACTAACAAGTACACATAATTGCAAAGAAATATCTAGCTCAATACCAGACTGTAAATCTATTAAAAATTGACTTCTAAAAATTAGTAACCCAATTAATTTTAATAAATCTAAAAGTTCAATATAAAAATATTCATGCTAAGGGGATAAAATTAAAATATTAATCAGTATCTATCCAAGCTCCCATTCTACTTATTTCTACTTATTTGCCCTAGGATTACATGGGCAACAAAGATAGCAAGATGCACCCTTACCTTGAAAGAACAGAGAAAAAGAGACAGAGACAAAAACAAGACAGATAAAGACAGAGACATCACGACAAAGAGAGATATGAGGAGGGAAGAGGAAGAGAGGTAAGGGAAGGAATGAGAGAAGAGAGACAGAGACACACAGAGAGAAACAGAGAGAGAGAGAGAGAGAGAGAGAGAGAGAGAGAGAGAGAGAGAAGGAGGGGGAAAAGAGGAGAGACAGAGAAGAGAGAGAGGGAGAGAAAAAAGGGAAGAGAGGAGGAGGAAGAGAAGGAAAGAAGAGAGGGAGAGAGGGAAGAGAGAAGAAGAGAGGGAGAGAGAAAAAAGGGAGAAAAGATGAGACAGATAAAGAAGAAAAGATGAAGGGGGAAAGAGTGCAATAATGGGGAGAGAGATGAGTGTGTGAAACAGACAGATGAACAGAGACAAAGAGATGAGGGGAAGAGAGAAAAATAAGAAGAAACAGAAATGATGGGGGAGGGAAGACAGTGAGATGGGTGAGAGAGATAGAGAGGGCTATAAGAAGGTTACCACTCTACCGGAAAAAGTAAAAGAGAGAGAAATCTCTGTGTGTGATATATATATCCTATAATCTTCCTACCTTCTCTTCTAATTAGGTTAGTACAATAAAACAAAAATTTGTTTCCTTCTTGCTAACATCTCCAAAACTTACTCCTCAAGTCCTCTAAGAGTTGGAGGTAAACTAGCACCTAAATTAAGATTCTAAGCTAAGTGCCAAATCTGAAGTCATTGAAGGTATTGCCCCACTTTTTTAAAGGAATGTTTGTTTTGGAACCCAGGGAGTACTGTCTTATTAGCATTCAAAAATCACCTCAATTAATCAATGGTCCTTCTTTGCTAAGAACATAGGAGAGAAGGTGTATTGTCCCCTTTTAAACATCTAAAAGATAGCCAAATGTCAGTCAATAATTTGGAGACAAAACAATGGAAAATTGAAGTTGGAACATTTGCTTATCTTTGATAAAAGGCTGAATTGTTTTCATTATTATGAATCTCTGCCTATGAACTAGGTTTTGCAATTACATGAATACAGATGCCTTCCTCTCAAGGTAAAGTGCTGCCATGAAAATGTTAGTTCTGAGAAGTTAGTGGGTTATATCGATTTTTTTCCTCTAAAAAACATTTGACAGGAAATAAATGAAAGTTAAAAGGAGAGAGGGAAAAGTAGTTGTGAATACCGAAATAATTTATTATAAATTATCTTGCGAGGTAAAGGGTGTTTGAAAGAATTCCAGATTCAGAGGACATTGGTTCAAATCTCACCTCTTCCTCTTACTAACTTGGAATAAGTCACATACTTTTGGCCTCAGTTTCTTCATCTATAAAATGAAAATAATTTCTAAGATTCCTTCTAGATCAGTATTTGTGATCTCACGATCTCAACATCCAAGGAAAAAAAGTATTGTCTTATAGTTCATAATGGTTAACAGATGGTCTTTTTAGAATAAAGAATAAAGGATCAACTTTGGAATTGAAAAAATCTGAATTCACATCTTGTCTCTTGACACATATGTGTCATGGGCCAGCCACTTAATCTCTCAATTTCCCAGGGTAAAATTATAAATTGAAGATGTTTCCAAACCATGTGAGTAAAGAAAGCTTCTATACTGGGAGTTTTCCATGAATAACAAATCATAAGTCAGAAAACCAAAGGAAAATAGTTAATGCGGCAGGAAATGGCAGGAAATTTGTACTAATTTTCAAATATAGAGTATACAAGGAATTAAGGAAATACATTTATTAAGAACCTACTGAAATGAGTGCCAGACCTGGAGTCAGCAAGTTCAAATCTGACTTCAGACACTGGGTGACATTGGGCAAGTTACTTCACCCTATTTGTCTCAGTTTTCTTATCTGTCAAATGAGGTGGAGAAGAAAATGGCAAACCACTTCAGTATTTTGCCAAGAAAAGTCAAAAAAGGGAATCACAAAGAGTAAGACGTGACTAAATATGACCAAAAGTAAATAAATCTGTGCAGTCATTGCTACAAAGAATTCTTTAAAAATAAATATACATTCTAAGAATAAATATATACTATAACCTCCCCCAAAAAAATTAAGAAGAATTTACTATATGACAGGCACTATGTTAAGCATTTTAAAAAATTACTCTGAAAGATAAATGCTATTATTTCCCCCTTTTAGCATTGAGGGAACTAGGGCAGACAACGATTAAGTGACTTACCCAGACTCACACAACTAACAAGTATCTGAGGCTGGTTTTGAATCAGGTCCTCCTGATTACAGACCCAGCATATTATCACTGTGCTCTGTCTAAACAGGATATTTTGGAATTACTGAAGCCAGATTGACTACTGGTACTTGTTTACTGCTGAAAGAAATGAGTGATAGAGAGTAATTTTCTAACAATGTCAAGAGAAAACAAATGCTAATTCTGAATTTAGAAAGACAGAATGACTCAGTGGATAAAAAGCATGAAACTTGTAATCAGAAAGGTCTGGGTTCAAGTTTAATTTCAGACATTAATTTTATAATTCCAGGCAAGTCATTGCCTGAGCCTCAGATTCCCCATATATAAAAGAAGAGAATAACAATAGCACCTGTCTTGAAAAATTATTGTGAATATCAAAAAAATTATATATACAATAATATATATATATTTTTATATATATATATATAATTTTTGGGGGGGGGAAATTAGGAAAATAGCTCCAGAATATGTGCTATATATGCTATCATTTTAGCATATATAGCACATGCTCTGGAGCTACTTTCCTAATTCCCACTTTGACTGGCAGGTTCTCTCCTCTCTGCTGAAAGATGCTAAAATAAATGCCTGGATTCTGAATTGAATTCATATCTTGTTTTTATTGAGACTAAGTCTCCCTGACTTGCAATAGTAGCTAAAGGGTATAGTGAATGAGGCAGACTTAAATTAAAATCTGACCTTAGACATTTACTGTGAGATTCTGGACCCTGTTTACTTCAGTTTCCCCGGCTGTGAAATGAGTGGCACTTACTTCCCAAGGTTGCTGTAAAAACAAATGAGATGATTTTTAAGTGCTTAGCATCATACCTGTCTCATAGTAAAAACTACCTAAATGTTAGCTATTATTATTGTTGCCCAATTTGGAAATGCATTGGCCACCTAAAACTTTATCCCACTAATTATGAGCACAGAAACTTTAATCTGCTCTCTCTTTCCAACCTGCTTTAGACAACTTAGAACACCCTTTCCCTACAATTTCTCATCCTAAGGGCTCACCACAAAGAGCATGGACCCCTGACTGAATGAGCCTACTGTAGCTCAGAACTCTGAATGCATTCATCAATCTTCCCATCATCTGGAAATAGGAATATGAACCACCAAACCTGCCTAATTTGTGATTTTATAGAAGACCCACACAGACTAAATTTCTTCTAATAATTCCCAAACACTTCTGATTATAATTTAGATATCTTTGATTGATTGATTCAATGGAGATGCTTAGGTCTTTTCAATCCCCTACTTGATTGGTTCAGATAATGATATCAGGGTCAGATTATTTTGTTAGTTACTAAAATTAAGATAAGATGAAGACTGACTCAATCTACCCCACCCTTCCACATGAATAACAGATATCATCATCTCTAACTTGTCACGGTGTGCATCCTTTGACTCACACTTGGCTTTAGCTTCATAGGGCAAATATATTGTGCAATGGCATATTGTGATTTTGCCAGTTTAACTAATTTTATCATCGTTACTATTTTATATGTATAAGGGCCTGTGATCTCTACTACAAAGATTCATAATTTCCCCAGAGTAGGCTTTTCCTCACATGTGTTAGCTGGTGTTCAAGAGTTTCTGTGGTTAAAACAATCATTACCCTATGAGCAGTCTGATCATAAGCCTTTCCAAATGCATATTTATGTATATGTGTGTAACTTATTTATGCATATTATTTGTATGTTTTCTCCCCAATTAGACTATAAGTTCTTTGAGGGCAGGAGCTATTTTCTTGCCTTTCTTTGTATCCCTAATTCTTAACATAGTGCCTGGCACATAATAGGTTCTTAATAATTTCTTGGTTACTTCCTGATTTGACTGGACCCAAAATATATATTTATCTATCCAATTTGGAAGATCCTACTAAAGTTTGTGTACCAGTGATATAGCCCTGAGAGAACAAGATCTTTCACTGGCAGATTAAGCCCATATTGGATAGAAGAACAACAATATTGAAAGGGAAGACTTTCAGTTCCTTGGTTTTAAAAATCTCTCTGTCAAAAAGGAGATTATGATCCGGATCACTTATGATAAAGGGATTCAGCCTAAGCCATCATTCAGAAGAAATAAAAAGTTTTCCCAACACTTATCTTCACTTCTCCCATTCCAGGGGAGAAAAACAGATGGTAACATGTGGCAAGTGGATATAGAACTGTGATTTAATTACTTTTTTCCTGTAATTAAAAAGGATCTCATAAATAATTTTGTTTCAAAACCTATACAGCAAAGTGTCTAGATAAACAAAGAAGTGACCAGTCTTTAAGCTTGAAGAAAAAAGTGAGAAATCAAGGAGAATGGAATATAGCCCAATATACTTCTTTTCTAAATTTTCTAAATTTGTCTAAAGACAAATAATCTTCTTCATTCAATTCTTCCATTAATTTGCAATGAAATGTATGTGACACTAATACATTGTTGGTGGAATTGTGAATAGATCCAACCATTCTGGAGAACAATTTGCAACTATGCTCAAAAAGTTATCAAACTATCCATACGCTTTGATCCAGCAGAGTTACTACTGGGCTTATATCCCAAAGAGATCTTAAAGGAGGGAAAGGGACCCAAATGTGCATAAATGTTTGTGGCAGCCCTGTTTTAGTGTCAAGAAACTGGAAACTGAGTGAATGCCCATCAGCTAGAGAATGGCTGAATAAGTTATGGTATGTGAATGTTATGGAATATTATTGTACTATAAAAAATGATGAGCAAGATGATTTTAGAGAGGCCTGCTAAGTGAAATGAGCAGAACCAGGAAATCATTATACACAATAATAACAAGACTATACTGAGCAATTCTGATAGACGTGGCTCTTTCCAACCACAAGATGATTCAGGCCAGTTCCAATGATATTATGATGAAGAGAGTCAGCTACATCCAGAGAGGATTGTGGGAATAGAGTATGTATGTATCACACCATAGCGTTTTCACTCTTTGTTGTTGTTTGCTTGCATTTTGTTTTCTTCCTCATTTTTTTTTCCTTTTTGATCTGATTTTCCTTGTGCAGCAAGATTATTGTATAAATATGTGTATATATATTGGATTTAACATATATTTTAACATGTTTCACATACATAGAATTACTTGTCATCTAGGGAAGGGTGTGGGGGAAGGAGGGGAAAATTTGGAACACAAGGTTTAGTAAGGGTCAATGTTGAAAAATTATCCATGTATATGTTTTGAAAATAAAAAACTTTAATAAAAAAAGAAATGTATGTGACAAGTGAATTTACAAACAAAATATTTTAAAGTTATTCTCCTTAGTAGTTATGACCTTCCTTCTTCAGAAAGGATAGGCTATAGATTGGCTCTTTTTATTTAATGTAAAATTTTCTTCTGAGTATAGAATATTTGGTTAATATTCTTTTCCCATTTTGTTATTTTCACCTTGTGATTTGCTGATGAATCCATATAGTGATTCAAAAAGTAAAATTGGAAATAAATGGGCTGCCTCAAATAAGGATCTATCTATGGATTCACTGGTATTATACTCTCCCTACAGTTTGCAGCCCTTTTATAAAATGGTAAATAACCTTTAAGTATTGACATGGTTAAAGCTCACCTTCTCCGCTTATTTACAGAGGAAAGGACTATAAGTATAGTGGTATACATTGTATACAGCATCAGAATTTTTCAGCATTTTGTTCAACTTTGAATGACATTTTTTTTGTCTTTTTTTATTTTTACTATTAGAGAGAAGGAGTGGAAATACATTGTCCCATGTTGATGGTATAAAATCAAACAAAAAAATCAATTAATACTTTAAAATATGGTTTCTATGACCTAAAATCATTACTTTTCAGTCACTCTGAGCTTAACTGATCCATGGACAAAGTCTCGTACTCAAATTCATTCCAATTTGGAAGGACATTTCTGAGCCTGAAATCTCTTGGCATTTCCTTAAAGGACCCTAGTCTGCCTTTATGCCACAATGAAGAATTAGAGAAAAGCTTTTGTGAAAGAAGAATCAGAAGGAAATAGTAAAATTAAAAATACCAACAATAAAAATCTAAAGAAAGTATCACAATCCCAAATTTTCAAGGGATCTCGAAGGCCAATTAAATCTATGACCAAAAATTCCTATTCAACATACTGAGAAATGGTCATCCAATATTATTTTGAAGACCATTAAGTGATAGAATACCTCCCAAAGCAGGCCTACTGCACTTTTAGACATATTTTTTTGCAGCAGTTGTAAATCTATCTCTCTGCAATTTTTATAAATTACTCTGACTTCTTGGTACAAATATAATCCTTCTTTCAATTAGAAACCAAAAAGTATCTCACACTAGGTGCCTCCTTCCTCAGGCTAATCACCCTTAATTCTTCAACCAGACAATATATGTCAGGATTTTGAGATCCTCACAATCCAAGAGATTTTCCTCTGGGATGTCTTCAGTTTAGTAATATCCTTCCTAAACTTTAGTGCCACAAATTGAGCAAAACACAACAAATGTCATCTGAACAAGGGAAAGTACATAAGGACCATCAACTCTCTGGTAAAGCCTAACATTACATTATTTTTTTTTTGGTTGTCATATGGCATTTTTGGCTTACAAGTCCAAACTTACTGCAATTCCCATATCTTTTTCAGATTTATTGCTATGAGCTAATGTTCCTCACCCATCTTGTATTTGTGCAGTTGAACAAAAAATTATCTCATTCTTTTTTTTTCTTTTCTTTTTTTTGCTGAGGCAATTGGGATTAAGTGACTTGCCCAGAATCACACAGCCAGGAAGTGTTAAGTGACTGAGACCAAATTTGAACTCAGGTCCTCCTGATTTCAGGGCTGGTGCTCTATCCACTGCACCACTTAACTGCCTCCCATTATCTCTATTACATTTTATCTTAATAAATTTGGTCTAAAAATCAATATCCAAGTCTCTTTGACTTTTGGCTTTGTCATTTAAATCTGAATCTTGATTCTGTTGATGTCTGCATTGTTAGAATCCTAGTGTTAACTCAACTTGAAATAAGGTGATAACTCAAGGGAGATGTTAGAATCCTACTGTTAACTCAATGGAATTGATACAATGCTGCCATAGGTAACCCTAGAGAACTTCTAAATTTCGGAGAGGAGCACTCTGGGAGGAAGCCCACAAGCCCACTCTCAGAGATGGAGTCAGATTCATTCCAACTTTCACCTTGGTGCTGGCTGGAGGCTGAAGAAAGCAGAGGCAAAGAACAAACTGCAAGAGCTCTTGGAACCAAGCAGAAAGATAGGCCTCTAAGTAAAACTCACCAGGCTATTTTGGAAGGAGAAAATAAACGTTTGCATTTTATCAGCTGGGTTCATTTTGGAGTGATTATTACTTTTAACTGAAACTAAGGCTGCCTCCAGAAAACCTCCCCAAGAAACCTGCTCTCAGAGAGAATCATTATATTTTAAAAAAGAGAACACCACACTGCATCATTTGCAAATTTGTTAAACACCATTTATACCATTATTATTATACTATAATTGGTAAAACTGCTAAATAGATATAATTTTTTGAAGTGATCAAACTTTTTATTGGTGTTTAGAACTCATAGTGAAGACCTTCCCTCTACCAAAATCGACAACTATTCTACAATTAATTAATTCAAAGAATTGTCTTGAGTGGAGAGCACTAGGAGGTAGTTTGACTTGATTAGCTTCACAAACCAATAAGGATGATAGACAAGACTTGAACTCAGGTCTTTCTATCTCTAAGGTCAATTCCCTATCAACATCAGTCTATGCTTGCCTTCAAAACTGTTAAATAGAACAGTGTCAGGAACCATCCTAAGTCCATCTTTTAAAAAGGAATTAAGGTTATTCTATCATAACTGCTTCTTTATGAAATATCCTAATTCTTGATGATTACCACTTTCTAGAAGCTCACTAATTATTGTGTGTGTATATATATATATGCACATATATGTATATACACATATATAATCATATGTATATATACATATACGTGTATAATTATACCCATGTATGTATATATACACACACATATAATGAGTGTATTTTTTTTCATATAGTTAGCACAGGGAGAAGAATACTTGTATCCAAAGTCAGAAAGACCAAAGTTCAAATCTGGTTGTAGACATGCAGATATTTACTACCTTTGTAACCCTGGGCAATGAGAATCAAATACTTATCTCCCTGAGAAGTTAAATGACTTAGATCATTCAGCCAACATGTACTTGATGGAAAGCCTGAATCAAGACTTATCTGACTCTGAGGCTGGCCCATTCACTACACCAAACTCTCTTTAATAACACATTTGAGAATTAGTAGAGTTTTAGGGTTAATTTACTTCCCTATCAAATACAATTTTAGTTTCAAGGAATGGAATTAATGAGTGAATATTTAATCAGGCTCTCAGTTAATGATCTTAGGAAATCTTTGTGACCAAGGGGTCTTTGACCTCCTGGGAATTTCCATGACATTGAGCAATTGAGTAGGAGTAAAATCAACTTCCACACACAAATTTTTAGGTGCCAAAGTTTATATGCAAGATTGAAATTAGTTCAAATCTCACAATAGTCTCTCTCGATGCCAGGTAATGGACATTTTGCCCTTAGATCTCTTTTGCCAATCAACTGAAGTAATTGGGTTTTATGTGAGATACAATCACAAACACAATGGCTCTGGCCAGACCTATAATTAGTTTCCTAATAGGTAGGGAAAAAATTGATTTAGACCACTAAAGGACACCTAAAGAATGACCTGAAAAAGTGACTGATTTCCAAAAGATAAATCATTTGCAATCTACCTATCAGTAAAATGAGGTTAGAAAGTAGCAAAATAATTATATTACTTTTATAAGGTAATAAACACCAGGAGGGAAATGGATTAGTTATAGAACATTTCTAGATTAAGTCTGCTTTTTTATACCAAGTCTAACTAATTGTCTTTAACAAAATAAAACAAAAATCAGTATGATTCCAATTCATGGGGGAAAATCATAAAATCCCAAACACTGCAGATACAATTACTAATTTTTTTATATTATCTAGTAATGCTAATATTGAACAACAAATGAAAACCTTAACACTAATATTTTTATAAAGGTGACTTCAAGTTAATGATGATCAGAAATTAAGTCTTCCTAGAGAAGGGCATGATTTCTGATTATTGTAATTAGAGCAGCCCATTAGGAATAGAAAACAGGATATTGATTAGAGGTGATCAAAGGTAGGAGACATGAACTATTAGGTTTCAAAAGAGGAATTAAAATCAGCCTCTAGAATTTTTATGAACCAATCAAAGACAAAAAGAATCCAAAACAATCTCAGAGCTCAGTCATATTTGGGAGCAATGACCGACAGATTGACCACACAAGCTCAAAATCCCTAACAAAGGTCAATACAAAAAAGGTAAAGCCAGAGTCCTTCAACTTCTCAGTCATGCTGATGCTAAATAAATAAGGCCCTTGGTCACTATGATCTTTCTTTCAGGAGAGTCATCCAATAACCTAAGTCCAATATGGGTCAGTAAGTTATTTTGCTCTCATTTGTCAAAGGACCCCATAAAGCAACCAAACCCTGATAAGGATAGATTTTTCAATGTTAGGCCATGAACTTTAGGCATTGATGAAGCCCGATTCACTTGCTTTCACAATGACTTGCTAAAATCCATTCTGCTAAAAACAGAGAATTTGATAAATTCTTGACTTGATTTAATAATTGTTTTATCCTTCAAAATGTAGAGAAAAACAACAAAGAAAAATTGCTATGCTGGACCTCAAAGTTTATCAATAAGTTTGACTGGGGCAGCTAGATGGCACAGTGGATCGAGCACTGACCCTGAAGTCAGGAGGACCTTATTTCAAATCTTCCCTCAGACCCTTAACAATTACTAGCTGTGTGACCTTCAGCAAGTTACTTAACCTTAATTGCCTTATGTAAAAATAATAATAATAATAAGATCAAGGAAGGTTTACATGAATAAAAATCCACAGTTTCTTGTACAATCCCCTCCTTAACCACTATATGTGTAAATGCTCATTTTTTTCAATGTTTATTGTTTATTAATATTTAAAGTTTATTAAGTTCAGTTAAAAAATTTTAAAGAAAAAAAGTTAGAAGAAACTTGAGTGGAACTATTGAATCCTTAGCAAATAAAAGTTGGAAAGCTAAACAGTCTATTATATAATCTAGAACTTTGAGGATTTTAAAGCATTCAGAGAAAAGATATGTAGAATCCCATAGGCTAAAATTTTAATGACAGTCAAGACTTTTTATATTAATAGGTTAATATTATAAGCTAAAACTAATAAAAATGAAATTAAATAGAGATAAATGGCCTATACTTGGGTTTAGAAAATCATCTATACAATTCCTATGATTAGGAAGTATGCTAGTCAATTTATATAAAAATTACTGAGAATTTTAAGACCATTATTTATTAGTGAATTGGACCTTAGTGACCACCTTAACCCACAAACTCATTTTACAGATGAAGAAACTAAATACCATGGATTTTAGATGACTTGGTAACACAAATAGTTAACCAGGATAGCACAAATAGTAAGCATCAGAGACAGTACTTGAGTCCAGTTTCTCTGACTCTAGACTTAAGGTTCTTTCCACTGAACCCCATTGCCTAACTTAATATGAATTAAAAATATGACATGGAAGCCAATATGATCTTAGATTTCATTAAGAGAGAAATGCTGTCTAGAATGAGAAAGATAATAATACCATTATACTCTACCCTGGTCAGAACTCTCCTGAATCATTACTTCCAATTCTGCATGGCACATTTTAAGAAATATATTAATAAACTGAAATATGTTCACAAAAAGGCAACCATGAGAATCCAAGGGCTGAAAACCATGCCATAGAGAATCCCTTGAAGGCACTGGAGAAGTTTAATTTGGAAAAGATAAGACAGCTAGAGGAAAGGCGAGAGACATGAAAATCTTCAAGTATTGAACTGTTCTATAGAGGAAGAATTGGATTTTTCTCCTTGTTCCCAGAGAGCAAAACTAGTTGCAACAGGTGGAAGTTCTAGGGAGGCAGTCAAGATTTTTAAATTTCTTTTTTAAATATATTTTCCCAATTAAGACACTTTTAATATTCATTTTTCTAATTTTGAGTTCCAAATTTTCTCCTTCCCTCACCTCTCTCCTTCTTAAGATGATAAGCAATTTGATATCTTATATATGTGCAATCATGTAAAACATATTTCCATATTAATCATGTGAAAGAAGAAATAGACCCCTTTCCAAAAAAAACATGAAAAAAGAAAGAGAGTAGCAGATAGTATGTTTCATTCTGTATTCAGATTCCACCAATTCTTTCTCTGGATGTAAATAACACTTTTCATCCTGAGTCCTTTGAAATTGTCTTGGATTACTATATTACTGAGAATAAATAAGTTATCCACTGTTGAACATCATACAGTATTACTGTTACTGTGTTCTCCTGGTTCTGTTTACTTCACTTTGTATCAGTTTATGTAAGTCTTACCAGGTTTTATCAAAATCAACCTGCTTGACATTTCTTATGGACAACAGTATGCAATTACTATTACCTGCCACAATTGATGGACATCCCCTCAGTTTCCAGCTCTTTACTACCACAAAAAGAGCTACTATAAATATTTTTGTAAAAATAGGTCCTTTTCCTATATTTAGGATTAAGGAAAGAGTAGATGTCTTAAAAATTAGAACTATCCACAAGTGGAAATAGACTACCTAGGGAAGGGTGATTTCTGTATTAAGAAAGTTCTTGAGGCATTTGCCAGCTAATTATCTGTTGGAGTGTTATGAAAGTTCTTGGTAAAGGATGCATTGGATTAAATGACCTCTGCAGTGCTTTCCCACTTGAGTATTGAATCTATCTTGCCAATCCTTGAACAAGAAGGAAATAGATTTAAAAAGAAGAAAATGGATACTGTGTAAAATGATGTCTAATTCAATTGCCAGAAGATAGGGAAAAACCTAGCCAGAACTGTATACGGATGATAGTCATCCTATCTGCATGTATGGATAGACTACTGGTTCTCTTACAATCCAGGACAAAACCATAATTTGAAAGCAAAAGGGTTATAGCACTTTGTGGGAGTCATTGCCAGAGAGTCCTTAACCTGAGGACCATGAATTTGGCTTTTTTCATATATTTTGGCAAATATGTTAATACATAGATGGCTTCCTTTGTAATTCTATATTTTATTTTAAGCATTTTAAAAAATATTATTTCAAGAAGGGATCCATAGGCTTCCCCAAATAGTCAAAGGAATTAGGTTAGGGCATAACCAAAAAAGTAAAAGGTTAAGAATGCTTGGGCTAGGGGAATCCAAAGTGGAGATAAATCTCTAAAGGATGAAACTCTTCTTTCTGGCTAAAGCTATTTGTTCTAAAGAACTATAATTATTACCTACAATCTTAGTAAGACATTGGAGGGAAAATTATGATTTTCTTTCTTACTATCTAGGAGATATATAACATATTTCATTGAATTGTTGAGGATTTTAGATAAAACCAAAATAATGAAGTGTGATGGTTCTTTGTCTCTTATCTCTAAATTAAATTCTGTCTTTCCCTGACATTCAGTTAAATATTAGTTTCTTGAGTTGATAAAAAAAAAAAAAAAGCCCCATGAAGTCATATAGACAAGTGTCGTACTATTTACTGGGGAAACAGTAAGGCAAGAGAATGTACAACAGTTACTTTAAGGTGTGGTAAAATGGGAAAACTAATAAGTTACTGTACATTTGTAACAGGAGAGTTTACACACTAATTAGGCAGAGGCCATGGTAGCAAATTATGTATCTGGAGTCAAATATTTGTAGACTCCTTCTGTGGAATGCCAAGAATTTAACCTGCCACTGTTGCCTCTCCTGAATTGATCTTTGAGGATAGAGTTTCAAAAAAAAATTTTTTACAAGGATGTGTTCAACCAGTTAGGTCAGTTTGATCATGTAACTGAGAAAAATTGAAGCATGTACACTAGACCATAAATTATTCACTCTCCCGGGATCCAGACAGCCTGGAGAAAATACAGCAACTAAGGACAAATGAGGCTCTGTAATCCTATGGTAATTTATATTGGCTTGGCTTGTTAACAATTGTCTAAAACAGTCCCTTTCTTTTCTTTTTTTTTTTTAATAATTTTTTATTGATAGAACGCATGTCAGGGTAATTTTTTACAGCATTATCCCTTGCATTCATTTCTGTTCCGATTTTTCCCCTCCCTCCCTCCACCCCTTCCCCCAGATGGCAAGAGTCCTTTACATGTTGAATAGGTTACAGTATATCCTAGATACAATATATGTGTGCAGAACCAAACAGTTTTCTTGTTGCACAGGGAGAATTGAATTCAGAAGGTATAAATAACCCGGGAGGAAAAACATAAATGCAAGCAGTTTATATTCATTTCCAGTGTTCTTTCTCTGGTGTAGCTGCTTCTGTCCATCTTTGATCAATTAAGGCTCTCTTTATCAAAGAGGTCCACTTCCATCAGAATACATCCTCAAACAGTATCGTTGTTGAGGTATATAATGATCTCCTGGTTCTGCTCATTTCACTTAGCATCAGTTCATGTAAGTCTCGCCAGTCCTCTCTGTATTCATCCTGCTGATCATTCCTTACAGAACAATAATATTCCATAACATTCATATACCATAATTTACTCAACCATTCTCCAATTAATGGGCATCCATTCAATTTCTAGTTTTTAGCCACTACAAACAGGGCTGTCACAAACTTTTTGGCACATACAGGTCCCTTTCCATTCTTTAGTATCTCTTTGGGGTATAAGCCCAGTAGAAACACTGCTGAATCAAAGGATATGCACAGTTTGATAACTTTTTGAGCATAGTTCCAAATTGCTCTCCAGAATGACTGGATGTGTTCACAATTCCACCAACAATGTATCAGTGTCCCTGTTTTCCCACATCCCCTCCAACATTCTACATTATCTTTCCCTGTCATTCTAGCCAATCTGACAGGTGTTTAGTGGTATCTCAAAGTTGTCTTAATTTGCATTTCTCTGATTAATAATGATTTGGAGCATATTTTCATATGACTATAAATAGTTTTAATTTCTTCATCTGAGAATTGTCTGTTCATATCCTTTGACCATTTATCAGTTGGAGAATGGCTTGATTTCTTATAAATTAGAGTCAATTCTCTATATATTTTGGAAATCAGGCCTTTATCAGAACCTTTGACTGTAAAAATGTTTTCCCATTTTATTGTTTCCCTTCTAATCTTGTCTGCATTAGTTTTGTTTGTACAAAAACTTTTCAATTTGATATAATTAAAATTTTCTATTTTGTAATCAATAGTGATCTCTGGTTCTTCTTTGGTCATAAATTCCTTCCTCTTCCACAGGTCGAGAGGTAAACTATCCTATGCTCTTCCAATTTATTTATAATCTCCTTCTTTATGCCTAAATCATGAACCCATTTTGACCTTATCTTGGTGTACGGTGTTAAGTGTGAGTCCATGCCTAATTTCTGCCATACTAATTTCCAATTTTCCAAACAATTTTTGTCAAATAATGCATTCTTATCCCAAAAACTGGGGTCTTTGGGTTTGTCAAACACTACATTATTAAAGTTATTGGCTGTTTTGTCCTTTAAACTTAACCTATTCCATTAATCAACTAGTCTATTTCTTAGCCAATACCAAATGGTTTTAGTAACTGCTGCCTTATAATATAATTTTAGATCTGGTACAGCTAGGCCACCTTCATTGGATTTGGTTTTTCATTAATTCTCTTGAAATTCTTGACCTTTTGTAAAACACTGCCTTTCAAAGCAATAAATATTGACTGGCTTCAAATGTTAAGGAAATTATTAGCAAGTTTCAGTTCATCTCCTTGCTTCATTAGAACTAAAAAGTCATTTAGCAATCATCAGAACTTGGGGTAGGGCAGCTAGATGGAGTAATGGATAGACCAGCCCTGAAGTCAGGAGGACCTGAGTTCAAATTTGATCTCAGACATCCAACACTTCTTAGCTGTGTGAGCCTGGACAAGTCACTTAATCCTGATTGCCTCAGGAAAAAAAAAAAAAAAACTTAAGCTGAGGCAACTGGAGTTTTTCCCCAAGAACTACTGAAATTTATTTTAATAATAGTTTTTTTCAAAATATATGCAAATATATTTCAACATTTACCCTTCCAAAACCTTGTCTTCCAAATTTGTTTTCTCTCTCCCTTCCTTCCACTTCTTCCCTAGACTGCAAATAATCCAATATATGTTAAACATATGCAATCCTTCCATACATATTTTCACATTTATCATGCTGCCCAAGAAAAATCAGATCAAAAAAGAAAAAAATGAGGAAAAAAAAAAACAAAAAGCAAGAAAAAGAGGTGAAAATACGATGTTATATTCTATATTCAGTCCCCACAGTTCTTGCTCTGTATGCAGATGGCGCTCTCCATCACAAGTCTATTGGAATTAGCCTGAATCATCTCGTTGTTGAAAAGAACCATGTCCATCATAATTAATCATTGTATAATTTTGTTGTTGCCATATAGGATGTTCTTTTGGTTCTATTCACTTCACTTAGCATCAGTTCATATAAGACTCTCCAGGTCTTTCTGAAATCATTCTCCTTATCATTTCTTATAGCACAATAATATTCCATAACATTCATATACCCATAATTTATTCAGCCATTCTCCAAGTGATGGACATCCACTCAGTTTCCAGTTCCTTGTCACTACAAAAAAGGCTGCCACAAACATTTTTGCACATGGGACCACTGAAATTTAGAGACATGTACTGCCTTTCCACCTCCACCACCCACCACACCCCCATCACAATAGGGATGATATCTGAAACTGAAACAGCATCTATTCAAGGCTTACATAACATCTTACCTTCATTTCTCACACATACAATAGCTAATGCCATCCGAAGTAAATCCATCAAGAACAGCAAGATTACCATTCTTCTGTCTCTCAAACTGCTCATCTAACAAGGGTAAGATATACTCCTGTCCAAATTTGGGGCCTTCTCTTGCTTTTGACACCCTTAAAATGATTTTCACCATTTCTATTTTGTACTCTGTTCTAGCGGAAATATTCCTTATTTTCACACAAATCTCACAGCAAAGTGCAATAGGTTTTTCAAGACAACATTTCAACAAACCTAGGTGGCAAGGGTGATTCTGATATACATTGAAGGTAGAGCTGCAGATCACAACCTCACTTACCAATTAATGAAAGGGAACTAAAGGGAATTATTTAAAGTGAGAAAAACCTCAATCAGTAAAATGTATATTTTGCTTCTGCAGGTAGAATGCCTGAGGCAAAGTATGAGTTTTCTTTGGTTTAATTTTGTACTGTCCTACCAGTCCCCCTAATCACCCAACCCTCAAGAGGTAGGACCTCTTCCTTGGATCTTAAAGAAACCAAGGGCAGATTTACAAAATATCTTCAAAGGGATTTCAATTAATAGACTTTGCTTCTTTTCCTAGCTTCTCCTGGTAGATCTGGGAGTGTTCTTCCTGGCTATGTTCCTCCACCCTAATTTCCATAAACAACACATCAGCAAGAGACAGGGATTATCTCAGCAACCCAAAAATGAGGAACAGGTGCCAAATGGACCTGAACTCTAGGGAAGACGAGTGAACTTTATTATAAAATAAGTTGAAAGGTTGAAGGAGAAATAAAATATAACAAGTTATTCCAGTTCATGGTAAAGCAGATGATTTGATGCCCTGATGTAAAAACTATTTGTTGTCCTTGGATAAGAGATGCCTGTAGCTTTATTTTGATAATTCCCTCAACTTTACTGATTTAGATCAAATAGATTTCTTTAACAATTGTAAAATATTTAGTCCCCACCTCTTCTTTCCTGCATTTCAACACCAAATATTTTCTCATCCTGATAACAGACCCTGCCACTTACATTCCAAATACTCCCCCAGAAACTTCCCATTTCTTTCCTGTTGGTTTCCCCTTCCTCTACCATTTCGTCCCTTTGAAAGGTGCTAGCGTTCTATCCAAAATTATTACAGAATGCTGCTGATTGATTGTGGAACCTTTAGAGAAGGGACTAGCTATTAGGGCACAAGATCTACTTAAAACAAGATTAATCCTTTGTTGAAGTATCACATTCTAGTATGTGGCTCACTAAACTAATTTAGAATAAAGCGACTATTGTCTTCCCCCTCTCAGATTATTTGAACTCCAATTTTGTAGGCTCACTGATAAGTGAGATTTTCTCTGGACTCTCTAGAAACATAAACTGAAAATTTCCCCAACAGGGCTTAAATACTTGGGTGACAAGTTGAGAGATTTATCTTCCCAACTGTCCATTAAACCCACATGAGAATACCTATAGTACCACCAATCTTGCTTCTTAGCCTTCCTCAATTGCCACCCCAGACACTTCACCACTATGGTTCTAGTGAGCTATCACATGTTCTTAACACTTCTCTAAATCAAGGGAGACAACTGACACCAAAGGAGGCAGGGTACTACAATGTAAAAAGCAACGACCTTGAAATCAGGAAAGATCTATATTTAAATTACACCTCTAGCAATTTTTATTTGTTTTGCTTTAAGCACAAGTCACTTAAGCTCGCTAAACCTTTGTTTGCTTATCTGGAAAATGGGGATAATAATAATTTTTGCAATATCTGACTTGTATTTTTGTTATAAGGATCAAATAAGATTAGATAAACAACACTTTTGCCATCTGTAAGGCAATAAGGTTCCACTGGGAATCTGTAAAGTCCTCAATAAATATCATTTTCTAGTTCCACCCACTTTGTTATAAGTGAGAAAACTAAGATCCAAAGAGGATCTATAAATTGCCAAAGATTACCAAGTTGATAACAGATTTCATTTTTTGAGAACCTTACAGAAAAAGAACTGGATGATGAACCATAACACTCTCCTTTCTATAAAAAAAAGTAAATGATTCTCCCTTAAGAATAACCAAAGTATTCACTTAAGTCTAAATCTCTAAGAATTTTGGATGTGGCACATACTATGTTCTGGATATTATTATACATTCAATGACATGATCATCTCAGTGTCCAAGAGTTCAGATAGTCAACTTCATTAACACAAACTGATTCCATAATTTCCAAGGAAAAGAATTCAAGGCAGGCTACAAAAATAAATAAATAAATAAAAGCAGATAAACATCCTATCCCAAAAAAGAGTTAAAAGCAATTGACAAGGAAGTTCTCTAGAGTCACAGGAGTTCTCCTCAAGAGTCTTAGAGCTGTCTTTATATATTGATTGTCCCTACAGATTCATTGGTAAATCCCAGGTCAAATCACTTAAAGATAAATTTAATTCAAATCATCCCAGATCTGTTCCACAATCTTGGTTCATAACAACCCTCATTGATCTTGTGGGAATGTGGGCATTAACCTCAGCAACTCCATTGCATTAGTGTCCTACTCCACAAGTCCTTTCTATCCCTTATAATTCCCTTATTCTCAATCCTTTTGTCAAAAGTTATCAGACAATTTTGTAATGAATACTTCACATTAAGTCTTCTATAAGATGTCTTTATCTTCTATTATTTGGGAATCAAATAGCTATCTTCTTTGTATAAAAATGAATCAGTAATTTTGTTTTTCAAGATCATGGATGATGGCTTTCAAAATCACTAATGCATTTTATATTTCTCATTGTGATAAAGGAGATCAAATAAAGTCCAACATGAGTGGTGTGAATATTTAATTCTAATCTTGCATAAATCTCACAATTTGATGGAAGTGAAACATATCTTTGGCACGAATGAGGAACTTTGACCTTCTATGGAGTAGAGAAGGGAGCTTTGGTTCCACTTAATCTTCTAAAAATGAAAAAGGTGGAGGTTAATAAAGAAAGAAAAAAATTTCCAACTGCTTCACTGAGCACATTATTCTATTAGTTTTGTCAGCCAAACCTAGGAAAAGATTGTAAACTTTGCATAAAATCTATAAGTTTTCTCAATTTGTCCAATGTAACCATAGATCTAGCTCAATGAAACTTGAATCCTTATACCAACTCATAACTTAATCCAAGTCTAAGCCTAGAAGGAAAAAAGAGACAAAGAAGAATGATATCTTTCAATTAACCTTGACCCCAAACATTAACTTTAAAAGGAGTTAAGCATATTTTACATGTATGCGTCTATCTGCCACCTAGGGGAAGGGGTGGAGGGAAGGAGGGGAAAAGTTGAAACAGAAGTTTTTGCAAAGATCAATGTTGAAAAATACCCATGCATATGTTTTGTATATAAGAACTATAATAAAAAAAGAAGTTAAGAAAAATGGGGCCCAAACATGAAGATTCCACAAGAGTAAATCAGAGAGATGATACCTAGAAAACCATTCCAGACTAGTGGTCCACAATTTTGGACCCAGTTTCTATCCTTTGGGATTTCATGAGAAAGGCAGAGAACCAAACTTGAAGTTATAGACAAGGTACAACTGAGTTATTAAGCGTCTGCTAGGAACTGACATTGTCCTCTTGGTATATATGATGGATGAGGCTCTCACCATCCTTCCAACCTCAGAGCACATATCTCTGCTATTTACCATGATGACTTTTATTTGGCTGATGACCTGGAACTTGTGGATCTAAAAAAGAAAGAACCATTGGCTTCTCTTCATCCTATGAGCTAAAGATGATTCTAATAATATTTTTTCAATTAGGGGAAGGTAGAAAGGAAAGAAAATATATTTTTACTGAAATTTTAACGATGTCAATCATTAAAATGTCAATCATGCAATCTTATTTTCCCTTTGAAATATTACAAAACTACAAGACTACCTGAATTTCAAGTTGAACCACTAGGTGGCAATGCTAGCCAGCATCCTGATCCTATTCTATAAATCCCAGTGCAACTTGGGTGTTCCCATCATCACGAAAGCAGTTTTGCTTATCCATCCCTGAAAGGCAGAAATACTAGAAAGATCCAAGTTCTATATAGTTCCCAGGGAGTAGACAACCTTGTATTTTGCAAATCTAACTATGACTCTCCCTATGAATCAGTGCCAGTTTTAGAATATTATGGATTTACCCAATTAAAAATCAACTCTGTAGCCTCTACCTTTGGCAAACTCTGCTTTCTCAATGAACTTACTATTTTTTTTCTGAGCCCTAATGACTCAATCATGGTATAATGGAATCAACTTCCCACAGAGAGAAGCAGACAAACTGTTTACAATGACTGTATTCTTCGAATTCCAGGGTATTCATGGAGGACAAACACCTCTGGGATAGGGACTTGCTGAACTCTTTTTCAGGGCTGTGCATCCATCTTTGGTGTTCACCTGATTTGTCCAACTCTTCTTTGTGGTTCCAAGAAGTTGTAGCATGTGAAACAACCTGGTAAAAACTGTCTCAGTGATTTGAAGGAAGAAAAATGTATAATATCCATTTTGTGGAAGTTATGTGTCTTAACTAAACAATAGAAAAAAAAAAAGACCAAAAAAAAATTTCAGTAGAGTAGAATCTAAGAAGATGATATTTAATAAGAATAAATATAACATCCTGCTCGTAGGTCCAAAAAGTCTACCAAAAAATGAGGCAGCTGTGACTAGAGAACAGTTCCTGTGGAAAAACCCAGGATTTTTTTTTTTACCACCAGCTCATTCAAATATCTAAATATTAGAAAATTATTGCCCAAAAAGCTATAGCAATGTTTTGTTTTGTTTTTTCCGGACAAAACTTCTATATTCAGTAGTATAAGGAGCTCCTGATAAGAAAACTCTATCAGTGCAAATCAATACATGCTTTGCAAAACACTTTGCAACTTAGAGCTTTTAAGAGTTGTCTGGGGCACCAAGGTCATATAGCCAGCATGTGTCAGAAGCAGGAGATGAACCCAGGGTTCTGGCACATGTTAGACACACTTGACTTGACTTGTTGACTTCCTCATTCTGATCTTAACTCTCAATTCACTATGTCATGCTGTTATTACAATATCAAATTACAGTCATATTATTATAAACAATAATAATAACTCACATTTACTGAGTGACAAGCAAAAATATCTTTTTATTTAGTGTCTTTGCAAAAGTACTTTACATATGCTATTTTACTTGATTCTTACAGCAATACTATGAAGTATTAGTTGTAGTAGTAGTAGTAGTTTGTTGTTGTTGCTGCTGCTGCTACTGCTACTGTTGTTGTTGTATATCCATTTTACCTATTAGGAAAATGAGTCTGAGAAGGGTTAGATAAATTACCCACAAGTAATATGGAGGAGAAAGAAATACTCATTTATAGAGTGTTTACCATGTCCCCAGCATTGTGCTAAGCACTTTTTACAAATATTATTCTACTTGATCCTCAAAACAGCCTTATGAAGTAGATGCTATTATTATCTTAATTTTAGAATTGAGAAAACTGAGGCAAACAAATTAAATGACTTTTCTAGAGTCAAAGTGTCTGAGCATGTATTTGTGGAAGGATTTAAATTCAGTTCTGTATGATTCCAAACCCAGAACTCTATCACTGTACCACCAGCTAACTGTCCCAATAATATCCAGAACAAGGGAAGGATAGTTCCTCTTAATTGGTCAAATCACACCTGGAGTAGTATATTCAGTGCTGAATGGCATGAAATTATATGTTATTATCATTGTTGTTATTATTATTATTATTATCCATCAAAGAACATAGAGTTGTTTATCCTGGATAAATGAAAATTTAGAAAACAGATGAAAAGTATTTTAAAATAGTTGTAGAATTACCATATAGAAAAATTGGATATAATCTCACACTTTTCAAGGGTGAAGAATAATGGCACCAGAGAGTATCAATATAACTGGACAAAAGTTATAGTGAAGTAGGTGTTTTTAAAAAAAAATAATAAATCAATCCAAAAACAAAATGGACTGTCTCAATAAGTCATGGGATCCCCATCAATGCTGCTGTAAAAAAAAAAAAATCACCTGTTAGGGATTTTGTGAAAGATCCCAGTACTCAGAGAAAGGACTTAATCTTCTTGACCTCTAAGATTCCTTTCCTTTCTATTCCAATCTTCTATGACTCTCTGTGACCTCTGGCTAAAACTACTTATGCTAATATTTCATTTTATCCAACATCATATATTAATCTGAAACTCAAAACCACACTTGATAAAGATTTCTAAATCTTATGGTGAATAATCACTGTTTATATCCCTAATCTAATTATAGAACTAATTACCAGTTTTTCAGTGAATCAAGTTATCTCTATCTCCTTATCAGTAATGCTAACCCAACCAATTACTATTAAATATTAATTTCCAGATTTAATGCAATCTAACAAGTATTTATTAAGCATCTATTATGTGCTTGACTACACTGATCTGCATGCTGGAGACACAAAAATAAAAAACTGACACCATCTTTGATTTAAATTTATTATTATTTATTTTTAATTCATTATTATATATAATAATATATTATGTTAGTAGTAGTAATAGTACTCAAAATAAGAAAACAGATACAGACAGAGATAGATAGATAGATAAATAGATAGATAGATAGATGATAGATAGATGGACAGATGGCTGGACATATAGATAGGAATAGAGATACTCAGAGTGGCAAAGACAGAGTGACAGATAGAGACAATTTATTAAATGCACACTCCTGCTCAATAAACTCTAGTGGCTCCCTCTCCCCTTCAAAATCAAATATAAAGCCTTCTGTTTAATATTCAAAACCTTTTATAACCTGCCTACACATACACATACAAACACACACACACATACACACTGTTCTAATCTCACACCTTACATTTATTCCTCACCCTCACTTCCAAGTACTCTTTGATCCAGTAACTCTGGCTTTAGTTCTAGAAACAAGATATTTTATCTCCTGACTCAGAGCATTTTCACTATCAATCCCTTTGTTTGGAATGCTCTCCCTCTTCATCTTTACCTCCTGGCTTCCCTGATATTCTTCAAGACTCAGCTAAAATTCCATCTTCTATACAAAACCTGATCTTTTCTGATCTTTCTTAATTTTAGTGCCTTCCTTCCATTAATTATTTTCCATTTATTTTGTATGTAGCTCATTTGTAAATAGTTATTTTCATGTTGCCTCCCCCATAAGATTGTGAACTCCTTGAGAGTAAGAACTGTATTCTAGCTTACTTTGTATCTCCAGCACTTAGCACAGTACCTAGCACACTGTATGCCCTTAATAAATGCAATAAATGTTTACTGACTACATGTTAGAGATAGAAATACAAGCAAAGGAAAGAATCCTTGCCTCCAAGGAGCTCAAATTCACATAAAGGGAAGCTGAAAGGAGAGAGGGCTTTTTAACAGAACTTTAAGATTGGTAGTACATCATATATACTACCTCATTTGATCTTCACAATATCTTTGTGAAGTTATTATTATTCTCATTTTACAGATGAGGAAACAGACTAAAAGAAACTAAGTTGAAAAAATACAATGCAAGATAATGAATAGAATAAAAAGTCAATGTTCAAAGCAAATTTTGAGAAAAAACTGATCTTCTAGGAAGATCTATGGATGTCCATTTGGATCAAAACTTTAAATGGTACTTGAACTAGGCCTTGAAGGAAGAAAAATATTCAACAACCATAGAAAAATAAGGAGGCACAGAGGATGGTCTAGTGAAATGCACAGAGGAAAAACAAGCTAATCACACAATTTGGTTGAGAAGGCAAAGCCGTTGTGGTGATCTCGTTGTTGTATGCTTGTGAAAACTGGACAGTCCACCAATGCCATGCCAGGAAACTGAATCGCTTCCATTTGAATTGTCTTAGGAAGATTCTCAAGATTATCTAGTGGGATAAGATACCAGACATTGAGGTCCTTTCTTGAACTAAAGTGCCAAGTGTTCAAACTCTAATGCAGAGTGCATCTCTGATGGGGTGGCCACATTGTTTCAAATGCCAGACATACATTTGCCAAAAAGTTTTATGGAAAACTCACACAGGGCAGATGCTTGTGTCAAAATATTCTCAGGATCTCAAGAATTTTAGAATTGATTGCATCACAAGGGAGACAGTGACGAAGAACCATTCAGCATGATATGTCCTCATTGGAGAAGATGTTGTGATCTATGAGCAAAGCAAAATTAAAGTAGCTCAAAATAAATGCAAGAGGTACAAAGTTAAAGAGTCCATCCCAAATGTTCCTGTGGAGATTTGTGCTTGACGTGTACATTCCAAGCTTGTACAGGTCTGTTCAGTCATGATCAGATACATTGTAACTTAACTCTTCTAACAGTAATGTCATTCTGGTCTTTGAGAACAAAGGACAGCAACCAACCATGAAGGAGAGTAGTATGTTAGAATATAAATTGAAGCTATATCCTGTGTGGCTCTAAATGACAGGCTAAGGAGCTTAGATTTTATCCTATAATCAATAGGGAATTAGTGAAAAAGGCTTTTGAGTAGAGGGGTGTCATAATAAAATCTGTACATTGAGAAGATTATTTTGGTAGCTCTGTGAAGAATGGATGAAAGACAACAGACCCAAGGAAAACAGTTAAAAGATTATCACAATAGTCTAGGCAAAAGAAGAGAAGAGTTGGAGCTAGAGGGGTTGGGATGGGAGTGGAAAGGCAGGGGATACTTGTGAGAGATCTTGTGAAAGTGGAATTAATGTGCCTTACTAATTGCTTTGATATGGGAGTCTAGCCAATAAAAAGTGATTCAGAAATGTTTCCAAGATTTCAAGGGGAAATCAGTGTGGGGAGGGGACAAAGGAAGTTTTTAGAAGGAATATGTGTACATAGATAAAGCACTTATAAAGTGTTTATACTTCTAGACATTGTACTAAAGCTGTATGGCATAGAGAATTAAGAATCAGTCTTCTTGTCACAAAGATCTGGATTCAAGACACACACTAGTTAGGTGAACCCCAGACAAGTCGTTTAAACTCTCAGTGCCCCAGTGAATTGCTTAAGACCTGCATAGCAGGTTATGAGCTATAATGGTAGACTTTCTGCACAGGAAGTTCTCTGATGAAATCACAGTTCTGGACTTAAGTCTATAGTAAGATCTGCAGAATGTTTCACATACATCATCTCATTGTAGACTCACAACAGCCTTGGTAGATCCCACAGATATTGCTATTGTTGATGTTTGTTCTGACATCACAGCGTGATAGCTTGACTTGTATCTGAATTGGATTTAAGTGAAGCAGAGTTACACAAAGTCATCAGCCTCTCTTTTCCACAGTCATCGAAGTCCAGTGGGAAGACAAAAGTCAAGATGACTGGCAATGGGCAAAAATGAAATAGAGCTGGGAGAGCATATCACTGGACTAAGTAGAGTTAGCCAGAGTAAGGAGAAAGACACCATTAAAGGGAAAGCACGATGAGGAAGGAGAGAGAATAGATCATAATGGGCTTAGTCCTGAAAAGAACCTAGCAAAGATCTTCATCATAACCAGACTTTTGTAAGGGAAATATAGCCTTGAAATTTCTCAAAGTAAAGGCTCGAACTCAGAGGAAGGATCAAAGAGCCAGATGGAATGGACATAGCAGACCAAATCTCAAACCTGCCTAAAGATATGCTAATCAAATAAAATATTAATTTAAAAAAAAGATATGCTAATCAATATCTCAAAAGGTTGTTTAAAGATACACAGAAATTTAAGGGATAGACAAAAGAGTTCCATCCTTACAATCATTCTGTTCAAACAGGATAGTCTGGGAATTTGATTATATCTAATAATAGTTAGTTGGGCTTCTTCCCGACAGGGGAAGATAGTAAGTCACATCATAGTCACAGTTTTGTTAGGTATAACATTAAAGTAATACACCGATGTCTATCTCTAAGAGAAACAAAAGCTGGATATATATATATACATATCCAGAGGAAACAATCATATCACTGGAGGGAAAAAAATCTGAAAATACAAAAATGAACAAGTTCTATTATTTTAAAATGTTATCATGAAGCCATGCAAAAGTATTGACTTCTATATCAGGTATAATTTTTAAGATGCTAAAATATAATTCCCCTCATTACTTGCATAATTTTGTAGAAAATATTTTTCCCATTCAGGAGTGGGAGGCAGAGGTGGGAAAAAGAGAAAAGCAACAGATTCACCTCTCTGGTCCTTTCCCATTATAAAATCAGTGGAGGCTAGAAAAAGGGTGGTAAATTAGGAAAGAAGGGAAGTATCAAGGAATTTCTGATTAAATAAATCATTTCTTCCATATTTCCTGAACTTTCCTCCAAAGAATTTGTCACCTACACTTGCATCACTTGATAATTCTGTATACTCTGACTCAACTTTCATTTTACTGAGCCTAGCAAAGTATAATGGTATAATGGAAAAATAACAAAGAATGAAAGTCGGGAAACGTGGGCAAATCATGTAATGTCTTGAAGCCTCATTTCCTTCATCTGCAAAATAGAAATGCTATACTAGATCATCTCTTCTTCGGTTCTAAACTGCTATTATTTAACATTTAAATCAGAGAGCAATATATCCATTTGAAGAGTTAAGTTAGCATGTATTTAATTGCTCTGTCTTGAAACTTTTATAAAGCTCATAGTTTTTGAAATTTGAAAATCAGCTGCAAAATATAACTTTGTTAATTTCCTTAAAATTGGTGAAGCAGTAACACATGTCAAATAGTTTCTTAAATTGAGGGGGGGAGAAAGGGAGAAGTGGGTTAAGATCCTGACTCAAAAACTATCTGTGTAACCACCCTGGATTTCTTAATGAAGGGGCTGGACTCAGTGGCCTCCATGTTTCCTTCCAAATGTATGCCTTTTAAATCTTCTTAAATATATGTTTTGGGATTTTGGAGTCCTTTATTTGTTTTTACCTAAAGTAAAAGTAAAGTTAAAGAAAGAAGGAAAGAAGGAAAGAAGGAAGGAAGGAAGAGAGGGAGGGAGGGAGGAAAGGGAAGGAAAGAAGGGGAAGGAAGAAAGGAAGGAAGGAAGGAAAGAAGGAAGGAAGGAAGAAAGGAAGGAAGGAAGGATATCTTCTAAAACAATCCTTTCTATTGCCACTTAGAGTCATCTATTTTTTTCTTATCTTTTTAAAGTTTTAAGTTTGAATTCATTTTTATTATGTGTTCCCTTTTCCTCTTTCCTGCATAAAAGTTAAAATTCCTTTTTCCTCTGTAACTTCTAACTACCTTTTTTTTTTCAGTTTTGCTGGGATGAAAAATAAAATGAGATCTAACCAAAATTTCCATAATTCAGCCTGCATCAGATCAATGCTTGCAAATTTCTAGAGCTCCTTTTCTCCAAATGAACTCTAATCAGCCCTGATCTACATCAATGAATCCCCTTTCTTTTGAACTTGCTATTTCAAAAATCCCCCTGTGAAGTTAAGCCTCAACTTATTTCATCTCTTCCAAACAGGTCACAACTGATTCCTCCAACAATACCACTCTTCTCACTCCACCCAACCAACACCTCCAGGGGAATAGGTCTTACATTAGTGTTGGTTTGTTTGTTTTTCCAGGTTACTGGAAAAAGAGATGAAGTCAACTGGTGAAACAGGTTTACTTCTTCCCAAGTGAGATAACTTGTGTTGGGTCTTCATGACTGTGAGTAGTACTTTTGAGAGTTCTGTATGGGTGAGTCACTTGTGAAACTGAAGAAATTCAACTCAAAGTTCTTAGAATTATAAGAGAAGCACAAAATCTTGGAGTCAGATCCCAGAAAGCACCTAGTTTTATCTTACATAAGAACATTCCCATATAAGTAGTGGTCATCTACCTTTTACTTGAAGACCTTAAATAAAGCAGAACCCATTCCCTACCCATAAACTGGCCATTCCACTTTCCTATAGCTCTGATTGCTAGGAAGGTTTTTGTTTGTTTGTTTTTCCTTGGAGACCATTTTGCTTCAATTTCCACCCATTGTTCTCTATTGTACCATCTAAAGCTGAATAGAAATTTAATCCTTCTTCAGGATCTCAGATTTAAATATGTGTCTTCAAATGAATATTCATCCCCTCCTTCCCTTTTACCCTTTTTTCCATGGTAACTCAAGGATATTTACTAGAAAAGACCCTAGCAATGACCTCAGCTTGTCCATTTTAAAGATGAGGGGAAAAGATACTCCTTTTCAACAATTTCCTGGATAAATATAAGTTGCTTGAGGTGTAATGCCAGAGAAACTGAGGCAGGAGAGAGATTAGAGAGTTTTTAATATTTTATTAATGGGAGAGTAAGATTGACTGGACAGGACTCTGGTCTCAAAGTATCCAGTCAGACAGAGATAAAGATATACTGGGACCAAGGAATCCATATTGGTCCCAGGTCTGGAGGAGACTATCATCTCAAAGAATCCAGCGTCCAGCATCCACAGCCAGCCGCCATTCTCCAGCAATGAATGGAGGAATCTCTAACCTTTATATACCTTTTAGAGACAAAGAAGAGGGAAAAAGAGCGGGAAAAGCCCAGCTGGAAAAGGCTATGATAAAGATGTCAGTGAAATATCTTGGAATACTTTAAGGGATGTTGTAAATTTCTCAAGGACAGAAGATAATCAGGAAGTCTACTCTCTTGTTTATCTTACTTGGGCTAACAATTTATATCCTTAGACTAATTGGTCCTCAGCCTTCATGGACCAGAGGGAGATTTACAGCTTAGGGGAGTAATTAGGGAGACTGAGACAAGGGAAACTTGTACAAGGAAACTGAGTCAGGACAGTTAAAGAAAACTGTGGCATAACAGAGGGAAGAGACTACCTTATTTTAGTATTTCTATCTCTAGGAACTAGCACTATGCTTGACATATAGTAGAAACTTAATAAATGCTTGTCGATACATTGATCGATTCTTATAGGGGACATCATACTTAAAAAAGGAAACTGACTTATTAAAACTGTTTCTCTCTTCAGAATATTCCCAACCTAAAAAAATTAAAATTTTTAATTTCCTGAAGACATCATGATGTAATAGATATAAACATGGTCTCAGAGACAGGTATATGGTTCAAAAGCACTATGTTTATTTCTCACCTGGCTACATTTCTCTGCATTTCTCCATTTTACTCCGGGTAGTCACTTCAGCCCTGAATCTCATCTCCAAGGCATCCTCTGCTCCTGGGGGCCAGCCCTCTGACTGGAGGGTAAAGAGTTCCTTTCAGAACCTCCATTTAAAAAGAATTCCCAGGGCAGCCAACCTTCATTTCCTACCTGCTGTACCTCTGCACTTCTCAGTCATGTTGCCTCATGAGTACCTTCTGCCCTTCTCCCCATTCCCCTGTTTTGTATGTTATCTTCTTCCATTAGATTATAAACTCCTTGAAGACAAGAATTGTTGCTTTTTTTTTGGGGGGGGGTTCTACTTTTATTCCTGGAGCTTGCTTGTTCCTTTCCCATAGTAAATGCTTAATAAATATTTCTTGATAAACCAACTGACAGTGGCTATGTGGCCCTAAGCAAGTCACTCAATCTTTCACTATTCCCAGACAACTTTCTGAGGCTTTAAATTTTGGACAAGGTACTAATTAGCATTGGTAGTGGAAGTTTATTGACCAGGAAGGAATTCCATATACCAATGAAATCTTTTGTTCAGTGACAAAGTCATATCCAACTCTTCATGACACCATGGAATTGTACATGAAGTTTCCTTGGCAAAGCTACTGGAGCGGTTTGCCATTTCTTTCTCCAGTGTGTCCCCATTTTACAGATGAGGAACTAAGGCAAAGAGGGGTTAAATACCTTAGCCAGGATCACGCAAATATTAAGTGTCTGAGGCTGGATCTTTCTGACTTCAGACCCAGTTCTCTATCCACTGGACCATCTAGTTGTCCCAAAATGGAATCATTGGTTTTATTTAAAGTATAAGCTTCTCCAAATCCTACTGTATCTGAAGTCCCCTCCCAAGATTAAAGACCTCTTAGGGTATTCACTTTTCAGTGCCTTGGGTAGCATAGCATTCTGGCATGGCTGGGTCACAGGGCTACTCTCTCTGTCCTTTGCCTTAGCCTTAGTCCAGATCATCCTGAAGGTTTGGCAAGGGCGCAGAAGGTAGTTGGGAGGTGCAATAACATTTGAAAAACTGTGATTTAGCCATGTGGAATCCACCCAGTCTCAGATAGTGAGTTTGCAAGCCTTGGCAAGCCTCCTGCTCTGTTCTGCCAGCCTTGACACATTTTGTTTTGAAAGCGCTTCCTCCAGCTCCAGCTGAATTGGCAGGGTGGACCAACCTCCTGTGGGATCAGTTTTTCCATTCTCTCAGTTCTGCTGTTCTTGCACAGTGCCCGTCATCTGTCAGCCTTCTATTCCTAGCTCACCCAGTGGCAGAGAAGTCCCTGTACTTGTGGCCTACTGGGAAGTGTGGGGGCTGAAAGAGGGAGCAAGGAAGCAAAGTATCCAATGCTCAGCCCCTGAGGAGGAGGACCACATAATCCTCTGGGACCTCACTACCATTGCAGATGCCTGCCTATTATCTTCATTCAGAAACAGATTTGACAGGAGCATAGAGAATGGGAATATCTGATTCGCTAAAATCAGATCCATTTCATCCTGGGGTAGGGATTCCCAAAATATTATGAACATGTAATTTACAGGAAAAAATAGTTTTTCAGTCCTTTGCCATATAAAAATCATACCTAAGATTCCTAATGTCTAAAGCTTCCAGGTTCATTCTGTAAGCTCTTTTTTGGGGGAAGAAAAGTTAATTTGGTGAATGGGGGTCCACTCCAAAGCAGAGCTGTAACTGGCAATTTTGGTATTATGATAAGATGGTTCTTGAAGCAATCATCAGGCAAGGGACCCTCGAATCACTAAAATAGAAACAGTGAATTGAACAAGAATAGTGGGAAATGAAGAGAAGAACACAAGGTTCCACAGGGCCCAGAGACACAGGCTCAATGGCAGAAGCTGAGAGACTGTTACAAAGGCTACTGACAAGGAAAGAAGCAGGCTAGAGAGTGGGGCAAGGAGGACTTCATCTCAGTTTCCACACTAGGACAAGGAGTTTTTATTTATTTATTAAACTAGTAAGTTTTTAGATAGCAAACTTAGGACAAGGAAGTTTGCTATCTAAAAACTTACTAGTTTAATAAATTAGGTGTTAAGCTTAGCTGGTTTTTATCTGACAAAGGAGTTGAGTGCTGTTAGCAAAGCACCAGTCACTCTGCCCCAGTTATAGCTCTAATTCCAAACAATTCCAAGTTCTAATAACAAGTATTTATGAAGCAGCCAATATATATTCAGCATTGCCAAAGTGCCATAGTAGATACAGTCGAACAAACTCTTCAAGAAATTCAGTGTTTCACTGGGAGATAAAGCATCTTCATAGGAAACCATTGCAGAGCTGTTCAAGAGAAAATAAGCAAGTATTATTACATTGTGTAATACAGATGCTAAAGGCTATAAGAATTAACAGAAAGGAGAGTTTAATTTAGGCTAGAAGAACCAAGGAATTTATGACAATTTAGAGTAGTTTTTAAAGAATGGAGAAAAAGAGGATATATTTATTTTTCAGATATAAAAAATTAAAATTTGATAAAAATTAAAATAATAACTAAAATATTTTGTTAACGAATTCATCTGTCAATGGAAGTTAGACATGTATTTAAAGAAAAGCTTCTTCTTTTGTGCAGCACATCATATATATGGAACAGTCAGGTCAATAATTCCGTTTTCTAGATTTCTCAGAAGCCTCTTCTTCAGATATACTTACATTTCAGGACAAAATATCAATTTCATGTTTGTTTTATCTTATAAATAAATTAAAATTTAAATAAATAAATTTAAATACCTAAGATAATACATGAAATTATAAATTGAATAATAATTATTATGTTTTTTTTAATTTAATTTTATTTAATAATAACTTTGTATTGACAGAATCCATGCCAGGATAATTTTTACACAGCATTATCCCTTGCAATCACTTATGTTTCGTTTTTTCCCCTCCCTCCCTCCTCCCCCCCCCAAGATGGCAAGCAGTCCTATATATGTTAAATATGTAGCAGTATATCCTAGATACAATACATATTTGCAGAACCGAACAGTTCTCCCACTGCACAGGGAGAGTTGGATTCAGAAGGTAAAAATAACTCGGGAAGAAAATCAAAAATCAAATAGTTCACATTCATTTCCCAGTATTCCTTCTTTGGGTGTAGCTGTTTCTGTCCATCATTTATCCAATGAAACTCAGTTAAGTCTCTTTGTCAGAGAAATCCACTTCCATCAGAATACATCCTCATACAATATCGTTGTCGAAGTGTATAATGATCTCCTGGTTCTGCTCATCTCACTTAGCATCAGTCCATGTAGGTCTCTCCAAGCCTCTCTGTATTCATCCTGCTGGTCATTCCTTACAGAGCAATAATATTCCATAACATTCATATACCACAATTTACCCAGCCATTCTCCAATTGATGGGCATCCATTCATTTTCCAGTTTCTAGCCACTACAAACAGGGCTGCTACAAACATTTTGGCACATACCGGTCCCTTTCCCTTTTTTAGTATCTCTTTGGGGTATAAGCCCAATAGAAACACTGCTGGATCAAAGGGTATGCACAGTTTGATAACTTTTTGGGCATAATTCCAGATTGCTCTCCAGAATGGCTGGATTCGTTCACAACTCCACCAACAATGCATCAGTGTCCCCGTTTTCCCGCATCCCCTCCAACATTCATCATTATTTTTTCCTGTCATCTTAGCCAATCTGACAGGTGTATAGTGATATCTCAGAGTTGTCTTAATTTGCATTTCTCTGATCAATAGTGATTTGGAACACTCTTTCATGTGAGTGGTAATAGTTTCAATTTCTTCATCTGAAAATTGTCTGTTCATATCCTTTGACCATTTATCAATTGGAGAATGGCTTGATTTTTTATAAATTTGAGTCAGTTCTCTATATATTTTGGAAATGAGGCCTTTATCAGAACCTTTAATTGTAAAGATGTTTTCCCAGTTTGTTGCTTCCCTACTAATCTTGTTTGCATTCGTTCTGTTTGTACAAAGGCTTTTTAATTTGATATAATCAAAATTTTCTATTTTGTGATTGGTAATGGTCTCTAGTTCATCTTTGGTCACAAATTTCTTTCTCCTCCATAAGTCTGAGAGATAAACTATCCTATGTTCCTCTAATTTATTTATAATCTCGTTCTTTATGCCTAGGTCATGGACCCATTTTGATCTTATCTTGGTATGTGGTGTTAAGTGTGGGTCCTTGCCTAATTTCTGCCATACTAATTTCCAGTTATCCCAGCAGTTTTTATCAAATAATGAAATCTTATCCCAAAATTTAGAATCTTTGGGGTTGTCAAACACTAGATTGCTATAGTTGACTATTCTGTCTTGTGAACCTAACCTTTTCCACTGATCAACTAATCTATTTCTAAGCCAATACCAAATGGTTTTGGTGACTGCTGCTTTATAATATAATTTTAGATCAGGTACAGCTAGACCACCTTCATTTGATTTTTTTTCATTAATTCCCTTGATATTCTCGACTTTTTATTGTTCCATATGAATTTTGTTGTTATTTTTTCTAAATCATTAAAATATTTTCTTGGAAGTCTGATTGGTATAGCACTAAATAAATAGATTAGTTTAGGGAGTATTGTCATCTTTATTATATTCGCTCGGCCTATCCAAGAGCACTTAATATTTTTCCAGTTATTTAAGTCTGACTTTATTTGTGTGAAAACTTTTTTGTAATTTTGCTCATATAATTCCTGACTTTCCTTTGGTAGGTAGATTCCCAAATATTTTATGCTATCAACAGTTATTTTGAATGGAATTTCTCTTTGTATCTCTTGCTCTTGGATTTTGTTGGTGGTGTATAAGAATGCTGAGGATTTATGGGGATTTATTTTGTATCCTGCTACTTTGCTAAAATTATGAATTATTTCTAGTAGCTTTTTAGTAGAATCTCTGGGGTTTTCTAGGTATACCATCATATCATCTGCAAAGAGTGATAATTTGGTTTCCTCATTGCCTACTCTAATTCCTTTAATATCTTTCTCGACTCTTATTGCAGAGGCTAGTGTTTCTAATACAATATTGAATAATAATGGTGATAGTGGGCAACCTTGCTTCACTCCAGATCTTACTGGGAAAGGTTCCAGTTTTTCCCCATTGCATATGATGCTTACTGAAGGTTTAAAATATATGCTCCTAACTATTTTAAGGAAAAGTCCTTTTATTCCTATGCTCTCAAGTGTTTTTATTAATTATTATGTTTTAAAAAGAAATCAACTTCATTAACAGTTGCTACTGTTCCAACATCTCTCTACGTTGTGCTGAGTCTGGAAATCCAAAGAAGAGAATAATAAGTTGTATAGGGCTTAGGGCATAACAGAACTGACATTTATGAAGTATGGATGGGAGTCTTGACTTCTTCCTGATTACATTAGTTCTAAATAAAGAACTAGATATCTTCTATCAAGTCTGAGCTTAATTACTTTCAAAAGTGGGTGCTCAGTACTCATTGATGTCAGAGTGAAGAACTTAAATCTCAATGTATAAAAATATTAATCAAATTAATTAATGTCTCTTTAATCAGGCCTCTTCTCCTGAAGCTCAGTAGAGATGAGTATATGTTACAAATATATGTTATAAGGACAAAATAGTAATTCTTAGCTGTATGAAATAATCAGCTTGTATTAGAAAGATGGCTGGCTTTGAAGTATAGTCACCAGTCTCAATTTGACCACTAGTTAGTTCTGTGACCCTCCAAGTTTCAGTTTCCTCATCTGCAAAAAAGGCACATTAAGGCTACATTGACTTCTGAATATAAGATTTCATGCTTTATGTCCTGACTTTGGCTAACTAGTTAAAAAAAACCCAATAGCTGAAATTTTTTTTGGAAAATTGTCTGATTCTTTCTACAAGTTCCTCCCAATATAAGAAGACCTCCCAATATAAAATCTTTGGTTCTTTGGGTCTGGGGGGAAAAAAGTTTATATAATATTTCAGGCACTTTCCTTTTGTATGTGGGAGTCCCAAAACAGATATCACCAGTTCAAAGTTTGCTGTAAGTTTTTCATTCATTCAAAATTATAACTCACAAATCCCTACCAATGTATTTATTTCTCTTAATCAGGAAATAAACATAATCAATTCAAAACAAAATCATTTAATAAAGCAGCAAAAGGGGGAAATTAAGTATAGAATACCCCAAAAAATCTGGAGTGCAATCTCCCATTAATAAAACATCAGTGGAAAGAATAAACATTCCTAGGGAAAGTTGGAGTGAAGGATTATAAATGCAAAGAAAATACATCAATATAAGGAACATTCATGGAAGCAGCATATATATGGAGGGGGTACACTTAGGGAATATAAAAAAGAATGCATATTTGGCTGAGATAGAGGCAGGGAGGGATAAATCATACTTCCAATGATCCAGAGCCACAAATCTCTTTTGTTGATGTAATTTCTGGATCCTGGCTGGTTCTGCTTCCCCTTGTTCTGATATGGCCTTCATCCTCTGCAATCAGTTTCCCACTGGTTCTCCCATTGGTACAACTTGTCAAAATTCTCTTGTTCTTCTTCTTGTTTCTCCTTGTAGCTAGGTGGTCATCATCGGTCAGCTTGACTAATGTCTTGCCATTGGACTCATATGACTCTGGAGGAGAAAGTGAGACTGGCGTCTTTATGTACTTCTGCCTCACTTAACTACAATTCATTCACAAGTCAAGACATCTCCTTCATGATATAATAAGGACAAACAACTCAGACTCAGATTGTTACAGTTAGGTGACTCGAGGTTGTAAAAGGTCTTTCTACTTCCACTTTCTGCCTTTGATTAGAATTCTTAACTGAGATGTTCCTTCTCTTTAAGAGGAAACAGAGACTTCTGCCATCATTCTTTTAGCTTAAAATTCATGGACATAAATTTTGGCTCTTGTAAAGAGACAGAGCTCTCACTCCACATGAAACCTTTAGCTATTTCCTTTCTGTTCTCAGAACTTTGACTATAATAAACTTTTCCTCTACAAAAAGAGAGGTTTATTTCCAGTATTCCAACTCTTTTGGAACACAGAGAAACCAGTTAGCTAAGCAATGCCTGCAGGTGTGATTTATATTTAATCTAAACTTCCTACTTAACAAAAGCAAAATGTCTGCGTCAATCCTCCATCCATTTTGAGTAAATGAAGACCAGCAGCAAACTTTAAACTTGGGATAGCTTTTCTAGGTGCCATATATATACAAGAGGGAAGTGTCTCAAGTGCTACATAAAACTTGTTTGTACTCTCCCCATATATGGTGAATTTTGAGCCAAACTGTCTAAGCTTTTGTATTGGGAGGTATAAATCAGATCCTTTAAATTTCTATCTAAAATTCTATTTGGGAAAGTCTTCAGAACTCCTACTTTACATCCAACTATGAGAACTCATCCCTTAAAGGATTATCTTGAGGATTTCCCTCTCAAGAAACTGGTAGCAGCTTTCTAGATCTAAAGCCTTACACTTTTCTCAGCCCCAAAATTGTTTTCTTTTTATTTATTTGTTTGTTTACCATGCAAAAGAATGAAAGAAAAGCAAATGAATAAAGATACATAGAAGAGTCTGACTTCTATATTTTTTAAACCATCACCATTCGTTTTTGTTTGAAATTCTACTATGTTGTATATTTGTGTGAAAATAAACTTTGAAACACTGTCTTCCTAATTTCCTATCTTGCTAAACATTATCACCATCTTCCATTCATTTAAATTCACAACTTGGTATAATCCCCAATTCTTCCCTAGCCCTCACCTACCATATCCAATGGTTGCCAATTTTTTTTTTTACTAAGGCAATTGGGCTTAGGTGACTTATCCAGGGTCACACAGCAAGAAAGTGTTGTGTCTGAGACCAGATTTTGAACGCAGGTTCTACTGACTTCAGGGCTGGTCCTCTACCCACTACATCAACTAGCTGCCCCTGGTTGCCAATTCTTATTGATTCTATTTCATCCATCTTTTCTTCACTTGCATGGCTACCATACTGTTTTGGCTTTTCCTATCTCCTGTTAACTATCCTAGTCATCAAAAAGTTCTCCCTCTCTCAAGTGTTTAGCCTCTTTAAGAATTCATACTCTACATACACTTTTGCCAAATTAATATTTCTAAGGAACAGATTTGACCTTATCATTTCCTCTCTCAAAAAAAGGTTTAATGGATCTAAATTGTTTCTACAGAATTGTTTTCTTTGGTATTTAAAGCTCTTTACCATCTAATTACATTTATATTTCTAGGCTATTTTCACAATATTTTCACAACCTTCACACAATCTATATTCTAGCTTTGAAGATGACATTCCAGCTCTCATCTTTATGAATGCTAAGCCCACAGCTAAAATGCCTTCCTAGTATCTCAGTGAAAATACAGGATAGATCCAAGTAGTTCTACTAGACAAGTCACTAGAATGAAGGGGTTCTACTGTAGATCAATGAAAATACCTGCAAGTATCTTAACACCATAGAGCTTTAGAAATGGAAAGAACTTCATAAATCATTTATTTCAATGGGTTTTTTTTTCTTATTAAGGTCCAGAGACATTACTAATTTGCTCAGGCTGACTAATCAGTGTCAGACTTTCATTTATAGCTAATTATGTGCCATGTGTTATATATTTTTATCAATAATTATATCAAGGAAGAAAAATTCACAAGATCATAAACTTGGAGCTAGAAAAGATTTCAGCCAATCTCCTCATTTTATACATAAGGAAACTGAGAACTAAAGAGTTTAAATGTCTTGTACCAAGGTAACATAGGTATTATCAGAGACAGGATTTGAACCCATTCTTTACCTTCAACTCCAGTATTTCTTTTGCTACCCCATGCCAAATTCTTAGATCAATAGGGAAATGTAGAAATCAGAAAATGTATCAGATAATATGGCCTTATTCGATTATTTCTATTTCTACCTTTTAGCCCAATTTGAAGATAAACCATGGAATGAAAAATTATTAATTATATGGATTATATATCATAGCAATGTCATAAGGTGAGAGTATTAAAGGATTATATCTAGTCCCATATTAATGGTTTCTTCAAATTGCACTACTAGTATGAACCTACAGAAAGGTTAAAATGAACTAAAGGTGATATGGAACATATTGAGCCCCTAGACTACCACTTAGGAAAAGCACTAAAAAGTTTATCCTCACTGGCCAAATGAAATCAGGAGAAATCAGGAACTCTCTCTTCTCTTTGTTGTCTGGGACTCAAGGCTATTCAAGAGTGGAATAATAAACAAGAGGGGGAAAAGTAGCTCTTGGTAGGATAACTCAGTCTGATCACAAAGTGGCTAATCAGCAGATGTTAAGAAAAATTTTTAAAAACCATATATAGGTGTGTGTTTATGTGTGTGTACATATATGAATATGTAAATATATACATGTATATGTATGTGTATGCATAAAAATAATTTATATATTCACCCCACCTGATATCCAGATTGAACATCACACTCTCAAATTAAGAGAAAATCTATATATCTTTGCAGCTTGAAAAGTGAGTATCTGTTAGAAAGCTATTTTTCAAGAAGATGTCAGTTAAACAGGCAGTGTCCCATACTGACACATCCCTTGTAGGAGAGATTACTGCACTATCATTTTCCTGCTTTTATACTCCAAACCTATTTCACCAAGCTGAACCCTTTTAACTTTTACCAGCAGACACCGGCTAGAGCTACCATGAGGCAGATTTTACCTGTGCACTCCTAACCAACTTGATTCCTTCTTTCTGAATCACAGTGGCTCAGACCACATCAGGAACTGTTTATTTTGAATTGTTCTCTTTCATACAACACTCCGTCACTCATCTCAGTGCATTTCCACTGACTGTCCCCATGCTTGGAATGTATTCCCACTTCATCTCAGGCTTCTTAGGAATTCTTATTTCTTTCAAAACTATGTTCAAATGCCACCATTTATATACTGTGCTCTCTCTGATCTTTCCCCAACGACCAGTAATTTCCCCTACAAAAAAATGGTTTTACACTTGTTTTATATATACTTATTTATTTGTATGTTCTCTCCCCAGATAAAGCTCCTTAAAGGATTCATTTTTGGTTTTGTATCACCAGCACCACGCCTAACCCAAAGGAAGTCTTTAATAAAGGCTTGATGATAGATTTCCTGACTGGATCCATTCACTCCCTGTCTGTCTCTACATTTTCACCACTGGATCAAATGCCCCCAGAAGCTAACACTCCCATGGTGCCCTGTGACTGTCCAGAATCATCCACCAGAATCATCATCAGGTAAACCCTGATCACTTACATGTCTGGCTTAATCCCTGCTTTGAACCTTCAAAATTCACTAGGTGGATTTGCTGTATTAGCATCAGCCCTGGTAGTGTCAGCATGAGCCTAGGAAACCAAAAGAGTGGATGAATTGAACTAGAATAACAGTATCCTGGCAGAGGACTGAGAATAACCATCAGGCAGACACATGGCATAATAGATAGAATGCTAAAAGATCTGGGATCAAATCCTGCTCCACACCCTCACTCCACTCTGGGCAAAACACATACCTTCTGTTTCTTCATCCGTAAAATGGGGATGATAATAAACATCTACCCCATAAGATTGTCATCAATATTAAGTGATGATATGCATGTAATTGTTCAGTCATTTTCAATCATATCTGACTCTTCATGGGGTCTTCCCCAAGTGGTTGCCATTTTCTCCTCCAACTCAAACCTAAGTTTTGTTGTTGTTGTTGTTGTTGTTTTAATAGCTTTTCATTTACAAGTTATATGCAGGGTAATTTTACAGCATTGACAATTGCCAAACCTTTTGTTCCAGTTTTTCCCCTCCTTCCTCCCACCCCCTCCCCTAGATAGCAGGATGACCAGTAGATGTTAAATATATTAAAGTATAAATTAGATACACAATAAGTATACATGACCAAACCGTTATTTTGCTGTACAAAAAGAATCGGACTCTGAAATATTATACAATTAGCCTGTGAAGGAAATCCAAAATGCAGGCAGGCAAAAATATAGGGATTGGGAATTCAATGTAATGGTTCTTAGTCATCTCCCAGAGTTCTTTCGTTGAGTGTAGCTGGTTCAGTTCATTACTGCTCCATCGGAACTGATTTGGTTCATCCCATTGCTGAGGATGACCACGTCCATCAGAATTGATTATCATATAATATTGTTTTGAAGTATATAAGGATCTCCTGGTCCTGTTCATTTTACTCAGCATCAGTTCATTTAAGTCTCTCCACATCTTTCAAACCTAAGTTTAACACAAATTCAGACAACTTACTAGTTGGGTGATCCTGAGAAAGTCACCTTAATCCTGTTTGCCTCAGTTTCCTCACCTGCCAAATAAGCTGGAGAAGGAAACGGCCAACCACTCCAGGATTTTTGCCAAGAAAACCCCCCAAATCATAAAGAGTTAGACAGGAATGGAAACAACTGAACAACAAAAGCAAACAAATGTTCCAGGCAAATAACCATGAGCAAGATCTATGCAAGGTCATTATTATTTATTGCAATCTCTGTCACATGGTGGATTGTTTTGGACAACTTTATGCACAATGTACTATATAAACATAAGACAGTTTGATATTAAAGCCCTGGTCATGTGTCTCCCCCCTAACACAGGTTAAGTGTTCATGTGGATCTGAGCTTGTAGCCACCAGCTCCAGACAATCAGTCCATTATACTTCAGCAGACAAGAAAGGTGGGGAAGCTACACTTACAAGGAGCTACTGTGCTTGTACATCTAGGAGAGCTAAAGGATTTGTGTGACTGACACTTGGCACTGGTATCAGTGCAAGTGCAAGTGACATTCATTAAGGGAAGCCATTCATAAAATGCTTATCACTGCATCTTAAAAACAACTCTATTTGGGGATTAGAACAGAGGAAGTTCAAGGACAAAGTATAGACCTTCAAGTCCACTATTGTTTAGGTCCCCTTGAAGGATGCTGGGAGAGTCTCCCAATTCACATATCCCCTTAGGCAAGAAACAGCATAAAAAAACATTGTGGGCACCAGCTGCTCCCCAGAGGTGCCCTGAAAAGGCAATAGTACCCTATAGTTCTTTGGAATAGAATGGGCTTTTTTAAGGAAATAATTCTATTTAATAATTTTTCCCCTTATTTTATCACTGATTTTCTGATTCTCTCACCTCTGTTTTCCTTAGTATCTTAGCTTCCTCTCATACTTGGTTCACCAGTCTTGCTCTCTGCCCCAACTGATTTTAGATGGTCAGATTTGGCCCCAGATGGATCCTGTGCGCTTTTCCTGGGGAGGGATGTGATACACAACCCACCATGTACACAGTATCTTTTCCCAGTGAGCTACCCAAGTCCCTCTGTTCTTCCCTTCTCTGGCCAAGCACTTTGCAAAGCTAGTGCCTCCAGTCCCAGGCGGCCTTTAGCTCCTAAAGAACTATAACCAGGCTAGATAATGAGACCTGAATAACTCATTATTTTCTCCTCCAAACCCTCCTCTCCTTCTAATTTCCCCATTACTATTGTTAGGATCAAGTGAGATAAAATTGTAAAGTGCACAGTGTAAAATTGCACAGTGCTTAGCATATATTAAGTACTTAAAAGTGTTAGCTATTATTATTGATATCTTTAACTTTAACACAGCTGTCTACTCTTTAGCTTTTCATCTTGGACATTCTCTCCTTTCTTGACTTTTGTTAAATGGTTCCTAGTTCTCTTCCTATCAAAACCCTTTTTCTTAAGTAAATGATCTTTTTTTCCTAGATCACTACCCAAGTCTCCCAAGGTTTGGCTCTTAGTCCCCAATTCTTGTCTTTCAATACCATTTCTTAGTGATCTTATCAACTCCTGCAGGTTCAATTATCACCTTTCTCTCATTTACTTCATGTTCTCTCTTTCTCTGGCCTTACACCTCACCAACTATCTCCTGAGCATCTTCCATAACGTCTCTCAGATGTGTCACCTTCTCTCTCTTCACCCAGACAGCATCAGGTTGAGATCTTCATCACCTGCCCTATTGCAATTGCCTCTTACTTGACCTCCCTCCTTAAGTTCCATCCCTCTCAAAATAATCTTCCACATGGCTGTTAAAGTGATTTTTATTTGGCACAGGTATGACTGGTTATTCCACTACTCAATAAAATCCAGTGGTTCCCTTTTAACTCTAGGATTAAACAGTTTTTACAACAGGTTGTCTTCTCAACCTTCCCCTAACCTCTCAATCAAGTTGTAAATTTTGGCTTTTCATTGGCTGTCTCTTGCATCTAGAATCCTAGTTTTTCAACCCAACTCCTACATTGTGAATTTCCTGCTTACTCTCAAGATTCTGCTTAAAACCTACTTCTTCAAGAGACTTTTCTCTGTCCTTCCCACCCACCCTCAAACTCTTAAAATGCCTTTCCTCTGAGAGCAATTCCACTTTGAGTGAATATATCTTGTATGTACAATTTTTTTTGCATATTGTCTACTCCATTAGAATTTGAATTCCCTGAGGGCAGGGACCATATTTTCTCCTTTATTCATATCCCCAGTACTCAGCACAGTGCCTAGAACATGGTAATTACTTAATAAATGTTTCATTACTAACAAAACTCATTCTTGCTCCAAATTTGTCTATTTTTCTTGAAAAAAATAGCCATTCTACAAGTCACTTGGGTTTGCAACCTCAACCAATGAACATTGTAAAAATGTGGTGGGTGCAAATTTTAGAACTTATTAATAAACCATGGGATATAGGAAAAGTTTCCATCTAAAGTTTCACACAATATTCTTGCTTCATGTTTCTATCATTGGGCAGAGTGGTGACAAACAAAAGTGGTAGATCCTCAAATGGCAGGTCCTATGCTGCCCTTTTGGTGTAGGGTGGGATAAGATCTATCAATTCTAAAATGTGATTATGATCTGAAACATTCCAAGATGAAAAGATTGTAAATGTAATATGTTATTAAAGCTTTTAAAAGTGTTTTAAGGTCAGACTTTATATACAATGACATATAATTAAATCCGAATACTTGAACTAAAGATTCTCAGCATACTACATATTCATATAATAATAATTCAAGGGTCCATATTTTCCTTTATATGGGGGCTCATTCTGCCAGCAGATCCTCTACTGGCATGACTTTTGAAAATCCAAGGTCACTTTCGTAGATTGCTATGGGAGAACTTAAGGAAGAGAGAGACTTCCGTCAAGGCTTATCTTTGGTCAAAAGGGATGGTAGACCACAGTATTCAGTTAGACGATAGATATTTGATGTAAATATGTGATGACTTTCTCTATTGAGATTTAGGGAACAGCAAGTGTAGGAAAGATTATGTCTGTGTATCTGTTTTTCTTTAGTACTTTCTAATTAATTTTCAAATTATTTTATTTGCATTTTTATTTTATACCTTTATTTCTGAATGTATTTTCCCCCCTGCCCATCAAGCTATTTCTGGTAAGATGAAATAAAAGAAAAAGAGGAAAAATGCAGTTCAGCAAAACCAACCCACATATGAATCATAATATGATAATATATGAAATTTATGATCCCATAGGCTTCCATTCCCAGTCCTTGCAAAGAGCAGAGATAAATGCACTTTTTCAGTTCTTTTCTGGGATCAATCTTGGTCATTTTACTTAATATTCAATTTGATCTTTTAGTTCTTTCCATTTACATTAATATAATTCTTAGGTGTATTGTTCTCTTTGTAATACTTCACTGTGCATCAGTTCATGTCTTCTGTGTTTCTCTGTATGTCTTCTTTCTTATGGATGGTATATTATATTACATTCTATGCTATAAATTGTTAAGCCATTTTTCAATCAGTGGGCATCTACTTTTTTTTAATATCTTTACTCTTCTTTCTTTTTTTTAACCAGACCTGTAACTTTATTGGAATAAGGAACTACCTGTGATTAAATTCTCTACATCCATGCAAGACCAACAATTGCTCTGAACTTATGGTCTTCGTTATATGAGTTACTGAAAAGATAAGTGACTTGCCCAGTATCTTGCAATCAGTATGTGGCAGAAGTAGGGCCTATACTCAGGTCTTCCTCTCTGAGACTGGTTAATTGTCTACAATACCAATTCTGCCTCTTCCAATTCTTTACTATCCTTAAAAAAGACTACTATGAATATTGTGGAGTTTACTTTCTTGAGCTACCAATGGGATTTCTGGATTAAAGTTTATGGATATTTTCTCTTTTTTAAACATGTTCCTCATCTGAAGACATATTTCCCAACACCTTCTTCTCATCAAGTGTCACAGCAGCAGCCACTAAGGAGTTGCCATGGCTAGCTACAGAATAGCTAGGCAGCTGCCAAACACTGATGGAGATGCTGTGGTGATGATAATAATGCAAAGGAGAACTCCCATTTCCACAGTACTTGAAAGTTTACAAAAGATCATCCTCACAATAATGTTTTGAGATAAGTAGTACACTTTACAGATGAGGAAACTAAGATATAGTTAGAAGCGGTGACTTGTAGTCACTGAGCTAGTGAAGAACTTAGGTTTGAACTCTTCTCAATCCTAAAACCAGTGCCAAAAGTTCTGGCCCTTGGGATTCAAATGACTTTGAGCAAGGTACCCTCTGTCTTATTCAATACAAGGGCTTAAAAAATCTATTTTCCTCACAGCTGCTTAGAGGTGTGACAATAAATGTCAGAGGAGAAGCCCATAGTTACAGGACAGAGTTACTGGTTCACAAAAAAATCTCATGGATACTAGCAGAACTTTAATAGAAACAATCACCTAGTTCCTGGCCAGGCATCCTACAGTATGCACAACACATAGATTTGGAAACTTCCTTGTAAATAGATATAACATTAAGCAAAATTCACCAGAATTTGGAAAGTTGGCTAAACATGATGATTGTAGGTTCGTCAACAAATCTTCTTCAAGATAACTGATTAGAAAGTCTCCCTTGTACAATTGCTAGAAACTATTTAAAAGGAAATAGCCAGAGTAGAGTCTAAGCCATATTTCTCTTTCAGGACTTTCCAAAATTGAAGAGGGCAAGGAAATGAAAGGCTTCTAAAGATTATACTTCAAACTAGTATAGTATCTCACATCTCTTAGGAGCCCTGGATAGACTAACAAGATAGCTGCTAGCATATTGAAGAATGGTTGAGGAATAGCTGCTTTGTGCTCACTAGGAATGTCAGCCAAATAATCCCCGGCATGTAATTGATTTGGCTAGAATTTTATCACCAAACTCACTTGTTTCCTCTCTATTTCACTCATTTCAACAATCATTTATAATGTTCCTAGTACATGCTCAGTTCTTGGATAGCACTAGAAATACAAAAACAAAAAACAAATAATTCTTGAATTCTACCATGGCGGGGGAGGGGGGGGAGGAGTGGGGGGGGAGGGAAGGAAGGGGGAAGAGAATAGGTACATTAATATAGGAAGGAGTGATAAGTGAACTGCTTTGAGGTAGTGAAGGGTTTTTTTTTTCCTGATCCCTGCCATCACACTATCTCAAATGAGAAGAAAGGCACCTGGAATTGACTGACCTATCCCTACTTCTACTGTGACTCATATATTATGGGGAAATACCCAGGATTAGATGCTTTTTCCCAATAATCTTCAAATATGATAATTGCTAGAGAAAAGGATGTTCAGAGAGTTAAGAAGTTTGCAGATCTATGGAAGGGAAGACATACAATACAGGGTTCTTATTGGTCAATGTGGCAGAGTAAGAAGGAAGTTCTGAGTCCTAGGATGGGACTATAAGCCATGAGCAAACAAAGGAGTACATGCGAAAATCAGAATGCTTGAATGATATGAGCAAAGAAGGATGATGTAAAGAACTACAGAAACAATGAATATGAAAACCAATGCCTTAAGAGCAATATATGGTAGGACATACCTATAGAGCAACCAGCTTAAAGGCGTAAAAGCAATCTACTATTCAGGCTATAATTGTAAGTGGTTTGTGTAATTCCATTCCTGGGGAAAGATCTGATTACCAAGGAGAATGATTATTTTCTGGAGAATCTTTTATGAGTTCAATTTTTAATAATCTAGAAATATATATATATACACACATATGTGTTCATTATACTTTATGTACCTATGTACTTGCAAAGGGAGTTGATGACTACACCCTAGGTGTCAGGGCACAGTGTCAGATAAACAACTTTCAAATCGTTTGAGAAAGAGATGATGAGTCAGGGAAGTATCAGCCCTCTGGACTCTATGTCAAAACCAAAGATTATAGTAATAAGTGTTACAGCAGGGTTTTAATATTTGGGTTTTTTTTATTTTTAGAGGATTTTATTGTTTCTTTCTTTAGATCTTTAGTAATGCTAGTAGTAGCATGGTGGATAGAACACCAGACCTACAGTCAGGAAGGGCTGAGCTCTAAACTCAAACACTTATTAGTGATATAATCCTGGGCAAGTTACTTAATTCTTTTTGCCTCAGTTTCCTTATCTGTAAAATGATCTGGAGAAATAAATGACAAGTCACTCCAGTATCTTTGGCAGGAAAACCCAACTGGGTTATAAAGAGTCATCTATAACTGAAATGACTGAACAACAACAACAATCCTAGTGATAATTCAGATCACCCCTAAATATATGATATCCAAAAAAAAAACTTTCCCTAGAATTCAACACCATACATCTAGAGTTCATGGAATTTAAGACCTCAAAATATAAAAGCATTGACTTGCTAAAAAGTTTCAAGGGTCCCTACTAAATTAACATATGAAGTCAACATTTTATGTGTGAACCCCAAAGAGAAGAAATTTTATAATTTTCTTTGAGTCCAGTTACCATGAGCAGAAAAAGAATTAATTAAAGAAATAAAGTCACTATTACACTATCTTAAATATTCAAATAAAATGACATTCAAAACTGGAAATTCAACAAACAGAATTACCACACTTCCTCTGAAAAATGTCACTAGAGGAGCTGCTGAAAATAAATAAGCTTTGTGAATTCTTTTTAAATGTCAAACTGACTCATTAAGCTAAGTACATTGGCAAGTTTGCTGCTAATGAAATATGGCTTCTTTTTTTATTCTTTCAAACTAGACTACTAGAATTGTGGCAGCATCCTGTCGATCTAAAAGATGGGTACATTTCTTACATATACAATAAGTCAGAAAACAGAATGAAAATAGCAATCACGAGTCTTGTTTAAAAGGCAGAACTCAGGGATCAAGAAACATGGAGAGGAAACTAAAATAATAGAAAAAATTGAAAAATACCAAAGATAACTCTGTCACCAGGTATCTTTATATCAAATAAACCTCTGGTTCTGACCAATCACTTTTGATTCTGAGATTCCCTCATGTTGATCTCACTTGTAACTATTGCTCACTGATAAACTTGTTAAATATTTCAAGTGACTGCATACCAAAAGAACAGTCTTACCAGGATTGATCTTAGGGACCTAAATTAGTTGTCAGTTAAACCACAGAAATCCAACCTTGATAGTTCAATTGTTCTTCACTTTGGGAATCTTGGAAAATATAGAGAATACTCAGAAAATCCTTTGGTAACTACGGGATGTAACAGGGGAGTAAGATAAAAAACTCAAAGATAACACAGATTCTCAAACATAGAAGACTGATGGAATGATGAATGATGATAACAGAAATCAGGATGTAAGAAGGAGTGAGTAGATTTAGTGATAAAGAGTATAATCTTAGTTTTGAATATGATGAGTTTGAGATGTCAATGGGACATTGAAGAGAGGATTAAATGGCTGGCAGGCCATTGAAGTTGTCAGTCTGAAACCTAGAAATAAGGTCAGTTCTGGAGTTCTAAATTAGAGACTTATCAACATAGAAATGATAATATATAATATGGAAGGGAAGAGGAGGAAAAAGAGAAAGAGGAGAAGAGGAGTAGGAGGAGGAGAAGAAAAAAGAAGAGGAGGAAGAGGAGGAGGAGAACTGAGAGAAGGAAAAAAACAGGGAGAAGGGGAAGGTGGAGAAAGGAGAAGGAAGAGAAGAGAAGGAGAAGGAAAATGAGGAGAAAAAGGAGGAGGAGAAAGAAAAGAGGAGGAAGAGCAGGAGGAGTAGAAAAAGGAGGAGGAGGAGGAAGAGAAAGAGGAGAAAAGGAAAAAAAGGAGGAGGAAGAAAAGGAGGAGGAAGAGGAGCAAGAGAAGAAACTGAAGTTGAAAAAGAAGAATCAGGACAATATGGTATCTCTGAAAACAAAAGGATAGAGAATGTGCAGTGGTCTCTGGAGGTTGGGGAAGAAAGCAAGGAAGAGTTAATAGTGTCATATTTTGCAGAGAAAACAAGATAGATGAGAAATCATGGCAGACCAAAAAAACATCAAATGAATAATCAAAGATTGACTGGCTTGAATTCCATTACTTACTGCTTACTCTCTGTGCAACCCTAGACAAGTCATTTAACTTCTATCAGAATCATCTTCATAAAATGAAAAGAAAGACATTGGATTAGATGGTGTCTAAAATTCCTTAATTCACAACTTGTGATCAAATAGAAAAGACACAGGATTTCAGGATTATAGGATTTCAGAATCTGACTCTGTCACTTAGGATCTGTGTGACCCTGGGCAAGTGTGTCCAATGCCTTGGACTTAACTTTTCTGGGTCTCAGCTTCCAGAGGGCTCTAAGCTAAACCAGCTGTGTTTTGAGAAGAACAAGAACTCCAACATTTGAACTCCAACAACAGTTCTCTTTAACTGTCCTGACTCAGTTTCCCTGTACGAGTTTCCCTTGTTTCAGTTTCCTTAACTGTTCTGTCTCAATCTCTTTAGTTGTAAATCCCCCTCTGACCCAGTAAGACTGGGGACTATTTGTTCAAAGGTTATAAATTAGCAAGATAAACAAGAGAATAGACCTCCTGATTTACAATATCCCTCTAAAATATTCCAAGATACCTCACTGATATCTTTATTTCTTTGTATTCAGATATCCCGTCTCTGGGTTCTTAGAATTTATGGCCTCCCCATCTTGATAGAGGTTTTCCCTCACTTCTTACCCCTTCCTTTGTTTAGAGAAAAGGCATTTAAGAAGTTGGGGTTCCTCCATTCATTGCTGGAGGCTGTCGGCTGTCAGCTGGACGCTGGATGCTGGATTCTTTGGTTCCAGTAGTTCCAGTGCCCATAAATATGTGATTTTGTCAGCACAGAAATAGGATGGAAGTGCAAAGGGAAATCATTTTAGAATTCAGAAGACCTGGATATATTTATAGTCAGATGAGAAGGAACTAGAGGAGAGAACACAAGAGGAAAATGTGATATGAGAAAGATGGAGAGAGGGAGGGAGAAGACAGAGACAGAGAGACAGAAAGTACAAAAGAGAGACAGACAGAAACAGAGGAGCAGAGAAGGTACAGAAAAGAAGAGTAGCTCAGAATTCCCAAAGCTAGTAAGAATACCACTCCAACAAAGAACTAAGGACCAAGACTCCAGGGATAGACAAGCTGAGATCCAGAAGTCAAATAGCCAATAGTGAATATTATAGCCTTCAAATCTCAAAAAATTTTTAAATTGAACCATCTGGGCAGATCAAAGGTAGAGAAAGGTAAAATAATCCAAATAAGAGGCTGAAATCTTTGACTCAAGACAAAGCAGAAGCTTAGAGAGGCTTAAAGTCTCCAGTGGAAAAGATTATTATTATTGTTTAATTTTTCTTTTCTGAGCTGCCTGGCAGGAGAGTGATGGAGTCAGCTAGAAAAGCACAAAGCAGGCTTCTGTGCTGGGGGAGTACTGGGCTCAAGTACAACTTCCCAGTTATGCACTGGGTTCCTTTAGAAGGATTTTTATGCCATTGCTGGACTTGGCATTTTTCACTCTGGTTGCCATGGGCCGTGAGGGGAAAACACCTCCCTTTCATCTTAAAAACCAAATTCTTTTGAAAATACAAGCTTTTTCCATTGAATGGCAGTTCTGTCTCACGCCATATCCAAAACAGCCTTCAGGAAAATTCTTCTAAAGCTGGGCTCTGCAATCCTAAACAGAGCCTTGCCAAACATTTCCATTTTGGATCAATTTGTGTCTTGCATATTACTAAAACAGAACCAGGTGAATTGGAATGTCTGAAATCAGGGAGGTCTGAAATTACTGTACTAATCATTACTTACAAGGCCCATTTGCTTTCAGTAAATTTCTCTTAAAGGAAATACAGAGGTACTAGGCTTTGGTAGCAGAAATATTTGGATTCAAATATTGTTTCTTAAACTTATTCTCTGAGAGACCCAGAGCTAGTTGCAACTACCTAAGTATCTACACAGTCATAAATAGTTGCAATCTGCAAGGCACACATAACTGTAAAAAGAAAGGTAATTCACCTGGAATATTTTCCTGAATTTGTAAAATAAGGAAAATCCCTGAAGCTAAAATAGGGCACCATGAACCAAAGGGAAGTTGGATACAGTTCCCAACTTTGCTACTCATTACCTAAATATCTTTGAGTAAATAGTAATAATAACAATAATGCTAATACCCAGCATTTATGTGGTACCTTGAGATTTATAAAATGCTTCATGTGTTATTTCATTTAATCCACGGAATAACTCTGTGAGATATCACTATCTATAATCCCCATTATATATGAAGAAATTGAAAAATGAAAAAAGGTTAAGTAATATGCTTAACATCACACAGATAGTGTCTGAGGATAAATTCTAGCTCAGGTTTTCCTGATTCCAAATCCAATATTCCATCTATTTTTCTACCTTGCTGCAAGTAACCGAGATTCAGTTTCCCCAATCTGTAAAATGAAAGGATTGGACCAGATGATCTCTATGGTCTCATCTAGCTCTTGCTCTAAGATCCTATATGCTATTAATATGGAATGCTAGTCAATGAAATAAATATTTATTGGGGGGCCTGTGTGCATGATGCTTTTTTAAAATTTGTCTCCCCAGTGCCTCAGATAGAGCCTGAACCCTAATAAATAAAAATAAATAAATAAAAAGCTTCATAAATGCTTGTTGCTTGGTTGATTGATATACTAATAAATAAAATAGGATCCTTGCCTTCATGAATCTCAGTTACTCCAAATACTCAATTATTTTACAAATTAGTTTTGGAATAGATGGTTTCTGAAGTTGATTCCAGTTCTAAATCTATGACAATGAATCCAATGGGATGAGGAGGGAAAATTGTAGAGGGATAAGGATAGGGATGGAAAACAGAAGACTTTTTTGTAGCATGGAGGCTGCTTTAAAATTAGTCATTTGTTATTCAAATTCCTGGAAAATAGATCAAGATTACTAGACCCATTTTATAACCCAAGAAACTGTCCTCCCCCCAAAAATTCTTAAAAACACATAGTGAGTCAAAGGCAAATCAGATATACTGCAACATATCCAACATATAAAGGACTGCTTGCCATCTAGGGGAAGGGGTGGAGGGAGGGAGGGAAAAAAAATCGAAACAGAAACGAGTGTCAATATAAAGTAATTATTAAATAAAAATTTAAAAAAAAAAGCAAATCAGAACTAATGCTCCAAATTCATAAAGCCCTGTCTTAGCGATTTACTTTCTTCCCTTGTCAGGAAGAAGTCCAAATGGCCATTAACAGACATAACAAATACCCAGACTATCCTGTTTGAATAGAATAACTATGAAGATGGAACTCTCTAGTCCATCCCTCAAATTTCTGTGCATCTTTAAACAAACTTTGAGATATTGATTAGCATATCTTTAGACAGGTATGAAATCTGGTCTGCCAGGTGCATCCCATCTGGCTCTTTGACCCTTCCTTTTGAGTTTGGGCCTTCATAACTAGAAAACCCCCAAGGCTATTGTTCTCCTCTAAAAATGTCTGCTTATGATGAAGATCTTTGCTAAGTGCCTTCCTGTTAATGACTTCTTTCTCCTTAACTCTGGTTAGTCTGTTAAACTCCTCTCTATGGATCTAACTTGCCAGCCAGCCCATGGCTTACTCCCCCGTGGTGAAATATTTCCTTTCTCCTGGTTAATTGTGAGTTCCCCTGGGGAATTTATCTTTCATATACTCTGTTAAATCTATTTCATATTTACCATTCCTGGTGTCTATTGTACTCCTTCATATTGTCTATAACCTGTTCCCCTAAATAAATTTACCTTTTGCAGAAGAGAACGGCCATTGTGAATTTGTCACATGTTTATTTGGAATTAAGAATTGTTATCCTGACCCCATCATTAGAATTACAGCATTTATGTTTTTCTTATTAAAATGCTCTATGAAGAAGATGCTGTTCATTGTATTATTTAACTCTAACTGGTGACTCAGTTTAAGCTTTTCAGTATATCCCAAATGGTCTCCTCTAATGAAACACTTTCCTCTTAGTAAATATTATCCTAACTCTTCTCCTACTAAAGTTCATCTCATATGAAACGACAAGTTTTCAAATGAAGCTTGAGAATCAGGAAGACTAGGAATGTTCCCACTTCCAACAGGTTCCTTTTTGGGGAATTCCTGCCTCAAGAGAGGAAGCCTGTTAATCTATGTACCAGTAAAATTGAAAGAGAGAGGAAAAAGCTTCTGGTTCAGTTAAAGAATCTGTTTAATTATTTTGTTAGTGTTTCAAGAAATAAGATTTCTCTCCTGTTCTAAAGGTGTTTCCACAAGTCAGCTATCAATAGACGGATGTTGAATTGGTACTGGTAAACAGAATAAGGAAGTAAATGCCTCATTAGAAGCTAATTGTTTTGTAATTAACCAGCCTGGAAGCAGATGCTCTGGGAGATTTGCTCTGCAAACTTTCTCTGACTATGGGGCTAAACTCCAGAATATTGTTTATCTAGTCCCCTCGTTTAAAAAATAAATAGTGGCAAAAAGATCTCTCCTCCTCTTCTCTGTTTTTAACTCTGTTCCTGTTTCTCTGTCTCTTTCTCTATCTTTGTCTCTATCTCTCTCTGTGTCGTATATATGTGTGTCTGTATGTTTCTGTCTCTGTCTCTTCTCTATCTTTGTCTCTATCTCTCTCTGTGTCGTATATATGTGTGTCTGTATGTTTCTGTCTCTGTCTCTTCTCTCTCCCTATCTGTCTGTCTTTATCTCTATGTTATACAATGAAAGTACAAAGAGAAAAATAAAACAGTCCCTGTCTTCAAATGTCTTACATTCTGCTGAGGGGAAGAGGGGCTTACAAAATATACTTAAATATTATACAAAGCAAATACATTTTAATATTTATATATGTATATAATAATATAAATACATTTCATGACCTCGTAGATTTAGAACTGGAAGAGATCTTAAAAATCATCAAATACAACCCCTTCATTTTATAGATAAAGAAATTGAGGCACTGGGAGTTTACACAAGTTGCCAAAGGTTATATACTGTCTAACACGAATTTTGAATTCTTCCTAATCCAAATCCAATACTCTGTCTATCACTCCAGGTTGCTTCTCTGTCTCCCTATATGCGGGAGGGGAAGGAAGGAAGGAAGGAAAGAAGGAAGGAAGGAAGGAAGGAGGAAGGAAGGAAGGAGGAAGGAAGGAAGGAAGGAGGGAGGGAGGAGGAAGGAAGGAAGGAAGGAAGGAAGGAAGGAAGGAAGGAAGGGAGGGAGGAGGAAGGAAGGAGGAAGGAAGGAAGGAAGGAAGAAGGAAGGAAGGAAGGAAGGAAGGGAGGGAGGGAGGGAGGGAGGGAGGGAGGAAGGAAGGAAGGAAGGAAGGAAGGAAGGAAGGAAGGAAGGAAGGAAGGAAGGAAGGAAGGGAGGGAGGGAGGAGGAAGGAAGGAAGGAAGGGAGAGAGGGAGGAAGGGAAGAAAGGAAGGAAGGAAGTGTGAGGGATTTAGAAAACCCTTACCCAAAATGACTACTCAGAGACCTCTCGAAGTCAAAAAGCAGAAAAGTTGTTGTTTATTAATAAATTCTCATGAGAATGAGCAATTCCACCGTGAGGAGGGAAAGAGAGAAAGCTCACGGTAGAAGGGCTAAAGATTTAGGAAAGGTATACAGTTTTTATAAGTTTGGTTACAAAGGATTACATCATAGATTAGAGAGCATTAAGAAAATAGATGCCCTCTCCCCTTAATTGAATGTTAGACATGGGTGCCAACAGACCTTCAAGATTTAGATTACTAAACTAACAGCATTCAACTAGTAGTCTAAATATTGATGACATTGGATAGTGATAAATGTCATCATTTTAGATTAAGTAAATATATCTAAAGTTTTAGTAAATATTGGTTAATACACAGCATACTTATACAGGTCACAGAGACATAGAAATAATGAAAAATAAAAATATAGAAAAGGAATTTTAAACATTTCTGGAAGTTCTTCACTTTATCTCCATTTCACACAGAAGGAAGGGAGAGAGGGAGGAAGGGAAGAAAGGAAGGAAGAAGGAAGGAAGGAAGGAAGGAAGGAAGGAAGGAAGGAAGGAAGGAAGGAAGGAGGAAGGAAGGAAGGAAGGGAGGGAGGGAGAGAGGAAAGGAAGGAAGGAAGGAAGGAAGGGAGGGAGGGAGAGAGGGAAGGAATGAAGGAGAGAGGGAGGGAGGGGGAATAGGAACATATATTAAGGAAGAAAGGAAACATTTATTAAGCTCTTACTTTGTGACAAGCATTATAAACTAAGTTCTGGAGATATAAATACAAGCAAAAACAAAGACAGTCTTTGTCCTCGAGGAGCTTACATTTTAATGGAAGAAGACGACACAACTGAAAACCAGTATAGGGATAGAGGAATGAATGTACCCTATGGAAGACATGTTTTTGAAGTCTAGAAGCCAGAAATAAGATTTGGAGAGGAAAAAGCTTCTGGTTCAGTTAAAGAATCTGTTTAATTATTTTGTTAGTGTTTCAAGAAATAAGATTTCTCTCCTGTTCTAAAGGTGTTTCCACAAGTCAGCTATCAATAGACGGATGTTGAATTGGTACTGGTAAACAGAATAAGGAAGTAAATGCCTCATTAGAAGCTAATTGTTTTGTAATTAACCAGCCTGGAAGCAGATGCTCTGGGAGATTTGCTCTGCAAACTTTCTCTGACTATGGGGCTAAACTCCAGAATATTGTTTATCTAGTCCCCTCGTTTAAAAAATAAATAGTGGCAAAAAGATCTCTCCTCCTCTTCTCTGTTTTTAACTCTGTTCCTGTTTCTCTGTCTCTTTATCTTTGTCTCTATCTCTCTCTGTGTCGTATATATGTGTGTCTGTATGTTTCTGTCTCTGTCTCTTCTCTATCTTTGTCTCTATCTCTCTCTGTGTCGTATATATGTGTGTCTGTATGTTTCTGTCTCTCTCTCTTCTCTCTCCCTATCTGTCTGTCTTTATCTCTATGTTATACAATGAAAGTACAAAGAGAAAAATAAAACAGTCCCTGTCTTCAAATGTCTTACATTCTGCTGAGGGGAAGAGGGGCTTACAAAATATACTTAAATATTATACAAAGCAAATACATTTTAATATTTATATATGTATATAATAATATAAATACATTTCATGACCTCGTAGATTTAGAACTGGAAGAGATCTTAAAAATCATCAAATACAACCCCTTCATTTTATAGATAAAGAAATTGAGGCACTGGGAGTTTACACAAGTTGCCAAAGGTTATATACTGTCTAACACGAATTTTGAATTCTTCCTAATCCAAATCCAATACTCTATCACTCCAGGTTGCTTCTCTGTCTCCCTATATGCGGGAGGGGAAGGAAGGAAGGAAGGAAAGAAGGAAGGAAGGAAGGAAGGAGGAAGGAAGGAAGAAGGGAGGAAGGAAGGAAGGAAGGAAGGAAGGAAGGAAGGAAGGAAGGAAGGAAGGAAGGAAGGAAGGAAGGAAGGAAGGAGGGAGGGAGGAAGGAAGGAAGGAAGGAAGGAAGGAAGGAAGGAAGGAAGGAAGGAAGGAAGGAAGGGGAGGGAGGGAGGGAGGGAGGGAGGGAGGAAGGAAGGAAGGAAGGAAGGAAGGAGGAAGGAGGAAGGAAGGAAGGAAGGAAGGAAGGAGAGAGGGAGGAAGGAAGGAAGGAAGGGAGAGAGGGAGGAAGGGAAGAAAGGAAGGAAGGAAGTGTGAGGGATTTAGAAAACCCTTACCCAAAATGACTACTCAGAGACCTCTCGAAGTCAAAAAGCAGAAAAGTTGTTGTTTATTAATAAATTCTCATGAGAATGAGCAATTCCACCGTGAGGAGGGAAAGAGAGAAAGCTCACGGTAGAAGGGCTAAAGATTTAGGAAAGGTATACAGTTTTTATAAGTTTGGTTACAAAGGATTACATCATAGATTAGAGAGCATTAAGAAAATAGATGCCCTCTCCCCTTAATTGAATGTTAGACATGGGTGCCAACAGACCTTCAAGATTTAGATTACTAAACTAACAGCATTCAACTAGTAGTCTAAATATTGATGACATTGGATAGTGATAAATGTCATCATTTTAGATTAAGTAAATATATCTAAAGTTTTAGTAAATATTGGTTAATACACAGCATACTTATACAGGTCACAGAGACATAGAAATAATGAAAAATAAAAATATAGAAAAGGAATTTTAAACATTTCTGGAAGTTCTTCACTTTATCTCCATTTCACACAGAAGGAAGGAGGAAGGAAGGAGAGAGGGAGGAAGGGAAGAAAGGAAGGAAGAAGGAAGGAAGGAGGAAGGAAGGAAGGAAGAAGGAAGGAAGGAAGGAGGAAGGAAGGAAGGAAGGAAGGGGAGGGAGGGAGAGAGGAAAGGAAGGAAGGAAGGAAGGAAGGGGAGGGAGGGAGAGAGGGAAGGAATGAAGGAGAGAGGGAGGGAGGGGGAATAGGAACATATATTAAGGAAGAAAGGTAACATTTATTAAGCTCTTACTTTGTGACAAGCATTATAAACTAAGTTCTGGAGATATAAATACAAGCAAAAACAAAGACAGTCTTTGTCCTCGAGGAGCTTACATTTTAATGGAAGAAGACGACACAACTGAAAACCAGTATAGGGATAGAGGAATGAATGTACCCTATGGAAGACATGTTTTTGAAGTCTAGAAGCCAGAAATAAGATTTGGAGAGGAAAAGAGGCAGCTTGGGCTGCTCACGAAATGGGAGCCCCAAGAAGAATTCATCAATGAACTTCACAGAAGAATATTTTAGGTTATGACCTCAATTTAAGCATCCACAAAATGGAGGTCTCCAGAGGAACCACCCAAGGGAAAAGTTTAATAAAGGGAGACTTCCAAATAACAAGATTTGGAATGAAGTTAGAAAGCAGAGCCAACTAGCACAGTATAGCCCTTAAAGGTTCAAGTACAACAAACAAGCTTGCAAAGTAGCTGCTACCTCTCATTTTAACCATCAAAACAGATAAGAACATAAACATATTGGGATCCATACAATATTCATTCATCCCAGAATTTGTCCCTGTTTTTCACAAAGTAAGAAATTTTGGAAAGGTGTCATTAATTTTTATGCTGTGATCATAATATATGAAAAATAAACTATGAAAACTGACCATGTGAACACAATTAGGTGTTGTAATAAAATATAACTTAAAAGAAAGTTAACATGACAGTTAATGATATGTATAATCATTATGTTGCATAATATGAGACATAAATGGTATTTTACAAAAATTACTGTAATTAGTTGTCATACATTGTGGTATCTCCAGGTTGAGGACTGGGAGGAGAAGTGACCAATATGCTATCACCACAAAATGATATTGCCACCAGCTGATACTTTTTATAATGACAATTATTACTTGAAGTCCTACAATCGTCCAACCATGTTGTTCTCCTCCTCTTCATTTATCCCCCTGGTTTTGGACCTATTGTTTCTATACTTGGACCTTATTTTCTGACATTGGTTCATGGATCTTGACCTAGTCTATTTCTGGCTTTGATCTTTCAGCATTTGATCCTCAAAAATTGGCACAAATTTGGACAATGTGCCCCAAATTTCTTATAGCTTTGTTAACTGTTCCCAGCTAATTATCCCTTAATGCCTGACATACACGTACCAGCCTAACCATTTTAGGGTCATGACATAATTATTTTTAAACAACCAAAAAAACAAATTTGTGGGTAACAAAGTAGGAACTTGTGGTGAGAGAGAGAACTGTTCTTAAGTTTCTCTGAATGCCCCTGAATTTTTCATTCAAGGAGATGGAAGAGATTGGATCTGCTTCTTTCTCTAGTAGAGGGTTATAAGATATAAGAATTCACAGATCTCAAAAACATATTTACTAATTCAAGTCTCTCCTACCTTCCTCCCCCTCCAATCCTCTACAGTTTCCTGAAAGAAGAAATCCTTCAAAAGTTCCTGCATGAGATGAAAATGATCCCATGTAAACACTTCTTCCTTCTCCCAAATTAGCTTCTTGTTTAGAACCTGAGGTGTCCCTCTTAGGCAATCACAGATGGAAAAATAACTCCCAAGCTACATTCCTAACCCCAGAAGGAAACTATAAAAATATTTCAGTATCTAAGGAACCTCTAGGACCTGGGAAGTCTCTGAAAAGAAATCAAGAAGATATGTTAATGAGTGTTCCCTGATTACAGATCAAATCATTTTCTAAAGAGTCTCAGAAACTTTTAGCTTAGACTCGGCTGGAAGGCGGAGACTAAGAACTATAAATTCTCATTTTCCCTTCCCTCTCCTCTTCTAGCATTGTTATATAGAAAATAAACCATATAGCTCAATTTAAAGGAAGTTCTTTCCACAGAATGTATACCACATACTGCCTGAAATTCCACCACACAAATTAACTTAGTGGTTACTTAGCAAATAACCCTATGAAGGTTTAGAAGAGGTGGGAGTTGTTATTTTTCTTGAATAAAGACTAGTTTATGAGAGTTTCCACCTACTAACTGATATGTACTGGAGAATGAGAATTTTGATGATACGGTTGGAGGGATGGGGAAGATTGGGGAAGATGGGCTAAGTGAGGCTATAGACAGCCAGAGAATGAGATGAGATCACAGGATAAAAGATTGTCAGATGACAAAAAAGAAGAGGCTCAAGTAAATGAAGGAATGATGAGGTCATAGATTTAGATTTAAAATTAATCTTAGCACTTGTTTTGTGTATGAGGAAAATAAAGTCCATTGAGGTCTGGCAATCTAACTATGTGAATTAAATAATGATACAAAAACCTGGAGCATGTTTCCTCAAAATGGATCAAGAATCACACATGCAAAATAATTCTATTAACAGTAACAAAAATATAATAGTCTTACACACATAAAATCCTTTGTAGTTTTAAAAATGCTTTAAAAAATAACAGCCCTGTAACATAGATTCTTCACAAAATGATATATCCAAGTATTTTCCATACAGGATATACCAGCCCCATCTCCACGAAGCTATACACACAGTCCTCCATCTCTCTAATGGTCTCCCTCTTCACTTCTAACTTGAAACCTCTAGCTCCCATAAAAACTATGCTATATCCACAAAAGATCATTTCTAATCTCTTTAATTTTGAGTATTGGCCTCCCTTGAAGTTAATATGTATTTACTTTATGCATTTTTCTATTCCCTTATTAGTGCATAAATTATTTCTCCAGGAGAAGAGGGAAATGAAAGAGAAGAATTTCTTACCCAAAAAAATAGAGGAGAACACAAGGAAAAAAAGGCAATTTTGATAGCATGAAATTGAAAATATTTTGCATTATCAAATTCAGTGTGCTAAAATAAGAAGTTAAATTTTCAGTTGGGGAAAAAATCTTTCATCAAAAAATCTCTGATGAAGGCTTAATAGGGAATTAGCACAAATCTAGACCCAAAAGCTATCCCCTATGGATTAAGTGGTCAAAGGTTATGAACAAATAATTCCCCAGAGAATAATTACAAAGTATTAGCAAGCTTGGGAAAATTGGTCCAAATCAGGAATAATGAAAGAAATGCAAATTAAAACAATTTTGAAGTTTCACTTCACCATGAAAGGATGGCAAAAGATATAATTAGACAATCATGGTGGGACTTTGGCAAAACAGGCAGGACAGTTCACTCTTGGTAAAGCTACGATAGGTTGAATCCATTGGAAATAATCTTGGAATTTACTAAGAAAGCAATTATAATGCTTATGTCCTTTGACTCAGAAAATATACTTCTAAGTATCTATCTTAAGGAAGTCAAGGACAAAAAAAAGAGTTATATAGAAATAAAATATTCTTGGTAGCAATATTTATAGTGTCTATGAACTGGAAATAAAATAGGTGTCCATCAATTGTGGAAAGGCTAGAAAATGTAAATGCAAGGAATACTATTATGCAATAGATGTGATGAATATAGAGAAACATGAAATGTTTGTATGAAATGATAAACAATATAATTTAAAAACTAAGGAAACATTATATACAACTACAACAATATAAATGAAAATAATACAGGCCAGGCTTCTCGAACTTCACAAATATACATTTTTTAATAAATGGAAGGTTTGTGGTAACCCTGTATCAAGCAAGTCTATTAGCATCATTTTTCCAACTGCATGTGCTCCCATTCTGTCTCTGTGTCGCATTTTTGTAATTTTCACAATATTTCAAACTCCATTGTTATTATATCTGTTGTGATGATCTATGGTCAATGATCTTTGATGTTGCCATTGTAATTGGGGAAATCATGAGTTGCATCCATATAAAATAGTGATTTTAATTAACAAATGTATGTGTTCTGACTGCTCCATAAATGGGTCATCCTCAGTCTTTCTCCCTGTCCTCAGGTCTCTCTATTTCTGGAGACACAGAAATTAGACTAAAAACACTACAGTGTCCTCTAAGTAAAAGTAGAATAACTCTATGCAAGCAAACTTCTCTTATTTTAAGAAATTGCCACAATCATCCCAGCCTTCAACAAAGACTGCACTGATCAGTCAGCAACCATTAACATCAAGGAAAGATCCTCCACTGGCAAAAAGATTATGACTTGCTAAAGACTTAGGTGATGATTTACATTTTTAGCAATAAATATTTTAATTAAGGCATGTGCATTATATTTTTAGACATAATACTATTGCACTTAATGAACTACAACAAAGCATAAACATAACCTCTATATACACTGGGAAACAAAAAAATTGTGACTCACTTTATTGCAATAAACACTTTATTAAGTATACTGGTATGGAACCAAACCCACAATATCTTCAAGATATGTCTATAATGTATTATTATCAAGAAGAGAAAAAGAATTTTATTTCTCTCCTTTCTTTAGAGTGGTAGTATGTATGGGCGTGGAATTTTGTGTATTCTGTCAGATGTGGTTAATGTTAAAGTTCATAGGATTATCGATTTTGAACTACAAGGAACTTTGGAGTTCATGAAGTACAATATCTACCTCATATTAAAGGTAAGGAAAGGGAAACCCAAGAGAGTAAAGAGATTACTCCAGATTAAAACAAGTAACATAGTGGCAGAGCTGGGATTCAAAGTCAAGTCCTCAAACTTCAAATCTTGAACTCTGGTTCTTGTTTTGTTTTTTCTTATTTTAGTACAAATGAAAGTAGAGAAGAGTTAAATGAGTATATTAAAGATTGAACTTTATGAAAAGCATCAATAAACCCTTTTAAAGAAAAAAGAAGAAATTCATTTTTACAATTACCTATTTATGGATGGTTATTAGCTTTAAAACTTAGTATGTTTCAAATAAGTAAATTTTTTTCTGGTTGTATCACAAAATTTTGCACAGATGGTGTTATCTAGCTGTGATTGGTATTTGAAACCTCCAGTCAACACTACTCATTTTGGGCATTTTTTTACAGTGGCATCTTACTGTGAAATTTTCTTATTTTGATAAGTTCCAACTCCCTCTGCTTACTTCAACAATCTGGACTAATTTAAGAATAATTCAAAATCTGTAGTGTAATATTAAGAAGAAGAAGAAAAAACCTGTTGTCAATTTTATGCTCAGAACAAATTACCAGAATAATGAACACTACTGAAAGTTATTAGAGAACAATGTATGGAAAGTATGCTTCCATTTATAAGGGTTCTCTTAACAGCATCCACTTTCTTCAATACTTAATGTGATTTCTTCATTGTAGGTACTCTCTTACTCTCTTTACAAGTGCAGATTGTAGCCTCTCTGTACCTTGGTAGATACTCTTGGTGAGTTTCCATGACTGGAAAAAAAATTATCATTATCCCAAAGCCAACCTTTTAGCAAGGATCCTCTTCAGATTTAGCGAAGTTGTTCTTTGGATACCAGACACAAACTCTGATGCCAGGTGTGTACTGATAGACTTTCCAGCACTATAGCACCTGCCAAAGCCCACAGTCTTTGGCATTCCTCTTAAAACACCAAGCATTACTTCTGCAATTAAAGAAAATCATGTTCTTTCCAGGTGGAATTCTCTGACATTTTGACAGGGATCAGGTATTTTCTGGATCATTTCTGAGACCAATGATAGAAGAGTTGTTTTTTCATCAGCTGCATATAAAAATAAGCATAAATATCAGCATCCTGATTTTTTTCTTCTGAAAGCCTTAATTTTTGTAGTTTAATGTATTCAACAGAAATCTAATTCAATGCAATTTTAAAACATGACATGGTGGATAGAGAGCTGGTTTTTGAGTCAAGAAGGCCCAGGTTCAGGTTCTACCTTTGACACATATTGACCGTGTGACCTTGAGCAAATCACAAGATTATGTTGCAGAGAACAAAAACCTGAATTTATTAAGGCAACAGTTTCTTCACCTGGCAACTCCTTCTACATAAAACACTATGCTACTCCCAAGATAGAAATAAAGGCAAGGCAAGGAAGAAAGGGAGAGAAACAAAATAATAGAGTTGACAATCCAGAAATAGAGGTAAAACATGATACAAATCCGTATAAAGAAGTCCAAAATGAGGAGATATTTGAAAAGAGGGCTCTCAATTTTAGCTACTAGGACAAAGAGGAGTTAGAAAAAGAGCACATGGGTGAGATTTGAACTAGGTTTGAAGGAAGAAAAAAATTTCAATAGGTAAAGTTGTTAAGGGAATACAAAAGGCAACATGGGTCCTTTCTAGTTAGGAAGTCAACATGAACAAAGATTCAGAGTTTCTGAAACTAAGGGAATCCCACTTACAGTAAGAGTTTAGCTATTGTATAATTAGAAAATGTTTCTGTGGACTATTTTCCGATTTTGAATTTGCTAGTGGCAACAGGGTCAAATAACAATGACATCACAGAATTAGGACAATTGGGTCTATTAGAAAATGGAATTCCTTTAGTCATCATGAAATCTCTCAGACAATACCCATATTTTACCACCCAGGAGAAAGGAAATATTGACAACTTTAAAAAACAAATGTTAGAAATCTATAAAACACAGGGAATACCAAAGTCATAAACACACACATATGGAAAAGAAGGGTGAAAGCAAACTGTAAAGAAAGTTAAATATCTAAACTGAGGGTATATTTTATCTGTGAGGCTATAAATCACTGAAGATCCTTGAATTGGTAGGTAAATGGCTTTATCAGATTTGTGTTTTAGGAAGATTATTTTGATGACTATGTGGAAGGTGGATTTGTGATAAAAGAGACCAGTTACTGAGCAGGGACTACAATTAGAAAGCTGTGTTATCCTGATCTTATGGCTTTTCAAATTTATTAGTCTAGCCCTAACATCTCTTCTGATCTCCAGTCTCTAATTGTTTATTTAACATCTCAAACTAGATGCCTCATAAACATCTTAAATTAAGCATGTCTAAAACAATTCATCTTTTCCCCAAAACTTTCCCCCCTTCCTAACTTCCCTATTTCTGTCAAAGATACCATCATCTTCCCAGTCACCCACTTTTGCAAGCTAGATGTACTCCTAAACTTGTTCTCTCACTACTCCCTCCCTTATTCAATCAGTGATTAAGTCTTGTCGTTCTGTCTTTGTCACATTTGTCCCAAAACATGTCCCCTGCCCTTTTCTAACACTATTACTACTCTAGTGCTGGTTCTCTTCACTTCAATCTTAAACTATTACAATAGCCTTCTGGTTGACCTCCTTAACTCAAGTGTCCCTCCACTTCAGTTTGTCCTCCATTCAGCTGTCATACTGATCTTAAGTATAGTTCTAATCATATCACCCTCTTCATTCAATAAATTCCAGTGGCTTTCTTAGTAGTCCTTAAATGGAAGGATGTCTTCCATACATTTTTCTTTAATAAAAATCTGAGTGGATAGTCTTTCAGATACAGGACATTAGCAGATTTAACAAATACTTATATAGTGTTATTATTATTAGCCTTGTTTATATGAAGCTTTAATAAATATAATTTATTGGATTAAATCAAATCAAATTGATATGAAGTCTTCTAAATACCAGAGTCACATTTACGAAATTAAATACAAAATACTATCAATTTTTAAAGGGCTTAATAACCTGCTTCATCTCTATCTTTCAAGTCTTCTTATATTTTACTCCCCTCGATGTATCCTATGATCCAGTCGTACTGCCTTTTTTATTGTTTCTCACATACAAAAATGCATTTCCCAAACCCAGCATTTTCATTGCCTGTCCTCCATGTCTAGATTACTCTCCCTGTTCATCTTTGTTTCCTGACTTCTCTGGCTTCTTTTAAGTCTCAGCTTCTGCAAGAAGTATCTTTCCTCTTTAAATTTAATCCTTCCTTCTGAAGCTATATAGTCAATTTATCTCACATTTTTATTTGTATGTAGGTTCTTTCATTAGATGATGAACTCCTTGAGGACAGGGAATGATTTTGATTTCTTTTTCTTTTGGGAAAGTTTTTGGTTTTTTTTTTTTTCCTTTCTTTGATTCCCCTATGCTTTTGCTCTACTTCTTCCTTAGTGTCATTTAAGTCCCAACTAAAATCCAACCTTCCACAGGAAGCCTCTCCTGTCCTCTCTTAATTTATTCTTTTAATGATCTTTCCCTCTTTTTTTATTATTTTCCCTTTTAAAAGTATTTTCTATTTGTACTTTCCCTCTTTTAATTATTTCCTATTTGTCTTACATGTAGTTTACATGATCTATATTTGTTTGCAGGCTATCCCCTCTAAGATTTTTAACTTCTTGAAGGCAGAGAACTGTCTTTTGCCTCTTTTTATATTCCCAGAGCTTAACATAGTACCTGGCACAAAATACGTGCTTAATATATGTTTATTGGTTGATTGATTGAATAGACTTTGAAAACTGAATCTGAATTGAACAGGTTTGACTCCACACCAGAATGAGGTGTGCCAGTACTCAAAACTCATTCTTCTAAGCAAACCCAGGTTCATCTCTCCTTAAGGTCTAAGACTACCTCTGGGAGGTTGAGGGTATCTCTAATGCTTTTATTTCAAGCCCCCATTTTGATAATGTTACCCCATAATAATCCACCAATTATTAGAGTCCCAATTACATTTACCCAGTTAATCTCAATAAATTTTTGCCTAAAAAAATATTTTTACAAATAGTGGGAACAGAAATTGCAAACATTTCCCCAACAACAACTGGGGCACATTCTTCCCAAAAATTTCCTTCCCTGAGAAGACTTAATGGCCTTTCTACATAACATAAACCCAATCAAATTCATTTCCAATGCAACATCACCAATGGATAAATGAGGGTCTTAGCTATCACTGGGCTGGATACCAAAGGTATTTGATGACTTGATGCTGAACTAGCTGGCAGCAAACTGCAGCATGGATTCCAATCCTGGACCTTCTGATGGCTCATTTTTTTTTCCTTTTGCTGTTCTCAAACTACCTAGAAGAAGAAGAAAGAAATAGACAAAAGACAGCAGCAATAGTAGACCAGGTGCTCCTGACTTCATGTCAGATCTGTCAAAACCTCTCCAATATCAGCCTTTTTGGAAAATTGAGTCTGGCTGACTCCTGGTTTTTTTAAAAATATACTCCAATTCTCACTATGTAACCAATCAACTCTGATTCTCCATCATGTTAGCAAACCATAACCAGTTACTGAAAGTATATGCCTACTCCTAATTCCATGTGAGGATTGCATCAGCCAAGAACTCTCCACATGCTCATAAGGGCTGGAATCATTAACCATTCCCCCTTTCCAGGGCATTGGAGGAGGATGTAGAAGAACCTTTTTAAAATTTGCACTGTTTCCAATTGTACTTAAATGATCATATTTCAGATATTCCTTTAACTAATTGCTTCTGTGAATCTGAGCTCCTTATAGATTCTAAATTCATCTTCCTTAGTCAAAAAACACAATAGCTTATTTACTGGAAGCTCCTATTCTTGATCTGAGAAAAGATAAAATATGTCTTAAGCAGTGCCCCATTAAACAGATTATAATCCAAAAGTTGATTTTTTAATCTGTTGCCTGGACCGTGGAAAGCATTTTCTTATAGAAATAACATTCCACATAATGATTAAGTTCTTAGAGTATCCTCCAAAATGCTAATTTAATTTATAGAATACATGAAGTAGAGTATTAGATTAATATAGATACCCTAATTACTGTGGGAAAGATGAAATTTTGTTGAAGTTTCTCATCAACCATCATCAGTTTAAGCCTCATAATACCTAGAGGTCATGTCCTAGCAGGGGTCCTCAAACTTTTTAAATAGGGGGCCAGTTCACTGTCCCTCAGAATATTGGAGGGCCGGACTATAATAAAAACAAAAACTTTGTTTTGTGGGCCTTTAAATAAACTTCATAGCCCTGGGTGAGGGGGATAAACATCCTCAGCTGCCGCATCTGACCCACGGGCCGTAGTTTGAGGACCCCCGTTAAGACTGACAAACTCTGAAATGCCAGCTCTCTACATTCCATTCAAAACTTTGATAAAAGTTAATATTATAAATTCTTTTATTAGCTAAATTCTGTAGTCTAGGTAATTTTCCCACTTCTACCCCCTCTATCACTTCAATATACCTACTGTCATTCTGGTTGTCCAAACTCTATCATACAGATTCACCACCTTAGACACAAAGTATGTATCTTTATTATCAAGGTTTGGTTTAAAACCAGATTTTAACTGCTCTTTCTACCATGATATAGCTCTTCAATAATCTTTCCTTCTTTAAGTTCATGAAATCTATTTGTAACACTCTCTCCCCAGCTTTGTTTCTGACATCTACTACAATCTAGATCACTTCCTAAAGAAGCAAGGAGAAGATATTTGCCAGAAAAGACAAACTGCCACCATGTCTCCTCAGACCTCGATGGACATAGCCTAGGAGCTTGAACCAAGGAAATTTATGGGTACCAACTGACTCTGGAAAACTCACTTCTTTTCTATCTTGTCTTTCAAAGAAGTTAGTTCACTCCTTTTCCAATTCAACCACTTGATGCTTCTGACTTGGATTTCTCTATTCACCTGACTCTGAAAAACATAATGAAGTCTCTAATGTACTATAGGATAGTTTATGGTTTTCTAAAGGCTTTTCAACTAATAAAAAAAAGGACACATGCTTCTTTTCCACTGCCTTCCCCAATCCCTTGCACATTCTCTATATTCATTTACACACTCTTGGGAAAGACCAAATCATACATAGGCTTTTGAACAGTGAATACAAGAAGGAAGGAAGGAAAGAAGGAAGGAAGGAAGGAAGAAATGAAGGAGGGAAGAAAGGAAGGAAAGAAGAAAGGAAGGAAGGAAGGAAGGAAGGAAGGAAGGAAGGAAGGAAGGAAGGAAGAAAGGAAGGAAGGAAGGAAGGAAGGAAGGAAGGAAGAGGAGGAAGGGAGGGAGGGAAGGAGAAAGGGAGGAAGGGAGAGAAGGAGGAAGGAAGGAAGGGAGGGAGGGAAGAAAGAAGGAAGGAAGAGAGGGAGGAAGGGAAGGAGAGAGAAAGGAAGGGAGGAAGGGAGGGAGGAAGGAAGGGAGGGAGGAAGAGAGGGAGGAAAGAAGGAAGAATGGAAGGAAGGAAGGAAAGAGAGAAAGAGGGAAAGAGGGAGAGAGGGAGGAAAAGAGCTGTTTTATTATCTACTATGTGCCAGGCACTGTACTAAGCACAATATGAAAATTACTGATATTATCTCATTAGACCATTATAGCAACCTTGGAAGATAGGTGCTATTATTATAGTCATTTTATCATTGAGGAAACTAAGACAACTAGAAGTTATGTAACTTGCCCACAGTAATACACTTAGTTCCTAAGGGTGGATTTGAAGTATTTTTCATCTCTAGTTCAGAAGAGAATAAAACTTAGGCTCTCCTGGATATTCTGTCCTAGTAATGCTGCACAGAAAAAATGACAAGTGAGTGAGATCAGTTTGGAAGATGAAAAAGAAGAAAATTCCAAGTTTTGTCTTCTTTTCTATTCCACTGTTTAGTAGTCTGTCCTGTGGCTGTCCCCTACCCTGGTCACCTCATACCATGACCTGGACAAAATAGCAAGCAGAAACTGGAAACTAGATGGTAATAGAGGGAGAGCCAGTCAGCCGTTAGCTGGCCAACTGAGGAGGAGACAAAAGGATTTTGAAGGGGTCATCCTATGTGGCCTTTCTTAAGTAAGGGACTTCCATGAGGAACATACTAAAAATAAAACCTACTGGAGGGCTCATAAAGAATGTCTAGAAACTACTCTAGATTCAGGTCTATGCTTTCCTCACTAATCAGGGTGACTCAAGGGAGTGGCATTTTCTACATTCTTTCCTTCTGACAATCTATTTTCAGTAGCATGGCTTCCTGAATCAGCTAACTTTGTTGTACAAAAGCTCGAAATCCTACATTATTCTCTTTATTTTCTCTCTCTCTCTCTCTCTCTCTCTCTCTCTCTCTCTGTGTGTGTGTGTGTGTGTGTGTGTGTGTGTGTGTGTGTGACTTTGTTATTTAAGTATGGAGACTTGGGTTTCAGTCCCAGCTCTCCCATTAATTTTCTGTATGACTTTTAGAAAATCACTAACCCCTTTTTGGAGGCCTCAACTCCCTTGATTTAGGAAATTAGATTATATGATCTTTAAATTACTTTCCTTCTCTAATATAAACTGTGAGCCAGTAAGCAGAGCACAAAACTACCTATGTGTGGGATCTCTCTTTCTTGATCACCTTTACTGGATTATCATCCACCTTCCGTTCCCCTCGGTATGCATGTAATCCCCATACTGGGACCTCTTCTCTTATCTTCTCTCACCACCCTATAAGGTTTACAACTCCCTTTCTCTTCTCTTCTGTCTTTTAGGATTCCCTAATTTTCTTTAAGACTCAGTTTGGGAACCACCTTTGCCATGAAGCCTTCCCTCATCCTCTGTTGTCCCTCAATAAAATGCCTTGTATTTACTTATCTGTGTGCATGTATAAATGGCACAACCAGAATATAAATTATGGGACTAGAAGAATGAAGACTTGGGGCCCCTAATTACCTCTGATGCTTGAAATCTATGTGACAACAGAAAAATCACCTCTGGGTTTCAGAAAACTCTATAAGCTATAACTAATATATACAGGTGACTGTGATTTGTGGTGATAGAGAGTAGATAGAGAGTTCCTCCAGTTGAAAATGACAAAACTATAGATCCCTTATTCATCCTCATAATAGAAAATAAATGCCATGACAGTAAGAACTATCTTTATATCCCCATAACTACTTATTACACATCAGCTAATTAAATTAAGATTATGAACATTATGAGGTTGACAAATATTATTTTCCCTATTAAAAATGTTCTCCCAATTGGTATGAATTTTGAAAAATCATAATGATTATCAATCACCAAAACAAGACACATGAAGAACACAAATAAGTGGAAACATATTTCCACATGTGATCTATAGTCAATGAGTCAAGAAATGTGTGATCAGAATAAATGGTTGGCCATTAGTGGGGCAAGAAGGATTATGATATACAACCTAATTGCTACACTGGCATCCACAAAATGGAATAAGAGGAAGAGAAAAGGCATCCTCATATTGGGCAGACCTCTTTGGCAGATCACACAGGAAAGAAAGATATGAATGGATGTGATCTGTTCCAATAGAAGACATAGTCACATCAATGAGTTCACAGATTACTTGGAGTTCTACAAATATTTTTTTACATTTTACAGGTGAATAATTTCAAGTTAAATTAAGATGAGGAAACTAAGGCTAAAAGAAGTGATTTGTTCAGTATGCTGTTATTAGTAAATGTGGAACCTGGCTCTCCCAAAGTTGAATCCAGAGTTCTTTCCATTATGCCATATTGCCTCAACTTGATATAATATTAAAGTCAGAAAAGACTTTAGGGATCAATATGAGTCAGCAGTATAATGGAGTAGCCAAAAAACCCAGCTAATGCAATGCTGGGATGCATTCAGAGAAGCATAGCTTCCAAGAACTGGGACTTGATAGTCCCACTACATTCTGTCCTCATCAGACCTCCATAATACTGGAGTATTATGTTCAGTTCTGGGCACCACAGTTTTAAAAAGACACTGAAAAGCTGAAGATAGCTCAGAGGAGAGCAGTCAAAATGGTAAAGGGCCTCGAAACTATACCATATGAAGAGTAGTTGAAGAAACTAGGAATGTTTAGGTGGAATAAGAAAAGAATCAAGTAGAATAAAACAGATGTCACCAAATATTTGAATATGTGAAAGAGGGATTTGATTTGTCCCATTTTCCCCTCAAGGACAAAACCAGAAGCAGTGGAGAATGATTTAATCATAAAAAAGGTTTCCTAAAAATTAGATCTGTCCAAAAAAAGCACTGCCTAGAAATGAGTCTTCAAGCAGAGGTTAGACAACCTTTTACGGGATATGTTATAATGGGAATTCCTTTTGTGTACAGGTTAGACAAGACTAGTGAAATTTTTTTTCATATCTTAAATTATATAAATCTATGATTTAGTGCAATTCTCTTATTTTACATATAAGAAAGTTAAAGCTTAGCCACATGAAATATACATCTAAGTGAAAAACACCAATTTTATAGAATGTTAGAGCTGGAAAGGGCCTTAGTTAGCATTAAGTCTGACCTTCCCCATTTTACAAATAAGAAATCTTAGATTCTCTTCAATATTCAGATACCAACACTTGCAGAAGAGATGAAACTATGAGTACTTTTTTTGAAAGGATGAGATCTAAAGACCTGAAGAGAAGAGAATAAAAATGCAAAGCTAGAAGCAATAAAAAACACAGAGAAGGTAGAAGTAGAGAGATCAATGACACAACCTAAGCTATTTACCATTTTTGCAAAAGGCTAGTTCTGAGTCTTGATAACTGGAATGTAAAATATTCCTTTTCCTTCTTGAATTAGTTGTTTTGTTTATTCTATGTGCTTTAAAAAAAAAACATTTTCAATGATGAAAATAAGAAGGGAGTTGTTTTTTGCCCGAAATTTTTTTTCTGACAAGTTTTGGTAGATTCATAGATTTCTGATTTGGATTCTTCACAAGAGCATTCTAAATCAATATTTCTCAAATTAATCTAGTCATGCAACTACTTCTGTCCTCAAAATGTATTGACAAAACCTATACATGTTGGTACAGGAGACTTGGGAGTATGGAAAGTCCCTTGTGTAAAGGAAATTTAAAGCAAAAAACCATATTCAACTTATTTTCATAGCAGAAAAAAATTGATGCATGTAACAAGTATTTCTGTACATACCACCTGTGTTGTGAATGTTGCCATAGAGACAAAAGACTTGAAATGTCTGTAATAAGCAGAGCAGATTCTCAGACTTCACCATTTTAGATGGTGTGGAACTCTTCATGGGAGAGACTTCAGGGAAGGAGAGAGAGGCAGAATCTTGAGGGGCAGCTCTCTGACATAGAATGGTACCTACTCCCCTGTTCCCTGTTAACTTTTAGTTACAGATGACAAGAATAGGGAAGTGAGAAACAATCCACTTTGTCTCCCAAAAAGTGGTGAAGCAGGCTGGATTTGTCTTCTCTATCTTTTGTCTGGAAACAGAGGGCTTATGGGAAAGCATATATCCTTCATAAACTGTTGAGAGATCACTTATTGGTCCTCTTCTTGCTCAGTGTCAAGAGAAAGAGAAAGATGGAGAAATAGATGATCTGTCTCTTTCAACAAAGATCTTATCCCCACTCTTTAAAAAGAAAGGAACAACTCTTGTGATATTATTTCAATGGGAGACTTTACCTGTTATACTTGGAAGGCCTTATTATTGATAACTCTACTACATTAAAAATAAAAATAAGGACTAGTCCTGTAATTTCATTGGTATAGGGAACACATGAATGAAGATTTGATGACTCTGAATTAATGAATGAAATTTAATTATAGTTATTAGTTATAGTATATATAATTAATTATAAAAAATTATTATAGTTTCCTTTGTAATTTAATGTCTTTTATTTTACACATTTGAAAAAGTTTCTTCTGAAAAGGTGACAAGAGTAGATAGAGTACTGGTCCTGTAATTAGGAAAACTTATCTTTCTAATTCAAATCTAGCTTTAAACACTTACTAGATGTGTGACCCTGAACAAGTCACTTCACTCCATTTGTCTCAGTTTCCTCATCTGTAAAAGGTACGGTAAACCATAAACCAATCCAATGTCTTTGCCAAGAAACCACCAAATGGGGTCATACTACAAAATGGGGATCAGACTACAGAAAAATGATTCAACAATGACTATTCTAAAATGGTATCTCTAGCCTTTGCCAGATGGTCAAAGGAGTCCATGACATAGAAAACATTAAAAAGTCTTGGAGAAAGATGTTAAACTCCCTGCCAGCTTAGGAATAAAATTGTATAATTGTTAAGTATTATTCCCATTTCACACACTCAGAAATGGGAAGTAATACCCCCAAAGTCATATGCCTCTTAGGTGGCTTTCCTAAGGTTCTCTGACACTAAGAGCAACACATTCTATCACATCATTCTGTATCTCCATTTTCATTTTTATTATTTTCAAAAGAAAATTTTGTTAATGTCAACATTTTTTCATGGAGCTTCCCCTATTCTTCCTATTGTATGGAACAATAGGATTTCACAGAACAAGGTTTAAAAGATGCTGCCCTAAAAATATGTTTTATTCAAGAAAAAAATAGAAAGACTTTGCAATACCTTTCGGCAGAAGAAAATGGATTGCAAATTTCTGGAGCTTTCATAGCCACCAAATGATGCAGCTAAATTCCAAAGTGGTGTTTTCACCAAGGACATTAAATGTCAAATTTGTTTGGAGCTATTTATAATTCAGTTTCAGTTGATGAAGGTAAAAAGTAAATAATCTAACTACATAATCAGATTTCACCATCAAAACTGGCCCTGTCACTATCACTGCTGTATTTAAAGATTGATTTCAATGTCCTCTTTGTGTTGGCCCAATTGTTGACATAATCTCTTGGGAGGAAATTACATTCAACAAGAGTTTGTGTGTCCTAAGGTGAACAGTCTTGAGCCAAGCCATGAAAAAATTCATTTTACTCAAACCTCTGGTTATGTTACTCTGTGACCAAGACCTTTAAAGTGGGCTCTGTAATAACCCCAGGTGTGACATGCTCATGCTATTTTTGATTTCACAAAACTTTTTTTCTTTTTTTATAATGACTGAACTCTCAGAATCAGCATATCATTAACACATTTGGGTATGTAAAGAAAAACCTAGGTCAAGAAGGATAGTACCTCCCCTTAGAGAGGTTTTCCTTTCCTCTAACAGAATCATTCCATCCCATCCCAACACATACACATACACACACACACACACACACACACACACACACAAGTGTACACACACACACACACATACATGAAATATTGAATCAAAATGTAATTTTGTATATATTTTCTATTTCTATATATATGCTCATTTTATCTTCCCCTCCTCACCTCTTCCCAGATCTTTTCTTCTTCCAAAATTCCCTATCTCTTTTAAAAGCATCATCAACACCTTCTAATTTTCCATGTTAGAAACCTTAGAATTATCTTTTACTCCTCACTCTCACGCATATATTTAATCAGTTGCCAAATTTCTTTCTCTACAACATCTCTCACATTAGCTTTTTCTCTCTGCTTACACAGTTACCAACTTATTTCAGAATTTGGTTACTTCTCATCTAAATTATTACATTGTTGTTCAGTTGTGTACAAGTCTTCACACTCCCATTTGAGTTCTTCTTGGCAAAGATATGGAGTGGTTTGTGTTTCCTTCTCCAGCTCATTTTACAGATAAGGAAATTGAGGTAAACATGGTGAAGTGGCTTGACCAAGGTCACAAAGCGAGTAAGTGTCTGAGATCTGATTTGAATTCACTGAGACTTCCCATTTTTTGACCCAGCACAACCCAGCTGTCTCAGGTTATTTTAACAGCATTCTAATTAGTCTTCTTGCCTCGATTCTAATCCATTATACACATTGCTATCCAAGTAATATTACTCTAACTCAAACCTGACTGTGTAACTTCTCTCTCAACTATTTCTAATGACTTACTCTCTTTCTCTCATTCCCCCTCTCTGTCTCTCTCTCTTTCTCTCTCTCTCTCTTTCTCTCTCTCTCTCTCTCTCTCTTTCTCTCTCTCTCTCTTCTCTCTCTCTCTTTCTCTCACTACATATGTGTGTGCATGTGTAGTAAATATTTGCTTATATATTTACATATACACATGATATGTAAAGTATATATGTGTATGCCTCTGTGTGTGTAAGGGAGAAAAACTGAGAGACACAGAAACAGGGAAACAGAAAGAGACAGAGAGACAGGGAGAAAGAGAGTGAGTGAGAATAAGACAGAGGATAAAATGCAAACTCTTCTGTTGAGCTTTTAAAGTCCTTAACAATCTGGCTTCACCCTATCTTTCCAGCCTCATTCCCTGTCCTGAACTTCAGCCAAATTGGCTTTCTTTCTGTTTTTCACACATACAACACTCCTTCTCCCATCTTTCTGTCTTTGCATTCCTCAAGCCTATAATGTACTTCCTCCTCACAGAGGCCTTCTCTTCTTTTAAAATGTCTCTCAGGGTACAATCTTCTGCATGAAGCCTTTCTTGATCTCTACAACTGCTATTCTTCTCCCTCCAAAACTGCATTATATTTAACAACTTTTCATATATTTGTATTTATTAATTTTATATTTATACTACATATATTTTATATATAAATATATTTATTTCATATGTAAATATTTTTGCTATATTGTATTTTGTAATGGGCCAGAATTCTGGAGAAATTCTTACAACAAGGTGTTAACTCAGTGGAATTGATAAGACAATGGTTAACTAGTTTAGCATGGTGATTAATAGTTCTCTAGTTCTTAGTACTTAATGTACTTAGTACTTAATATAGTTCTACAAGACTGACATGATGTAATTATAAATAGAGTATACAAGGTAGGACAAACTCAACCAGAGACATTCATCCCATCTCCCACCTTTGTGGTAGCTGGAGGCTGGAGCACAAGCCCTCGGATTCAGATATTCACTCCATCTCATATCACCTTGGTGGCTGGCCTGTCCTCCTGCATTTCCTCCACTGAGACCAAGTTAGCCTGGGCCCCAGGCAAGGAAACAATAAAGAATGTGGACTTTATCCCTGGCTATTCTTGTGATGATTACTCTACTTTAAGAAAGGCTGGTCCAAAGACCTCCAGAAAACTAACCAGAGTATTACAGTATATATGTATATATACACATATAAATGTAAGTATGTATGTATGTGTGTATATCTATAGATGTAGAGGGCTGAAATTCTGAGAAGGTGTACTTGAATCTGAGACAACAGAGCACTTAAGGCTAATCACTAATCTAATTATGTGAAATGATAGCTACATATCATATATTACATACATAATACATATATTTAGATGAGATGGTGATGTGATGGTTCTCCTCACTATTGGTGTTTGCTGAATGTGTAGTAATGAGGTAATTGTAGGCAAGGATTGGAGGGCTGAGGGAGAGAAATCAGAGTCACTTGGCAGCAGGACGAGGAGGAGAGAAGACTTCAGGCTCTGGACTCCAGAGTCCAGGATTCATCTTTGGCAACTCAAGTGGCAGCTGTCCTGCCTCCTTCACTTCTCCCCTTAAAGACCAAAGACTTTGACTGATCCTGATTCTAACTGATCCTGAGGCCCTGCAGAGAGCTAGCCTGGACATTTTATATAGATATAGATATCTTCCCCACTAGAATGTAAGCTTGTTGAGGATCAGGATAGTTTAATTCTATGTACTTTTGTCCTTGCCACCTAGCACAGTGTTTAATACATAGTAAGCATTTAGTTAACTGTTTGTTGATTAATTTGAACACATGCTAAAGACACGGCACTAGACCCTGGGGAAAAAAAAAACACAAAACTGCAGATCTCTATCTTCATGAAGCTTATACATTACTGAGAGTAATACATCATCCACAAAGATAAGTAAATATAAAGTAATTTCAGAAAGAAGAAAAAATAACAAGGATTGGACACGAAATAAGATTTCGTCCAACCCAGTCTAGTTATTTTTCAGATGAGGATTATGACAGCAAGGTTAGGTGATTTGGCCATGTTTATATAGCTACCTAATGAGAGTTGGACCTGGAATGGTGATGACTTGCTGAATTCCTGTATGGTATCATGGGCTCTTGCCTCTACAATATACTATCACCCTAAGGATTTTAACTATTTCTAGCCTCACTTAAAAGTATCTTGCAATTTCTTGGACAAGTTTCTATTCAATTCAATTCAATTCTTTCTCAATAGAGAACAAGAATTTTAAAGCAACCAAATTCAATTCTTTTTGACTGAATGAACAATTAAATGCCTAATATTAAATACACTTCTGGGCACTAAGAAATCAGTGATTTTTTTTAAGACTTATTCTTTTCAAAAAGTTTATAGTCTACTAGGAATAGGGATACAATATGCACACAGACAAAAATGATATTAAGTAGAGCATGATGGGAACCAAGCAGATTTAAGAAAAGCATTTAACAAAAGACCTTCTTTGGAAAAAAAAAAGATATAAACTCAATGGTAGTAAAATTAGTTGGATTTTGAACTGATTGACTGACAAGATTCGAAGACTACTCATTAAGGGCTAAATGTCAACTAGGAAAGAGTTCTCCATTGGAGTTCCCCAGGCATACATTCAGGCTTGGCCCTGTGATACTGGGCATTTTTCTCAATGATAAAAGTGTAAAGGAAATGTTTGTCAAATTGTCAAATAACACATAGGTAAAAGGGAAAAGCTCCCATACTGAAAGATAGAATAAATTTCAGAAAGATCTTAAGAAACTAGCATGTTAGGCTGAATTTGATAAGCTGAAGTTCCATAATGTCTGGTACATAGAAGGAACTTAATAAATGCTTACTGAATCAAATGGGTTGTCGATGTCTTATTTTGTAATTAAATAAGGTTCCTTTTTTAACAGGAGACATGTTTTGTATCAGAACAATAGCAAATGAAAAGAGCCAGCATTTATATAATGCTTTAAGGTTTGCAAAACACATTACAAATATGCCATTTTATCATTACAACAACCCTGGGAGATTATAGGTACTACTCTTACAGATAAGGAAACAGAGACAGACTAAATGACTTGTCCAGGTTACACAGCTAATTATCTGAGGCCAGATATGAGATCCAAAACCACTGTACTACCTGGCTATCTAGCTAAAACAATGCAAACTGTTCAGATGCTAAGAAGTTTCTAAAAATTTTTAGTTATAACTCCAAAGTTTCTCAGTCTTTTACCATGTTTCCTAAGGCAAAACGGGAGCATTGTGTGGATTCTGTAGAGCTGCCCAACTTGCAATGTCAAGAATTTTGATTGTTCCTTTACAATGGATTTCTGGAAGAGGAAAGGAGAAACTAGTTTATCAACTATAATTCTGACATTATATTGTCCTGCCATTTTATAAGCCATTCAAGTATACCAAATGGAAAATGAGATTAAATGTACTTTGCTTTGGTTTGGCTAGAAAACAAAGACTGAATATCCAAGTTTCTGTATATAGGTTGTTAGACATAAACTGGACCCAAATCTCCACAGTAAAACAGAACTGACAAGGCAGTCTCTCAGATGTTCAATGAAAGGCAGTTTGGGGAATGAATTATTAAGAGAGTAACATCAGTTCTCCTTGAGAGAAAGAGAGAGAGAAGGAGTTTTGAGGAGGAGAGAGTCAGAGGGGAGAAGGAAAAGCAGTATAATATAATCGCTAGAGAGCTGATCTCTAAATCAAAAAGACATGTGCAAATCTTGCCTGGTTGTATGAGCCTGGACAAATCATTTTGCCTCTTTGTGCAATGGGCAATCCTAAGACTAAAAGCTGCAGAGAAGGTACCAACTTCTACAGTAGAAAGAGCTTCCTTATCTTTCTTATCTTGAAATCACAGGTCTAGCTCCTCTCCCTGTTCTTACATAGTCCAAACACGGCTTAATTCCCTATATTCAATCTTTGGGCTGCTTTATTCAAGGCAACTTAACTTCATTCCATTAAATATAGGGTTCCCTAAAAAGGTTCACCACCATACTGCTATGACTAAAACTTCTCTCTCAAGTTCCTAGGGGTGACAATGAGAAGGTGGCTGCTAAGTCCCTATCATTGTACTTCTGATTTATACACAATCAGTTATCACAATACCATTGACTCCTGTTTAAAAATAAATTTTTATAAATATATTGTGTTCTTAGGTTGACAAGATTTCACTATGTATCCCATCCTTTCTACAGAACTGTTCTTTATAATAAACAAATTTTAAAGGAAAAAAGAGGAAGAAGAAAAAATCAGCAAAACAATCAATAGACCTAATTTTACTTATAATGTTTTCCACCAGGGGAACCCATATCTCTACAAAGGATTAGGGAGAGATGTTTTGGGGACCAAGATTACTCTTTGTAATTTTGTAGTATTCATTTTATATTGTCTTGCAGTTTGTTTGTTTTTTCCCATTCGCATTGGTGTTGTCATTATAGTTATATTCATACTGGTTTTTTGGCTCTACTTACTTTACTTTGCTATTATTTCATGTAGATCCTTGCATGTTTCTCTTCATTTATTATGTTTGTCATATTATAGTACTATTGCTTTTTAATCATCTACTATAATTTGTTTAGTCTCTCTCCACCTGATAACTACTTACTTTGTTTCCAGTTCTTTGTTATGATAAAAAGTACTGCAATATATTCATGTATCCAGAATGTTTCTTTTTTTTTCAGTGACTTGGATATATGTCAAGCAACAGAATCTGTCAAAGAATATGAATATTTTTAGGAAATTTATTTGTATAATTCCAAATTGCTTTCTGGAATAGTTGTATGGTTTCACAGTCCCATTAATAAACCATTAATGTCCCTGTCTTTCCATAATCTTTCCAACATTGAATGTTTCCATTTTTTGTCATCTTTGCTAATTTACAAATGCTATTGATTCAAATATGAAATGATTACTTAATAAGATAAAACAAGAATAATAACATAATTATTCAATATAAAGCAAATAAAGGAATGATCAAAACCTGCTTTCATCTTAAATATTTTCCTTTTCCACCCTTTTTGTCTTCTGACTGACTATATCTGTTTAGTCTTCTTTGGGGAATCTTTCACCTGATCTTGAATGTCCTCCTCCTGAGTCCTGAATTCTCTTTTCCCTCTACTTCACCTAAGGAACTCATCAGCTCCCATAGATTCAATTATTGCCTTTATGCAAATGATTCTCAAATCTAATTATCCAGCCTTAATATCTATGCTGACCTCTATCTCATTTCCAACTGCCCATTAGAAATCTCAAACTGGATGCCTTGTAGATATCTCCAACTCATTTCTAAAAGTGAACTCATATTAAATAAAAATTTAAAAAATAAAAATAAAAAAAAATAAAAGTGAACTCATTAGCTTTCCTCTCTCACCACCACCTTTCTCTCTTCCTGATTTCTATATTACCATCAAGAGTACCACCATCCTACTAATCACCTAAGCCTCTTTTTTGTCCTTTCAACAGCCAAGCCCTTCAATATGAAAGGGATAAAATGTTATGCCTATAAATGCAGCATGTCATAATGGGTAAGTTTGAATATAGGATGACCTGGTTTCAAGTACTATCTCTGACTAACAAGGTGTGTGATTCAGCCTATCATTTCACTATTCTGTAGTTCAAAAGTAAATGCTGAGAAATACAATAGGACAATACAATTCTTTAAAGCACTTGTAGTTCTTCTTTATGCTTTATAACTTAATTTGACCTCAGTCCCTGTTGTATGACACAGACTTTTAAACATATGCTTAGAAGGCAAAATATTCTAAGTAATTAATAAAAGAGGGAGAGTGAGGTGAGTCAGAATTTCCAATCTCAACTCAACAGAGACATGTTTGTCATAAATAGATTATTTACAATAAAGTGAACAAGTAAGAGCAAGACAGCTGTATGGAAAGAGAGAGAGAGAGAGAGAGAGAGAGAAAGAGAGAGAGAGAGAGAGAGAGAGAGAGAGAGAGAGAGAGAGAGAGAGAGAAAGAGAGAGAGAGAGAGAGAAATAAGAGAAAGTACAAGTGATTTCAGATTTCAGGAATGATAAATCATTATTAAACTAGCCAATTCAACTCAACTTTCATTAAACATTTACTACCTGCAAAGCTTTGTGGAAGTTTCTGTAGTAACAGATAAAAATTAAACAGAAAATCTAAAATTATCATCTATATTAAGCTGCTTGACAATTTATCATACAAATCTTTTCTCTTTCCACTTCTCCCTAATCTGAAGTCCTAAACATTGCTGCATTTTAATAAAAGTTTCAAAGAGAATAAATCATTGCTCATATTTCCCAATAAGAAATAGGAACTAGGGGAATATTGGGAAAAGAGTTTTTCACTATTTAATTGATGACTAATCAGAATCTGCTCTTCATTTGAGGAAATGCTTTCTGTATTGTCAAACAATTCAAATCATCATACCTTCTATAGACCTATTTTTTTTAATAGGAAGTAATGACAAAACTTTAATGACAACCATTCTTTCTTTTTTAAAAATCCTAGAATAAGTTTCCTGGCGTTTCCATTTTTCAAAAAAAACCTGATCAAAAGAAACATTGAATAAGAGTAAGACTAAATTCGATAGAATGGCTATTACAGAGGAAAACGCATGAAGACCAATCAATACTTAGGGCAAAAAATGCACTGATTCCATGAGAAAAGAGTCCATTGAAAAACCCTTATCTAGACTTTAATATAAATACAATGCTGTGCCCAAGGAGGGTAAATTTTACTCAAATAGGACAGAATCAAGATAAATGACTGAAGTCCTTAAAGGAACAAAAAACTTTGGTAAAACAGTCAATTAGTGTCTTTTGTCCATCAAGTTAAAACCAAGGATAGCAAAGACAATGAGAGATGTAAAAACATAAAAATGGGGAAAAAAACCACTTGATGCTTCAGATATATGTGTCCAGAAATGTTGCACAAATGGCTTGGTATTCAGATTTTCCAATCATGGTTGGATTCAATTCTATCATTTTTATGCAAGGACAAATGCTTACTTATGTTCCAAAACCTCAATGGTGAGCATTAAAGTTTTGCATAAATTGGTTGATTCTCTCCATGGCCCTCATGATATAACAGGAAATAATGCTTATAATTAAGTGACAACCATTTTTCTTTTGGGAAATTCCAAGAATAATTTGCGTGGCCTTTGCATTTTTTTTAAATTTAATTTTATTTAATAATAACTTTGTATTGACAGAATCCATGCCAGGATAATTTTTACACAGCATTATCCCTTGAAATCACTTATGTTTCGTTTTTTCCCTCCCTCCCTCCTCCCCCCCCCAAGATGGCAAGCAGTCCTATATATGTTAAATATGTTGCAGTATATCCTAGATACAATACACATTTGCAGAACCGAACAGTTCTCCCGCTGCACAGGGAGAATTGGATTCAGAAGGTAAAAATAACTCAGGAAGAAAATCAAAAATCAAATAGTTCACATTCATTTCCCAGTATTCCTTCTTTGGGTGTAGCTGTTTCTGTCCATCATTTATCCAATGAAACTCAGTTAAGTCTCTTTGTCAGAGAAATCCACTTCCATCAGAATACATCCTCATACAATATCGTTGTCGAAGTGTATAATGATCTCCTGGTTCTGCTCATCTCACTTAGCATCAGTCCATGTAGGTATAGACCTATTTTTTAAAGTGTATAGTTCACAGTTGCAATCACCGCCTCAACAAGGATATTTCCTAAGAATTAATGACTACTGGATGTGATCCTAGACCATCAGGTTCAACAAGACCAAGGATTCGTTACCTTTTTTGTATCATGGGACTCTTTGGTAATCTGGAAAATACATGATTTCCTTCTCAGAATAATGTTTTTAAATATATAAAATAAATTATACATAAAACTAACTATATCAAACTATTAAAAAATTTAATTCTTAGTTATGGCTCCCAAGTTAAGAACCTCTGCTTTTAAACACACACTAAATCATAGGAGTTTTCCTTTGATAGTTACTTGATATTACAATTTATTCATTTTATTTGAAATTAACATCAAAACACCATTTTTAATTCACACCCAATTCAGATTTATGAGGGTACACAATCCATATGGCTTCAGAGATTCAGAATATTTATACTTCAACAATTTTCAATCACTAAAAGTCAGATCTTGATATATTGTCCCAAGCTTAGAGTCAGAGTTCAAACTTAAGTTCAAATCTGGCCTCAAACATTTATTAACTCTGGGTAAGTCACTGGATAAGTGCCTCAGTTTCTTCATCTATAAAATGGAAATAATACTAGCAACCATCTACTAGGGTGGTTATGAGGATATTTGTGAAGCATTTAGCATAGTGTCTAGTACATAATAGAGACCGTCTAAATATTGGTTATTATTATTAAAAGTAATTGAGAAAATGTTAATAATGCAGATTAAATTGTTAAGTATACTATACATATATTATTTGTTTATTGTTGGGAAGAGCCATTTCTTAAACATTGCACAATACATACATTTCCCACAGAAATAGAACTGTAATCTAATTGGGCTATTTCAGATTTTCCTTTAATTTCCAAATAAGCTCCACCTCACCAATTGAAAAGTGATTCTCAAGAAGACGTTATTTAATTGACTTCTATTTTTATCCTGGAATTAACTTCTGTTCAGGGTGGGTTCCTGAGCTAATGCACAGTAATGCTCTCTACCTTTTCAGCCCATTTAATGGCAATTGGGAAAATGATGCTGCAGGATTATATGATGGTGGGTCTCTATAGGTCACATGGGAACAATGAAGGCAGGTTTGTAGAACTACATGAAACCTAATGAGCTTGCTCAGTGGGTAGCTGGCCTCCATTTGCCAAGTTCCTTCCTGTGTCACTAGTCTTACACTGTTACTTGGGGCTGGAGCACCTGTCACCCTGTGATTTCACTCTGAAGGGAGCAGAGGCTCAGGGAATGATCCATGTGTTTGAAGTCATCTGCCCTCCCACACTTGAGTTAAGGCAGGCGGCCCCACCATCCGAAGGCCAGAGATGATTGACAGAAAAGTCGAAGTCCCCAAGTTTCCAAAGTCGTTTTAAATTTCAGGGAAATAGCTGAGAGCTGTTAAGGAAATGCAGGGTGGCCAGACACCTGATGTGCAGCTGATCAGGCTTTCAAGAGCGTCATTGTGATGTGTCATCTAAGGAACAGTTCTGAAATAGCTAGACTTCCTGGAACCAGAGGGTCAGATCCTAGCAGAATTAGTGCAGTTTTTCATCAGCATATAATCTTCTGAGCTCCCTGTAAAGCTTTACATTCAAAGACCCTGTGGCTTGAGAGCAATTCATCTTTTAGCAGATTTCTGAACTTAGACTTCCCTAATAATGTGTGCTGGCAATAGCTAACCTTTATATAAGGTCCTGAGGTTTGCACCATCATCTCAATCTATAATATGCATGAGGCAGTCACTCAAGTGTTATCCTATGGGTCAGGAAGATGAGAATTCAGATCTCTCCTCTGGCCCTAACTGTGTGACTATGGACAAATCATTTACTTCTCTGAGGATCAGTTTCCTTACCTGTAAAATGGGGATAGAACTTATAATTCCAACTTCACCAGGTTGTTTTAAGACTCCAATGAGACCATGCATGGCAAATGTTAAGGTGCTCTAGAAATGTCAGTTATTTTTGTAAGCCTGTATCAGCATCATCACTGAGAGGAAAAATTCTTCCCCAGAATCCACCAACACCAACTTTATAAAATTAGGATTTCTGTGACTGTTTCAGAGATTTCTGGGGGAAAGATACCAAAAGAAGAATGAGTCAGGTTAAAGTAGCAAAATCATAGATAGAAGCTCCTGGATGGCACAGTCAAGAGAATTTGAGGTTTAAAATTAGCTGTGTGCCTCTAGGCAAACCATTTAACTTCTTTCAGACTCAATTTCTCCTACTGTAAAAGCAGCTAGATAGTATAATGGACAGAATTGTGGGTTTGAAGTGAGGCAGTCTTGAATTTGAAAACATTTACCAGCTGGGTCCCCTAGGCAAGCCATTTGACTTCTTTTTAATTTCTCTCAAGTGTAAAATAGGCTTGGTATCCTGTTAGGGTATTTCCAACACTAAATTTATGATTCATGAACCTAGATTTGAAGAAGATACCCATGTTTTATTACATTTTTATTATACCATGATCTCAGATATCTTCCTGAGCCTACCATACAACAAAGATGCTTCACTAAAGTTACCTTTGAATTGCTTATATGGTATGAAAGGGATCCTGGGTTCTTGAAGGCTGTGTGCAGCTTGAAAGGCCAGTAGTAGTTATGATGGCTGACTATATGTCCGTCTTGAGGCCTGGCTGAGATAAATCACCAGAATCACCAAGACAATAATAGTTTGGAACATGGTACCTCATAAAGTCTATCTATTAGGGCAAAGAAAGATTGTATTATATGCATTAGGAAAGATAATAGTCTCACCAAAGAAATTACAAATCCTCAAAGTATTAAACTACCCACTAACATATTGTATTTTTATACATTGTTTACCTAAGTATAATTATATCTATTGTACAGATGATAATGCTGAAAGATTATGGCCAGGAGCAATTAGCTGATGCAATGAATAGAGTACCCTGCCCTAGAGTCCGAAGGACTTAAATCCAAATCCTGCCTGAAACATTTCACACTTCTTAACTTGGTGAACCTGGGTAATTCATTTAACTCCAATTGCAAGAGAGAGAGAAGAAGGATGATGAGGAGGAGGAGGAGGAGAAAAAGGAGGAGGAGGAGGAGGAGGGGAAGGAAGGAAGGAAGGAAGGAAGGAAGGAAGGAAGGAAGGAAGGAAGGAAGGAAGGAAGGAAGAAGGTTATGGTTTTCATGGGATCCCAAAGTGAAGAACAGAACAATAATGTTAATTTTAAAGTAATTTCTGTGCTGATAATGTAGAGAAAACTTGGGTTCCTCTAAATTGCATATTACAGGACATGGAACATCAGTAACTAAATGCCCTTGACAGAGTCCAAGACAGGGCCATCTTACATTGAATTTGCTAAATAGAGAAGACAAATTTAAATCTAGGATATATCAGAATTATATAACTAGAAGTTACCAGAAACGAGAGGTATCATGATATAAGAATAACAAATAAGTTCACTATATATATAAAATATATATGTTACATATATTTATAAACAAATATGTTACTTTGCTAAAATAGGAACAGTAATTATGGGCTATTTACACTAACCCCCTAATTTTATGGATAAGAAAACAGGTATAAAGAGGTTAAATTTTTCACTTAAAGTCATATAGGCAGTAAGTGAAAGAGGTGAAATTTGAACACACATCCTCTGACTTTAAATCTTAAAAATTTGAGGAGGAAAGAGTCTTTATTTCTAGTAAACATTCTTCTATACCTCTGTGATGCACCTATCATATATTTTATATTAGTACTCTTCTAGTTTATGACTTGTTTTCTTACATAGAATAAGCTCTATGAGAACAGGGTCTATATATTACATTTGCTTTATGTCTATTATACCACTCAGTGAACAATATGTACTTACTGAATATAAGTTGAATAAATGAATGGTAAGAATTTTTCTTGCTGAGAAATTAGGAAAAGATAGTTGGCAAGATGACAGAATAACGAAAGGCTTCAAAACACAATTTCCAACCTTATCCCCCTTGAAACAGCAAAGATCATTTCAAATAAAATAATATAAACAAAAGACAAGAAAAAAGAAAAAAAATTCTTACAACTTATAGGATAATACCTTCGACACATACACACACACACACACACACACACACACACACAAAATCACATAAAGCCATATTACTAAATTACTCCAACAAACTTCACCATATGTATACCTCACACCATAATACCCCACACCACACAGGTCCCACATAGCTGCTCTGCAATTTCTTCTTAGGACCTCCTCCCAAAAGTGACATATCCTTTCAGATCTGCCCATTCCTCATCAAAGAGAGTGAACTTGAATTTGAATTACATTACCAGGTTAGATATGAGTGCATATGTAAGGTAGAAGCCCCAAAATACATTCAATATCAATGATATCTCAGGCTTACAGGATTATAGAGATAGATTTGGAAGGGAGTTTAAAGGTTAAGAAATCTAACCTGCTCATTTAACAAATGAGAAAACTATGGCCTTGCAGGGTTTAGTAGCTAGTCTAAATTGACAAAAATAGTAAATAGTAGAGTTGGGACCAAAACTCATATTCTCCCACACCTGATCCTTCTCACTATATCATGCTACTTTCCACTTAACAGGGCAAAGACTTCTGGCAGAAAGGCCAAATGAACAATTGGCTGTAAGTCCAGTCCTGTTTCTGTATCCCAAAAAAAGCTAGAAGGACACTATATAAATTAAAGAAAGAAAGAAAATTAGTAAAGGATGAGACTTCTTACAAAATGAGAAAAAGAAATAGCTGAAATCAGATCTTTTCTATCATTTAAAATAGAAATGAATGCAAATAATAGCACAAAAGAACAAGTTCATTACAAGAAAACCAGTAGGCTCTGATAACAAAATAAGTGGTAGCAAATATAATAAATATTGTCTGAAGTAAAAGAAATAGACCCTTAAAAGACACAAGAAAAGGGAAAGTATTGAATCACAGTGAAATCATTCAAAATCATAACTGAACAATTTAAAAGAATGCATAGAATGTTTCAGATGCGCAATTAAAAATTGAAGCAAAAATTAATAATGTAATTATAGCTCTCAAAGAAAAAATAAAAAGACAAGAAAATATGAATATTAGAATCAATATTGAAACCTTGCTTTCCTGATTGGTGACTTCGTAAGTTGAAAAAGGACAAAAAAATACAGAGAGAAAAAAAAATTTAAATAATTTTGAGGAATTTGGGATTGAATAGGCTAATTGGTGGGATAGGGTATGCATTTTTTGAGAGGAAACTAGAGCATTAAAACAAATCTATACAAAAATCAGATTTCAGAGATCACATCCTGATTTTTAAAAGAAGTAAAAAATAATAAGAAGTCAATAAAGGAAAACACAAACTAAAATTATAATTTTATATGAAAGTTTCAAACTCTAAGTAAAAGAAAACAACAGAATGGATAAGAAAACTCAATAATTTGCAGCATATAGGAAATAAATATAAAACATAAAGAAATACACAGTTTATAAATGAGGGGCCAATCCAAATGCATCAAATAATCTTTTTAAATCAGGGATTACAATCATAATTTCAGATGAGATCACAATAAAAATTAGTCATGAGAGGTAAACACAGAAACTACTTTATGTTTAAGAGTATTATAAACAATTAAAGCATTACTTTAAATGTATATCAAATTGCAAATAGAAACTAATAGCAAGGCAATTGTTATAAAAGACTTTAATATTTATCTTTCAGAACTAAAAAATTCTTATAAGGTAATCAAGAAGGAAAATATAAAGTCAAGTAGACTGCTGTAAAATTAATGTTTGAAATGCTTTTGGTAATTATTGAATAGGAATAATAAAGAATTATTTATTTCTCAGATATATCAGTACCTTTTCAAAAATTTATCATGTTCTAGAGCATAAAGAAATTATAAAGGACACTTTTTAAAAATAACTAATGTGTATGTTTATAAATAATAATTCTACAAAGTAATAACCAATCTTGGAAACATTAGTAAAAGAAATGGATACATGGGAATTAATAAAAAAGATGAATTCCCAAATAACAAATGAGTCAAAGAAAATATCTCAAAAGTAACAAATAATGTCTTTAAATAGATTTATAACAGTGAGAAAATCTTCCAAAGGTTAACTGCTAAACACTCCTGAAAGGGAAATATATGGCTTTTAAAATATATTCACAAAAAAGGAAGTTAATAAATTGAGTTGCAATTAGAAAAAAACAAATGAAAACAAGATCAAAAAAAAAAGAAAATTGGAATATCAGAGGAGATTTGGATCAAATCAACAGAAAATTTATTAAATGATTTTAAAAATACAAAGATGTATCCTTTTAAAAGTCTAACAAGATCAATAAATTCAATTTGAACAAAAAAAAAGAGAAAGATGCCCAAAAAATTAAATTATCAAAATTTCATTAAGGAAAAGGTGACTTTTTAATATTTTCAAACTTTCTTCATATCTGTAAATACAGAAAATATTATAATTTTGTGAGCAAGCCAAATCAATTATTTTATGCTCCTAAGTGATAATTTTGTCTATAAAAAATACTAAAAAATTTAGTATTATTTATGTTTTCAAGCATTTCAACTATCAAAAAATCAATACTTAAGAAAATCAGATTATAGAAACTAAACATCTCACCATATAAATATATTAACACTATTCCAGAAAAATCATGAGCTGCTTTTCTATTCTAGAGTCTCTGATTATCTTCATTTTATCATGCATATCTATTGGGCAAATATTCCCTCTATAATTTAACTATATAGACCCATATTCTACCTTAATATATTCTAAGAAATGGAAACAACCTTTATTTTTCCAAGCCTTTCAAATAGTTAATCACTAACTCTTTGTTGTTCATTCATTTCAGTAGTATCTGATTCTTTTTTATGCCATTTTGGGGTTTCTTTTGACAAGAATATTAAAGTGGTTTACCATTGTGGTCTGGCTCATTTTACAGATGAGGACCTAGGGCAAACAAGGTTAATAGATTTGACCAGGGTCATACAATTGGTCAGTGAGTGAAGCCAAATCTGAACTCAAAAAGATGAGTCTTTCTAATTCCAAACCCAGTGCTCTATTCACTGCAGCAACACAGTTAATGATAGAAGAAAATGTTGAGTTTGAGTCTCAATAACAAAAAGAGTAATTTAACTATCCTTAAGCCATTCAAAACTGGCAAGTAAATTCATAAAGTAATACATTCACATTAAATAAATTGTCAAGTTTTCTTTGGATATTTAGTGACCCTTGATAATCACAAACTAAATTAAGTAATTAATACAATTTCCCAGAAATGATGACTTACTCTCAGATGGAAACTTATGTACTTAGACTTGCTAACTAATCAAACTCAATATCCAGATAAGGAAAGATAGCAGAGCTCATCCAATCATGGCTAGTAAGTATAATTGGTACTCAAAGCCAGGTCATCTGTTTCCAATTTCATTTGGGGAAATGGTAATAGTATTAAATATTAAAATATTACACTACCAAAAAAAATTTCCTCATGTTTTGTTTCCAGTTTTTCTAATTAAAAATACTTGTTTATTGATTCCAGGGCAATATGTCTCATTGAATCACTGTACAAAAACAAAGATCTAGCCCATTGTGGAAAAAGCTAAAAACAGGAAGTCTTACCCCTCTTATCCACAGAAGTGGCTTCATGTCAGTATTGTTTAAAAAAAAAATTAATTAATTTTCCAGAGTACTTGAGCACCCTAAGGAACTTAAGTTCTTTATGAAAAGACTTCTAATCACATAGAGTTGAGTATATTGCATCTGGTTTCTAAAATCAATTTAATTTTTAAAAATTTAATTAGCTATTTATCTTTGATAGTGATAGATTTTTTAAAATAAGTTTTGGAGCCCAGAAGGAATTGAGCAAAGAAACTGTTGACTCTTCATTTATTTATTCAATAAATATTTATTGAATACCTATTATGTGCAAGACATTAGTGCTAAGTACTACTAGATAGATAGTAAAATAAATAAAGCAGTCTTGCCCTCAGGAAGTTTATATTTTACTAGGGAATATGGCATATACACAGACATATACATGGTAGTATGTGAGAGTTAAATATAAAAAACACAAAGTTAAATATAAAAAACACTGCATTATTAAGGTTGAAATAGAACAAGGTCCTAGTGCTCATGGATTTTTTAATCAGGTAGGAACGATAAGCAATATACAAACCCTCTCCTCCTCCCAAAAAACTTTAATACAAGTTAGAATTACTAAATAAATGTGAATCAAAAAAAATTATGCCATTTGAGAAGGAAATGATCATTTCTTGAGGTAGAGATCATGGAAAGAAAAAGAAGATAAATTACAGAAGCCTTTACTGAGAAGGTAGCACTTTAGCTAGATCGTAAGAGATAAAGCACAAAATCTCAGATTTAGAAGGATGTCAGAGATAATAAAGTTGAATTATACCTATATAAAAATCCCATATACATCATCCTGGACATTCTTTGTTCAAAGTCCTCCAATGAGGGGAAATCAGTTATGTCACGAGGCACCCCATCTCCTTTTGGATAGCTAACAATTATTAGGCAGAATTTCCTTCTCTTCTCAAAGTTAATGTTTTCAAGTTCTTCCAACCCACAATTAACTCAAGGTCATTAATTATTCTGGTTCATCCTATTGAATATCCACTAGCTTGTCAAGGGCATTTCTAAAATGTGGTGCCCAAATCCAAGAAATGTTACAGAATTATGGAAATAGTACTGGTTTCAGAGACAGAAAACCTATGTTCAAATCCTGCTTTTGTCACTTACTTTATCTGTAATCTTGGGTAAATCATGTGACTTTATTTAGTCCTTCATTTCCTCATTTATAAAATGAGAAATTAGATTAAATGGCATTCTTCTACTTCTAAATCTGTGACCCCATGTCCTTCCTTAACTGAAATCATATCCTCTCTCTTTCATTACTTGTTTGACCTTGACCAAATAAATTATTTCCTAAGCTTAAGTCTCATATCATCTATAAAAAATGGCCTTTAAATTCCCTTCCCTTTTGGAATCTATGATCTGATGAGCCAATGAACTGAATGTAATATTTTAAATGTGGGCTAATCAGGACAGAGTACAACTGGGTTATTACATCTACAATCCTAGACTCTGTGCAGGTTGGAGGCAGAATGTAAGGAACTCTGAATGTCATTATAAATAGGTATTTCAGAGCTACTCTGCCTGCTATTGGCCAGTAATGTGCTAGATCAGTACATGGACACTTTAGGGATGAAAAAGTCCCTAGCTGCTTATAGCTGACTATATGTAATTGGTTGCTGAAGATGATAAACATGTTTGGTATGACAAAATAATCCTACTATTGTCCACTAAACAGGAAGAGCCTATGGGGTTTTTAATGAGGAGGATTACTCCTTTTCTTTTCCTGGCCTGAATTGTGTCAGGAATATTCAAATTTCTCTTGTAAAAAGATCAAGGGAAGAGTTGTCCTTTCCCTAAGTTGATCACTTGGCAACTGATTCCATATAACATCTAAATTGGGGAACTCAAATAATAGAGTTTGATTCTGAGTCTCTGGCTGCCTCTTCTGTTATGGATTTCTTTACCTGAGCACAGCTAACCAAATAGTGACACTGAGGTGGATGTGTCCAGTCTAAAGACAACCAATGAATATAAGTTGGACATCTGTGGTCCATGATTCATAACTAACTGGTAATAAAAAAACTTTTCTGCATCAGATAAGATAACTACCAACAATAAGAGCAGTTCACACCCTAGTCTGTTTTCCATAAAACCTCTATCTTGAGAGAGAAATGAAATGTAAATTTCCTATTCAGCCACCCTTCAAATTATTTCATGCTTTCATAGTTAAATCCCAGTTTCCTACAAGAGTATCACAGTAGTTAATAGCATTCTAGTTTTAAGCTTGTCTAAGTGTTTCTGTCAATGTAGTCTTTTAAGAGACTTTTTTAAAGAACTTTTTTTGGATGAAGAAAGTAAATAGGCAGATGCAGAGGCAACATGGCAGAGTAGCCAAGAGAGAAGTATAGCAGGTTTCCTTCTTCCCCCACAAAATTCTTCTAAGCAATTCAAAAAACACATCAAAACAAATACTTATTGGGGAATCCAAGGAAAAAGTGACAAGGAGTCATTTTCTAGTCCAAGTTGGCACAAAGAAAGGACTAAGGACTCATAGACCATTCCTGGAAAAGAACTCCCTCTATACAAGTAGTATATTATGTAGAGGGAATTCTTTTCCAGGAATGGTATATCCATCTTTTTTTTTTCCTGAGGGAATTGGGGTTAAGTGACTTGCCCCGAGTCACACAGCCAGGGAGTGTCTGAGACTAGATTTGAACTTAAGTTCTACTGACTTCAGGGCTGGTGCTCTATCCACTGCACCACTTAGTTACCTCTCCCATCCATCGTCTTTTTGAAAAACTCTAGTCAAAAGGAATTCAACACTTCCTAGGAAAGTTTTTCTTTATCTTAAGCTGAAAGTTACTTTCTGGACTCCATCCCCTTGCTTGTAGTTCTGCCATCAGGAACCAAACAGGGCACTTTTAAGGCTTTTTCCAAATAAATAAATACTTATCTAATTAAATTGACACGCCATACCCTTGAGAAAACTAGATAGGATAGTGGCTAACTCTCTGGACTTCAAGTCAGGAAGACTTTAGATAAAACCCTGCTTTAGTTACAGTCTAGTTATATGATGCTGGACAAATCCCTTAACCTCTTCTCAGCCTCAGTTTCTCCTGTAAAATGGGAATAATAGCACCTACTTCACAAGATTGTTGTAAGATCATATTAGATAATTTGTATAAAGTGCTTTATGAACCTAAAAGTTCTCTATAAATGGTAGCCATTACTTTTATTTAAATATTTGAATACAACTACCACATCTACCCTAAATATTCTCTTTTCAAGGTTAAAAGAGTTCTTTCAGCCATTCTCTACATGCCCAGACATCTAAGACCCTCACTCTCTTCTGATCACTCTACTCTGGACAGGGACAAAACAGGAATATTTGTAATAAATGATCCTTTCACCAAGGAAAAATAAAATGAAAATATTCATCTAAATTAGAATCAGTCATTCACCTAATCAAAAATATTCAATATCTCCCCATGCCCTTCAGGATAAAATACAATTCTTCAGCTACCAACAATGTAGCTCTTATCATCCTAAGTCTTCTTCATATTCATATAAACATCTTCTATATGTTTCCCAAACATGATCCTATAACTCTTGCCTCTGTATACTACTCTCACATCGTCTCCCCCGTGCCCAAAAGGAACCCTTTCTCTGTTCTCAGAATTCTTGTCTTCTTTCAATGCTCAGTTTGTCCTAATTTTTCTATGACTCTTTTCTTGATTTCCCTTCTCAGATGTTAATGCTTCCTCTCCCCTCAATTTAAATTGTATTATACTTATACTTACTGCATTCATTGTTTAGCCTCTCAAGCAGAATATTGTTGAGGTGTGAGAAATGAGAGTTGAGAGATCCTCTGACAGCAGTGGGATCCCTCTGGCCAGTCTCAGGCTTTGCAAAAGAATTCGCAAACCCCAGTGAATATAGGCGAGAGGTTTGTGGCAAGAATGGATTTATTACGCTAGAAAGACAACTTTCTTAGCGGGCAAATTCCAGTTAGGACTTTTGCTAAGCTGGGTTTACACTGGGAAGCAACTCAGTGGGCATTCCTGATTAAGAATTAGCAGTGGTGGATTGGCAGGTCCCTGGTTATATAGGGTTTGCCCTGGCCCTGAGCTGGAGAGCAGTTCAAGGGAGTAATCTTCAACTCAATAAAGGATACTGACCATGTTCCAGGCCAAGATTTCCAATTGAATGAGATTAATTATCTGAGAGTTTCCCCTATAGGAGAATGGGGCCCCTCCCAGAGGCCGGGAAGATTTGAGACTCAAGACCACCCTTCCCCCAAAGATTAAAGGGGACACAGTTTACATCAGGGACTTTCTGACCCATCTCCCCAAAGATCAGGGGGACAGTTTACATCATTTCCCCCTCAAGCAGTCACCCCCAAATTCATCTAGGGCAAAAGGATGAAGATCTCATCTTCTGTAACTGCTTCAAGCTGACAAGAGTCATAGAGTTGGCCCTATGTTCAAGGGAGCCTCAGACCAGGAAGGGAAGGGTGAAATCTGAAGATAGCAGCAGCTCAGACCAGGAGATAGAGAATGTCCTATGATCTTCAAGCTGAAGGAGTAGTTAGAGGTTCAATTGGAGCCTGGAGGAGACAAATCTGACTAGCACATTGTGGGATGTCATCCGGGTAGAGATGGTGATATTTGGGAATGGGGCCTTTGCAAGTAATGCATCAGGTCCCATCTGTGGGCTGCCTTGAGGATGCTGATGGCCCACCCAACAATCCTGAACGCCCCCACTGCCCATGGAGTTCCCTAGCTGAAAGGCTAAGGAGTTAACTACGGTCAGGGTCCATAGAATGACATTAAGAAAAACTGAAGTGAAAATGCTAGGAGCAAAGTTCTCATCCTTGGAGTGAGAAAGAGTTAGGAAGAAGAGTGAGTGAGAGAAAGAAGGACTCAGGCAATTTTACCCTTCTTTCTCCAGAGTGTTCACAGGAGTACTCTGAAATATCTGAGAAATAAAAGCTAGACCATTTGTCACTCTGCAAAGAGCTAGGCAGGCTTAAGCTTGGTATGATCTCTTTTAGAAAGTACCTTGATACCTCTTGAGCCTGCAGGAAAAAACTTCTACCCAATTAGTAAAGGTGTCAACAAAGATCAAAAGCAACTTGAAAACAATCTCCCCTGCCTATGTGCCCCTTCTCTGAACAGGCTTCAGGAGAGGGGGAGGCTTAACAGCTAAAAGTTGACTTGAGAGTGTCTGAAACCTGCAGGAGAAAGGATTTGTTCCTGTGGGCTATAAAAGAGGATTTAAAAATCAGGGAGCTGGGAGATTAAAGGTGCCATCGTCAGGAGTGAATCTCCCTTCTGGTGTCCTTTACAAAATATGACTGAAATCTCTCTGGGTTTATGGACAACTTAGTGTTTTTTTCAGTTATTATTTTACTACATAAACTAATATTTATGCAACCAGAACAGAGTCTGTAGATGATTCATATTTTCTATTGGGTGGGAGCATTCTCTTGATCTTGTAGTAGTACTAAGTCAACCTGTGAATATGACTTTAATTCGGAATCAGATGGAATTTGGAATCCTTATCCTTTCTGTTTCTCTCAAAATGCTTTTGAACAGCAACAGCTTTTTTGATCAAGTGATAAAGATCTTCAGAAAGGTCAGGGGCAAATCTCTTGGACTCTAGAATTCTCAAAATTTTGTTGCCAGTTAAAAAGTTGTGCTGCACCATGAGAATCCTAAGGAATACACCAATCTAAGAGGGCATGAGGTCTTCTTGGCCAGCTTGTAGATCTGTTCCTTCCCTTTGTCTAAAATGAGCTTTAGCCACGTGGGCTGAATCCTTCTCCCCCAAAGATTAAAGGGGACACAGTTTATATCAACATGACCTCCATGGGGAGCTGTTTTATAGGTTTTTTTATTCTATTCTTTATTTCATCAGCATTCAACATAATGTGTTGCGCATGCTAGGTATTTATTCTCTTAAATTAAATGGAAAATTATAAAATTCTGATGCACGTTTTCCCATAAATGAGCACATGGTGACATTTAGCAAATGTTATCAAAATTAAATGAATTGAATGGTATGAAATACAATCTGCCTAGAGCTGCTACCTGCTGCCATCCAAAATAGAGAATCAAGCAATCAAATAGGACTTTCAGAAAGCCTAGATGGCTCTACTCCCAGAAACTATGCCCTTAAGCATTACATTGACCTTGCAGGGCATGAGCCTTTTCGGGTGTTCACTTATCTGTCTTAGAACTTTTGTCGTGTATAATACAACAAAGGCTGAAGAATAGCTTTTCCATTTTGAATCCTTCAAAAAGAGCAAATAAAGAACCTATATCCCAATTCTCTACTGTAAGACTAGAGTCTCAAACTGTGTTTCTCAAAATCCCTTTCATTTATAGCTCCTGCCACATAGTGTACTTAATAAATGTTTATTGATTGAGTGTTGTTTCCTTTTTGGTTTTTCATTATTCTTACCTAAAATTAGAGAATCCCTGCTTATTCCTATCCCCACCTGACAAAGTATTGAACCAAGGCCACTATGTCAATCATCCTGGTTTTCTTCTTTTCTGTTTAAATACACAATTTGGAAGTGTTACCCTTCCAAAAGAAAATTGACACCTTGTTCAAATTATAATCTTTCTTAAGCAAGCTTTTTTAAAATGTTTTTATTTATCTAAAACTTAAATAGAAAATAGGAAAAGAAAAAAGGCAGAAAAAGAAAAAACATTGCCTTGTACACAGCAGAACATAAGGCAGTATTCAAAATATGTAACAATAAATTCCATTTCAAGAAAACATATGTAAAAATATAAAACATTGTATTCAGAATTATCCATCTTTTCTTCCTTGTAGGTTTTTTTTGCTTTCAGCTGTGTACTTTTTGCTTTATTCTTTTTTCCCCTTTCTTCCTTCATTCATCTCCATACAAAGAAGCTATAATTAAGCATAGATATGTGTGTATATATATATAGATATTGTTACACATACATGTCTATATAGACCTATATATACCTATATATTCATACATATATATGATATACTTCTAAAAATTAACATGGCTAATATATAATGCAGATTTCTCTTGATTTAATTTTTTTAACTTTGATTTTGTCTGAGATCAATGGTTACTACTCTTAACTTTTTTTATTTCTAAAAATTCTACTCCTGATGGTTATTGTATTTGTACATATCTCATTTCCTATCCTTGCTAACTCTTCTAGTTTACTTCTATACATTAACTTGCTTTGCTGTTATTTAACCTCCCTCTTCCTAAAGATCCCTCCCTTATCTTCACCCCCCCCATCTTTTCCCTTCCTCTTTATTCCACACCCATTAATCTACACACCTTATCCCACTTCTATTAATCTACACATCTTATCCCACTCCCATTATTCTATACACCTTTCTGCACCCTGATTTATCCTATTCCTTCCTCATCTTATTTCTTTATAGCTTTTGAAAGGTATATGTATTGATTTCCCATTAATTCATTCCTGATGTGAGCATAATTCAGAACAATCAGCCTTTTTCCCCATCTAATTCCTTTGTATCAGTTCTTGCTCTTGGATATCTTACATATAGCATAATTAATGATTTTTACCATTTCCTACACAATTTTGCTTTTTAGAGTCACATTATACTCAACCCACTATCCCAATCTTTCTTTTGGACTATTCAATTACTAATAACAGCCTTAGACATGTGGTTTACATTTCCATATATAAAACATAAATAATCTGTCCTTATTGAGTCCCCTATAATTATTCTTTGATGTTGGCTCTTCTATTGAGTTCAGGTGTGTTTGATATCAAATCCTGAAAATCTGATAGTTCCTTAAATGTCTACTCTTTTTTCATTCAGTATTATACTTAATTTTTGGTATAATATTTTCATCCACAACCCTAGTTCTTTTGTCAGTTCAAACTATTCCAAGACTTGTGGTTTTTTATTTTAGGCACTGATCGATAGAACTGTAATTGGAACTTTTTGCTACTTGTAAAATTTTCTCCTTGACTTGAGGGCTTCAAAACTTAACAATGATATGCCTGTGTTTTTTCCTTGTTTTTCAGGTATTGATTGGTGGATTTTTTTTTCTATTTCTACTTTCCCCTCTTGTCCCATCATTTCAGGACAATTTTCTTTAATTATTTCTTCTATCATTGTGTTAAGATTCTTTTTTTATCATAACTTTCAGGTCCAGTTATTTTTATGTTTTCTCTTCTTAATCTGTTTTCCAGATTTATTATTTTTCTTATGCAATGTCTCACATTCTCTTCTATTTTTTCATTCTTTATATTTTGTTTAAATGTTTCTTGGTCTTTTGATCTCTATAACTTCACTGACTTCCTCTTGCCCAATTCTAATTTTCAAAGAGTCATTTTCTTCCTTAAGACTCTAGATCTCCTTTTCTAATTGGTTGACTTTCTTTTTGTAAATTTCTTGGTTTTCTTGAATTGGATTTGCATTTTGTTTTCGTTTTTCCTCTCTTTCTCATTTGATTTTTAAAGTCTTTTTTGAATTCTATGACTTCTTTTTGGGCAGGTAACCATTTAACATTACTCTTTAAGGTAGAAGAGACATTTAACTTCAGTATCTTCCTCTGAAGAGGAACTCTAGTCTTCCTTATTCCCTTAGTATCTTTTTATAGTTGGGTTCTTTCTCTTTTGCCTGCTTTTTTTTTTTTTAATAAGAGCTTGTTAATTAGTCATGCCTAGTCCTAGGGGTGGGAGAAGTTAGAATTTTCTGCCCTACTCTGCCATCTTTCCAGAATCTTTCTTCTTAAAGTTTTAAAATACCAACTTTTGCAATAATCTTCTGTAGATAAATACTAGGAGTAACAAAAAAAATTTCCAGAACCAAGCTCTAAGAGAAAATTGACTTCTCATATGCTAAAGTCTTTGGATCAATAATTCCAATGAAAAAAGTTGAATTGTTGCTGTTATTGTTCTTGTTGTTGTTGTTCTTCTTCTTCTTCTTAAAGTACCACATAATTCCAGAGAGCTGCTGTTTATGTCTGACTAGTGAGAACTAAAAGTGAAGGGGAGAGGAGTGTCAATGAGAGAAAAATGACAAGAATGGGATAAAATTGTCCCAAAAAACATCCAACAATCCATTCTATTGATATTTAGGGAAGTGAAGAATACATATTTTGAATACTGCCTTATTTAAGGAGTGAAGAAACAAGAGCTCCTGGGAAAATATTGAAAGACATGAAGTATGATATGAATTATTCCCCCTTGATATGTATATCAACACATATAATGATGTACTGATCAATACATGTATGCTCATTTGGGGACCAAAAGGCTACAGTGAATGTGGGAACAATCACTTCCCAGGATTAGATTAAATGAGCAATTCATTTAATCTTTCTTATCCTCCTTTTTCTTCATCTACAATGTGATAGGTTATAATGCTTAGAATTTTGAACTTGGAATAAGGAAAACTGGGGTATGGATTCTTTCTAAGACTGGCTGTTTGATCCTGGAAAAGTCATTTAACTTTTATAAGACCCATGTTTCCTCATCAATAAAAGAAGAGAGGCTGGCTATGATGACCCCTTGCAAAATCTGAAGTCATTTAAATATGGAAGTTATGATTGATGTTATAATAACTTTTGTTATTGCTATTATTATGTAATGTCGCTTGCAGTTGAGACTCTTATGACAATAGAGCAAATGGATAAGTTATGCTTTGAGGTTCAATTCAAATTAATTCCAAAAAGGTAATTCCAAATCTACTGTTCCTCGTACATATTGGACCAATTAGCCATTCATTTGAATTTACAAGGGTCATTTTTAAAAAAATCAATTACTGGGAATAATTTTTATCAGATTACTTTTGTCCTAATACCTGAGACCAGAAACTAAGGGACTTGAAATTTTAAAGGAATTAAGGGAGACAAAGATGGAGTTGGAAAGATCTGGGAGAGTGAGGCTCTTTGGTGATAGTACCAATTTGAACAGATTTTCTAAACTAGGAGCTTTAAACTGATGCAGAGAATCAGAAGAAACTCAAAGACAAAATTCATCTGTCTTGTCATTTTATCTAGTTTTTTATGTATGTATTTACTTATTTACAACTTAAATACAGAATAGAAAAAGAAAAAATTGTGATTCAGAATATGAAACAAGTTTCTAAAATATATATATAACAAATACTATACATTGTATGCAAAACAGTCCAACTTTTCTTTGCTTCCTTGTGTGTTTGCTCTTGTTCTCTGCTGTGCATTTTTTACTTTATTCTTTTTTTTTTCTTCTTTACTCTTCCCCACTTCCCCCAAGCTGGCTACAGTTAAGCATGAATATATTCATATAAACATATATATATGACTATATATCTATGTGTATATGTACACATATATATGCATGCATATGTGCATAAACATATGTGTGTTGTGTATGTGTACATATATAGACACATATACATATGTATCTATAGAAGAGCTGTTTCTAACAAGTACTTTTCGGGACCAGCTTGGTCATTGTATAGATTACTAGTATCCATACTATAGAATCAAGCTACCTCAACTTATAAAAAACTAAAGAAACACAAGTGAATTCCTAGACTCATAGGTATATTTTAAAATATTTGGGTTGATAATTTTGGCTCCAGAAGAGAGATAAGGTAGCACATCTCCCATCTTTTGGTAAAAAGGAAGTAGATTCTAGTTGTAGATATGTCTGTTGTGTTGATTATGTTGATTGATTTTTCTAAAATATATTTCTTTGTTAAGATGAAGGTCTCTGTGAAATATAAACATATATCAGGGAATAATAATGGTGAAATGGGGGGAATACAATGTTTTTTTAAATTAAAAACATGAGTGGAGGGTTCCAGGATAGGTAGTTCAGTAGAGTTGTAGAAAGAGTATTGTACCTTGAGCCTCAGACACAAGCTGCATGATCCTGGGCAAATCTCTTAACTTTGGTCTGCCTCAATTTCCTTAACTGTAAAAATTGGTACAATAATAGTACCTAACTCAGGGTTACAATGAGAATAAAAACAGATTAACAAATGTAAAATGCTTTGCAAACTTCATAAATATTAGGCTAGGAGAAGCCTCTGTTATTCACCTATGAACTTCCTCAGACCTTGTCTGCCTAAACAAGGAAGAAAAAAGGAGCTAAGCTTTAAAATGTTTTCCAGCCCTTTTCCTTCTATCTCATCTACTTTTCCCTAGATTTTCTCTCCAACATTAAAGCTTAATGCATACGGTGCGCAGGGCAGTGTGGTAGTCTTATGCCGGGAAAGCAACTCCCCCTTCCTCTCTACCTGATAGCATCCCAGCACCTCTTTCTACATGAAACCTTTTTTGATCTCCCATACCACCAAGGCTCACTTTTCCAAATCACCTTGTATTTAACTGCCTAGTACTGATTTCTCTTTATATATTATATACTGTGTATATAATTATAGGTGTACTTTCCTCGATTAGAATTATAAACTCCTTAAGGTAAGGATTGATTCATTTTTTATATCTGTATCCTTTGTGCCTGAGACATAGGCATTTAATAAATATCTATTAATTGATTGATGGTACGAATTTTATTTAACATACAGTTCCTGCCTTCATGTCTCTTACAATCTAGTGGGGGATATAACCCACAAAAAATAACAATAATATATAATGACATATGACAAGTATATTAGAGAAGTATGAAAACATGAGATTCTTTCATGTTATCCAAGAATGGGACATTGTTATTAACAGGTGAATTGGGGAAGGCTTTGTGGACAAGGTAACTTTTGAATTGAGCTTTCAAAGAAAGGTAGAAAAATAATAGGCAAAAAGATAATTCAGAAGAAGATTCCAGGTAAATTTAACTGAATTGATTTATATGTAACAAGACTCCTAAACAAGTCACAAGATGGCAAGTGATTTTTTTGTAATAATTAATTTAATAATAATTAAAATTAATAACTTATTAAAGTGAGATCAAGAAGAAGATCAACACAACAACAGACTCCCACCATATGTCAGTGCAATTCAAGCTGTGGATACAGAAGTAAACCAAGCATATCACATTCCTTACCATGTGTACAATACAGTAAAATTGTTCATTCAAGAGACAAAGGGGGAAAAACATGAGCTTTGTATTAACTAGGTTTAGATTAACTATTTTTTTTTAATTAAGGAACGATAGGGAACCTACTCATATGAGACATATCAATTACTTGGACTAAACAAAGGAATATGATCATGGCATCAAATATCTACAAAATATTTGAGTGTAAGCATTGAATAATTGCTGAATGTCAAAAGGCTCCATGCAATGTAAAGATGTAGTTAGCTAGAAAATATTTACCAACACCATCCAATAGATGAGCCTAGACTGGGCTTCTTAAACTTTTTCCACTCATAACCCCTTTTAGCCCAAGAAATTTTACATGTCCCTGGCTATACAGGTTTATAAAATAGATATACAAATCAAACATTTATTGATAATATATCATAATTCAGTTATTAGACCCCATATGGAATTGCAAACCACAGTTTAAGAGGCTGGGGTCTAGAGGATGTAAGGCAACAAGGAATATAAAAGTGAATTGATTCCCCCAAATCACTCAAAGTGAGTAGCAGAGTCAGGGTCTCAGATTTCAAGGTGAATAGGACTGATTTTTATTAACATAACTTTGATATGCTTCAGAATTCAGCTGTACTTGGGATTAGAAATGTCTGCTGAGATGCTACTGTGCCAAAGTTTAAATTCCACTTTTCTCACTTGGAATTGGCCACCTTGTTAATTTTTAGAAACTATACCTTTTGCTACCATTCATGCTCCCTGTCCCCATAGCCTAATAGTGGTCATGATAGACCATTTATATAAAACAATTATATAAATCCAAGCTCCCACTTGTTCTTTGTCTTCAGCCAGAGAGCATAGCCCACTATTTTCTGCACCACCAACAGCATTTTGTCCCATAGAACAATATGGATAAAGGTGATCACATGCAACTCTTTTACTGACTTACTTCAATGTATCCTAGCTATGCATGTAGGCTGATGTGCTGATAACCAGCTTTCCAAAAACGAAAAATGTATAAGACACTTTTAAGTTGAATTTGTATTTTTAACATTTTCTCTATCATTTTCTTAAGTATTAGACAATCAATCCAACAATAAATCAAGCCCTGATTTGTCATTTTTATTGATTTCTGAAACACACTCAGTGAAAATTTCTTAATTAGCTCGGCAAACTAGTTAGAACTAACTCCAACACAACACTACTGCTTGCATGAATACAAAAAAAAATCTGTTTCATGTCATTCACTAGAATTAGACCCTAAATTTGTATGACACAGGTAAACTGTATTATTTATCTCTGTTTTTTGAATCCTTTTCCTTTCTCATGTTCAGCTCAAAGGTTTCATTTTTGGTGAAACTTTCCTGTTCCCTCTAATTGCTAGTATCCTCTCCCTTCTCAATTTTCCTGTTTATTTTTTAAGTAGACTACAGGAGACTATTTGAAGGAAGAAAGATGAATGGCTGACTATGATGGGAAGTAGGGGACATAGACCAGGAAGTTTCATGTTTTAATCTGCCTGCAAACCTGTTACATTTCAAGTCCTTGTAGATCCAGTACTTTGTCTAATGACTATTCCCTGCTTATATAGCTTCAGTGGCATTGTGCTGCATCAAATAGGGCATTAGTTTTGGAGTGAGAAGACCTGGGTACAAAGTTTCTAACAATGACTAGCAAGTCAATTAATCTCCCCAAGTCTCAGTTTCCCTAGTTGTTAAGAACAAAAAATAAGGCTTTGGGCTTCCATGCCTCCTAAAAGGTCCCATGATCTATGTTCCTAGGATCTTAATAATGAAACAGATAATGAAGATAGAGGAAATATTGAGGATGCTGACCTTAAAAGAGTTTAAGAGTTGGAAATGATTCTGACTAGGAGGCAATCCTAGATGAGACTGAAAGAGAAGTTTATATCCAGGCTCAGACAGCAAGTAGATGTATAAGAAACTCTGGAGCCCACTAATCCAGACCTTCATTTTACTAATGAGAAAATTTATTCACAGAGAGGAGAAATGGTTTCTCTCAGGGCAAATAAGTGACAAACAGCAGAGCCAGGATTACACCCAGATCTTTATTCTCTAAATAATTAAATTTTCTACACTCACCATATCACATCTCTTCAAAATTCTTCTTTTAGGTCCTTCTTTCCCTTTCTTATACAACCAATCTTAAGAGTCTTCACACTACATAGTACCACATTTCACCAGCTAATGACCTTACTATTCAGCAGTGATCCTAATCCTTCACAAAAATATGTCTGTAATATATTCATTCTTTCAAGGCTTTAATTTGTCATTCAACAAATAAACATTTATTAAACAACCACTCTGCTGGTTAAGATACAAAATTGGAAATCTCTGTTCACATGGAGTTTACAATCTATCAGTAGAGACAAAATGTCCTCAAAGAAATATGCACAGGACATATACAAAATAAATACATGACCAAAAAAATTAGAGGAAGGAGAATTATTTACTAAAGGGTCAGGAAACCCTTCATGTAAAAGGCAGTGAAAGAGCAGTTTTTGTTGTTTGACTTGGGTTTTTTCCCCTCAAGATCCTAACATGTTTGACTTTTTATTTTTAATAATATTTTATTTTTTCTAATTCTATGTAAAAACAATTTTAACCTTATTTTATAAGATTTTGAGTTCCAAATTTTCTTCTCCTTTTCCCTCTTCCTTAAGATGGCAGGCAATTTAATATGTTATATATGTGTAATCATTTAAACTATATTCATGTTGTGAAAGAAAAACATAACAAAAGGTAAAAACCATGATTAAAAAATAAAGTAAAAATAGTATGCTTCAGGCTACATTTAGACTCCATCAATTCTCTTTCTGGATGGGAAGAGCATTTTCCATCATGAGTCCTGTGGAACTATCTTGGATCATCATTGCATTGTTGAGAAGAGTTGTCAATCAAAATTGATGATCTCACAAGGTTGTTGTTACTGTATACAATATTCTCCTGGTTCTGCTTACTTTACTTAGCATCAGTTCATGTAAGTCTTTCCAACTTTTTCTGAAGTCTGAAGTTTGAAGAAGATGATGTACTCTAAAAGATAGAAGTAAAGATGCAGCATTTCTTAGGAACAGAACACAAATTGAAAAACAAACCTGATAAACTAATTTACTAAGGACTTAAGTAGGGCATGGGGGGAGGGAACCTTACTGTGTTTTTTCTCTCAGAAGTGGTTCAAGGAGCATGAAATGCAGAAAATCATCTTATCTACCCTCTTATTTTGCAAATTAGGCAACACAAACTTGTTTAAGAGATTTAGAAGCTTGTCCAAAATCACCTAAATTAATAGTTTGAAATAAAATTAGTAAGAAGGCTTTCTTCTCTTTAGATGGGTGATATGATAAGAGAAAGAACATTGAACTGGGCATCAGACTGAAAGCTCAGATCTGATGATCATTAAAGCTGTGTGACCAAGAGCAAGTCTCCTTACCTCTCTAAATTTCATTTTCATCATTTCCAGAACAGAGATAGTAATAATTGTAGCACCTCCTTCAGAGGGTGGTTTTGAGAAAAGAAAGTAGTTGGTAAGCATATCATCTTGAATTAGACATTAGAGGTTATACTTGTTATGACCTGTTCTGTCATTCAGTTGCTGTGTCATCCTGGGCTAGTCACTTAATCTCTGTCCAATTTAGTTTACTTACCTATAAAAAGAGCAAATAACACCTACCATGTAGGGTTATTATGAGGATAAAATGATAAAATATTTATAAAGTACTCTGCAAACCTTAAAGTACTATAAACATTCTATTATAATTCAGGAAAGCAAAAAATACATTAAAAAGGTACTTTTTGACTTTTAACATTTTTAACACTATTAAATTTATGCATCTGGGATTAAAGAAAGAAGAAAAGATCAAAATTTTAAAAAATGTATAAGAATGTTTATAACACCTCTTTTAAAAGTAGCAAGGAATGAAAATTGAAGGTAAGACCCCAGTCAGTTGGGGATTGGTTAAACAAATTATATTATGTGAAAATATTGTACTGTAAGAAATTATAAGTGGGACTGTTTCAGAGAAACCTGAAAGGACTTGTATGAACTGATGAAAAATGATGTAAGAAGAATCTAGAGATCAGTTTATCCAATAACAACACTGTAAAGATAATACAGCTTTGAAAGACAAGAATTCTGATCAATACATTCACAATTTTAGAGAACAAATTATGAAATAGGCAACCTAAATCCTAACACAGAAGAACAGAGAGGTGATAAATTTCATGTGTGTATATGTATGTGTTTAAATATATATATATATATATACACAGATATTTGTATATTTATTTATGTGCATTTATATATGTATATTTTTATACATCTATGTGTGTGTATGTATAAATGAATGAATGAAATAAGGGAATCAGATTAGATCTTAGCAAAGTCCCTTTGAGATATGACATTCTTATTTTTTTTAGTTAATTCTGCTACATATTTCACACAATATACAACCATCCTTAAAAGAAATATACTTCAAGTGTAGCAATTTTTTCCTATAAGAAGCATAAGAATATCAATTATATTGGACAATATTGAAAGAATTTTTCTCATTATTAGTATTTTAAAGGGGTGAAGTAGGGGAGAATAAAGAGGGAAATGCTTGTATTTATTTGTCACATTGTGCACTTTCCTGTGCTAAGTCTTTAAGAAACATCTAAATAAATCACTGTGTGTAAATATATATATATATATATATATATATATAACATACATGTATATATAAATATACATGGGAATGTGAGAACTTGTTTTAATTACATATTTAGTTCCAGGATTATGTTTTTCTCTTCTTTTAGAAGAGAGGGGAAAGTCTGGAAGAGAGAGAAAATTGATTCATGTTCATTGAAAAAACCTTAAAAGAATACTCTGAAAACTAAGAAGTGCTCTAATAATATGAAGTGTAGTAGTATTATTACCCCCCATCTGCTTCAGACAATAGCTGTATCCCTCCCTTGTTGATATTCTTGTTCCCAACATAGCTTTAAAAGCCCCCTTTCTTCTTTTTGCCCAATATCATTCTGGCCTTCAGCCTTGCTGACACTATAAGCTCTTGCCACCAATTTCAGTTTATTCTTAGTTACATATCCCTCTTCCCATCTTTTGTTGGTATCCTAACAAAATCCACACTCAACAAAGGGCCCCTTGTGTGACCACATTGAGTTCTTAGATATCATCCCAATTTCTTGCTCAGTGAAGATATTTATAATTGTGTGTTCAGAACATTCTTTATCAGGGGCTTTCTATTCTTCTTTAGTTCCTTTTCAAGATCAGGCATTTCTTTTTTCTGAACTTACTAAAACCTGCTTTGCTAAAGTCCTTAGTCTTCCTCTGACTATTCTTGTCTTCCTTTCCTATTATGAACTCCAAGATGATATGATTCTTTTCTCCCAAGATTTCTGTAACTTCAATATAACCAATCAATTCATCCTTCATCCCAGAAATAAATCCAGAACAGCAATTCTCTCAGGGTTTTTCCAATGTTGTGAAAACTTTCTTGTTAGCAAATCTAGAATTAATCATCTATTCTGCTTTGATCAGAATGAGAGTTCCGACAGAGAACTAAATTGTTGGATTTTCCTATAATCATATCTTGCTTCTGTCACTGACCCTTTATAATAAAAATTAATAATGATGAATATAAGTATAACCTGTGGTCCAGAACATACTAATTCTTGAAGGACAATTCTCCTAAAATCGTATCTTTCTGCTTCATCTTTTCCCCATTCAGATTTTCTTCTAGGAAATATAAGTTGAATCCAACTTGTGCTTATTATCTCCAAAGATGTGGATAAAAAATTTTCCACACAAATATTCAATGTAACAAGATAGATCAAGTACAGGATCATCTTTATTTCACTCCATGGAAAAGGACAGAAACATTTAGTTATGGTAGCTCATAAACAGTCAATATAATTGTCTTTGCACAACAATGAATCCCATATTCCCCATAGGGTCCTAGACTCAAAATACCATCTAAGCATTTGTATCCTTCACAAGGGAAATTACCTTGCATTGCTAAAGACGCAAGTTCCCAATATTCTTGTGAGATCCACTTTCACCCCAGAGATATATATAAGCCTCCTATTTCATAATATTATAATAAGTGCCTAGATTGAATATTGAAAGAAGAAAACTTGAGATTTCCAGAAAGGTAATCCTGCTTCCATTGATCTATACTGTGTAAAAGGATCACAACAGAAACAAAGAGTAAGGCCTAGATCTTTCAAATACTTTGTATTTTGGCTGAGTCCCTTAGTACTCCTCCACTTTAAAAAACTACTTCATCATCATCATTTTCCTCAGGAGATTGAGCTTCCAGGAACTCTCCCTTTACTCTTCTCTACAACATTCTACTACCCAAGAACTCTACATTCTTTCTTAAAAATAGGCATTTTTAACATGGGATCCACTATTAAATGGTGAGTAGATATATTTCCAAGGGGTCCATAAACGTCAATTGAAAAAAAGTAGATTTTTTTTTCATTATAAGTTATTTACTTTGTAATCATACATATTTTCTTTCACACATTTAAAAGGACTCCATAGACACACTCAGTTAAGAACTCTATTCTAGAAGAATAAGTCCTCAACTCTCCAGGAATCCACTAATGATCAAGAAATTCCTCTTTTATCCCTAAAGAAATAAATTATTGTCTTCTCTCACGAAAATGAAGTCTACTTGTTTATTGTCTAGTAAAGTTTCTTTGATTATATTTGTATTCTTTTAAAATAAAGAGGAGATACCTTGTCCAAAGCTTTATCCTGGAGGATATAACTGTTGTTGTTCAGTTGTGTGTGACTTTGACCCCTTCTGAGATTTTCTTGACAAAGATACTGGAGTGGTTTACCATTTCTTTCTCCAGATCATTTCACAGATGAGGAAACTGAGAAAAACGGGTTAAGTGAGTTGCCCTAGATCATACAGCTAGTAAGAATTTGAGATCAGATATAAACTTTTAACTCCAAACCCAGAAGTCTATCCATTGTGCCACCTCACTGACAAATGTAAATATACCCAGAATTATTTGCTTATATTTTTAAAATATGCCCAGAATTATTTGCTTATATTTTACCTAAAAGTAATTATCAGGAGCAGGACAGGAATGACTATAAGATAGCATGATTTAGTAAATTCAGTACTTGGTTTAATAGATTGCAATATCTGGAGGCAAAAAGACCTCAGTTTGTCCCACTTCTGATAATGAATGTTAGTTATTTCTATGCAAGGTAAGGTACATTTTGATGTGTTTCATTAATCTAGCGAACAAGGAGTTTTCAGGTGTTCAGTAGATGAGAGCATTTAGGAAATAGATCTGAATGGAGGAGGTGATATAGAATTAACCAGATATGCAGCTTCAATCATAGGCCTAAATGGCAGGTCTTGATGTGTTGGTATTACGTAGATTAGAAAGAAGTTCCAGAGGAGAGCAAAAGAGATAGGAAGAATTTAGGAGTTATGGAGATCTTGCTGTGTAGATCAACAACACTTTTTCTACTTTGCTCCTCTAATTCTCTGCCTGACTGATGATGGGAGTGGAGGTGAAGAGAGAGATTGGGAGTAAGGAATAAGTTAGCATTTTATCAAATCCTCAACCTCTCACCTGGCCAATTTTTCTTTCTCGGCATTAGAATGGACCTGAGGCACTTAAAGCTCCTTCTTAAAAAAAAATACTAAAATTTGGGAATAAATCAAAGTAATTATGTTCTCTTTAGACAATAGAGGTGGATGGCAGAGCAGAAAACTTAGGGTTATTTAGCAACAAGAAGTCTTTCTTACCTAGGAGGTAGGAGGGGAATAACCCAGCTGAAGAAAGAAAGTGAAGTCATTCTATTGGAGTTCAGAGATTACAAAGAAGACTCTAAAAATGGATTTGCTAACATGCAGGATATCTCTGTGGAAGCAAAATGTTCACCCAGATAGAAAAGTCAGTTATCTGCCCAGTGATTACATCTATTAAGTAAGTAGGAAAACTTTGTTCTATTTAATGCAATATGACATAACTAAAACTAACAGAGGTAGCCAAAGAAGTGTGCCAAAAAGAGTATCAGTCTGGGAGGATCTACCACATTTCTCAGGCAAAGTGACCTAGGTCACTTCATATACAAATGGAAAAACTCAAATAAAGTAGTCTGTAACACATATTCTACCTTTAAAGTTTTATAATTATTTTAAATTGTTTTTATAAATAGATTTAGTTTTAAAGAATAATATTAATAATAACCACAGTAGTTAACATTTATATAGAACTTTTTATATATGTATGTATGAATATATATATATATATATATATATATATATATATATATTTCTCAAGTACCGTGCTAAAGATTCTAAATTAATATTCCATCTGATTTTCACAACAACCCTGAAAGATAGGTGCTCTTGTTATTCTCCTTTTACAAATGGGAAAACTAAGGTAAACTGAGATTTAAGTGACTTAAGGTCACATAGCTAGTAAGTATCTGAGATATATTTGAACTCAAGCCCTCCAGACCCAAGAATTTATCCACTATGCTGCCTTGTTGTCTCTGTATCACCAATGATTTCCTCCTATATTTCATCCATTCCCCTCTTTAAAAGAGTCATCTCTTATAATCAATAATTTCTGAAAGAAAAAGAGGAGGAAGAAGAAAGTCTGTCATTCTCGTAGATTCACTTAACTGACTCTACAAAAGCTTTCTGGTTATACTCTATCTACACATGCATCAGTAGAATACTTGTGGAAGGTCTGAGAAGGAAACAAATAGGCTTTTTTAAATTATATTCTTTATCATGCCACATTTTTACAGTCATTCAATTGACTGAGGGAGTCAGAGACTTCAAAATTCCACTGACCTTACAGTTTGTTGATTATAAAGAATATTTGATTTTAGAGAGCAAAATAATACCTTAAGGGCCATTCCTCCTTTAAATCTGCTTCTAACAAACTATTTCTTATGTATGTTTCATATAAAATCATACAACTCTTACAACAATGCAGATATTTGTTTGATATTCCTCTATGAATATTGAGCAAAACAATGGGGCATTTAATATTGGCCATTCTCATGGAAGATATCTAGTAAATAGCCAGTGGATAAACATTTACCTGCCATGTACCTGCCATTATGTTAATCTCTACAGATAGAAATACAGGTTAAAAAGATAATTCCTGCTCTCAAGTACATTACAATCTAATAGAAGAGATTTCATTGGTATAGGGCATTTTCACTGAGAAAACTGCTCTTCTTAATTTGGGGTGGTTAGTACAACAAAGGAGGACCTGGTAGCCACACCTAGTCCAATACCCAGTCCCCCAAAAATATGTTCCCACTGATTGGTGAAAATTGATCTGGCTACCTTAAGCAGCTCTCGGAACTCCATCCTTTTTTTAATTATTATTATAGCTTATATATTGGCAAAACATACGCATGGGTAATTTTTCAACAATGACCCTTGCAAAAATTTCTGTTCCAGCTTTTCCCCTCCTTCCCTCCACCCCCTCCTCTAGATGGCAGGTAGTCCCATAAATGTTAAATCTGTTAAAGTATATGTTAAATACAATATATGTATACATATTTATACAGTTATCTTGCTGCACAAGAAAAATCTGATTTAGAAAGAAAGTAAAAATAACCTGAGAAGAAAAACAAAAATGCAAGCAAACAATAACAGAATGAGTGGAAATGCTACATTGTGGTCCACACTCATTTCCCAGTGTTGTTTTGCTGGGTGTAGCTGGCTCTGTTCATTACTGATCAATTGAACCTGAATTGGATTCTCTCATTATTGAAGATAGCCACTTCCATCAGAATTAATCCTCCTATAGTATTGTTGTTGAAGTATATAATGATCTCTTGGTCCTGCTCATTTCACCCAGCATCAATTCATGTAAGTCTCTCCAGGCCTTTCTGAAATCATCCTGCTGGTCATTTCTTACAGAACAATAATATTCCATAACATTCATATACCATCAGCCATTCTCCATTTGATGGGCATCCATTCAATTTCCAGTTTCTGGCCACTACAAAGAGGGCTGCCACAAACATTCTTGCACATACTATTCCTTTCCCTTCTTTAAGATCCCTTTAGGATATAAGCCCAGTAGTAACACTGCTGGATCAAAGGGTATACACAGTTTGATAATTTTTTGAACATAATTCCAAATTGCTTTCCAGAATGGTTGGATCCGTTTACAATTCCACCAACAATGCATCAGTGTCCCAGTTTTCCCACATTCCCTCCAATATTTGTCATTATCTTTTCCTGTCATCTTAGCCAATCTGAGAGGTATGTAGTGGTATCTCAGAGTTGTCTTACTTTGCCTTTCTTTGATCAATAATGATTTGGAGCACCTTTTCATATGACTAGAAATAGTTTCAATTTCTTCATCTGAAAATTGTCTTTTCATATTCTTTGACCATTTATCAACTAGAGAATGGCTTGATTTTTATAAATTAGAGTCAATTCTATATATATTTTGGAAATGAGGCCTTTATCAGAACCTTTAATTGTAAAAATGTTTTCCCAGTTTATTGCTTCCCTTCTAATCTTGTCTGCATTAGTTTTGTTTGTACAAAAGCTTTTTAATTTGATCTAATCAATTTTTTTCTATTTTGAGATCAATAATGATCTCTAATTCTTCTTTGGTCACAAATTTCTTCCTCCTCCACAGGTCTGAGAGGTAAACTATCCTATGTTCTTCTAATTTATTTATAATCTCATTCTTTATGCCTAGATCATGAATCCATTTTGATCTTATCTTGGTATACAGTGTTAAGTGAGGGGCAATGCCTAGTTTTTGCCATACTAATTTCCAATTTTTCCCAGTAGTTTTTGTCAAACAGTGAATTCTTATCCCAAAAGCTGAGATCTTTGGGTTTGTCAAACACTAGATTGCTATGGTTATTGACTGTTTTGTCCTGTGAACCAAACCTATTCCTCTGATCAACTAGTCTATTTCTTAGCCAATACCAAATGGTTTTGGTGACTGCTGCTTTATAATATAGTTTTAGATCAGGTTCAGTGAGGCTATCTTCATTTGATTTTTTTTCATTAGTTCCCACTCCATCCTTGATTAGTGAAGACATATTTCCTGTACAAACAAGAGAAATTCAGAAAGGAGAAACAGCATCTGGCTCTCCTTAACCCCCAAAGGGACCCACTTTTAGTCCATTCACATCCATTAAGCTGTTTCTAAGAGATATGCCATTAAAGGATAGAAAAAAGAATGCAGCTTGATAAAAACCAAATGTCAGATGGGCAAAGATTAGTGAGCTAATAGGGACTAGAAAAAAATTAGCAGTTGATTTTAATCTAACTTGCCCTTTATTCCCCAACCACCAGATAAACATACTTATTGGATCCGGTGACTCCCAGAAAAGGGCTTCTTAACACTAAAATTCAAAACGGAATAACACCTCTTCCCAAGGAAGATGTCTATGTGGGGGGGAAAAAAGGAGCATGACTTTTAAGGGTTTTATCTTAGGGGATAATTTACATTTGATAAACTAATAAATTTCCCTCATGAATATACCTTTATGTTTCAAGATTATAACTAATATCTATGGAGAGGAGTATTTTTGGAACTGAGGGGGGTTGGGAGAGAGTGGGTGGAAGGACAGCTGGTGCTGGTGTGATATGGCAGGTATATTTCTTTGTTGCTATGTGGACTGTACTCTCCAGGCACTTAGATCTTACAGGAAATGGGGGCAATACTAAACACCAGATCTAAATGTGCTTTTTGAGACCTGTTTGTGACTACTGTATTTCTTGGAACACAGTGTTCTTTTAAATTCTCACCCCACCCACATCCCTACTTGACTGCATAAAACAATTCTTTCAGTCTTTGCCCTGAGCATACATTAGGCAATCAAACTCCTACAGCCAGGGAAAAAAAGCTGTGGCCAAAAAAAAGAGGAACAGAACAAACAAAAGAGGTGAACCCCCAAGAATGTCACTTGTGTGACCGGCTAAATGACAACACAGCAGAGACATTTTTCACAGGACATTAACATCTAGCAAACCTCCTAATTGAAAAATGTTCATTTTTGAGAAGTATAAATGTCCATCTGTGCTTTGCCATTGAAACAGACTCTTATAAAGCTCTCCAAAAGGATTTGGTTTTAAATTTACAGAGCCATTAAATATTTTGGAGGACAACTATTTTGGTTAGTATCTTTCAAAATAAAAAACCTATTTCCAGAAAGCTGTACAATTGTCTGGAGCTCAATCTGTCAGTAAATGAAACCTTAGTTACTTCAATCTTATTAGGGAAATGGAGCTAGGGGCAGACAGAATGACAGCTGGCTCATTTCTTGCTTCCCTATGAATATCCAGTTTAAAATAGTATTAGCATAACTGGCACTGGCCCTAGCTTTCAGAGTGATAGTTCTACCTAGCAGTGGGCCTAATTGGATAAACATATAGAATATTTCCATAATAGCATAGTATTATACCGAGTATTACAAGATTTCCAGAAGTACTATGGTGGAAAAAGTGCAGGAAAGGAAATAAGACAAATCTGATTATATTTCCAGCTCCATTATTTTGTGTTGGAGACTCTGAGCAAGATATTTCAAGCTATTTAATCTCTTTGTTTCTGTGTTTCCGCATCTGGAAAATAATATCTGCTTTCCTCTTCTACTCTATGCCTTTTTCACAGGTAGTTCTCCCCTCTGTGTAAATCAGTAAGTGAAGTATGTATTAAGGTGAATTTTGTATACTGCAAAAATGGCATAATAAAAATAATGGACCTGAAAGATTTATTATACTTCCCTAAATCTATCCTAATATTTGGTGTGAAATTGACCCTAATTCACTGATGTCATGTCCCTGGAACAAAAACTCTGACAGATCTCAATGATCCAAAAAGACTAATAGTATGGCTCAAGTGAAGGAATAAGCCAGAAGTTTCATATTCTGGGAAGTCCTGCCTGTAAAATTTCCAAAAGTTGGTGTGCTCACAAAATTTAAGAAGAGAACAAAAAATACAGAAGGGGATTGGCTCATAGTTAAGAATGGCTGAGGATGCAGCACTTAAGCAGCTAGAAAACAAGAGGGTGAAATGGAAGATACAAGAATGTTGTTTATTCTTCAGTCCATTCCTCCAATGCTAGAAGTGGCAAACAAATAGCAAGGAATGATCAGGTCCTGTGCAATATAGGTGAGGAACCAATCTAGGAAACAGACAAGAGATTTTAACCAGTAATAGAGCAATGAGTGAGAAAAAGAAGCCACAGAAGAATCAATGACCAAGGTTCTAAATCCCCTAAACTGGAACTCCCTAAATAGAAAAGCATTAGACATGTCTGCTGACTCAAAGAATGAATGACCAGGTAAGCATAAGCACCCAAACTGTGCTTCTGGAATTTCCAGATTTGAGATATGCCTTATAATGGCTCCCAATGTAGACAGAACACGCTACAAGACACTTGTTCCAAGGATACTGTTAGGATGCCCATGAAAAATCAAATCTTTGATCCTTGGAAGTCAAGGATCTTGGAAGTCTGACCTATTAGTCAAAGGAATATGTGAAGAGACTACAATACTTTTCTTCCTCTCTCACCCCAGATTTGTTCTGAGAGGCTTGGCTGAAAATGCTCCCTCACCTCCTCCTACTCTTTTGAAGAGGAGGCAGATGCCTGAGAATGGAACATTGCATATACATTCAGATTTTTTGAATGTCCTGAGTGGTTTTCCTTTTTTCTCTATCTCTCTTCTTTCTCTTTTGATTTTTAAGAATTCTTGTTTTGTAGAATGGCTCTCTGGGAGAAGGGAAAAGGAAGAATATCAAGATAAATTTAGATGATGTAATAGCAGAAGATATCAAAAAATTTCTTAAAAAGAAAGAAAATCTAATAGAGGGATGAGGTACCTGAAGAATAATTGAAGCAAAAAAGTTCGCTAATTTTCCAGGTTCATAGTAAATCATGGATTTTAATCTGGAAGGGCCCTTCAAGATCATCTGAACTGGATAAAAGGTCTCATATCAGTCAGATTGCTAACATAGAGAAGCACCCACTAACATGCACATCTAGAGTTAAAATGGCACTATTTCAACCTTTCTCTGGAATTGTTTTGATTGAATAATAAAATATCACAATTACTAGTCCTAGCAGGATAAGTCTACAAGTTGTTAGGGGGAAAGAAAATACAAGTGGTACATAGGGAATTATAGAGTTAGAGGCATAAAGGACTTTAGAAGGCATTTGCCCAATCTACCTAATTTTATTGATCAGAAAATAGGCCCAGAGAAAGGCAATTTGTCCAAAGTCCCACAGGTAGAAATTGTCAAAATCAAAATTTGAACCCAGGGCTTTTAATTCCAAATTTAGCATTCTTTTTTAAAAAATTATTTTAAATACTACACAATCTGGGTCTCTTATTCTTTGATTTTTAAGTCCCAGGAGTTACATATGGCTAAAGGGAGAAAAGATGGCCTTCAGAAATAGGTAGAAAAGCCAGAAAAAGAGAATCACTAATTTTCTATACCATTCAATCAAATAAATGTTGACAATATTGAAATCATGGGTTAAAAGATTAAAAGACCTTTGTCCCAGGACCTGTCCTCATAGTTCATAATCACACAGATAAGGTGAATATAATATGAAAAAAAAAAGCATAATGGAGAACCTACTTACCTTCATTATCTCTAGGATGAACTGTTGAGTTGCCACAACATATCCCTTTATCATTTTCATTTTTCTATATATTACACATTACCCAGGCTTATTTGCTTGGACTGTCCAAGCTTGCACTGGTTGTAAATTCTGAAGGGAATGCTCCTTCCTCATTTCTTCCTCTTGGAATCCCTGACTTCCTTCAAAATTCAACTCTAGCCACCATCTTCCAAAGGAAGTAGGGGCACTTCCCTGACTCCCTCATCCCCACTTCCAGACACAGCTGCTAATGCCTTATGCTCTCTAAAATTATTTTGTATAGTCTTTAAGTGGCAGAGTGGATAGAGCATTGGGTCTGGGGTCTGAATTCAAATCTAGCCTGAGATACTTACAAGCTATGTGATCCTTGGCAGGTTACTGAACTCTATTTGCCTCAGTTTTCCTATCTATAAAATGGGCTAGAGATAGAATTGGCAAACCATTGCAATATCTTTGCCAAGAAAACCCCAAGTGGGATTGTGAAGAGTATGATAGTGTCTACTTTGTATATATCTTCTATCTATTAATGCACACATTGTTGCCTACACTGGAATATAAACTCCTAGTGGATAGGAACTGTTTCACTTTTGTCATAGAATCCTCGGGCTAAGCACTTGAAAAACAAACAGTAAATGGATATTGTTTTCTTTCAAAAGTCATCTCAGAAGGGTGCAGACAAAATAGGAAGGAGGTGGCGTGACAGGGAGATGGCAGTGTCCTGGAACCCTTGGAAGTGGTACAAGACTTTGATGAGGAGCTGTTAGGTGGGCAGTGGACGGAGCACTAGCCCTGAAGTCAGGAGGACCTGAGTTCAAATCTGGCCTCAGACACTTAACACTTCTAGCTATGTGACCCTGAGCAAGTCACTTAACCCCAATTGCCTTAAGGGGGGAAAGACTAGAATGAAAAAGACTCTAGTATCCCCAGGAACCACCCCAGCTACTATCCCAGGCTGATTTAAAGCTTCTTCCTCTATAATTGTGAGGAACAGTCTCACCTTTGAGACCCTTATGCACCTGCCCCAGAAAGCCAGTTTTGGCCTTTTAGAAACCACATATCCAGGCTAGTTTCAAAGGCAGATATTTATTGAGTGACAGGAAATATAGAGGACTTGTGCCCTACCAGAAATGATTCTGGTGTCATTTAGTCCCATTTATACCCTCACAAGATTATTCCCTCTATACCAGGCCCAACAAGTGGTCAAGCCTAGTCTGCTTGAAGATCCAGCCAAAAGCAAACTAAGGGGTTTTCCCCTTAGCTCAAGCCTACATTTATCACTTTATTCCAGAGTTTGACTTTCTTGAAACAAATCTATTCCTTCTTTCTCAATCTGCTTCCATAGTTTGTACAAATTCCGCTGAACTTCCTAGAGCCACGGCTGGTGCTGATGTTTCTCTTTCTCTCCACAACACCACCCAGAATAATCACTTCCCTTCCCCTACCCAGTACTAGTAAAAATGCTGCAAAAAATGGCAGCAATGAAATTCCTTGGTCTATGGAACCATTGCTGGTTGCTGTTCATCCTTCATGACATCATAGGTGAAGTCTTCATTTGCATGTTAATTGGATTTAAGCGAGGCAGGGTTGTACAAAATTGTCAGCCTCTCTGGTTCTTCCTGAGTCATCAAAGCCCAGTAATAGGACAAAAGTCAAGACAACTGGTGATGGTCCAAGGTACAATAGATGATCTTGTGTCACCAATGGGGCCAGGTCATTGGAACAAATTGATCTCATCTGTCCATTCTGCATGGAAATTCATGCCACTACATGCTTGGAGTAGACATGCCCCTGACTCACCCACGGATCTGAGACCTATTAATTACCCTCAACCTGGTTTAGCCTATCTGTCAAGATGGTTTACTAGGATGTGATTATTGTGCATAATTCTTGAAGTCACAGATTAAAGTTGGGTGAAGGTGAGTACCCAAGAAGGATAAGCAGCCCTTAAATGGCTCTGCAAGCCCTCACAGCAGAAGTACGAGTCCTCTCTGTAATTCTGTAAGTCCCAATTCTATTATCTTCCCATCTGTTAGTACTTGCCCCTCACCCAAAATAAATTGTGTATCTTTTTTGATCTCCCCACATCTTCCCACTCCAGCCCTAAACTTTAAGCTACAATAGGACCAGGATCAATTCACTGTTGATTTTACTTCCCTAGCACCTGTCATGGTACTCAACACTAGTAGGCGCTTAATAAAATCTTATTGTTATGTATTGTATCTAGGATATACTGCAACATATTTAACATATATAGGACTGCTTGCCCTCTTGGGGGGGGGGGGTAGAGGGAGGGAGGGGAAAAATCGAAACATAAGCGAGTGCAAGGGATAATGTTGTAAAAAAATTACCCTGGCATGGATTCTGTCAATACAAAGTCATTATTAAATAAAATTAAATTTAAATTTAAAAATAAATAAATAAATAAATGAAATCTTATTGTTTAATTGATTGACTAGGTTATCACTTAGTGCTGTGCCCAAGATTAAACCCATCATTTCTATCTAAACTGAAGCCACTTTTTGTCTTCCTGGTCTAGTTCATTACCCTCCAGTTCTATCTTCCTCTCCTTTCTCTTACTTTTAACCTAGGTCCTGAATTCCTTTATCTTAGGGAAACGCAAAATTCAGGACTAAGAATATCAAAGGTCTGTATAGAAATGTTTGTCTCTGATAATGAGACATGAGAATGTTCATATGAATAGTACATCTTTGTGCAAATGTCAGTGCATACATAAATGCCTTGTTAAAAGTATAAATGGGTATCTATGTATTTGCCTTCCAAGTCTGGTGGTCCATCACCGGTGTCATAGGTACATAACCTCACCTCTTTCAAAAATTTTCAGAAAACAAGAAACAGTCTTAGCTTTATTGGGTATGTTATAGTCCTTCCTATTCTTACCTCCTAGAGTAGACTTCTTAGACACTGAGGTGGGTAGAGGGGAGGGAGATCGGGTGGGTTGGAGAGGTGTCAGTCAAAACCAGCCTCATGGAAGACTAACAAGGAGTCTTAGGAGTTAGCAATCCAGCCAATTCCACGATGGTGAGAACACAAGAGCAGCCCCCAGTCTGGGAAGTAAATACATCTGTGCTTCTGGATTCAACTCAAACATCCCCTTCTATAGGAAGCCTTTTCTAAAGCTCCCTCCCTGCCTTCCGCTTCCCCCTCCAAATGACTGTACTTATTTTGCAAATATTTTGTATTCAGCTAGAGACTTATAAGCTGTCTGTCCCATAAAATGTGAGTCCTTAAAGACAAAGGATGTCTTACTTTTTTCTTTATATCCCTAGACAATTAGGCAGTCCATTGGCAGCTAAGAAATGCTTCTTTATTGATTGATTGATATTTCTCAGATGCATTTCATAACTGTACCACAACAGAGAAATTCATGAGGCAGGGTGGAATAAGGGTTAGAGACTCAGGTCTTGGAGTGAAGAAGGCCTGCATTAAGACCCTGTCTATAACATATACTTGCTGTGTGATACTTAAGAAATTACTAAGGCAAATAGCTGGCATAACAGACAGGGCACCTGACCTGAAATCAGTCAGTTTGAATTCTAAAAGACTTACTAACTGTGTGATCCTGGACAAGATATTTTAACTTTTCTGGGACCTTTGTTTCCTCATCTGTAAAATGCACGTCAATGGTGCCCTTACACTGGAATTCTGTCATGATCCTATGAAGGAGGGTTGGCAAGATGGCAAGATCCCCAGTTTCAAAATACCTTCTCCACCCAGAAGTCACAGTGCCTATAATTGTGACCATCAGAGACCTATCCATTCACTCCAATGTAGTTTTTTTTTCCTCTTGAGAATCAATTCAAACAAATATCAAAATAATGAGAATGAAGTTATTAGATGTAGAATCTATTCTTGAGGCAGCTAGATAATGCAACAGATAGAGAGCCTGGCCTAGAGTCAGCAAGATTTTGGTTGAAATCTGCCTCGGGTCACTTATATGTATTAGTAGCTGTGTGGTCCTGGGAAACACTTAAACCTATTGCCATGGAATTGTAGGTTCTGACAATCTTTCCCAGACTACAGAAGGTGATATATGAGTATATGTATATATGTGGTTGTCACTCAAAAATGTGCAGACATTCACAGATGTGTGCCCACTTGTTACAATCATTGTTTTCTTTTGTCTTCAAAGTACAAATAGAGATGGGTACCTCACCTTTGGCCATAAAGAGAGTATTCTTAAGCCTCAACTGCTGAATGGACTTTATGTCCTCAAGCATATTAGGACACTGACAGGAGGAAAAAGGGACACTCAACTGTAGTTATAGAGAGCAGAACCTGCCCTCACTGAAGACCAAATACAATGAAGCTCACTAGGATAGCTTGTTGATCATCTTGTTCAGGATTGTTTTACAGATGAGGAAACTGAGGCCTAGAGGAAGGAGCGACTTAATTTAAAATGACACAGGCAACTTGATGATAATTACAATGTCCTTTCCACTCTACCTTAAATTTGAATCCCTTTCCATCCCCACCCCCATTCCCATACATATACACTGGAGAGAAAACTAAGTCAGAAGTTAACCTTTATTGAGTCATGGAACATATTTGTCAGTTTGATGAACTTAAGGACCAGATCAATGCTTTTAAAAACATAAAATAAAAAACACGAGAGTATAAAGGAAACCAATTATATTGAGATGCTTTATAAAAAATGGTTTTTTACACGTTCATGGACTCCAGGTTAAGAACCCCTGATCTTAATAAAAAGTAATATTTCTATAGTGCAAATTTTCAAAATATTTTCATTAGAGTTTCACAACAAGCTTGGGAAATAGATACTATAGCTGTTATCTCCATTTTACATATGAGAAGACTGAGGCTTTAGAAAGTTAAGAAGCTTGCCTTGTATCAAAAGTGAGATTCAAATCCAGCTTATCGTGGTTTGAAATCCAATATTCAAACTACTTAATCTTAATCTTTTTTCCTCAGATATTCTTGTTCCAAAAGAATATCTGTGTGTGTGTGTGTGTGTGTGTATGCGCGCACGTGCGTATGTGTGTATGTTCATGCTGAGTGCCTACATCCTGTGTTATTTGGTTCCCTTGTGGGCTAAATGATTTATTCACTTTATAAAAAAGGAGAGGGAGGAGGATAAAGAGGACAAAGCTGTTTGCCTATGTCAGAACTTCAATTAATTGAAATCTTTTTTAAAATTTTTGATAAGTGGAGGATTCCCCTGCTGTGCTCACTGGAACCTTTCTGTTTTGTAGAGGACTTTTTTGTTTGTGGGCAGCTAGGTCTTGGGACTTGATCACACTGAATGTGTTCTGGCTTTTAGCCCTTGCACTCCAATAGCCAGCTGTCCAGCCCATAACTGGGAATTTACTGGGTTTTTTTTCACAGGTAACTTATTCATCTCTAGCTTAGATGAAGAAATTTTTTGGAAAGCCAAATGATAATTGTGATTTCTAAATATCTCTTTTTAGAAGCAAGAAAAATTTGCTCTTCCTAGATGAGGTTTAAAGATAGAAGAGACCTTTGGTCATATGTGATATTTGGCCAAGACATATATATCAATGAACCAGTTTAATGGAATGTCTATCCGAGTACATATTGCAAAAATAGTTTTCCTCTATCTGATTTTCCTTGTACTGTCACCCATAAAAAGAATAGACATAGGAGAAAGAGGTTACTAGCTCACAAAGAGTCAAAGAGAACTTGGTGTTTCCCTAGTGCGTGATCTTTAACTATTGGGTAGGATCAATAACCATTGAAGTTAGTATGAGACTGATTGTTCCTGGTCCTTAATACTGAACAGGAAGAGGAAAGTATCCGGCAGTTACCTTATATAGATTATAATAAGATACAGATAGACAGTTCTGAACATGAGCATAGCTAAGTTTGAAAAGAAAAAAAGGTTCATCATAAAAAGCTGGCCACCAAGTGATAAACTTTTTGATTAGAACAATACATGAAGACCATCTACTCAGTCATGAAAAGTTGCAATCTGTGTCATTACCGTACCTATTCATCTTACTAAAATCGTGGTACTTAAAATATTAGTCGTACTTAAATGCAACTAAAGTATGCCAACTAAAAATCCTTTCAGAACATTAGAAAGAGCACATTACATTATGGCATCAATAGAAATTACATTTAATATCTCCTAAAATAATTTTAAAGGTTCATCTGATCCAGTTATAAACAATTTTGATAATTCTAATATTATATATACATAAACTAACTAGGAGGTATCATCCCCCATATTCATGGAGAAGGTCATTTGGTTTGTTCAAACTGACCCAGCAACCAGAGGAGATGGTTTTAACATTCACAAGGCTTAAGTTTCTATTAGCAATGGTTGTCACACATCATCTCACTGTTGACACTTTCCATTCCAAACTGTTTCTGTTAACCAATCTATTTCTGTCCCCTTTTCTTAAGGATCCAAAGAGCATTCATCTTTCATGATCCAATCTTAGTAGAACTCTACTATAGGAGAAGGAAAGCCTAGATATAAATCTCAATCTCCAGCAAAATTAGAGAGTAAGAAAGCTGGCTTCTTAATGACTAATTATAACCACTCCAACAGCATTTAAGAGCACAATATAGCCTTTTTCAAATACACACACACACACACACACACACACACACACACACACACAACTAAGATTGAAGCCTTTAGAGGAAGAAGAATGAAAGGAAATGGAAAAAATTTCCAGACTGTTCCTCCAAACAGATTGGGTTCCACCCAATATTTCTTTGTGTAAGTCTGGGTGATGTGGGAAGGGGGGGAGGGGACTAGGGAGGAAACAGCCAAATGCTCAAACCTTATGTTGTGGAAGTCAGTTGATCTTAAGAATAACTAGTATTTGGAAGAAAAAAAAAACTCTTTTGAAGATATAGTCCACGTTTTTCAAATTCAGAAAGCAGCTGAGTACACAAAGTACACTATTTTGATAACTTAAACAGCCAGAGCAGTTCACAGTATTTGATACACAGAATAAAGTGGATATCTTTCAAAATTCCTTTGATTCCAGAGAAAATTCCTGGTCAAAATGCTTTAACACTTCATTGGACTTACTGGGGAAAAAATGAAAGCATAAAGTGATTATATTACAATAGGGAAGGATTTTTGAGAATTATACCAGCCTCGAAACAATATTAGGGGAAGGGTGAGTTCATTCCACTGCTAATAACAAGGGGAAAATAAGGACAAAATGGATATGATTCAAAACAAGCACTTTCCCAAGCCAGACAAGCCCAATGGTCCAGCCCATCCTCTTCTGATTACATCTAGCTGTAAAGAAGTTCTCAAAATGGCAGATTTGGAAAACATGAGAAATTCCTTGAGTTAGGAAATCTACTGTGCTAAATGGGACTCCTGGAAGGCTCAATACTGTGAAAAAAAATTTAATCAGTAGACTCAAACAACTTTCATTTCTACCCCAATTTTAACACAAGACTAATCCTTTAATGATAGTGGTCACATAAGTGTTCATTCATTTTTTACAGCAGCAGCCCCTAAATTACCTTAACTATGTGGATTTGAGAAGGAAATGAATGAAAGGAATCCACACCCAGGAAGCATTCCATCATGATAAAAGCTTTGCATTTGTTTTCTTTTCCTTTTAGTTTAGACCTGTGATTTCATTGGTTTAGTGATGAAATTCCCCAGAGTTTCAGATGAGCACCTATTTTATAACATGGTCTTAGAGAACTGGCTGGGGCATTCAGAGATGAAGTAATTTGCCAAAAGTCATAGAGCCAGTTGATCAGAGATTTGAACTCAAGTATTTCTGATTTCCACTCCAAACTATATCACCTTTTATGTTGTGTTAATGAGTCAGTGAGTTTGCCTGCATAAGGTTGTGTGCCATTTATTGGCTGTATGAACTTGAGCAAGTAGTTTAACCCCTCAGAACTCCTTTAAGATTAAGTTACAATTATGCCCAAAAAATTATCAAATTGTGCATACCCTTTGATCCAGCAGTGTTTCTATTGGGCTTATATCCCAAAGAAATACTAAAGAAGATGAACTGATGCTAAGTGAAATGAGCAGAACCAGGAGATCATTATACACTTCGACAACGATATTGTATGAGGACATATTTTGATGGAAGGGGATTTCTTTGACAAAGAGACCTAACTGAGTTTCAATTGATAAATGACGGACAAAAGCAGCTACACCCAAAGAAAGAACACTGGGAAACGAATGTGAACTATCTGCATTTTTGTTTTTCTTCCCGGGTTATTTATACCTTCTGAATCCAATTCTCCCTATGCAACAAGAGAACTGTTCGGTTCTGCAAACATATATTGTATCTAGGATATACTGCAACATATCCAACATATAAAGGACTGCTTGCCATCTAGGGGAGGGGGTGGAGGGAGGGACGGGGAAAAAATCGGAAAAGAAACGAGTGCAAGGGATAATGTTGTCAATATAAAGTAATCATTAAATAAAAATTTAAAAAAAAAAGACTAAGTTACAAACCAATTGACAATCTGCATTAGTAGAAGGAGCTTCCCATACTTTTTTAAAATGTTCTTTTTTTTTTTAGTTTTTTTCTTTTTTCTTTCCTTTTTTTTTTGTCTGTTTTCTTTCACAACATGAATATTATCAAAGTATTTTGCAAAACCATACGTGTATAATCCATATTGAATTGCTTGCCTTCTCACTTGGGGATAAAGGGAGAGAGAGAAGAGGGGAGAGAATTTGAAACTCAAAGTTTTAAAAATGAATATTAAAAATTCTTTGTACATGTAACTGGGGAAAATACAATATTAAAACAATTTGGGGATGAAGGAGCTTTCACACAAGAAGCCCCCTATGCCAAAAAAAAATTGTGACTAGTCTACAATTTCATCTAGAAAGAGTTTAGATGAGCAGTGTTTCTACTGAATTTATATCCCAAAGAGATCTTAAAGAAGGGAAAGGGACCCATATGTGCAAAAATGTTTGTGGCAGCCCTCTTTGTAGTGGCAAGAAACTGGAAACTGAATGGATGCCCACCAATTGGAGAATGGCTGAATAAATTGTGGTATATGAATGTTATGGAATATTATTGTTCGGTAAGAAATGACCAGCAGGATGATTTTAGAGAGGTCTGGAGAGATTTATATGAACTGATGTTAAGTGAAATGAGCAGAACCAGGAGATTATAATACATAGCCACAAGATTATACGATGATCAATTCTAATAGATGTGGCTCTTTTCAATAATGAGAGGATTGAGGCCAGTTCCAATGATCTTGTGATGAAGAGAACCATCTACACCCAGAGAGAAGACCATGGGAACTGAGTGTCATTCACAACATAACATTTTCACTCTTTTTGTTGTTGTTTGCTTGCATTTTGATTTTTCTTATTTTTTCCCTTTTTGATCCGATTTTTCTTGTACAGCAAGATAACTGTATAAATATGTACACATATATTGGATTTAACATATATTTTAACATGTTTAACATACATAGGATTACTTGCTATCTAGAGAAGGGGATGAGGGGAAGGAGGAAAAAATTTGGAAAACAAGGTTTTTGCAAGGACCAATGTTGAAAAATTATCCATGCATATGTTTTGAAAATAAAAAACATTAATAAAAAATTTTTTTATAAAAAAGAGTTTGAATGAAAATAGCCTGAGAATTTAGGTAATTGTAAATATTTAACAAACTGCTCCAGGAGGAAGAAGGGAATGTATATATGACATACATTTAAGTTCAATCTGCACAATCACCATTTCTCCATCATTTTTTAAAAGTCCCAGGGTCCTCAAACTACCACCGTGGGCCAGATGCAGCAGCTGAGGACGATTATCCCCCTCATCCAGGGCTATGAAGTTTCTTTATTTAAAGGCCCACAAAACAAAGTTTTTGTTTTTACTATAGTCTGGCCATCCAACAGTCTGAGGGACAGAGAACTGACCCCCTATTTAAAAAGTTTGAGGACCCCTGGAATCAACCAAGCAATAAACCAAGCTCTAATTTGTAGCTATTATTGATATCTGAGGGGATGCTTGCACTATAGTAGTACAAGTTGAAAAATGGGCTTTTAAAACTGTTTCCATTCTCTGAAGGTCAGTTACTTTCTTTTCCTATCAAACCTTTCTAGAGACTGAAGATGAGTTGGAATTACACTCCAAACAGCTATTACTATGACTATCAAAGTGGAAACTCTGGAAGCCAGTATGGACAATCATACCAAGGATCAGATCCTAACACTGTGTATGTAAAAGGTGCCTGCAAAAATAATGGAAGAGAAGGAGCACAAGGAGGTATTGGTACCTACTGGGGACCAAACCATAAATTAAACACAAGTAGTACATATTCTGGACGACAGACAAACCAAAGTGCATCTTTAGAAGCAGCTACAAAAGTGATTGAGCAAGCAAAGGCTCAAAATAAGAACAGAATCACTGTATGCACAGATAACCAACTTGTCACCAAAGGTATGACCGAGTGGATTGACACATGGAAAGCAAATGACTGGAAAACAAGCAAAAATAAAGATGTTGTCCACAAAGATCATTTTGCCAAGTTGGATTCTATGACTCAAGGCATGAATGTTGAGTGGAAACATGTACCTGCTGGTTCTAAAGAAGTTTCTTGTTTTTTCTCTCTGTGCTGTTTTAATTTTTTCCCTAATACAAATAAGAAAGAATTGCATATTGTAGAAATTGTTTTAAGAGAAGACATTATTTACCCAGCAGCTACTCCCTCCCCCCTCCCCCATTCCCTCAAGTATGTACTCAAAATGCCAATCATTACTTGGAACTTAGGAATAAAAATTCAATAAGTCTTATTTTCCATTAATTCATAATTTCTGATTTATGCACATCCTAGACTCTTCCATAAAATACTGCTTTTTCCATTTAAGATTAATACCGAGTTGACAAAGGTAAAATTCAATAACAAAGGGAAAGACTCAAAAAAAATTCTGATCAATAATGTTGATTAGTTCACATCAAAATTTTTTCCTCATTCTTTCTGTGTGTGAAATGTGTTTTATAATTTTTGGATACTGGTTACTTGTATCTATTTCTATTAAACCTCTTTAAGACTTAAAAAAAAAAAAACAAGTTGAAAAATGAAAGATTCATATAATTCTGCCTGTGTGTGTGTCATACATAATCAATAAATCAAGAAATATTTATCACGCCCTTAATATGTACCAGGCACTGTGCTAAGCACTGGAGATACAAAAAGAATTCTAATAAGGGAGAAAATATGCAAAAATGTGCAAACAACCTATATAAAGGATAAATTAAAAACTAATCAACAAAAGGAATGCACTAGAATTAAAAGGAGTTGGGAAAGGCTTCCAGTAAAAAATGGGAGTTGAGCCTAGACTTTAAGGAAGCCAAGGAAGTCAGTAGGTGGAGTTGTATGATTGATTTGATATTTTCCCTTACTAAACTGGCAAGTTATTTGAAATGACCAGTTGCTTGGGCATCTTGTAAACACAATCTGAGAAAGTTTAGATCTTAACAAAAAAAAAAAAAAAAGAAGAAGAAGAAGAAAGCCTACATGTAGTTGACAACATATACTGAAAAAAGCAAAAGAAAATTAACAAAAGTCCCTTTTTGCCATTATCTCATTTGATCTCACAAGAGTCTTGGGAGATAGATAGATGAGGAAAATGAAGTTCAAGAGAGACTAGAACTTGTCCCGATTCACACAGATAGCAAATATCAAAAGTAGAATTTGAATTCAAGACATATCCAACTTTGAGACCAGTACTCTTATTATACCATATTACAATACTTCTTGGTATTGGCAGACCTGTAGACTGTCTTTTCATTGTTATTTGGAGATCTTACAACATTCTAATAGGAAAGGCAACTTTGCATAAGGTCCCAAGGAAAGTAATTACAAACTATTTTCAACTTTATATTGAAATTATTTTTTTGTTTGCTTGTTTTAAGTTTGGAGTTTGGAGTTCAGATCTGTGTTTTCATCTGTGCTAGACTTGCAATTAAGAAAACTCTTCTAACTTACATGAATTGATGCTAAGTGAAATGAGCAGAACTAGAAGATCATTGTACACAGCAACAACACTATACAATGATCAGTTCTGATGGACATGATTCTTTTCTATAATGAGATGATTCAGGCAGCTAGGTGGTGCAGTGGATAGAGCACCAGTCCTGAAGTCAGGAGAACCTGAGTTCAAATTTCAACTCTTCCTGGTTGTGTGACCCTGGGCAAGTCACTTAACCCCAATTGCCTCAGGTGAAAAAATACAATGAGATGATTCAAAACGGTACCAATTGTTCAATGAAGAAGAAAGTCATCTTCATCCAGAGAAAAGACCATGGGAACTGAATGTGGAACACAACATAGCATTCTCACTCTCTCTGTAATTGTTTGCTTGCATTTTGTTTCTTTCTCAGACTTTTTTTTCCTTCTTGATCCGATTTTTCTTGTGCAACAAAATGACTATAAATATGGATACATATATTGGATTTAACATATTTAACATATTTAACATGTATTGGACTACCTGCCAGCTAGAGGAGGGGATGGGGGAAGGAAGGGGAAATTTGGAACAGAAGGTTTTGCAAGTGTCAGTGTTGAAAAATTACCCATGCATATGCTTTGTAAATAAAAAGCTTTAATAAAAAAAAAGAAGAAGAAGAAGAAAAGAAAACTCTGACCCATAGTGAGAATTAACTAGGCCAGAGTCGTGTCAGGGAGAGGATTTGACCTCAGGCAGTTCTGATCCTAAGCTTATACTTACCTAACACACCATATTTACTACTATTCTTAAACTATCATTAGCATAGAATATTTGGCTAAACCCTTTAAATACAGACATTTAGGCAAATGGATCACTACAATATTCATAAATGTAGAGCCAGAAGAGATCCTGGAATCCCTTTGGAATCCACTTCATTTTACATATTGAGAAACTGAGGTCCAAAGAAGTTAAGTGATTTAACCAATGTCAGAGATAGAAACTCAACTTACATTCTCTGACCCCAGAACCTGTGCTCTTTCCATGATCAAAAAAAGCTGTAAGCTACAATCTGAACATTATAAATTAGTATTTTGACATGTCAAAGGTCTATGATTTAGTCAATATGAAGGATTCTTCCAACAATACAGACTGTGAACCCCTCAACAACTTATTCTACTTTGCCTCAACCTAGCAATGAGCTGTCCCAACTTAGATGGGCTGACCCTCAAATCCACAGGCAGACAAGAGACCTCTACTCATGGCCTTCTCAGCTTGGTTGGGCCTGCCAGAACTTGCATTTAACTGGTATAGTCTTAAAGTACCCACTCACCTCTACTCTACAAAGCCACATATCCGTAAGTCCTCAAATGAGTTTTATTTGGAGCACAGTGAGTTTTATTTATTTATTGGGGCAGACTTTAGTGAGAAGCTTTATTTATGAATAAGTAATGTATACATATTAAACCTATATCAAATTGCTTTTTTCCTTGGAGAGGAGGGAGGTAAGAAAGGAAAAGTGAAGAATTTAGAACACAAAGTCTTGCAGAAATTAATGTTGAAACTATCTTTACATGTATTTGGAAAAGTAAAAAACTATTGAAAAATAAATAGATAATATTAAATTTCACTATCGATAGACACTTCCACCACAGAGAGAACATGGTACAATTTCTGAATATGCAAGATTTTTTTTCTATCTTTTATATTCCTAACTCATGAAATTGTGATTTCTTTTTCCTCTATCTCTATTTTCTAGATATTTACCATTTACCACACTTTTGTGATCCTGGGCAAGTAATTTAGCTTCCTTGGACCTCACTTTCCCATATGAGCTCAAATACCTATCATGACTTTTATTCCTAGCTTTCACCAAAAAGAGTACTTGTATATTATCTTAAATGCATGTTGTAATGTATTTGATTTAAGTTATAACTTACAACACACATTAAGATAGTCTAAATATTCTCTTCAAAACCAAGTGCAAGGTAGGTAATGCAAGTCAAAACAGTTCCTCAATATTAGGGCCACAAAAAGATGGATTTTTTTGGCCACAACAACACTCAAAAACTGCCTAATAAATCCATAGAAAGGTTTTCTTTTTGCATTAGTGAAGGATATATCCACACCAAGATTATACACATCCTTTAAGTACTTGAGAGAAAACATTAACAGAGTATTTTAGATGAGTATACTGAAGTGCATCTAAGGAAATTGCAGATTTACTAGTAATCTTTAGTCTATGGAATAATATTAACTCAAGGATAAATTCCATTGAGTTTTAGAGTATATGTTATTGGATTCTAGTCAAAAAAAAAAAAAAAGAAAGTAAAAGAAAAAACATATATAATATATATATATATATATATATTTATATATATATATATTTACACTTCCTTCTACCAAACCATCATTTGCATCATGAAAATTTGTGAGGTATGATGACTATAATGATGTAAATGTAGAGGGAAAAAAATTAAATAAAATGGATCATTGCATAATTGTGATCATTACAGAAAAGAGTTAAGAAAACATACTTCCCTTCTCTCTTTGTAAAAGCAGGAGGCCAGAGACATGGGTTAATACATATACTGATTTGATGGTTTGTAGAAATTTTTTTTCTTTTTAATCTTTGTTATATGGAATGGCTCATTGGGAAGGACATGGGAGATAATTTGAAAATGAAGCTGATCTTTAAAAAATAAAAAGAATACCAATAAAATTATTTGGGTGGGAGGAACAATACAGTATAAAATAATTGGAATGGACATTTTAAGAACTAAAGTCTACTCCATTATTCATTAATAAGGAGCTCTTTACTTTGAGGAAATAATTTATCTATGGGCCTCAGTTTCCTCATCTAACTCATGACAAGGTTAGAATAATTTCCAAGATAAATTTTACCTCTAAAATGTTATGAAACCCTTTTGTAGTGGAAAATTATAATATTAAAATAAATAGAAAAAACCTGTTTGTAGTCGTAAGCCATTATTAATAAATTCTATAAAATATGTTTCCATGAATAGAACAGATTTGAAGCTGATTTACATTTTATATACTCAAAAAGTTGGTCGAGAGGATACTACAAAGTTTAACTACAAGTATGCTAATATTATAGATTAGCAAAAGAAAAGTAAAAGGAATAACAATTCACAAATTTTTTTATTCTTATGAAAAGGATTCAGAAGTATAGTCTAAATGATAATATAATTAGGTGAAACTCCTCAAGAGGTTGGACTTAAAGAGTAGCCATTAATGACTTAATATCAATTTGGAAGGAAGTTTTAGTGAAATGCTGCAGGCATCTATGCCTAATCCTGTTCTGTTTCACTTTTTTTTTTTAAATCACTGTAAGTAGTAACTAACATTTATATAGAACTTTAAATTTTCAAAAAGCTTTAAATATGTTATCTCATTTGATAAACAAAGGCATGTGCTGATTAAATTTGCAGGTGATATAAAGTTAGAAGGATTTCTAGTACAGAGACACAGGATTCAAAAAGATCCTCACAGATGTTCATTAAGCTAAGTAGGATAAAAAATAATTTAATAAAAGTAAATGAAAAGTCTTACCTTCAGTTTTTAAAAATCAGTTCCCTAAGTACAAAACTGGGAACATACATTTAGTAAGAGTTTGTATGAAAACAACCTGAGAGTTTAGGGAATTGTAAATATTTAACAACATCTCAGGGGTAAGAAGGGAATGTATATATGACATACTTTTAAATTTAATCTGCACAATCATCATTTCTCCATCACTTTTTTTTAAATCTAGACAATTAACCAAGTAATAAACTAAGTTCTAAATTGTAGCTTTTATTGATACCTAAGGAATAGATGCTCACACTGAAATTTAGCAATGAGCTCTCACTAGATTGTTCTGGCACTAGTGCACCTATAGCTGCAAAATCAACTTTAAAAACTAAAAGCAAATTCAACTTTGGACATTCAGTAAGAAAGTCATAATAAACAGAATAAAGACAGATCTAGGTAGTCTGGGGTTAATACAGTGCTAATAGTAGGTACTTAATATTTGTTGAATGAATTAATAAATGTGGTATGAACAGGGTAATCAATCCAAAAGCATTTATTAAGTTCTTAAATACAGAGACAAAGAGGAGAAACTAATCTTGTTCTTAAGAAACTTACATTCTTGATCCAACTATTCTGGAGAGCAATATGGAACTGTACCCAAAGGGCTATCAAACTATGTATATCCTTTGATCCAGCTGTTTCTCTACTGGGCCTATATCCCAAAGAGATCATAAAAAAAAGGGGAAAGGATCCACATGTGAAAAAATGTTTGTGTGACCTTTCATATCTGCAACTCATGACAAAAGCAGTCATTTAGTCCAGCTCATACTTAAATAAGAATTCCCTTTACAACAAAGGATCATACAATTTCAATTAAAAACATGGAGGGAAGGGCAACCTACTAGCTAGCACCAGATAAATAAAGTCAGGAAGATCTGAATGCAAAAACAACCTCATACTCTTAAGAGTTATGTGACTCTGGACAAGTAGCTTAGCCTCTCACAGTAGCACCTACCTCCCAGGGTTTAAGGATCAAATGAGTTAATATTTGTAAAGCACTTTGCAAATAATTTTCATATTCCTCCTCATCATCAATACCCACATCTCAGGGTAATTGTTAGGGCCTATTGAGAATATTTATAAAATACTTGACATATAGTAGATACTTAATAAATATTTATTTCCTTCTTTACTATTAATTCCCCCATTCACGGTAATTCCTCTCTTCCATATTCTATTTCCCTCACACAAGGTTCTACATTAGCCATTGTTCCAAATCTGCTGCACTTTTTGATTCTCTAACCTTTATATATCAACTCTGTCTTCTGCCTATGTTATAAGACTTTAGGTAGTTTCTAAGAGGAGAGACCAGATTTGAAAAGTAACTTTTTTCCCTAGGAAAAGATCCAGCCCAATCACTGGGCATCAGCCCATCTGTTCCTGGCAGTAATTATTTAAATCTGAGTCAGACATTGTCAGTAGCAAGCCTCTAATATTTTATCTGAGCCAAGATTGAGAGGTGAAGAACTTCAACATTTTTGCAGAGAAGTTTTTCAAAAGTAAAGGTACATCCCAATAGTAATCAAACTAAAGCTAACACTGCTGATTAGCTTGCCCAGAATTCCCTCCTTTGTGATATCTGAGCACAAATAACCTAAATCCTGCTTGTCATTTCAGAACCATTTCACCTCCATCCAATGCAAAGGGAAGCAAATAATTTGAATGAAACAAATAACCTTAGCAAAGTGACTGGGACTTAGGAAGAACTTAATAAATACTTTTTGATTTGACTTGAATGACAAGGATTGTTGTCATTTTCACCTTGTAAATTAAACCTAGGTATCATTGAACCAAACATATAATGATGAGGTAGATAATTAGAGTTTACTTCACCTAAAAATAATTAAGGAGGTGGTACGAAAATGAAAACAGATATAAGCCTACTTGAAAGTTCTCAGGCTCTACTTTAACCCAAGAGAGTTTCAGCACACCTACTTTATTACTATTATTTTTTGTTTACCTTGGAGAGAAAGGGTGAGCATCTATATGAAATTTCTGATGGAGCCAGCTGTAAACTTTCTCATCCCTCTTCTGGAGGCTCATCCTTTCGTCATGCATGACTGAAGAGGTGAAAATAGAAACCAGTCCTACAGCTGAAAGTGCTCTTCTTGAGGTAGTTTCAGGATAGACCTACACTGTAAAATCCAAGAAATAATGGGTGTTGGTTCTGGAGGTTCAACCCACACTGAGCATTGATGAGAAGCCAATTCCAGAATAGTGTGTCTTAACCTTCTGACTTTTCTGTGACTTAGACCCAAGTTATACCCAGCATCTAAAAGCAAAAGAAAAACAAAGAACAACAAAACTACTTCAAAATGACTATAGTAATAAAATTTTCTGTTAACAGAAAATGCTGTTAAATGATGCTAACAGCCACACAATCCTGACCGAATCACTTAACTTTCTTGATCCCTGGTTTTCTCCTCTGTAAATTAAGGAGTGGGTGAGACAGGGGTTTGGACTCTTCTGAAATCTGTCCTAGCCCTAAATCTCCCGCTCACTGAGGCAATGTGGAGCAATGATCAGATTCAAAGTCCTCCTCAGACCAGCATGCTTGCTGCATGAGGGAGCAACTCACATGCCATTAATAGCATTCCCATTTTATAGATGAGGAAACTTGAGTCCTAGAGAGGTTAAATGTCTTTACCAAGGATCACACAGATAGTGTCTGAGAGAGGATTAGAACTCACCTCTTTTTGCTCGGGGATCAGCACTCTATCCCCCCGGCCATCCTACCTCATTCGATGGCAATTTAGGGGAGAAAGGGCAGGCTTCTGCTAACTGCACAAATACAAGGAAAGCACCCATTGGGGTCTGTGGGAGAGAAAAAGCCAAAGCAATTTTGGTTGTGCCATTCCGGGGGGAGGGGAGGAATCAGTAGTTGGGTAAGGAATAGTTAATCAGAAAAGTGCCTCTCTCACTGTGCACATTACAACAAAGGGCTGGCAGCTCCCTGAAGGAAAAGGGCTTGTGTTCTGCCGTTCAAACTTGTCAGTCAGCTCGTGCCCAGCACCCCGTGCGTCTGCCTCCCCAGCACACCCTCATTCCATGTGTGTGTCTGGCCTGCTCTGTTCTTCTGTTCAGAGACGCTCCCGACAACTCCGGATTTTTGCCCTTTTTCTCTTGCTGTGGAATTAAGAGGAGATCCATTACAGCTTATTTTCTGTCACCCTCCCCCGCCCCCCTACTGCCACCGCCACCACACCCCATCAGACGAGAAGGAGGAGGAGGAGGAGAAAAGAAGAAGTAGAAGAGGAAGAGGGGGCTTCTTACTTTATGGTAGCTTCACATTTAAGGTTTCCCCAACCTCGATCTCTAGAATGGAAGAGTCTGAACTAGTGAAGGAGAGACTCCAAGCCATCACAGTAAGTGCTCACAGTTATAAGTCATTACGGTGGTTGCTTAGGGGAAAAACAGAACAGTCATGGCTTGCCCTAAGTGCCGAGCTGGTGGAAGTAAATGAGCAGAACTGTCACATGTAACTAACAGTTAGGGGCTCTGTCGGGCTCTGTCAACTGCTGCTACTCGGGGCTCCGGGAGCCACAGGCACAGGGCAAAGACTTTTTTCCTCATGCTGACATTGTGCCTTTAAGTAAATATTTTTAAGGCAGGTTGCTTAGCTATTATTTTTCTTCTTCCAGGTTTAAAAAAAAACACCTATTCTCTTCCTAAATTATGTTTGAAGGACAGTGGGTCATCCCTTAATTAGGAAATTTCTTTAGACAATAAGGGAATGGGGTGGGGAAGGGATATTGGGCTGGGGGGAGTACATAAGGCGGGGAGTAAAAACGTTTGTTTTAATTTTAAATGACAGAAAAATATACAGGAGATCTGTAACTTTTTTCTTTTATGGTACAATAGACTTTGGAGAAACCTCATGGATTTCACACCAATTTTACCAGCCTTAAACTTGGCATTAAGCAAGAAAAAGGAAAGTTTTGTTGGTTTTTTTTTTTAAATATATCAAGTTAATTCAAAGCTATCAGTTTTCAGTAGTGGCTGCAAGCTGGATAAGAATTCGAATAAAGGAATGTAGTACACGCAATGGATTTTGGAAAAATGTTTTCATTATTATCAGGAAAGAAATTAGTTTGCATTTTAAAGGTTTTTCTTAAGGAAGGTTCATCACAAGAAGTATGAGTCTTATAAGTGTGCCAACTTAACTTAGTTTTATTAAACTTTACATTCCGAACCAACTTTAGGAAAATGTGGAGGAATCATTTATCATTAGCTACAGTCTACTATTTAACAAAGAAGTGTATTGGAGTGGAGAGGTATGAGAATTAATACTCTAAATACTTTAATATTTTAGTACATTGAAATTAGTTGTCAAAAATGAACATTTTTTAAAAAACATTAATGCTAAGTCCCTCATTAGGTGAAAAAAATTTTCTTTTACTCTCTGAATTTCCATATAGATATTCAGGTTCTTGAGCTAGTTCAAAATTAGGATTTTCATTAAGTGGTTATAATAATCCAAACCAACCATGAAAGTATTTCATGAATTGAAATCAATAGTCTAAATAATATTAAAGCAACAGGAATCCACAGACCGAGCTAACATATAAGTGGGTAATGGTTATTGCTGCATACATTGGTCATTTGCCTTTCTTCAGAAATGCTCTTTGGAATTCAGGTTGTTTTGTTTTGCTTTGGTGGAGTTTTGTTATTGTTTTGTCTTGTTCAAAACTAGTGACAGTTTCAGCTGTCCCACTTTAAGGGACTCAGCTTTGCTCCTGTTGTTTTTGGCCCAAGCCTCATGGATTTCAGCTGCTAGCTAAAGGTTATTTCATTCACCCTTGTTTGAAGGGGGGGTGGGAGGGAGACCTTTTCTTTTCCCAATGTTTTTTTTTTCCTTAAGTGAAATAGTTCATCCACTAAAAAAAATAGGTCTCTCTTTTAACTTTTTTTTAAACTTAATCATTCACTTTCTCAAACCTGGATGTGCTCTGTTGTTTCCCACTTCCCTTTCACATGGTATAGCGCCAGTTTCAAAACTAAAGCTTAGAACACAGTAATTCAGAAAAGGGAAAAGAGATTAGGGACTTATAGTGGAATATAAGTATGAAATTAGGAAAAAAGAGCTATCCTGCCTAAAGAACAAAGAAGAAAGCTGAATATACAAATGGACGTTAGTAAATGGTTTCGGTGAGAAGTACTAAACATATTTTAGGATATTATTCCTTTAGTTTGACAGGATCCCATCAGAAAGAATTTAACTCCTCCCCAAAGTAAGATCTACAGGTAATACTGTCTTAGAAAAATTGTATTGCTCTTAAAACTAAAACAAGTATAGTGTTCTTTCAATAGCCACCCACCCAACCTTTAAGGATGGCATCCAATCATATTGATCATCTTCAACCTTCAAATCATCTCCTTCAATTCCCTTCCCAACCCCAAGGAAGGTGGCAACAGTGATCTATCCATAATATATCCAATGTCCATATCCCCCCCTCCTCTTCACCATCAGAGAATGATCAGCTTTATTCTACCCCTTTCTACCCATTCTAGCCCTTGCCCTCTCCAAATAAGCACCTCAATTATTCCCCTTCCCCATGGGGAAAATAAAATCCGAATTTAGAACTGGAAGAGATCTTTGAGTTCACTGAGTGCAACTTCCTCATCTTCCAAATGAGAAAACTGAAACCCAAAGAGGTTAAATGACTGACCTAGAGTCAAATTTCAGAAGTATGTGATACAGAATTTGAATCCAGATCTTTAAGAATCCAAGTCCAGTGTTGTTTCCACTACACTGTATTTCTTCTTTAAAGAAAACAAATAGGAGTTAATATCCCCATTTAACAAATGGACCTCAATTTTCTCATCAGGAAAATGAGAGGGTCCCATTAGATGATGTCTAATATATTTTTCAGTTCCAAATTTCGTGACATCTTGCTTTGCAGGTCAGGTTTGGTGCCTAAAATACAAGAATCTTTTGAAACTCCAATCCTAACTGCTAGTCAATAGAAAAATATATGTGAAGAGATTCCTCTTTTATTTCCTTCTCTAGAATCCTCCTTCCTCTCCTTTATAACACTTACTGAGTTACAGAGCAATTTGGCCATATGGGATATAGATACAAAATGATTTAAACATCTTAATTTGGCACATACACACAATCTCTGTCATAGTGTACAACATTGTATATATTAGATCATTCTATTAAAACCCTGTTCTTCCTGTTACTTGCAAGAAATAAATTTGATTATTGTTCCACTTGGTTAAGAAAATCTAAAATAGCACTATTTTCATAGCAAAAAAAAAATTTTGGAAGGACACTCGCCAATGGACAAGACTGGTTCTACTCACTTGGCTTCTCAAATGAATTTATCCTTGACTATAGTCATTGAACAATGGCATCAAATTATTATAATATAGCTTTCTCTTCGCATTGAATGAAAATAAAGGGCATACCAAAGTTATCCAAGGAATCAATGATAACAAAGAACAATGGACAGAAGGTTGCTTCTGTAGTCAGAGTAGGCATGTTTTAAGGCAATACTTAGCTTTTTTAAAGGTAAGACTTAGCTTTAAATAATGTAGTACACCTTAAGAGCAATGGGTTTTAATTCAAAATCCAGATTCCAGTTCTAGCTCTATCACTTACTACCTATGGATCTTGCAAAAGTGACTTAATCACTTTGCACTTCATTTTCCACATAAGTGAACATCCCCAACAAAATGTGAAGATTGACCTAACCTCTAAAGTCCCTGTCAACTCAAGATATATAAATGCTTAATAATCCATTCTCTAATTAAAACCCATGAAAAAGTTGCTTTAAAAAGGGAATTTTCTAGGGAATGGGATAATGGAGATCTATTCTCATGAACTTTACATAAAGCTAACAATATTTTAAAGAGAAGAATTTTACAATATCACTAATTTATATGTCCTTGCTTTAGCTTTCCATTCCATGGATCAGTTCCAAACCATCTCTGATTTAGCTGGAATACAATCTCCCATTGCAGTGAGCACTTTTAAAACTCTCATTTAAAATAATCAAATATGAAGCAAAGCTCTCAAAGATGTTTTGTGTTAATACATATAATTTATAAGTGAGGGATTACATCCCATTTTACAAACAGGGAGAACTGGGGAGATGGAATGTGTCATTGGAATTTCATTATTGTTTATTGAGAGGCAAAAAAAACTACTGGATAGAACATACTCAAGTTGGAATCAGGAAAACCTGGATTTAAATTCTGCCTCTGACACATCTTAGCTATGTGATCCTAGGAAAGTCATTTGATCTCTGAGACTCTGTTTCCTTAGCAGTAAAATGTGGATAATAGCTAATAAAAGTAATAGCTAGCATTTATTTATGACAACTTAAGGTTTGCAAAGCATTTTACAAATATTAACTCATTCTAACCTCATAAGACCAGGAGGAGTCATTATTATTATTATTATATTATTATTATTATTATTATTATTATTATTCTCATTTTACAGATAAGAAAACTGAAGTAGACAGAAGTTAAGTGCCCTTAGTGCAGGGTCACATAGCCAATAAGCATCTGAGAGATTCAAGCATTCAAATTCAACTTCTTGACTCTGAGTCTCACTTTCAACTGCACCACCTAGCTGCCTAATAAAAATCTCTATAGTACTCACATAAGATAGTGTTCTTGAAGTGCTTTGCAAACATTAAAGTAGTATGCAGATGCATTATTATTTATTAGGTTTCAAGGGCCATGGGTTTTTTTAGTCATTCTAGAAAGAGTAAAGTGAAAGGGTATCCATTAATGATATGTCCTCCAATAGTTTATTTTCTAAAAGCCAGTATAGTCCAAGATGAAGAACAGTTAAAAGAACTAGATGAATTCCTCTTAGAAGCACTAATTTTCCCTTAGGATAAGTGATAATTCATAAGCTTCAACTCTTGACGTACCTTTCCACAATGAGCACATTGTTTTACGACAATCACCATGGTGACATTAGGAAATACAGTTATTAACACCAACGGGAAAGTTCAAAGCCAGGAGACACCCAGGCTTTAAGCTGGCTAGAGATCACAGACTCAGCACCTTTTTGGAATGAATTCAGGAAGAATTCAGGAGGTTGGAGTCAACTTGGGGAGACAAGCAGTCCTAGATGGTTAAAACAAGGAAAGCAGACCACTGCTGCTTCTGTTCTTGTTCCACAGTACCTTTGAATTCCAGGGATATATGTGGTGGAAGCTAAAAACAACCGAAGGATAGAATGGGTTAGAAATAAGGGGTGGGGAAGGAGGATACCAAGGCTTTGCTTTCCCATTAATTTTTAAGTCGCATTTCTTAAGTTCAAAGCTAGAAGAATTCTTAAAAAGAATATATTGGTGGTTTTTAATATATTAAAATTTAAAATCAAATTATATTCCCAGACTTCTTCCTTTGAATGTATCCTTCATATTCTTAACTGTTTTTTAATTTAACAAGTATTTTACCAGGTGTGTTTTGTAAACTCAACATTCTGATGCTACAGACAGGATTTCTTAACCTGGAGTCCACCAATTTTTTTCAATAATTTGACAAATATATTTCAATGTAATTGGTTTCCTTTCAAGTTCTATACATTTTATTTCATGCATTTAACATTCAACAAAGGTATCCTTAAACTTTGCTCCAAAGAGTTCCATGATACAGGAAAGTTGGGACTCCTTGCTTTAAAGAGATTCAACTAAACTGGCTTCCTTGCTCTTCTCAGAACATGCTAATCCTGTTCCCATCCCGGGAATAGTCTCTCCCTTCCCTCCACCCTTGTAATCCCTAGATTTCTTCACAGTTCAGTATAAACTCTACCTCCTACATGGCATTTTTCTGAAAGCTCCAGTTGTTATAATCTATATTTCTTACTTATGTACATATTGTTCTTCCTCAACCCACTGCTAGAATCTAACCTTTAAGAAGGCAGAGATTGGACTGGGGAATAGACATGTAATTTTATTAATATAAAGAACTCTCAGAACAGGAAACTCCCTGTACCAACAAAGGTCAACACTTTCTCTGTAACTTGTAGTCTTTTTAAAATAAGTTTTTATTGATATCTCTTGGTTTTATAACATCATAGTTTTTCCAATATCCCTACTCCTCTGGCTCCCAGAAAATCATCTCATAGGACAAATAGAGGAAAGGAAAAGGTAAGGGAGGGAAGGGAAAGGAAGGGAAGACAAGGGAAAGAGAAAAAGAAAAGGAAAGGGGAGGAAAGGAAAAAGAAATTTAAAAATCAGCACAACCAATCAATGTATTGAAAAAGTCTGAAAACACAAACACATACACACACATATATATATAATATATGTAAATGTATATATATATAATATATGTAGATGTATATATAATGCAATATAATGGCCTTTGAATCTCTACAAAAGGGTGAACTGAATCTTCTTATATCTCTTCATTTGAGTCATGCTTTATAATTTCATTACATATACTTCTGATTTTGATGTGTGTAGTTGGCTTTTTATTTGTGTTGTAATCATTCGATATATTGTTTTCTTGGCTCTGCTTAATACATTCTGCATCAGTTCATACAAGTTTTTTCCTGCTTCTCTTTATTCATCACCATCATTTCTTATAGCACAGCAATATTTCATTACATTTATCTAGTACAATTCGTTTATACATTTCCCAGTTGATGGGCATATGCTTTGTTTCCAATGTTTTTCTATCATAAAAAGTGATATACCATAAATATCACTATGATAAAGATTTTTCTATATATAATAGGGTCTCTGGTTCAAAGGCTATAGACATTTCAGCCACTTTATTTGCATAATTACAAATGGCTTTCCAAAATAGTTATATCATTTCACAGCTTCATCAACAATATATTAGTGTTTATCATTCTACAATTCCTCCATCTTTCACTATTGTCATTTTGCCACCTTTGCTCATTTGTAAAGTATGAGATAGAAATTCAGATGCAACTTATTCTCTTAAAGGTTTGCCTAAATCACTGAGAGTTTGGGTGATTTTGCCCAAGTGAAACAGCCAATATGTGTCCTACACAGGAGTTAAACTATGGTTTTCCTTTGAGATTAACTCTCTGTCTACCATGCCATACTGACTCTTGAGAACTGTGACTATTCCATTTTTGTCTTTGAAACCTAAGTACATACTAGAGTATTCCTTTGCTTCCTAGCAGTGCCAGATACTAAATGAATGCTTTTGATTGGAATCAATTTTTGAATGGTCCTTGCTCTCAAGAAGCTTACATTCTAATTGGGAAACTAAACTCAAAGAATCACAAAACATCACAGAAAAATAACCTAAAAGTCATTCAATAAAATGTACTCAATTTACATATAAGCTGAGATTTTGAGAGATGAAATGACTTGTCTGTGTTTATGCAATAAATGAGTGGCAGAGCTAGGTCTTCAACCTAGGTCTTCTAAGCCTAAACTCAAGGAGTTTGAAACTATATATTGATTTCAGAGCAAAATATAATATTAGTAGATATATATACTATAAGTAGTATATATATAAATATATACTATAATATCCTAATTATAATATAATTATAATTTATATATTTACATATAATTTGCATAATTATATATAAATATAATCAAAATATAATATTCTAGAGCTTTAAAATTTCAAAGAAATTTCAGTAAAGTCTAGAACAGTCAGATAAAGCTTCATAGAGAAGAAGTTATTCTGAGAAGTTAAAGATAATTAGAATTTGAACGGGCCATACATAGAGATGCTAGGGGAAGGAGGATGTGGAAAAGATGTATTTTAGGAGGAAGTGAAAGGATGTTTTGCAAAATGTGCCTGATTGAAAATTTGAATATACATTGGAGAACACCTTGGAAATAAGAGTATGACAGACTTTGGAGGACCTTGAATGAATGAATAAATGAATGCTTGAACAAATGAATGAATGAATGAATGAATGAAAAGGCATTTACTAAACTGATTATATACCAAGCAATGAGGATAAAAACAGAAAAGCCATTTAGTCCCTGCTCTCAAAGTCACATTGTTATTGGGAGAGACAATATACACAGGAGAAAATATACACACAATAATACCAATTCATCCTACACGTAATATAGACCATATCACTGCTCAAAATATACAGGGGGATTCAATGTCAGACCAGAGGGAAAGGCCCAGAAGTCCATTGAGTCCAAGCAGGGGAATGGCCACACAGAGAGACCTTTGAGATATATCAGCAGACTAGTGGCAATGCGTGAGGTTCTGAATGGGTCTCCTTTTTGAGTAACTTCCATTCATTCTGCATTGATCTTGTATGTACTAATTTATGTATGTTGTCTTCACAATTAGAATGTAAGTTCTTTGAGAGAAAGTACTATTTTCACTTTTTTTTGTATCCCCAGCATAGTGCCAAGCATACAGTAAGCACTTAATAAATACTTGTTGATTGATTGTTTGATCGATTGTAGAGCAAATAGTCAGGTAACTACTAGAAAGACAGGTAGAGGGGATTATATTTAATTTTCTATGAGCCACACATTTAAGGACTTCTTTGTAAAAGACTAGTCTCATAGCAGTATGTATGATACATTAAAGGGAAGTGAACATGGAACAGTAAGGACAGTTAGAAAGAAAACTCTTAAAGTGATCCAGGAATAACATAATGAAGGCCTAGACTGGTGACAATGAAAATGGAAAGGATAACCATGAAAGAGATTTCAAAATAAAAATCAACAGGACATGGCATCTGGATGAAGGAAGCAGATAAAAGAGATGGTTGATTCCAAAATGGGTTCATTCCTTTTTTGGATTTAAGGGATAAAGGAGAAGTATGTTAAAAGTCCTCCCTTTCACACTATGTAAAGAAAGACTAAAGAAAGTTAAAGTGTTTATGGCCTAAAGAAAGAATAGACAGAAGGGATGTGTTTGCTGTTTTCAGATACTTGAAGAGTTCTTATATGGAAAAAAAGGATAAGACATACTTTATTTAGTCCCAAAAGATCAAGAAGTAGAAGGTGTAAAAAAGTAAATGTAGGCTTAATGTAAAGAGGGAAACTTCCTAGTAATTATTAAAGTTATCTAAAAGTATAATTGCATGACAAGTTGGAAATATATTTTAAAATATTATACATGTATAATCTATATCAGATTGCTTAGTTTCTTGGGGAAGGGGAAGGTAAAGGAGAGAGGAAGAAAAAAATTTGGAACACAATATCTTATAAAAAATAAATGTTGAAAACTATCTTTACATGTATTTGGAAAAATAAAATACTACTGAGAAATAAACAAATGAATAAATATACAAATAAATAAAGTACAAAGGCTGCCTTGGAAAATGGTAGACTCTTCCCCTTACTGCAGCCTTACTGCACAATCTGTGACTGTGTTATATAGGGTATAGGGTTTGTTTTCAGATTCACATCAGACTAGATGGACTTTGAGGTCCCTTCCAATTCTGAGTCTGATTCCATAAAAATGAATTGTATCTGGGAGCTTCAGTAAGAATAACATAGCAACAGGAAAGTGAGGAGAATGAAGTATCAAAAGTGGGGAGGTAAGAGAAAGAAGGAGAGGATATGATGAGCTTCATTTGAAATATGATACGTGCAAATGGAAGAAGTGAGAGGAGGTGACTAGAGATTTAGATTTGAGAGTCATCATAAAGTTGAAAGTTAAAAATAAAAGAATGATGAGAAAAAACTATAAAGAAAAAAGACAATTACAATAGTCTCTTAAATGGTCTCCTGCTTCTGACCACTCCTCCCCAATTCATTCTACACACAATATAGACCATATCACTCCACTGCTCAAAGTTCTAACTGGCTCCATATTACCTTGAGAATAAAATTCAAACACTGCAGCCTAGATTTAAAACTCAGCACAATTTGATTTCTGCCTACTTTTCCAAACATTTATGACTCTTTTTTCATTCATTCTCCATTCCACTTAAACCAGCCTACTTACCATCCTCTGAACTTGACAATGCATATCTCATCTTCCTGACTTAGAAAAGTCTGTCTCTCACCTCTGAGATATACCTACTCATCACTTCTACTTCTTTACTTCCTTCAAAGATCAAGATATGTACCTTCTTCTATTTGAAGGTTTTCTCCTGATCCTACTTTTGGGGATTTCTCTGCCATCACAATAGGTTATTTCTTCTCTGTGAACATGTTGTATCCCTCCCATTTTGGCTTTGTAGTCTCAGTGCCTAACACAGTGTGTGTCTTTAATATGTTGGGCATTTATTAATGTTTTATTAAAATGAATTCAGACTAATAATTTTAAATTTGGAAAGAACCTTAAAAAAACACTCAAGCAAGTGCCTACCCAATGTAAGAATACTTTTTACAATACTTTTGGCAAATAGTCATTTAGCCTCTGATTAATTTCAGTAATTAATGATATTACTGAATTCCATTAATTAATTCCATGAATTTAGGAAAAGTGACATGCATATCACTTGGAATCTTTGTAGGAGATTATAATAACTCATGGTAAAATAATAATGATTACCTCCTTCCTTCTAAAAAAGTAGAATATCTCTACCTTACATCCCAATTAAGTTTATATTTCCCTATATCTCTGTAGTCCTTAGCACACAAAAATTGCTTAATATAAATGCTTTTTTTAGTCATACATTCCTCCCTACTTCTCTTCTCCTACTTATGTGTACATCCACTTAGTTCAATAGATCCTTGATCCTATCCACCCATATGGATACTCCCTTTATCCAGTGTAACTTTTAATCCCTCTGTGCTTTTTTATCCTGTGCAGTTCCCATATTCACAGAATTTCAGAGGGACATCAGCGTCTATTGAGTCATAATGCATTCCAAAAAAAGAAAATGTTCTACAACATACCAAACAAAGAGACTCCTAATGTTTTACTAAAGACTTTTGGTGAAGAAAGTATGGGGGGAACCATAGGCTCTAAAAGCAGACTATCAAGCTTAAATAATTTTTTTGCAGTTTATACCCATTTTTCCTTGTTCTTACTTCTGGGGCCAAGCAGAACAAATCTAAACCCTCTTCCATATAATAGCTCTTCAAATACTTCAAAAGTTTTCTCATTCCCTTCAAGTCTTCTCATCTCCAGACTGAACACCCCCAATCCTAGTCCAAATCTTTCAATAAATATTTCATAGACAATCCAATCAACAGACTAGGGGCTTTCTTGATTTTTTAGATACCGTGTGAATGGTTTTGCATGGCAAGGGCATGCGAGCATGGATGGGTATTGAGTTAAGTTATAAAATCAAGCTGCAATCCTTCATGAGCTTACAGGGATAGTCGCATAGAGGATGGCACATTGAGATATAAGAATTATATAAAAGAGGAAAGCATTTTCTAATAATCAAGCCATCATCCTCTACTGGATTTTCCATCATGCTTTACTGAGATTAAACTTTTCCTTTGGAAAAAGAACAGTTTCTTCAGACAAGCGTGCTCTGCTACATTTCTTTGCCAAACACAATAGCCCACCCAGAAATGGGACTGTTAACTGAATTGCGGTTATTAATTTTTGATGGATCATTAAGGAAATGGGCTCTTGGATAATGAAAGAAGTTTTTCCAGCATGATACACAATGATAATGTAGCTTTCTTTGTAAGCTAACAGGCAAGGCCCATTGTGTACTTTTTTAAGGTTAGTTCATCAGAGCAAGGGTTATCTAGTCCATAATTTCTTAAACTGTGGTTCACAACCTGTATAACTGAATGTGGGGATTATGAAAAATTTGGCAACAGTAAAGGGTTGCTCAGGAGAACTGTTCGGTTCTGCAAATATGTATTGTATCTAGGATATACTGCAACATATTTAACATATATAGGAGTGCTTGCCATCTTGGGGGGGGTGGAGGGAGGGAGGGGAAAAAAACGAAACATAAGCGAGTGCAAGGGATAATGTTGTAAAAAAATTATCTTGGCATGGATTCTGTCAATACAAAGTTATTATTAAATAAAATAAAATTTAAAAAAAAACAGTAAAGGGTTGCTAAACACAATGACCAAAAATTAATTCAAAATCAAATGTGTCATGAATTCAAGGGCCTTTCTGGCAGTGCTTGCCCATGTTGCATTGCATGACTTCACTATAACCTTGGTTCTGAACATACAGTATGCATCCTTCACATTGTGCATGTACAAACACTGCCAGAAATACCTCATCTCAGATTCAAAATGGGGTCATATAAAAATTCCTCAAGCAAAAAGTGGGTCACAAGTGGAAATAGTTTAAGAAACCTTGATCTAGTCCAACCTCTGCGTTTTATAGATGAGGAAATACAGACCCAGAGAGATTGTCACACAGATAATAAATGATAAAACCAGGATTCAAAACCAAGTTGTAGAGAAAGGGAAGAACATCTGCATTGGGACCTGTCATTATAGCCTGAAAATATTGATATATAGAGGAATTCAATGCTGCACTAAGCAGCAGTATCTATATTTCCTTGTTATCCATCTCTTGATGCTCCAGTAGATTCATGATTGCATTGGTACATACATTCTTCGCAGCAGGGCAAATTGCAGCTCTCCTACTTTCTCATCTTGTTCAATTCCCCAAAATGTCATTCTGTAAATCATCCATGGAGGATTGAACCAAGATGCAAGAGGTCTTCCTTTGGTTCTTTAAATGTAGCCAATAAAACTAAAAGGTTGTTCATCTTTTGTCTCTCCTACTATTGGACCAGCCATCTCCTTTTCTGGACAAGCCCCATAAGGTTTTTTAATAAAAGCTCCTTCCCATGCTCATGTCACCACATACTTATATCCATCAAGAATCTTTATCTTACCTTTTGGCTTCCTTATGATGTACATCTACCTGAGATCATTTTGTTTCAAGATTACCAACCATAATGCTACACTGAGAAAACACTATTCTAAAAAAAGAGATTTTTGTGGTAGTAAGCATTTTCAGAACATTATAATTGATTTTATTTTTAATATTTTTAATTTTAAATATGTAGGAGACATTTCATTTCAACATATACAATATATCATTGTTGATTTCAAGGTCCCACCTTGAAGCCACTTTTCTCTCCTTAAGAAATGTTTCAGTTGATTAAGAAAGAAGACTTTTTGTAGACAGTAGAATAAATTTAAATTCTTGAATTAATTTAAATTAATATTTCATTATGGCCTTTCCAGAACTTAGGTTGTCATTTCCCAGGAATTTCCAGATGAAGTCAGGAAGGACTTTCTGAGAGCATTAGCTTTCTCTCTCACCCCAGCACCAGATGGGATTGTTTAGGTTGTTGCTACACCTATTCTTCTCAGGAAAAGGACCAAGTATTAATGGGAGTAAGTCAACCACTTAAGACATAAAACTAAGTTGTCTTTTTAAACAACAGATGTAATTCAAAACTAGCTCCTGTTCTAAGCTCCCAGATTCCAAAAGGCAGCTGTAACAGTGATCATTATCCTACAGAGGCTTAGCATAGCTTCATAAAGCACATTAAAATGAGTTATTGTAGTCATACAAAATTAGCCTACAAGCAATTCTTGGCTCCATTACTTACTAGGTGACTTTGGACAATTCATTTCATTTCTCTGGGACTTGAGTAGCTCATAAAACTAGGTGATCTGTAAAGTTTTTTCTGTCATTTTATGATTCAGTTGAATTCAGCAAGAATTTACTAAGCATCTACTTATGACACTAAGCAAGGATCTAGAAATGCGAGAACAAAAATAAAAAATCATGCAGTCTCTTCCTTAAAAGGGCTTACATTATACTATAGGGGAAGGGATGTACTTATTATTCAAATAAATAATAAATATAAAAGAAAGAGGGCATGACGCAATCAAAAGAAAGGTCCAACCCAATTGCCTGAGGATAATGTCTGGTCAAGAAAAGGACACATGCCAGGGAGAAAGCATAAACCTAAGATGAAACTAGATGAAATTATGAACAAACCTTGTCAAGTTATTTTTCAAGTTATAGACTGATCTAAGAAGCAGTACCTATATTTCTTTATTATTCATCTCTTGATAACTCTAATACATCTATTATTGCATTGGTACATGTATTTTCTCCAGCAGAGCAAATCACAACTTTCCTACTTTCTCATCATTTTTTTTTAAATTTTAAGCAGATTGTCATATGAAGACCAGAATATGCTATGATTCTAAACTAAATTCAAGATCTGAAATAATTTTTTCTAAGATAAAAGAAAATTGAGCTTTTTAGGAATTAAATTGTTATTAAAAACATTAAATATTTATCTAAGCCACTTGCCTTGTTTATTAACTATTTATATCTAAACTAAATTTCAATACAAAATTTAACGTAGAATGTTTTTGTTCCTTTCCCCCTAAATCCCATCAAGCAATCAACAAGCAACAAGTATTTATTAAATTTGTACCATATGCCAAGAATTCTATGAGTATGTAACACTTTAGATAATATCACACTTTTTAAATGTATTGGTTAGCTTTTGTGAACTTTTTTTTAATTCTTCGTTATAAGAGATGACTCTCTGGCCAAAGGAGAAAGATATTATAAAATTCAAATAATATAAAAATGAAAGAAATCAATAAAATGTATTTTTAAAAATAGATACAAAATAATTGGGAATAAGTGGAAAAGATACTAGTAACCAGGTGGATCATAAAAGTCTTAATGTAGAAGGTGTGGCTTGATAATAATAATGGCTTCCATTTATATAGCGCTTTAAGGCTTGCAAGTTACTTTATAATTATCTAATTTTATCCTGACAACCACCCTGGGAAATAGGTACAAATATTATCCCCATTTTACCAATGGGGAAACAGAAATAGACTGAACTTATGTGACTTGCCCAAAGTCACACTACTGGTCAGCATCTAAGGCTGCCTTTGACCGCATGTCTTCCTGCCTTGAGTCCCTCTACTCTCTCCTCTATATCAACAAGCTATGTATTTTTCTCTATAATGTTGTTGCCATTGTACAGATTGTTCTCCTGGTACTTCTCACTCACTTTATATCAGTTCATAGAGGTCTTCCCAGTTTCCTCTGAAATTATCCATTTAATAATTTCTTATGGCACAATAATATTCCATTATATTTATATATCTCAATTTCTTCAGTCCTTAACCCAAAATCTCCTTCCAGTTATGTCCAACTTTTCATAATCACATTTGAGTTTTTCTTGGCAAAGATACTAGAGTGGTTAGCCATTTCCTTCTATACGTCATTTTACAGATGAGGAAACTGAGGCAAAAAATATTAAGTGACTCAGATAGGATCACACAGCTAGTAAGAGTCTGAAGTCAAATTTTCCTGATCCTGTGTTCTACCCATTGTCCCATCTACTTACTCGATTTTTGGCTACCACAAAAAAGAACTGTTACAAATTTTTTGTTCAAGTAGATTCTTTTCATCTTACTTTGATTTTATGGGATACAAACTATTAATAGTGTAGCTGAATCAAAAGTTATGGATTGTTTGCTAACTTTCTGGACAAAGTTCCAAAATGTTTTCCAGAATGGTAGAACTAATTCATAACTACATACTAGTGTACCTGTTCTCCTACAACCACACATGCATTTGTCAGTCCTATTTAAGAAAAATCACTTTGGCACCCAGGATGGATTGGAATAGGGACAGATTTGAGGTGAAGAGATTAGGTAGGAGGTAGTCCAGGCAAGATTCTTTGTCTATTCGCTCCTCAATCACATTTGCTCATGATCACAGACACAGTTTGCTCTATTCTTATTCTTTTTTCAGCTCGTATCATTTCATAAAAAAAGAAATTGTCAAAATTTCTCTGTATTCCTCTTACTTATCCATTTAAATTACATCCCTAACATTAGAGTGTGACCTTTTCCCTATCATTGGACATTTAAGTAGCTTCCAGTTTGGTATTTTGATTTTGTTTTAGGTTATTTTTAATAAACACCAAAACCACAATCCAAAGCACAAGTTTTGAACTTCCTCCAGTTATTGTTGCTCATTCTCAAGACTCCCATGATTAGAAAAGAGGAAAACCAATAACTATAATGGCTCTCTGGCCAACTCTTACCACATTCTCCCCAGACCTAACCACAGAGTCATAAAAACTTAGATTTGAAAGAGACCTCAGAGGTTGTCTCAAGCAACTCCCATTCAAACAATAACCCTCTTTTACTCTCCAGACAGAACCCCCCCAGGCTGAAACTCTAGGGAAGGGTAGGAAAAGAAGGAAAGTTGAAAGACAAAGGAAGGCAGAAATAATGTTCGCTATAATTTGCTCCTTCCCTAAATCAAAGGAACAGAACTAAAGTAGCCAGAGAGAAATGCAGAATATCATTAGGTAGTACTGTGGATAGAATGCTGGGCCTTGGAAACCAACCTCAAATGCTTATTAGCTGTATGATTTGGGGCAAATCACTTTAACACTGCCTCAGTTTCCTCAACTGTGAAATGGGGATAATAATAAATAGTACCTACATCATATGGCTAAGAATCAAGTGAGATAATATTTGTGAGATGCCAAGAGCAATGACTTACACATAGTAGATCCTTAATAAATATTTATTCCATTCATTCATCCATCCAATATCAGTTCCTTGCCTTTTGTTCACCTTCATCCCTACAAATGAGACAAATAAAGGCAGTGAGTATATCTTTTAATCTCCTAGTGTTTAGCAGGATCTTTTATATTGTAGATATTCCATAAATATTAAATGCATGAATGGAGGGAAAGAAAGAGGGAGAAAAGGAGAGCTGGATTAATCAATAAAATGTCTCTCTAAAGGGAAAATCAATCATCATTTTTCAGATTGAGGGTTTCACCCCATTTCACCCCACTGACTTCAAGTCTGAGTCAATGTAAATCTATGCTAGTAAATCAGGGGTCACATAAATGCTCATTCTTTTATCTTATCCTTACATTTTCAATCAGTCAGTTAACAAGCATCTATTAAACACTTAATATATGCCAGGAACTATGTGACCTGGTGGGTACACAAAAGAATTTTTTCAGGGACTAAGGATACAATCTCTCCAGACTTCCTCTCCCCCATTTCATGATACTTTGATCAGTTACCTGTTTTCTAAGACTTTCACCAAAGAATAAGCGAAGAAATAAAAGGAACCAAAATTCAAAATAATGAGTTTTTGCTAGTATTAGATCCAATGCTAGTTTGAGAGGAAAGGATCATGAAATTATCTTCTGAAATGTGGTTTGAATAAGTACAAGTTAATGCTTCACTCTACCCTATTTCCTACTCTGTGGATAACAGAAAGTTAGGATGTTGCAGAATCCAATGCAAATATGATCCGAGAATTAGAAATTACTGCTATGATTTCTTTCAACTCCAGATTTTTATTTCTCTGTCTTTTCCATTAAATGTTTCTTTTGAAAAAGGAAGTTCTATCCCTTTGCCATCTTCCAGTCACAAGTCACTTCTAATCACATCTATTATAGAAACAAATGGTTGACCCAGAAAGGCATATTGCACTAGCTCATTGTTTTGTCTTGTCAACTCATGTATTATAGACACTAGAGTTCTGTATGCTACTAAATTGTCTCACTGTTGCTATTTGGAATTTTAAAAAATACACAGGACCCTAAATGTCATTTCTATAAATATTCACATGTAATAAGCAGATGAGGTGATCCATGGGATGAAATATTTATACATATAATACAGATTGTATTCATCATCTTACTTGATGTAATGCAATAGTGTGTAACAAATTTTTTGTGGTTAGAATCACATTGGTATTAATTTTTAAAGAAAAAGGAGGCATCTTTTTAGACAAGAGAACCTTGGGAAGATTGACTGCTAGGCCAGATAGAGCCAGAAAGCCAGAAAACTATGTAATTGTTCAAAAAAAATTTTTGAAGGAATAATAATGATTTGACTTGTTTATAGTCAACATTGATAACATTTGATAACATTGATAAAATGATTCAATAAGTATATTAAATATTAATATTAAATGTCATTTAATTTAATAAAATATTTTAAATATACAGTATGATGTTATGGAAAGAACCTTGGGCTTATGAACTGACTTCATCATGTGTGACCTTAGGCAAGTCATTTAACCCCTTTAAATCTTCATTTCCTCATATGAAAAATGGGAATGATAGTCTAATTCACAGGACCATTATAAAATGCAAATGAGATACCATATGTAAAATACTTTGTAAACCATAAGGCACTTCAATAAGTGCCAACTATCATTGTTATTGTTATTTGTAGTGCTAATAATATAATTAGGTTAGTGGCTCAATGATTCAATAGAAGTACTCTATCTCCTGAAGACATCTTGGGGATAGAGATAATTGAATATACTGAAATCTGTGTTTCAAATCAGCCCCCTGTTGTTTTATAACTGGCTGACTGTTGTACATATCTTTTGAAGGAATTGAATGATTTTATGAAATTTGGTACACTGCTAATGAAAATTAACACATTTTAAATATTCTTGGTGCTAATTCTTCCATTTAAAAATATGAAGCCAATAGCTTTCAAATGAACACATCTATTATTTTAACAGACTTCAATGACTTTTTATTTTAATTTTGCTTTGTTTTTATATACCTTCATTACTGAATATATCCTTTCCCTCACCCTTACCTCCTATATAGTCGTCTATCCACTGCAACAAAAATTTTGGAAGAAAAAAGTCACTCAAAATTAAACAACAATCTTGATAATATATGAAGTGTTTCATACAAAAACCCACCTGTGTAAATATAGGAGGGAGGTGTATTTTCTAACTTCATGTGAAATGTGATCCTTTGGTAGAAAGAAACAGCTTATGATGAAAATATATTTTAAAACAAAATGTCACGTTCCCCAAACATTTGCCATATATTTTGGGGACTGAAGTGAAGAATCTTGCCCATTCTTATTGATGCATAATATTCATCACTTTAGTCTTTAGTTGCTAGATGCATTAACATCATCAAGATGAGTCTACTGGTCCCAAAATGTCTGTGCTCCTTCCTCCCAATTCTATCCACATCCATTGCCTTTCATAAAACTTTGCTGACCCCATGCTGCCATTTTCCAAACAATCCCATTTGCTGCAGAAAGCTTATAGTGCTCTGTATGACACAAACACTAATCAAAATCTGGAACTAGAAGGTCCTCAAGAAGCCAGCCAGTCCAACCCCTCATTCTATCTATAAGATAGAAAACTGAATGTTTCATCTAAGATTCCAGAGGTAGTATTAAGAGTGAGATCTGAACCCAAGTCCTCAAAAGACAGAGCTAATATTCTTTCCACTATATCAAGCTGTCTTCCTAAAAATTATCAGCCTTCACTGTTTTTGTTTTTGCTTTTTACAATCTAGGTTTAAGGAAAGATTCTATATTGTTTGAATGATATCTCAAAAGGGAACTGACATAGTTTTCAAAGAAGTCTTAGTTCTCTTTAGCTTTCTTTCAAGAATACAGTTGTAATGAAGTCCTGAATCCTTGTGCTTTAAAATAGAAGCAGGTAATACTTCCCATAGATAATACTGATAAAATTCCTTGTCTTCTTACACATAGTGAGTACGGCACTTAAAATTGAAGAATAACATACTCATTCACAAAGCCACCTTGGAAGGTTGTATACTTTTTTCAAAAGGCTGATCCTTTTCAAGATGTTTTTGGAATCTTTTTTGAGGGTCTTCAGTATAAGTCACACAACATTGATTTTATTTCTTTGCAATTATGGAAAAATCATATAATTGGGAACAAAACAGTATTCCCCACCTTGCCCTCCTACTTTATTTGCAAACCTTGGATCAAACTCACTTCTGATTGTTAATAAAAATCAAATTCCCCCTCAAAAATTAAAAATATGCCATCAGGAGGGTAGAGAAGATAGAAGCCAGAGTCAGGAATATCTGAATCTGAATCATATCTCATTTCAGATACTCATTATCTGTATGGCTTTAGGTTAAGTAATTTAGTCTGTCTGTGCCTTGGTTCCTTCAAGCTTTGATATGTAAAATGGGACTAATAACAGCACCAATGTCAAAGAGTAGTTATGGGGAATCAACCAAAATGGTCTCTATAAAGTGTTTTGCAAACCTTAAAGTGCTATATACTTAAATAACAATTCCCTCCATCACATCCCCTTTCCCAAAAGCAAATTTAAAGACTTTCAGGGCAAGTACCATTTTAGTTCTCTTTATATTCCCTTGCTTGTAGTATAAACACATTGAATTTAATTTAACTGATTGGGTTCTGAAGATAGTTGCCAAAAAGGTGCTGAGAATGATTGGAACAATTATAGAATTATTGAACAATTGTAGATTCTATATTAATAAAAACTTTGAAGCAGTTTTTCCAATATTTTTTCCAAAATTTTATCTCCCTACTTTATAATCACATCTCATATTTAGTGAGACTGTGATAGAAATGTGATCTTAAGGACTAAAGTACCATTATTGAATCCATTCACCTTTACTTCTGCACAGAAACAAATTTCAATATTAATATACCTTATCTCTGTCCTTTTTCTCCTGTTAGCAACGCAATCCTGCCAAAAAGGAGATTAACCAAGTTTCTAAGCTACTCTATCTAAACCTCAGCAATCTTCCCTTCTTATTCCCTATGCCCCAGCTGTTCTTTTCCCTAAGAGCTTCCTTGTTCTTTTCCATCTACTCATTGTTCCATGTAATTTCTCCTGCCAATTTTTTTTCTCATTTGATGCTACTGTCTCTGTTTTAAAATTGTCTCCTTAAAATGTTTTCATCCAGTAAGACATTCGATCCCATGTATTCAGGCTAAAGATTCTCTATATCAGGCTAAAAGAGAGCAAAAAGGAAGGGAAGACTGACCAGAGAGATAAATAAAATATTTATTTTAATGAATTTTTTAAATGGAATCTTGTGTTTCTCTCAAGAGTTTTTCTTAATCTCATTTTACTTTCTTTTGTCTTAAAATATGTATCCCCAAAGCATCCTGTAGTGCTTTGACCCAAGTAAACAGCATGAAATGGTCTATCTGTTCTTATACTGACATCAACAGCAGGGTGAGACATTAAAGTTAATTGTAAAAAAAATGAATTATGGATTTTTTTCCATTTCAGGACAAAAGGAAATTACAAGAAGAAATCTCACAAAAGCGCCTGAAAGTAGAGGAAGAAAAGCTAAAACATCAGCATTTGAAGGTAACTTTGGACTTTCATTTCAATGGGATTTTATTTGTTTCTTCTGATGATACTAACAATTCAACATAAAATCTCCTTTGAGGGAAGAAAAGAAACTATGTTGCTCTATTAACTCTCATAAAAATGTAAGGAATGTCCACCTGCCAGTAATATTTACATATGAGGCTAATGTCTTGTGGACACCAGGAAATAGGTTTAAAATATGTTCTCCTCTATTATTTCTGAATTTCTCAGTATTTGTTGGGTAACCTTGAGAATATGGCCTTGAGGATTTCACCCTTGACGTTCTTGGCCAAATCCCATAGAGATCTAATCCTGGCAAGAAGTTCCTTTTGAAATCAATGAGAGCCCAGAGGTATGGAACAGGCAAGCATTTATTCCACTCAAGGATGAGTGTATTTCAAAACTTAGTGTGTTGTTGTCTGAACATGGTTTGGGCTTTTTAAGGGTTGTTCTGTTTTAATCAAACATGAGATCATAGACAGAAATAAATTCAGTTCAAAAATCAGACTTTACATCTTCCACTGGGTGTGTTCCCTTAATAATTGGAGTACACTAGGTTTCAACATTTCATTATGTAGCTTGGTAACAGGATGCAACCAAACGACAAACAATACCTCCTTGTGAACAGCCTTAGGCAGGAGACTGTATTTAGCTGGCAAGACTTCTATATGTCTTGCCCCCAGATGTCAAATTAAACCTATGCGAAGAAGGGCCAGACACATTCAGAAAAAAAAGCATGTACTTTAAACAAAAAGATGAAATAACAAGTTGTGGGATAACTATATAGGTTTTCATTACATGGAAAAGGGATTAAATTTGTCCTGCTTGATCCCAAAAGGAAAAATTAGGACCAATGAGTTGCAATTTGTAAAGGGATAAGTAGGGAATTGATGTTAGAAAAAAAGTTCCTAACAACTAGCATTCTTGAAGAGAAAACTGGGTGACTTCAGTAGGAAGTAGTTTCCCCATCACTGGAGGGGAGACTCCAGTCTTTTTTAGAAGAGATGGAATGAAACTCTTTTCAGATCTGAATTAGACTACAGGTCCTACCCAACTGAGATTCTGTACTTCTAGGACATGAATTGAATTCAAGATATATCATATCATAGAGCAGGACAAGCCCATTTGACCCTTCCTGTTCCAAATATCACAATTCAATAACACTCTTGCATTCTGCCAGGGATTAGATCTCTGACTAGGATAAAAATGGGCACCTTGGAATGCTTTCAATGAACTCATGTACCACCATTAAGTAAATGGGATCCTAATGCACTAGCTAACTTACATAGGCAACACCCAATTTACTCATGAACTGTATTTTAAAAGTGGTTGTGTTCCAAAAATTGTTTGGAATTCAAAATTTTCTCATAAAAGCACTGCCTTTCATGGTTCTTCTATTCCTAACCTACAGAAGCCTGCTTCATTCTATACCTAAAGTAGAATTCTACACTAATACTAATCACCAATAGTAGAATTTAACGACCCTGGGGAATGATATTTTTATGGGAAAATGTCTTCAAAGTTCCAACTTGGGATTCCAGAAATCTGTATTGCCTTTCCTCTAAAGTGAGAGGAAGATGATCTTTACCCTGCTGTCTACCCACTCCAAAACAGAGATGCCAGGGGCTTCAGCAAGGCAGGGGTAAGGCTCAGAGCTAGACCACTTTAGGTCATGTACTACTGCTGCTAATAGAGAATCCCCCTGCTCCAAGGAAAATATCTAATATACTTAATATTCAACAGTACCTTCTTTTCTTCCATAGCCAGCTTGCTTCCTTTCCTATCTGCTAGTGATTCTGACCTGGGTTTCTCTCCCTCCCACATAGTCCTTTAAAGGTTTTCTAAAGAAATTTTTGCTGCTGGGAAACAAAGGAGAAATCTCCAAGGAATAAAAGCAAGATGCCTTGATCCTCTCTTTCCCTTTCAGTCCCTATTTCCCCTTTTCCCCAAACACAAATGTGCCATCTTTCTTCCCCTCTCCCTCTTCTCTCTCTTCTTTTCCCTCTTCTTCATCTTCCTTCATTTGTAATCTCTCTGTCCAACTTATATCCTAAAGAAAAGAAGAAATTATATATGAATAAATTACATTTTTCAAAACAAAAAACAACATAGTCTCATTAAAGATTTTTCTTTTGAAAAAGTCTAATTGAGAGTGCAAGTTCTTTTCCTGAAATGTGAATATTTATTATATTCTATCTGAATGAGTGGCCAAAGTGCTGTATGTACTGAGTTACAGGTCTTTATCTGCCAAAAAACATGTGAAGTAATATTCATCTTAATTTCAAAAGAAAGTCACCCTTGGAAGAGCTTAGGTATTCTATCACAGGAGAAGCATAGGAGTACAAGGCTGTGGGTTGAAAAAATGATGGGTCCTCTCAGTAAAAATAAGGAAGAAGAAATATGTACCTAGGCTAAGGCCATGGACAAGCAGATCTTTTTAATATCTCTCACATCTATCAATTATTCAACTCACATGCTTTCTAAAGGATGGGGATGTAAAGGAAGTCAGAAAACTCAGTTCCTGCTTTCAAAGAGGTTGCATTTTGATAAAGAGGGCACCGTATTAAAAACTAGATACAAACAAAATATAAAGAGTAGAAAAAAGTAATCTGAGAAAGGAAGACATTAGCAGCTGGAGAGACTGGGAAAGACCTCCTGCAGAAGGGAGAATTTTAAAGACAGAGTATCTGAAGCATGGGGGCAGTCAGTTCAAAGTTGCAGGGACAAGAAGTGGAGTGTCCCATTCTACGATCCACAAGAAAGCCAGTATAAAATATGTAGCAGGGAGAAAAGTTTAAAAAATAAATAGAAAGTAAGATTTCAGGTTCTGAAGAATTTTAAATGCCAAACATGAGATTTTCTGTGATCCTATAGGTAATTGGTGAGGTAGGTCTATAGCACAAAAGAAAGACTAAGGTTGAATATACAGATGTGGGAGTCATATGCATGGATACATTAACTAAATCATTGCTTTTCTCCAATTCCACCATCTATTATTCCTCTTTACCACCTACTTGGTCAGTTACAATTGACTTCCTCCTCTGCTCTCTCCTTTTTCCAATCTACCCTTCACACCACTGCTCATTTTCCTTGTGCTCAGATCTAATCCTCTCACCCTACTGCCCAAGAATCTTCAGTGGTTCCACATTGCCCACTAAATAAAATTCAAATTCAAACCTAATCCTCAAAATTAGGTAAATCTTATATGTTTATTGAATTGAATTTCAACAACTTCAATCAAATCAATAACTCTTAAGATGTGATATCTAAATCCTTTTGCAAATTTTAGAAGGCATCTTAGCATTTCTCAATCTTTTGTCCCTAAATATTCTTTAGCCAATTTATATTTATGGTCCCTAATCAGAGTGTTTACTTTGGAGATAGAATCCTAAGCTTCCTTTAAAGCATAGCACGGTGTCTTCTCCTACACACAAGACTTTTGGTGATCTCCCCAACTAGCAGTATGTTCCCCCTCTTGAAATTGTTCACGATATATTTCATGTTTGCTTATTTTTTTTGCATATATAGTGTGGCCAATAAATATCTCCCCAATATAATGTAAGCTCCTAGAAGGCAAAAATTGTTTCTTTCTTGTCTTTGTATGTTAGCATTTGGCACATATTAGGCAACTAACATATACCTGTCCAAGTTAGAGAGAAACAAGATGATATAGTAGACTTAGCCCTAGATTTGGAACAGAGGACCTAGGATTAAAGAGTGAATGAAAAAAATAAACATTAATTAAACACTTACTATAAGCAAAGTACTGGGCTATTAATTTATAGATCTGTTGATCCCAGATTTACTTCCTTCTTGTATAACTTTGGCAAATCATCTTACTTCTGTGGGTTTCACTTTTCTCTTCTATAAAATCATTCATTCAGTTCTAAATCTACAATCCTATGAAGTGAATTCAATTAGGGATCTAAGGAGTCATCGAATCCAATCTGTGCTAGAATGGAAATTCCTTCCACAAATAATCAAAGATAATGAAGTATTTAAAATCCATTAAACCATATTAAGCTGACCCCTCCCCCTTCCCTAGTGATTAGTGTGTCTAGTACTTGGCATTTTTTTTTTTTTTTGCTCCAAGGCCAATTCCCCTGGAATAATGTATTTCCTAATATACAGATAACATCTGTAGCACAATGACATCAGTGGAAGCTTTATATGTGGGAGGGAAGGGAAAGATTTATGTCTCAGAGAACTAAGGTCTCATTTAATGATGAAATGGAAAAAGTATCAGAAGAGGCATCAAAAACCCTGATTCTAGTTTCAGGTATACTTCTACCAATGTAGACCCAATTCCTTAACCTCCCTGTACCTCAGTTTCTTTATCTATAAAGTGCATGAGTGGGATGAGGTAAGGTACAGTAAGATTTCAACATGGACTATTTCATCTCTAAGTTCTCCCTCTATTCTAGGATTCTATGATCTGTATTTTTATCACTATTTAAAAGAAAAGCAGAAGAACCTTCAGAGCTTTAACTAAACCACTTCTTACTAATTCAATGCATCACTTCCTTGAGCCAATATAGAGAATTATTAACTATCCAAAATTCTTTTGTTTTACCTGATACTTTAATTAGGTATAGAGTAGTTCAAGTGATCCAAGAATTTTCAGTTCCACAAAAGCATTTGCCAACTCACAAGTCTATATTGGTTCCATTCACATTTCCCAGTCTTACTGTCATCTAGCCTTTCACTCCTTCATCCTTATTCCTAGTTCACCAACTCTTGCCTTCACCATTTCCCTTGCTTGCTACACATTTCAATAGGCTGAAACAATATAATACCTCTCTAAAAAGTTATCCTCCATCTAAACCCAAAACCAAAATCACCTCTCAGAAGTTTGTTGTTGTTGTCTTTGTGTAGATTTTTTTCAATAGTATTTTATTTTTCCAAATACATGTCAAGACAGTTTTAACATTCATTTTCTTTTTGCTGAGGTAATTGGGGTTAAGTGATTTGTCCAGGGTCACAGATAGGAAGTGTTAAGTTTCTAAAACCAGATCTGAATTCGGGTCCTCCTGACTCACTGTGCCACCTAGCTGCCCCCTGAGGAAAGATTTAAACAGGAGGTGAATCTTTCTGACTCCAGGTCTGGCATTCTATACATCTAGCTGCCCTAATTAATAATGCTAAAGATAATTTAATACCTGAAATCTACTGTTAATATAATCTTAGATGAATTAATTTAAGCATTTTAGTTTAAGTTTTTTAAAAGCATTTCTCTCTAGAAAAGACAAAATATTTTTTCTTATCTGCCTTATATTTATTTTAATTTTATATATTATTTTAGACTTATAATTATTTCCCATAGTGATAGGATTATGAAGGGGTACCAACAATTCATTGTGATAGGTTCAGTGAAAACTGTAATGCATATAATGCCATACTCTCCTAGTTTTAATAGAATAGTGGTAAGTCCTATTGAGCTTGCAACTGGGGCTTCAACATATGTTTTTAGGTAGTCATAGGGGAAGGCCATAAAATAGTGTTTTAGCTATAAATGTTAAAATGACACAAACTGTGAATGTCTTTTAAAAATTATGCGTTATTCTAAGTTATTGCAAACTGATCTATTTTACATGCTGATTTATAAGCAGTATGAAAGTAAAATGAAAAATTTTATTCAATGAAAGGTATATTAATTTTTTTTGGCAAACTGTCAGGCACTCTGTAAAAATAAACTATTGCTATTATTTCTGCCTAACCCAAGCAGTCATCATGATCTCTTTAGGATCAAAGGAGAAAATGTATGTAAAACACTTTGCAAACTTTAAATGCCCTATGAAAACATGAGTCATTTTTATCTAATATGATAAATATAAAGCAAGAACAATCCTTGTGGTATTTCTATCAGGTCCCTAAATTGCAGGTTCATAAGATCATAGATTTAGAAGCCATCTAGTCCAACTTTCTTATCTTACAGATGAGGAAACTGAGACCCAGGAAGGTTATATAACTTGCCCAAGATCACATAGATAATAAATGGTAAAGCTATAATTCAAATCCATGTTAATCAATAAGCTTCAATTAAATACCTACTATTTATCAGACACTACTTTAGATGTTGGAGACATAAAGACAGCAATAAAGTAGTCCCCACTTACTCTACTGGCAGGAATAATGTATACACACACACATACACACACACACACACACAGACACACACATTTTATAAAATATATACAAAGTAAGGGCAGCTAACTGATGTAGTGGATAGAGCACCAGCCCTGAAGACCTGATTTCAAATCTGGTCTCAGATATTTAACACTTCCCAACTATGTGACCCTGGGCAAGTCACTTAACCCCAACTGCCTTAGCAAATACATATATATATATATATATATATGTATATATATATATATATATTTGCAAAATGATTTGAGCAGGATCACACAGCCAGCATGTATGACAAGTGGAATTTGAATCTAAGTCGTCCTGCTTTCAAAATCAGGTCACAATACCTCTTATTGCTAAGATTAAGAATAGAAGCAATTAGTAGTAGATTTTATGTCTTTTTTTACTAGAAAAAAAAACAGGAATATCAGTTATGCAAAGTTGGTTTTAGATCTTTACATCAAGCTTAATTAGGTGGTTAGTATATCATGGTTATATATATATAGTAAATACAAGTTAATTTATGGGGAGGCACTAGCAAGTGTAGGGAGAAAGGTGTAACTTAATCCCCAGGTGTAACTTAACAACAGTAAAGAATGTTAAATTTCTGAGTCTGGGTTTCAATAGCAGCTCTGTCCTAAGAATGGTGAAATATTATTTTGATTGCCATATACAAGTGGATTTGTTTAAGTTCGGGAGATTTTTCCTCCTTAAGTAAATGTCATTTTATGAAACATGATCCTGAAGTTATACCAGTTGGAGTCCATATCAATCTAAAGTCCAAACTCCCTTTGTTCTTCTCCAGGTTATATGAATGTGACTCCAAATTAACCAGGATATGTCACAAGAAGCTTGCTCACTACTATATTATGAATCAACATCCCTTAGACAACTTACTACCTGAGTCTTAGTGATAGTTATGTGGATGTAATTGGCTGAAATTGTCCCTAACTTGTTTGGGAGGACTATAATTTATTATGACAGCATGATCTATTCTTGTTTCACAATACTAAATACCTACAGTTTTCATCAAATGAAAACGAATAAGTCAACAAGAAGAGTACTACAATTATTAGCATATTTCACAGACTCTGAGAGCTCACTTTTGGCCTTCATGAGTAAAATTAACCAGTCTGGTAGAAAACATTTTTGCAAATAGCAGAGCAATTATAATTAAGGATTGAGATAATTCTGATGACAAAAATCTTCTATTTATGCACAAATCAACTATAAAATGTTCAGACTGATTGTGGGTACATTCATTTTCTGTACTAACATAAGCAAGGTATAACCATTTCCACATGGTTAAGCATAGGTGTAGGTTTGGGAGTCAGGAAGGTCTAACTCAGATATACAGTTCTCCCTTATACATCATTACTTTCCCTGTTACAGTTTCAATATATTAATATATTTCAATATATTACAGTTTCAATATATTTAAGAAATCAAATGGGAATTTGGGGAGAATTTTGTGGAAGCCACAGATGACACTCAAAGGCCAGCAAACAATACAGAGCTTATGACCAAGTATTTAAGTCAAATTTTACAATAAGGTGCTGCAAACATTGAATAAGAGGAAAAAAAGAAAGAAATTCAGACTTCTCTGCTACAAAGGCAGGGCCAAAAGACTTTTTCTAGATTGCAGGGATACTTTGTCCAATGATGTGGAAGGGATAACTGTAGCTGTGTGATTGTGGACAAGTCACTGAACTTCTCAGTCCCACAGGCCTCTCTAAGACTGACTATAAGTAGGACTTATTGATCTGCATCAGTGGAGGGAATGTCCATCCTGGGAATCCTACACACAAAGGATGTCATTGATCTAGATCAAAAGGAAAAACAAAAAAAACAAAAAGGCTTCGATAAGGTCCAGAATGTTGTAATGTCCAGAAAGGATCAATTAATTAATCTACCTGGCTCTATCACTTGATTGCCACAGGTAAAACTCTAAACTTTTATGGCTCTTACCTTCCTGATCTAAAATAAGAGGCATAATAATATTCTTACATCCTACTTCATAGGGTTGTTGTCAAAATAAAGTGATATAATATGTGCTGAGAGCTTTACAAAACACAAAAGACTATTTTTTCTTGATTACCACCTGGCCCCAACACCTATCTCTTTGGTAACCATGAAATACTAACCACCCTAATTAGGCTTGATGTAAAAAAATAAAACCAACTTTGCATACTACTATTCCTGACATCTTTTTTTTTTAGTAAAAAAAGATATAAAACTACTATTAAATGCTTCTATTCTTAATCTTTGCAATAGGAGGCATTGTGACCTGATTTTGAAATCAGGAAGACTTAGATTCAAATTCCACTTGTGATACATGCTGGCTGTGTGATCCTGTTCAAATCATTTTACCCCTCAGTTCTCTAGACAAATCTCTATGACCAGAATTTGCAAAGAATATGCTAATATTATATATAACATGGTAGAGAAAGTTTTCTTAACAGCCAGTTCCTTAGTCCAGTAAAATCACATACCTAGTGTCTTTTCCCTGTGAAAATGAAATCCTAGGGAAGAAAAGAAGTTCTTGCTTTCAATTTGTTATAATTTTAGTCATTAATTATCTAGATAGGTAGAACTGCCACACAAAAGCACTTTTCCATAGAAGTAACCTGAACTAAATTTTTGTCAAAAATAGAAATTGCTTTGTTTGGTGTTCAAATTTCACAATTTGGCTCTGACTTACCTTTCCAAATTTGTTTCATTCTTCAGGAAGTCTGTATTTTGGTTTAGTTTCTCCAAAATCTCTCATCTCTAATCATTTCTCCTGCCTATCCAAGAAAGCCCATTTTCCTCATCAATTAATCCCCAAATGGCTCTAGAGGGAAAAATAAGGCAGATGACTTTCCACAGCCCTCCTTCACTTAATTCTAATTCACTTGCATGTCATGACATCATTTCCCTGATCTCATGGTCCTGTTAAAGAAAGCACAGAAACAACAATCAATCAACAAGCATTTATTAAGTGCCTGCTATGTGCTACACACTGTAGTAAGCACAGGAGGTACAAGTACAATAGGTATAAAAATCCCTACTCTTCTAATGGAAGGAGACAAAAAAGTATTCATAACTATATATAGATTTCTCATCTCTGCCTTCTCTCTATTCAAACTTCAATTCAAAAGTTGCATTCTTGGTAAAAAAAAAAAAAACCTTTCCTGATCAGCTTTCCTTCTCCCCCTCCCCCACCTACTATTTCCATCCCTACCCTAGCTGAAAGCACCATCTTTATCTTTAAATAGTCCTAGACCACTGTGTCTTAGGTCCTTTGCCCCATCACTCTTTACCTTTTATTTCAATGATAAGCTTTCCTCAACAAAGAATTCCTTAAGGTCAGAGACCTTATTGTTTTTTTTTTTTTTCATTTTTGAATTCCCAACCAAGAATGGTTGAATTGTATTGAGTTGAAATGCAATTAAATATTAACATCAGAATGATTATTTACTATTTTTCTGGAATCATAGATCTAAAATTTGAGGAGATTCAAGAAGCCCTCTAATCCATCCTCCCCACCTATTTTACACAAAACTTTCTAATTATACAAGTAGTATCAAAAGTGGACTTTGAACTACTTTGAACTTTAGTGGTTTAAAACAAAGATTCAGTGGTTTGCCCAGGCTCACCCAGATAATAAGTATTTGACTAACTCTAAGTCCTCTGACTCTTAAGAAAACTCTCTTATACCACCTCACCTAGATATTCTACTAAAATGTTTGCCATTTCCTTCTCCAGTAGATTAAGAGTCACAAAGCTAGGAAATGTTTGAGGTTAAATTTGAACTCAGACCTTCCTAACTCCAGGTCCAGTGCTCTATCCACTGAGTCATGTCCATTTAAACCTCGCCTTAGGCTTTATTATTATTTTTTTTATTTTTTTTTTATTTTTTTGTTTTTATTTGCTTATTTATTTATTATATTTATTTTTATTTTTATTATTATTTGACAAAACCTGCAGCCATTTGAATTCATCTCCTTTTACTTTAAATCCAGGGCCACTGTGCCATTATGAAATTTTAATTTTTTGGCAAGTTTTAAAACCTATTTTAAACTTAAGCACAAAATAAGAAAAGAAAAAAATGCCTTGTATACAGCAGAACAAGAGGGGATTCACTATAAAACAAGAAAATTCCATTTCAAGAAAACCTGTATAATAAATACTATACATTGTTTTCGAAGCTGTCCATTCTTTTTTGGCTTCCTTATAGGTTTTCTTTTTTTCGCTGCTCCTCTACTTTTTATTTTATTCCCCTCCAGGCTACAATTAAGCATGGACGCATATATGTGCATATACACATATACATATATGTATGCATACATAAACACATACACCTATATATGTATGTAGATGTATATAAATATCTATAAATATATACATATATATACTCATAGACATATGCAAGACCATATTCCCATTTATTTCCATTTATCACATGTTTCTCTAAAGGTGGATAGCATCTTTCTTCATAAGTCCAAGTTTCTCCATATTTTTCTAAGTCAACCAGCTCATCATTCCTTATACCATAGCAATATTCCAAACCAATCAAATTCTATCTGAAATATTGTCTATGAAAATTTTTTTCCATCTTTTTGTATTCCTTTTAGTCTTGGCTGAATGCATTTATTTATATATTTATTTATACAATTTTAATTTAAAATGATCAAAATTATCCATTTTACCCTTCAACAATGCTCTCATTTTATAATATAGTTTAATGTCTGGTACTACTGAATCTGCTTCCTTTATGTCTTTTTTCCCTTGGTTTCTTTGAAACTCCTGACCCTTTGTTTCAAATGAATTTTTGTATTACTTTTTCTAACTCAGTATAAAAATTTAATTAGTATGATATTACATACTATTTATTTAGGTAAAAATCATCTTTTTGTATTATATTAGTTTATTCTACCCATGAAAAATAAATATTTTTTCAATTATTTAGATCTGTATTTATATAAAAAGTGTTTCATATTTATGTTTGTTACTGTCTCTGTTTTGGCAGGTATACTCTCAGATATTTTGTACTGTTTAATTATTTTAAGTGGTCTAAAACAATATTGAATGATATGGCTGACACATACTATAATATAATTTCCCTATTTTAGCTTTAACTTTCTCTGAGATCATGATTATTACCACTACTTTTTTTTAAATAATAAATTTAAGCCTGACCTTTATTTTATGTTTGTGTGTATCTCATTTTTATAGAATTTCCGAAAAACAACATACTGTTGAAATCAAATTATTAATCTGCTATCAGTTTCCATTTTATATGTAAATTCATCCCATTTACATTCTAATATAATTACATATATATTTTCCTCCTCCTTTTCCTCATTATTCTTCTTACCTCAATCCTATCCTTCCTCATTCCTCTACTTTACTTCTATCTTCTACCTTGCCCTATTCCTTAACCTACTCCATCCATCTTAGAGTCTCTCCCTTATCCTCTCCCCCACACCTGCCCTCTCATTTCTTTCTGAATTTAGAAGATTTTATCCATATATATATATATATATATTATATATATATATATATATATATATATATATATATATATATAGGTTGTTCCCTCATTAACCTATTCCCTATGAAAGTAAGGTTTCAGCACTACCTACCCTTCCCCAGACTAGTTTCTTCTTTATCAATTTTGCCTTTTATGCTTGATTTATATGAGATAATTGCTCCTTCTTATCCGTCTCTGCATTATTTTTTAGAATAACCCCATCTATTCAGCTCAGCCCAATCCTTTCTTTCAAGCTACCTAAATAAAAATGACAGTCATAAAACAACTGATGATATATATAATCATATATAATATACATATATTATATTATATATATATATAAATATATTTTAAAAGCAAACAATTTGACCTTAATTGGTACTTAATGTTTACTTTATATTTCTTCTGGATGTTATAAGTCAAATTTGCCCTTCAGTTCTGTTGGTTTTCTTACAAACACCTGAAAGTCTTTTAGTTCAGTAAATATCGTTTTTTCTTCGTTTAGGATTATATTTAACTTTGTTGGGTAAATTATACTTTGTTGTATCCCAGCTCTTTTGCTCTATAAAATACACTATTCTAAGATCTACAATTCTTCACCATAGTCATTGCTAAGTCTTGTATAGTCCTGATTTTGTAGCTCCATATTTAAATTTTTTTTCCTTGTTTCTTCCAAAATTTTCTCCTTAACCTAGGAGTTTTGAAACTTAGCTATGATGTTCCTCTAATTTTTCCCTTTGAGATCTCTTTCAGGGGGTGATTGATGGATTTTTTTTTCTATTTTTATTTTGCCTTCTTGTTCTAGAATTTTTTGTAATACTGTATCAAGATTCTTTTTTAATCATAATTTTTAAGTAGCTTAATTATTCTTATATTATTTTCCTCAATTTATTCTCTAGATCAGTTGTTTTTGAGATATTTCACATTCTCTTCTATTTTTTTCATTATTTCAATTTTGTTTTATGATTTCTTGGTGTCTTAGAATGTCATTGACTTTCCTTTGCCCAATTCTAATTTTCAAGAAAAAATTTTCTTCCTTATGTTTTTTATTATTTGTTTTAAGTTGTTTGACATTCTTTACAAAATAGTTTTGATTTCTTGGATTAGTGTTTTTTCTCCTAATTTTTCCTGGATCGCTCCTTTTTGATTTTTAAAGTCCTTTTTAAGTTCTTCTAACAATTTTTTTGTGTGTGTACTTGGGACCATTTGATGTTTCTCATAAAAAAAAAAAGAGTGACTTTTTAAAACTCCATTATTTTTCTCTGAATATGAACCCAGATCTTATCTATCCTCATAGCAGTTATCTATGATTGCTTACTATTTTTTTGTTTTATTTTCTTTTTAGCAGCTATTAGTATAATCAAGAGGTAATCGCAAGGTATGGGCAATGTTGCTCCAAGCCTCAGGTCCTTCTTACTATTATCTCTAAGGTCTGTCTCCAGGCCCAGGCTTGACTCTCCACTCCTAAGCCTTGTTTGAAGCCCCCCCATCACACTATTGTGCAAATCATCTTGCTCCCTATTGTCCCACTGGTGGTTATAACTTACAGGAGTCCTCCCTGACTGGTAACTGAAACCAAACTCTCTGCTCTTAGGCTGGTGCCCACAGCTAGCAGGACCCCTGCCCCTCTGGTACCACACTCACCAGGTGTGTGCTAGTCCCTTCTCCCTGACAGCAGCAGTCCAACACTGACACATCTGGTCAGCATAGCTGCACTTCAGTCTTCTCCTATTCAGTCATGAGATCCTCAACACATGAGATTAAAGTTTCTGAGGGTAAAGCTGCCTCCCAAGCCCAGCATCTCCCAGGGCTTGTTGTTTTTTTATTCTGCAGAATTGTTCTGAAGGTGTTTGCACTTCACTTAGGTTGAAAGTCTGCCCCTGGAAGTCAGGTCTTTCCTGGGATCTTCTTAAGTTGTCTTAGAAGAACAACTGATTTTGTTTATTTCTGCTGCTCTACTTTCTCTCCAAAGCAATGTTTTATCTTTTTCTATGGAGAAAATTTGGAGAGTTGAAAGTTTTCTGGCCTATTCTGCTATCTTCCCAGAATTCTCTTATGAAATTGAAATTTGTTTAAGGGAATGTCTTGGAGCTCATTTTTGTCTTTCTTCTCTGGTATCAGAAAAAAGCGTTGAGAGAGAAATGGCTCCTGGATGGAATAAACAGTGGAAAAGAACAGGAGGAAATGCAGAAGCAAAATCAACAAGACCAACACCAAACCAAAGTTCTAGAACAGAGCATCTTGAGGTATGGCTAACTTTTTAGTAGATTTCTCATATTCACAGTAAGAAAAGAACCAAGTTCTTTAAGAGCCTAGTGTTTATGAGGAACTATATGTAGCACTTTAACATAAGGTTGTAAGGTCCCTTTAAGAACTGTGTTTTGCCTCTTTTTGCATCCCTCGGGCTTACTTAGCACAGTGTCTGGCACATAGTAAATGCTTAATAAATGTTTATTAAGTTGAATTCAAAATATTACTTCATTTGATTCTCACAACAGCCCTGGAAGGTAAGTGCTATTGTTATCTCCATTTTACAGTTGAAGAAACTGAGGCTAACAGATGTTAAGTAATTTATCCAGACACACAACTACTGTCAGAGGCTGGAGCTGAATTCAAGTTTTCCTTGCTTCAAGTCCAGTGTTCTGTTCATTGTATCACTTAGCTACCTCTCGGACCATAAGATCATAGATTTAGAGATAAAAGGAAACAAAGTCTATTTAGTTCAATTTTCTGATTTTACAGATGAAGAAAGCAAGAATTTAGATAACTAGAACGCTTTCCCAAAGTCACATAAGTTATAAGAAGCTTAGGTTGAATTCAAATCCAGGTCCTTGCCATCTAAATACAGTGTTCTTTCCACTGTACCACCCAGGAGGCACAACAAAGCTACTGAAAATGAAAATGTGAACCCAAACTTTATCTGAATAGCCTTACAAGTGAAACAAAAAATGGCTTACCTCTCTCCTTTGCAAAGACAGGAACCTATCATAATAAGGATTTTTGTGCCCACATATCTTTCTTACAGACTGTCCAGTCACCACATTAATGACAAAATGATTTTCACTGACTGCATCCTCTTAGCCATCCATGGCTTTCTGGATACTTAGCCAACCAATATTTATCCCGTTCTGAATAGTCTGTTCCTAAATTAGTAGAACAACTGCTACCAGTCAGTCACTCTCAGGTATGACAGACTCATCTTTAGAAAGGAGTTTAAGTGAGGAGGTTGAAGCTAGTAATTTATTTGAGAATTCTGAGCTCCAGTGAGCTAAAACTAAATAATCTGGTGTCCACACTTAGGCTTGGCATTAATATAATGAGCTCTTGGGAACTGGGGGCCATCAGGCTGCTGAAGGAGAATGGTAAAAAAAAAAAAAAAGGTCTAGATTGTAAATAGACCAGGTAAAAATTCTCGTGCTTATAAGTAGTGGAACTGGATAACCTAAATTTCCAAATTAGGTGATACAAAGAAGAAAGTTGGAGAATCAGGAATACATTGTAGACAATAACAGCAAGAATGTATGATCAACTATGAAAGACTTGGCTCTTCTCAATGGGTCAGTGATGCAAAGCAATCTCCATAGACTTTGGACAGAAAATGCCGTCTGCATCCAGAAAAAGATCTATGGAGATTGGATGTAAATCAACATATGTTTTGTTCACTTCATTTTTCTGTTTTTTTTTTTTAAATCTCTCCCATGGTTTTTTTTTTTCTTTTGCTCTGATTTTTCTTTCCCAACATGATTTATAAAGAAATGTGTATTAAAAAAAAAAAGAAAGAAATAAACTTAGAAGAAGGAGGAAGAGGAGGAAAAGAAGGAAGTTGAAGGAGGAAAGGAACAAAGAGGAAGGAAAAGGAAGGAAGAAGGGATGAGAAGAAAGGGGAAGAGGAAAACAGGAGTAGGGAAGAAGGCAATGGAAAAGGGAAGGACAGAAAAGGGGAAAGATGTTGTACGCATTAATTTAAAATGAGGCTGGAGATAGAAAAGTATTTTGAAAAGCTAAAATGGAAGGTAGGATATTAATAGTATCATCTAAAAGGGCCATTCTCACAGGCACAAAATTAAAATGTAAAGTAGTCTTCCATACCAGATTGTCACCTATTTAAGTATTTCAAAAAACATGGATTTCACTAAATGTGAGTTCTCCTTAAACTTATGCAGATTGAAATCTCTCCATGAAATCCCAGTGAATGGTGTCTGACAGTTATATGTCCAGAAAATTGAAGGAAGAGGGAAAGAAAGGAGACACATTCTCACATATATTCAAGGAAAAGAAATGGCAAAGTGAAGTACTCAAGCTTTTTTGTCACAAAGTAACCAACATAGAGATTGGGTCAACTCGTGCATGCTTTCTTCCAAATCTAAATCCATACTTTATCTCTGTATTATTGTCATTCCACTTCTTCATTGCTTATCACCTCTCAACTTGAAAGCAGAGATGGAGTACAAAGTTGCAACTCCCCAATATCATCTTTGGTAAGGACTATATAAAAGATGTAAAAAAAAGATGTACAAAGGATCATATCAAAGAAAAAATACTTATACTATCTTCTGCATTTTAAGCACATCTGGCAGAAATTATTTTATGAATCTAATATTATTCTAAGATCAAGTATTTCTCATTTAAAGAGAAAAATGTCTAAACTTACTCACACGTGACAATTTTAGTTAACATTTATAGCCATTTTGAAGAGAGAAAAGGTCATAGAAAGATAGGACACAATTTGGGGTTAACATCCTATTTCAACTAATAGAGCAATTATCATTTAATTTTTCTAAAAACTCCTGAAGTACAATCCTTTTAATACCACCCATCTTTCTTTGTCCACTTCTCTCAAAGGCTTTCTCCTTCTATCCTCAAAGCGGTCACTGATGAGCTACAGTAGAGGACTTCCTCTCTCTGATCAATAACCAAACCCTTCTGAAAGGAGCAGAGGTCACTGCCCTTAGGTGACTCTATGAGGCAATGATCCTAACTAGATAACAGGTACTTTTTGCCCTAAATTTACCACTTTTAAAATCCCTATGTCCTTTCTTAGGGAAAGGTCTAGAAAATATTTTAAACAAGGAAAAAATACTTTTTGATATCCTCAAAAATTTTTGATGTTTCCACAAAAGCAACCAGGTCATAAAGAATCTTAAGTCAATATTATAAGAAGGTGAGTCGAAACTAGAAATAATCAGTCTGGAGAAATGATTAGCTCAAGGGATATTGTGATAGCAGATTTCAGTTATCTTATGACTTGTCATTTAGAAGAAAGATTAGCTTGATTCTATTTGGATACAGAAGACAGAACCAGAAACAGTGGGGAAAAAGTACAGAGAAGCAGATTCTGGCTTGATGGTAGGAAAACCTTCCAAGGGTTAGAGCTGTCCAAAAGTGAGGCAGTCTGCCTTTGGAGACAGTGAATTCCCATTCATTGAAGTTTTTGAGCAGATGCTAAATGATCACTTGTCTGGTATGTTGAAGAAGGGATTCTTTTGGGAAATGACATATATTAGCTGGGTGATCCTAGGCAGGTCATTTAACTTTTCCATGCCTCAGTTTCCTCATTTGTAAAATGGAAATAATGCACTTACCTAAGAATTGTGGTCGAATATCAGATGAGATAATATATATATATATGTAAATTATTTTACAAACCTACGTGCTATGCAAATATTAGTCAATAATAATGAAGACTAATATCTAGATATCGACTATATATATACATATATATACTTTTTCAGGTCTTTTTAAAAAATCATGATTATTTAGGTGTTTTATTGGTGCAGATAGTTAATGCCTCATGCCTCAGGAGGCATGTATTCATGAACAGGATCTCCCTAAAATCACCATCTGGTAGCCAACTTTCTGGTGAGAGACCTTTCTAATCTTAGTGAGGCTGGCTCTCAGACAATAAGCAGAAACAATAACTAGGTCAATAGTTAAAGCTTTTCCAAGTGGACAGAACCTACCAAATTTTATGATTTATTCCCACAGCCATTAAGAACTCACTGTCATATTCAGCCAGGATCAATTAATCAATAAAGATATTAAGTGGTTACTGTGTCCCGGACTCTGTGCAAAGCACTAAGGTCTTTCCTGAAAAGGACCAAAATGACATCACTATATTAGAGCCAAGTTACAGGGAATCCAGTTATGGCTGATCAGTCCAATACAAGTTTGCAATGCTCTGTCCAACACAAACAGTCCTATGAATATTTGGGATGACTCTGCTAACTTTGCATATCTCACATTTCTTCTGAGCTAATTCAATTCTGTTTTTCTCATAGAGCACAGTGCCTTCTCTAATGCAGGCTCATCATACAGAGCAGTCCTGTACCAATGTCTCTCATGTCATACAATCAATTCTAAGGTTCTTGAGAGACCTCAAGAGTGTCCTTGTATAGCTTGTTCTGACCAACTTATGAGCAATTGCCCAATGACTAAGGATACAAAATGATGCAAAAGACAGAGAAATACAGATGCGCATAATACATAAAAAAGGACTGTTATTTTCTTGTTTAAAATTTATGAGGTTCAGTTCTATCAACTTTAAAAAGCATTTGTAAATGTAATTTCTAGAAAACTTAGATGATTTTAACATTTTCCAGTTCAACAGTTTTTAAGAGATTCTACCATATGAATAAAAGTAAACAATGACTACTTATTTTTTAAAAATGAACACTTAGAAATAACCGCACTTCTGTGGCTGCTGAGCTACTCATTAATAATAATAAGTGATAATAGCTAACACTTAAAGAGTGCATTAAGGTTTGTAAAGCATTTTACAGTTATCCCATTTGATTCTCACAATGACCCTGTGAAGGAAGTGTTAGTAATCTGATTTTCCAGATGAGGAACCTGCGACTAAAAGAAGTTAAAAGCTTGCCTACTTCATACAGTTCCTAAGATAGGATTCAGCTTCAGGTCTCCTGATTCCACGTCTAGAAGTCTAGTCATTGGGCCATCTGAGTCTCTACTATAAGTAGTAGGAAGTCACTGCCCCAGTTGGTCTAGCCTAGGGATTCTCTTCCATTATGTTCTAGCTCAGTGCTGAGGTCATTGAGGGAGCCTAAATTAAATGCTTCAATAAACTCCTAAAAGTAAAGATACTCTCTGCCTTCCTCTCACAGCTTTCCTTTTTTTGACTTCCTCTAGATTCAGCAATTTTTTTTCCCAAAGCTGCTACAATTCACTAAACTAAACTACATTAACAGGTTTGAACAAGGCTGGGAATAAGCTTCATGCTTTTTATTCAGACCCAGGATTGCTTTTAGCATTTACTTAAATATTCCTATGTTTCAAATTTCATTGCTAATGGCTTAGGGCACCTATTTACCCCCAAGGGTGGGGCTCACATCAGAGTAAACAGCAACTTCTCTGGAGCCAAACAAGGTTTTCCTGTGTAGAAGATCTTTGAAGTACTGTCTGCTTCCCTACCCCTTCCAGACCAAGTCACTGCCATTATTAGAGGTGTTCCTCCCCATCTATTCTAAGTTCTCAGTGTTTTGTTTTTTTTGCTTATGACTTTTCCTCTTTCATTTTAGAAGATTTAGTAGCCTTCTAGTGAAGAATGAAATTATCTATTTCCAATACTTTCATAAGGACAGAGTATTTAAAATTTAAAATTTTCAATTTTTCAATTTAAATTGCATCCCTCAAATACCTTATGCCTAAAATGTGTCCTAAGTTCCAGTTATATTGTTGTCAAATAAGTCTCCTTGTTATATTCTTTGTAAACTTAGTGCCTAGAATAGTACCTTTTTATAGTAGTCACTTAACAAATGTTCATTGAATAGAGTTAAATTGACTCTATTAAGCACTTATTATGTTCCAGATACCATATTAGACCATGGGACTAAAAAGACAAAAGAGAAAAAAATATCCTCTTCTGAAAAGGCTTAAATTATCTCCAGAGATATTATATATGTATGTATATGTGTTTATGTATATGTGTATATATTATTCTGTATTCATATGCTATATACACACATACACTATATATACTGTATTTGTAGGTATATATGTATACTGATTTTATATATATATATATATATATATACATATACATATACATACACACATACATCTGTGTGGATATTGCACACACACACACACACACACACACACACACACACACACATACACAGAGTGACTTGAAGGGAGAATTGTCCTAACTGATGAAGGAATAAAAAAGATCCCACACTGAAAGTAAAACCAGCTGAATTTTGCAGGAAGCTAAAGATTCTAAGAATTAAAGAGAGGAAATTGTATTCTGGACGTGGGGAACAATTTAAAGGGATGAGAGACAGAGTGAGTGCCATGAATGTAGACCAAGAGGGCTAGATTGAAAAGTGCATTGAAGAAAGTAAAAAAAAAAAAAAAAACCTTTAAAAAATAGAAAGTAATTTATAATGTGGCTGGAAAAGTCAATTGGTGTTATGTAGTATAGAGCTTTAAAAACCAAAAGAAGATTTTTGTATTGACAGTAGAAATAATGGGGAACCATTGGGATTTATTGAGTAGCAGGGCAATATGGTCAGATATGTTGTTTAGAAAAATCATTTTGGCAATTGTGTAGAGAAGATAGATTGCAGATCAAAGAGACCTGAATCAGGTAGAGCAATTAGGAGACTATTGCAATACTGGAGGAGGCTTGAATTGGTAAAAATAACTAGTCATCAAAGGCCTCATAAGTGGATTTTTCCAGTCAAGCACTGTTTTACTGAGAACAGAACATGCAGCATAAGAGAGTCAAAAATGCCTTTGCATGAGACCTCTAAGCAGCTCTTGTGTTACTCAGTAGGGTAGGAGTCACATTGCCAAAGCAGCTTTTCCTGATAATTGAACTTATTCTTCTCAGATAATATTTCTAAAACTGCTAAAGAATGTCATTTGGGGAATTCAATCTTTCTCCTAGGCATCAACCCACCCTACTTAAAAGGCTTTTATTACAACTTTAATGAAGTATAATTTCTTTGGGGCTTTGAATAGCAAAAGACTGATTGAAGAAAAGAAATATCCCTCCCCATCTTAAACACAAAACCCTAACCACAACTTGTCTCCTGACTACTTGAGTGTAACATTTGCTCTCTGCCAGGTCTCTCAGCTAAGAGATAAGCCTCAAAATAGCACCTTTGATATTACCTCAGAGTCTGTAGCATGTGTCAAATTTTCACCCACCTGACTTTTCAGTACTTGAACTCATTTATCTTAATGGGTAAAATATGAGCCTAGATTCAGGAAGGCTTAGATTCAAATTCTACCTTTGATACTAAAAGCATGACCATGGTGAGCAAATTAATCAAATATATACATATATAGGAAAATCTAGGAAGTTACAATAATTGTAAAATAAGAGGGAAAGTATAAGTATTAAGAAGGAGAGAAAAGGTTTCTTGCAAAAGGTGCAATTTGGCTAATGGGTAGTGTCAGGAGGTAGAAATGAGGAAGTACTATAAAGATGAGGTACAGCCAATGAAAATGATAGTCAATAATGTGAAAATATGATTGATATAATTGTACGTTATATCCTATATCAAATTGCTTGCTGTCTTGGAAAGAGGGGAAGGGAGAAAAATTTGGAATTCAGGATCTTATTAAGGTGAATGTTGAAAATTATCTTTACACGTAATTGGAAAAAATAAAATATTATTAAGTGGAGTGGAGAAAAAACATGATTGTACATGTATAATCTGTTTCAAATTGTTTGCTCTCTTGGGGAAGAATGTGGCGGGGTAAGAGAGGGAGAAAATTTTGGAACTCAAAATCTTATAAAAATGAATGTTGAAAACCATCTTTTCACATAATTGAAAAAATTAAAATATTAAGTGAAAAAATATATGTATATACAGTCAAAAAACAAACTATCTTGTGTAAAGAACAGGAAGGATTAAGAACATTACTGGATTTTAGAGGATATAGAGAGGAATAAAATATAAGGAGACAGGGAAGGTAGGAAGCCATCAGATTATGAAGGACTTTTTGCCAAAAGATTTTATATTTGATTCTGGAGATAATTGGAAGTCACTAGAGTTTATAGACTAGGGCATGACATGGTCAGTCTTGAAGTTTAGGAAGATCAATTTCAAAGGCAAGTAAAGAATGGGCTAAAGTGGGAAACTTGAAACAAGGAGACCAATCAGCAGACTATTATAATCATCCAGATGTAGTAATGAGTGCCTGAACTAGGCTTGGTGACAGTGTTAGAGGAGAGAAGGGGGAATATATACAAGAGATGTTACAAAGGCAAAATTTACAGCACCTGGAAACTGATTAAATATGAAAAGTTTAAGATAATAAGGAGTAAAAGTTGACACCTAGGTTTCAACTAGAAAACTGGAAGGTTAGGAAGAAGGTAGGGTTTTTATTTAATGAAAGAATAAATGAATCTGTCTAGGGCAATGATTACCGACCTGGAGATCCTGGGCTCTGTAGAGCAGAAAGTGAAAAATTATTTCAAAGAATCTACACATCTCCCTTTGTTGTACTTGTTGAAATAAAACAAACAAGCTAGGATTTGGAAATAGATTTTTAAGTTGAAGTTTTTCTAATCTGAGACCAGATTTTCCATCCCTGAAAGCTACAAAAACCACCTCAGGAATCTCATTAAGTGATTCAGCATAATATGTATTGTAGACTGAATTAATTTCTCACATATATACATATATATGCAAATGCTATTGTGATTAATAAAAATAAATTCATTTTGTGTCACTGAATTTAGAATAGTCTTTGGTCAATTATGTATTTTCTTTTCAATCAAAAGATTATAGCAATACAGCTATTCCCTCATTGGGATGAGGTGAGGGGACTGTGAAATATTCTGAATTTAAAGTATGACACGCCTACTAAAAGGCTGGAAACCACTGGTCTAGAATGCTTCAAGTGTCAGTACTGTGAAAGCTGTGGGAAATTAGAGAATATATTATGTAGAGGTCACCTTCAACCCTATAGGTCCATGATTATAGGACATAGGAATGAAAAGACTAATGAATTAACCCTGCAAGGTAAGTCAGATTTTTTAAATGAAAGATTCTCAAATATAATAACTTATCTGAATTAAATAATAGAGCTATCATTTATCTATAACATATAAAAGATTTAAGAATATGGCTGTGCTACAATACATACAGAGAACATTTATGATAGTAGCTGCCTTAAGCACTGCCCTTTATTGCAGTATCTGTTCCAAACTATGACATAGTTCCATTTTTATTTATGTCACTTCTTGCATACATTCATATGAAATTTCAGCATGGTAAATGTTTTAACGGGGACTTCTGACTCACATATAACCTTTAAAAAAAAAAAGCAGTTCTGTTTACTCATCTTCTCCTCTCTTTCAAGGATAGGTACTATTTCAGAAAATGGTTTCCATGGTTCCCACAGTTCAATTCCTGTCCCCAGTATATTATTAAGTATTTTGTTAGGTGTCTTGGTTATCATATTAAATATATGATATCATTATATTAAATATAAAAATCCCTATATGGAAAATTTTACTGAAAACACCCCCTTGGATCAATGTTTTTTAAGTGTTTTTAACCTTCCTAATATACCCTAAGATTCAGCAAATATTGGTAATTCATTCATTTAAGTATTTATTAAACAACTACTACATACCATGAACTATTTTAGTACATATACAAAGACAAAAAAACATACCCAAAGCACCTAATCCAAAATTTTGTACATGATTCACAGGTATCAATTAAATTAGCAGATTAAGTAAACAAATCAATCAACAAGTATATAAACCGTGCCAGGCTCTGTGCTATGTCCCCACATGCAAAAATAAAATAAGGAATTTTGCTTTCAAGGAGTTTATATTCTAGTGATCAGAAGTAACGTGTTCATATTAAAAAAAAAAATAAAAACATCAAAAATGCACAAAGTAAACCGAGGGTAATTAATGGGAGGGTCAAAACTTCCAACCAGTAGATAGGTCGCACTGTGGATAAAGTACTGGACAGGAGTCAAAAAGACTCATCTTCCAAGGTTCAAATCCAGCCTTAGATACTTACTAGCTATGTCACCTTAAGTAAGCCATTTATCCTTGTTTGCCTCTATTTCCTCATCACTAAAATGAGCTGGAGAAGAAAATAGCAAACTACTCCAGTATCTTTGCCAAGAAAACTCCAAATGAGATCTGGAAGAATAGGACATCATTGAACCAATTGAACAATAACTGAGCCACTACATTCATTTACTGTGATACAAAGTTGCTTCATGATCCATTGCCCATTCAATTCAGTTCCAGGGGTCTACTTTGAAACTAGCTTAAAGTGATCCTTGCACTCATTCATCAATCAAATAGCAAAAAAAGTATCTGAATTGGTTTAACCAGTGACCTGGAAAACTCCAGAGTATTATAGTTATAACTGTCTGCTACTTCTGCCCATGGTTTCTGTGAGTGACCCAGCTGCATTTTTGTTCATTATGACCTTCCCCTGACAAACTGCCCTGCATCAAACTCTCCCCCTCTAGACACTTCCCTTCTTGATATCTATCCAAAGACCTCTGGCTCTAATTGGAGCTCAGACAGTGCCTGACATAAATGTCATGGGCATAAAACGCAAAAGGTTAGCTGCCAAGGAGAATGATGTAAATACACTGTATTCCTTTTTAGGAGGATAATCTACTTATGATTAAGTGTTCTCAAGTAAGAATTTTTTAAACTCTGCCAAAGTAACTTTCAGCTACTTTGTCTCTCAGCAAACTTCCATTTGCTCCAGGTTGAAAAGGGCTTTCCACAGACACCTGTATTAAACAAAGATTCATATAGAGCTACAAATTTAAATGTGAATGAATAGTACAAAGGAATAAAGCCTCATAATAAGCTGTGATAGTGAGTGATTGCAAACCACTCATATTTCATAAAATTCAAGGAATATCCTTCCTTCAAAATGAGATGGAAATATTTAATAGTCTGGAAAAGGAATTTAGCCCAAAGAGTGTACAAAAGCATTTTCTTCTCCCAAAACTATAAAGATAACAAGAGAGTTTTCATTTCAAAAAGGTGTCTAAGAGCAATGAGAAGAAAATCTAGGGAGGCTAAATAGTATTTGTTTATGTTTTTAAAAGTTGAGCTGATTACAATTTTCTATTATAGTACCTACTTCATAATCTTAGCCATTATTACAGGCCAGAATTATACCTGAAATGAAACTTGTTATAATTCATGAAAGCATTTTCCATAAAAAATGTCAAAGTTTCAACTATGGCCTTCTTGTTCCTCTTTACCTGATCAAATATCCCACTAAGCTTTGCTAGTATCTAGGGACAGAAAACATATTATTGGGAGCATGAAGTTACTCAATTTACTATGTGTGAAACAACCTCCCTTAATCTCAGTTTCCCCTAGCAATAAAATGAGGATGGCTAGATGGCTCCTGAGTTTTCTTCCAGCTCTATAGATATGATTCTATGTATAATATATTCGTTGTTCATCACCCATATTCTACTTATCAAATTGACTTATCAAATTTTCATCATTTCTTACTTCATTAGCATTTATGGTTATTTTTTGTACTGTGTCTAAGCAGAGCTAACAACAACAACAAAAAAGCTACCTAGAATTTTTCTAATCCTAGCAGTCTTTGAAAACGCTACTCCCCAAAGGCCCATTTCTTACTTTAAAAAAAATCCTGTATATTCTATTTATTTTGTTGTTGCTATTTGTTTTTAAAATTTGAAAATCTTTTAAATATTTAACAAAATGAGCTGAATGAATAAAACTCCCAGCTAACATTATAGTATGAAAAATATGGATGATGATAACCAAAATCAATTTATAAATACCTTTTTAAAGAAATTCTTATTAACTAATAGAAAAAGATTAAGGTACAGTGGTATACCAGCAAAAGATTTGAAGGCAATCAACTATCAAAGAGCACTTTAGAGAGCCTTAAAAATGGGATGGTAATCCATCTAAGATTCTCAAGGTTAAAAATAGGTTTATAGCAAAATAGTTTCCATAGATCCCCAAAATACATACCTCCTTCTCTCCTTCTTCCTCTCCTCCTCCTCTTTTTCTTCTCTCCTTCTCTCTTCTTTTCCTTCTCTCCACATCTCTCCCTCCCTCCCTTCTTTTCATTCTATTTCTCTCTTCCTTCCTACCTTATTCCTATTCCTCTTCCTCCTTTTCCTTTCTCTTCTTCTCCCTCCCTTCTTCTCTTCTTCCTCCTCCCCTTCCTGTTCCTTCTCTTCCTCTTCCTCTTCCTCCTCCTCCTCTTCCTCTTTTCCTCCTTTTCTCCTTCTTCTCTTCTCCTTCTCCTCCTTCTCTTCTCCTTCTCCTCCTCCTCTTCTCCTCCCTTTCTCCTCCTTCTCTTCTCCTCCTCTTCTTCTCCTCCTCCTTTTCTCCTTCCTCTCTTTTCCTTCTCCTTCTCCTCTTCCTCCTCCTCCTCCTCCTCTTCCTCCTCCTTCACTTCTTCTTCCTCCTTTTTCTTCTTTTCCTCTCCATGTCTGCCAGTAATACATCCAGAATTTTTTAACCCCATTGATGCTAATCTTAAAAGGATGAGGATATTCAATACAAGTGGAGCTTTGTATTAAGTAAGAAAATAGATTTTTTCATCTCTGGTCCATATAGAGAGAAAGGAAATTCTAGAAATAGGGGCTCTTTGAAACAAATATATATTTATCTGATTTTGTATTTCTAAAATCATTTTTATTTTTTTTCATTGTAATTATCTTTGTTATATCCAGCCTTTTAAAATTCAAATCTTGGGACTATTTGAAGAAAAGCCCAAAATATGCTTAAATGATATCAAATCAAGTGAGAGTTTACTAACTCCTTTGTATTTTGGTGGATAGCAAAACAGCCAAGGAAACTAAGCTTCCCAAAAGTTGTCATCTCAAAAATTGTTTATATTAGAAGTATTTTGACCATATGTCTCTGTGTTGTAGTCATTCATATGTCTCCCCAAGGTAAGGTAATCCTTGAAATTAACTTTACCCTCTCACAAAAGAAATTGTTTTTTCTGGATAGTTTCTTCATCCACCCAATAATAGCCCCTATTCCAATGTGAGTTGTTGGTTATATCATAAAAGTTTCCATCTGAACTCCTGGTCTAGATCAACTGGTTGATGGCCCCATCATTTGTCATTAAATAATTGAGCTCTGTTCTTGATAACAAAGCTAAACAATTAACAGAGTTGAACATGGAAGAGAGATCAGATAGTCTTTAGCATTAACCATTTTACAAGGTAGGGGTATACGTTAGGGGTTACAGGAAATCAAACCAGTCATTTCTCAATCAAGAGTCAATACTTTTGTTGACTTACTTACATTGATTCTTTTGCCATTTCACTGCATAATTATAATAAATGTATTCACTATAGAATTCTTTACTTTAAAACATTAAAAATGAACAAAATACTTCCCTAACCCTGGGTAATAGCGTCTCCAGTTAATTTACCTTATTTTTTTCTATAATATTTGAAGGTCACTTGAGAATTATATACCACCTAGGTAGAGGTAAAATTGAATGATTATTATAATCATTTAATATATATTAAGCGCTCAGCATGTACTAGCATTCCCAAGAACATAATTTGCAATCACATGTTCACCTTCTATCCAGTCAGAACACAAAGATGTCCACAACTAATCAATTTACTATGCCTTCTACTAGCTTCCAGAGTTAACCTCCCTTAATTTCTAAATTAAATTTGAAATTTATAAATGATAGAAATTAGTTCTGTGAAGATCAATTTGGTTTCAAGTATTTAATTTGAAATGAAATGCTTTGGTTTTTTTAACCATCTCTGTGTTAAAAGAATGAAGAGATTTTTAATCTCTTTAAGTCATCCTTTGAGTTTGAGTTTGAGTATCCTGTTGTTGTAGTTTGCAATCATCATAGAATGCTTTACCTTTAATATGGAAATTATTACCTATTTGGTTACCATAAATTAGGAAATAAACTCATGCAAAAACAATTTTTTCACACTCCATTATATATACATACATATATGTATGTGCACACACACACACACACACACACACACACACATATATATATGTATGTACACATAGAGAAAGAGAGAGAGATTTCCCAAGTAGCAAAGCAAGTCAACACTTATTTCTGATATCACTGTTGACTTTTTTTGTGCCTTTAATTGTCTTAAAGTTGCATTCTATTGTTCTCCCTACTCATCCATGTTATGCTTGATTGACAACAACTATCTAGGGCTAATTTCTAGACAATGTAGAATGGTGCGATTCAAGTATTGTCTTACCCATTCTCTATCATTCCACCACCAGCAATGAAGAAATAGAATGGCCTTCATGACTCTTTTTTTGAATTTTCTTATTTTCGGCCAAAGAATTCCTCACCAAGTAACCAACCTGCTTATGATAAGCTTTTCCATACTTAGGAAAGTTCATTTTTTTTTAAAAAATTGCTAGGAATATATTGAAACCTTTGTAGCACAGTAGAAAATTCCAGAGTTTATGTGCAATTAACATTGCCTTTGACAAAATAACATCAGTAATAATTACAACTTGTATTTGCTTAGCACTTTAAGATTTTCTAAGTATTTTACAAATGTCATTAATAGCCAACCTCTACATTACAATAAGATATCAGAAGAGACCTTTGTAGAGGCATTTAAAAAGTATGAATTCTAATCCCTGCACTATTTATCTCACAAGATTGTGGTAAGGATCATAGAAAATAATGTATATGAAGCATTTTACAAATTTGACCATTCCAGATAAATGACACCTATTATTATTGTTAGGCACTCATCACTACAGGATTGACTATCTCCTAAGGAATAATTTTGGGCACAGCAAAACATTCTTTGAAGATATGGAGAGGTTGCTGTCAGCATCAATTGAAGCATTTGCCATATTGTAGGAATTATATATCCTTTAATATAAGTATTGTAAGTAAAATACAAACTTTAGGTAATGAAAAATAATTTTATTGGATTAATCAAAATATTAATCAAAGTGCTACACTTTTTAAAAGATAATAAATAATATATTTCCCTAACACCATCAGCATCAGTCACATGGTTTATATATTATAAAAGAAATACAATTTTTACCCTTGGTCAACTCTAAATTATTACGAGCTAAAGCTCACAGAGAAGTCTAACAATAAAGCTCTCCTATATACAATATGGCCATATGTGACAGGTAATTAGTATAATATGGGTCCTCCACTAAATTAACATTCTAGTGCCTTATTATAATGTGGCTTCTCAAAGTTAAACTATCAGAGTACAAGTTTTGACAGGTCCCACAAATTTGGAAAGACCATAAGTACAAGTCAAATGAGTTATTGTCTATCTGTCCTCTCCGGACCAGTCTGACTAAATTAATGTTGCAGGGTATGACTAAGATTGAATATGCTTTTCCTCACAGTGACTTATGACATAGTTTACTAAGTCATGAAAGGGTTCTGATGTGCATCAGTGATGGACTTACTCATAATGACTAAAACATTGTTGTGATTGTGGTGGTTGTTTTTATCTTAATCACTAAAACTAAGAAAAATATTCCTAGAATGTCACTATTCTTACTAAGATGCCCTTATATTTAGTGTTCTGCCAGCTATTTTATTGACAGATTAAATATTTTTTTTAGAGTTGGGCAAAAGTGTTAGAAATATAAGCTCATCAAGGCAGCTAGGTGGTGCAGTGGATACAGCCCCAACTCTGAAGTCAGGAGGACCTGAGTTCAAATCTGATCTCAGACACTTAACACTTCCTAGCTGTGTGACCCAGGGTGAGTCACTTAACCCCAATTGCCTCAGCAAAAATAAATATATATAAGCTCATCTTCTCTAGGCTCACTGAAAGTATCCCTGATATAACTCCAGTAGCAGAAAACATGGCAGAGATGCTATGTATCTCTTGCTGTTCTCATGTGAATTTTATCTCCTTGTTCAAGTTTCTATACTTCAAAAGCTTTTTATTCCATATTTTGTTTCAATATTGAATATTTGAGATAGTGGCATTAATGAAAAATATGGTTTTTAAGTTTTTCTGATTCATTGCTATGTCCATGCAATTAGGGTCAACGAATAAATCAAATATTTGTTAAGTATCTACTAGGCAACTAGGTGACACAGTGGATAAAGCTCCCAACCTGGAATCAGGAAGACATCTTCCTAAGTTCAAATCTGGCCCTCAGAAACAACACAGCTGTATGACCCTGGGCAGTCACTTAACCCTGTTTGCCTCAGTTTAACTAATCTGTAAAGTGAACTGGAGAAGAAAATGGCAAAACCACTTCTTTGCTAAGAAAATCCCAAATAAGGCCACAAAGATGAATGGAAAAAATGACTTAATAACAAGAACAACAACAAGCACTGCTATGTGCCAAGCACTGTGATACGTCCTGGATGTACAAAAAGAGGCAAAAGACAATTCTCGTCCAACAAGCTTATAATCTAATGGACCAGTTAAAAAATGGTTTATTGGTTGAATTCTCCAGGATATTTTTAGTTCTGTACTCATAATATGAAAATATATTGTCTGTTTATGAAGGTAACAACCTTCATATCATGTAATTGGATTATAATTATAACTACTGGGTAAAGTAAAGTTGCTAGGAGGTGCTAAACTTTTACAGTGTTATATGTCTACATGTTTCCTAGCTTAATCTAAATTGATCATTGTGGTAGCTTCTGGTGACCATGATCTAGTCTTGAATTGCTACAATAAACCTCTCCATTTCCAACAATAAATTTGTATTACTCAGCCATTTGTTTACCTCTTCCTTGTCAACACAATGCTAACTGAATTTATGCAAACACTGCCCACAGAAGACCTTCTGTTAGTATTCTTGGAACTTAGTCATTTCGTAGGTTCCATTTAGAGCTAAGCTACATTTGGCTATATTTTGCAAATCTATTGATTGCATGCTTGATACCATTTTTTTATGAAGTTCAAACTGTAATCTAAATTAACTTGTTCCTTCCACTAAGATTGCACACGAATAATATCCATTGCATTGCTAGATCCCACATTCTAGTAGTTACTGTTAGGTATAAAGTTAGTAATATATTTCCTTTCCACATGACTCAGACACTTATATAGCTTGTGACCTTAAGCAAGTCACCTAACTTCTGCCAGGCTGTTTTCTCATCTGTAAAATGTAAATAATAATAGCATCTGTCTCACAGAATTATTGAGAGAATTATGTGAGATAACATTTTACAGACCTTAAAGTGCTAAATCAATGTTAGCTATTATAATTACTATTATTAATAATAATAATTTTGAGTAGTTCAATATTAACTATATAATGCCAATATCAACCAGTTGTGACTATAACTGTTGTTATTTAGAAACTTTTAAACTATAAAACCATAAGTAAGAACTTTAATGTTACAGACTTTAATAAATTAAGTTTACTTATTCTTCTTATTTTCCTCTGTTTATGTACTAGTCTTGTGCTTCCTCATGGATTTTTTCTTTCAATTATGACCTAAAACTGCTTGCCATCTAAGGGAGGGGGTGGAGGGAGGGAAGGGAAAAAAATCGGAACAGAAACGAGTGCAAGGGATAATGTTGTAAAAAAAATTACCCTGGCATGGATTCTGTCAATATAAAGTAATTATTAAATAAAAATTAAAAAAAACAATTATGACCTAAAATATATGCCAGATCTAATGTAATCCATTCCAATAAACATTTCTTAAGTACAAGGATGTTTCAAGAAATACAAGAGGCAGATTCAAGGCAAACAAAAATATATCTATTATATATGTGTATATATATATATATATATATATATATAGAGAGAGAGAGAGAGAGAGAGAGAGAGAGAGAGAGAGAGAGAGAGAGAGAGAGAGAGAGAGAGAGAGTTCCTGCCCTCGTGGAACTTACTATCTACTTATGACTTGCTTTTTTTCTAAGGAGCCCAACTTACCTAAGTTTGAAAAACATTATCACAAGAAAGTGAACAGCCAAATAATAAAATTTTCATCCACAGAAACTCTCAAAGTTCTGCTAAATTATGAGAGATTATAGTTTCTATCAGTGGAGGGTCTATCTACACCAATTATATAATAGATCCTTAAAGTATGAGATTATTTGAGCCTAGGGGTAGGTAAATTAACCTGAAAATTGGTTTTCATATAAATACATACATATATATGCATATGAATGGATGGATAGATAAAAAGATTTGAATAAGTTTGTCGTGCTAAGTTTCCCTGCCTGAGAATAAAATAAATTTAACAGGTCTCTACTAGCTTGGGGCTAGCCATGCATTCAGCAAATACAAATTGACTGTTATGTATTATCCATAAATAATATATGTGGTATTTGTATGTATGTGTGTGTGCCTACATACATTTGACTCCAATGATAATGCAATGTTATTGCCTTCTGAGACCTCATCTCAATAAATACAGTATTCAAAAATAAGAATGGGTTCCCCAGAGCAACATTCCTACTATATTCTAAAAACCGCCAATGTAATTAAAGATCAGGATTCATATGAGGATCTTCATATAGACTAAGTAAATAGCTGGTTCCACTATGCATTTTCCTAATTGGAACCACTGGTCACAAAGATGAATGAGCAATTCGTAGTATTAGCCCCCAAATGTGTCTCAGGAGCATCATCTTTATATGGCAAGGTCCACACATATACAAATCTGCCACCTGTCTTTACCATTCTACAGTCTTATTTAAGAGGAAAGAATGAAACCCACTGTTATTCTGATGAGCAAAGTGAATACTATGTTCTAAATTATTCTAAATTCTAAATTCTAAATTATACTGGGGTGGCAAAGTGGCACAGTGGGTAGAGCATTAGTCCTGAAGTCAGGGAGACCTGAGTTCAAGTCAGACCTTAGACACTTACTAGCTATGTGACCCTGGACCCTAACCCCAATTGCCTCCCCAACAAAAAGATTTTGAAAAGAAAGATAAAGACAGCCATATAGATTTACTCTTTTTAAATTCCTCATAGAGCTTATAAAGGATAAAATTATAAAATTTAGAGTTGGAAATGACCTTAGAGGTCCTCAAATACAACACCTTTATTTTAAAGATAAGATGAGGATGCTAAGACTTCAAAAGCTTAAACAACTCATTCAAAGTCACACAAGGAGCAAGTAGGAAAACCAGGATTCAAATCCATTTTCTAATTCCAATCCAGTGTTCTTCCCACTACACAACACTGCTTCATAGAAAAACCTCGGGGAACATTTAGTCCACTACATCACTGATGAAATCATAACTTCTGCAATATTTCTAACAAGTCGTTATCCAGTCTCTGCTTGAAGACCTCTCAATATGAAGGAACTCATTACTACCCAAAGCAGCCCATCCTAATAGTTCTGATTATTAGGAAATCTTTGCTTATATAAAGCAACATAATTGGGCCCATTAAAAATAAAATTCATCCTTACCAAAATACTTGACAACTGCTCAGTACTTTCAAAAGTTTGTTGTTGTTTTTTTTTTTTTTTAAAACAATTAGGCAACAGTTGGGGGAAGAACTGGCATATAGAACTCTTGGGTTCCTGGAAGTTTATTAAGACCCCTCCTGAATTCCAATCTGTTTTTCTGATAATAATAAATTTCACCTGACCATGATTCTTTCTTAATACTACCAAAATCTGAAAGAGACAAATGGATTCTCAGCAGCCAAAAAATTGCTTTTTGAAATAGCCAGTGCTTAAAATACCTGAAGTTTATGTTCAATCCTTTTTGTAAGAGAACAAATTGCTGTTGGGATTGAATTCAGGGAATTATCCCTTGGTGATGAAGGGGGTTATTACCAAAACTTTGGAAGAACTGAAAGATATTTTCTAGAGCTTGCTAAGTAAAAGTAAGTATCCCTCCCCCACTACTTCCTCAGTCAGTGAAAGAAGCAGGCAGAAGAAAGATTCCAATAATGGATAGCATTTACAATTCCTCTTTCATGTACTCTGCTTATCTAAATTGGCACTCAGGTACCTGCCCACCAACTACCAGTAACTCTAAGAGGCATTAGCATCCATCAGGTCCTCTGTCACAGTCAGGGAGGCTCCAAAAAGGGTATTTGTCTTGTTTCAAAGCCTGTTTCTTTCATACTGAATCAGCATTTCCACGAGTCCAATGCCTTTTCTGAAAGGCAATACCTACCAGAGAAGGAAATGACAGTACTTATGGAAATGCTGAACCATCAGGGTAAGCGAGATACAGCAGTAGGTGAGAAGGATTTTCAAAAGAATCTCCAAAGAGTTTTCAGAATAGGATGGGGGTGGGAAGAGAAAGTATCCTCTTTTCTCCCACCTTCACTTGATAGTTCATTTTTTGCTACTGAAAGCCCTCTGTCAACAAAAGATACCAAGAAGGTATCAATTGAAGCCCTACATCTTTGTTGCTTTAAATCAAGGATGGCAAATCATTTTTATATACTGAGAGACAAGTGGGTCAGGAGGAAGGATATGCATATAAAATTAAGAAAAATAACTTAATTTAGAGTGTTTCTTGAAATTAAGATCAAGGAACAAAACTATGTAACGTACAAATTATACATTATAAATTATTTTAATAAATATAACCAACAATGTATATGTATATTTATAGTTCTAAATTATGATCAGTTAAGAATAAGTGATAGGTAGTAAAACAGTAGAAGAAAATGAAGCGGAAGATAGAGAAAGAAGCAAAAATACTCTTGAGGAAATACATTGAGAAAGACAAAGTTGCAGGGACTAACACATATTGAGAGAAATACAGAGAGAGAACAAAGCATCCACAGATACAGAATATAGCATGACTTTCTTGAAGCAATACCCCCATCTTGTGTTTTAAAGATATGTTGCTTTTTGTTGCTATGGACAAAAATTGAGATATTAACTATCTGCATTTGTCCCACTGGCTAAATGAAATTAAATCCAGAATCTGATCTGATAATCCCCAAAACCAAAGATTCTCCACCCCTGTTTTAAATGAATTCTTTTTAAAGGGGCCAACAGACTTTTTTATAAAGTAAAATCCCTCTCTGTGTCATGTGGCAATTTATTCAATATTCAACACTAGCATCCAGCAATATTCATTGCACTGTGACCCATTAAGAGAGCCTTGGGTTTAAATCCTGTCTCAGAAACTTACTATAAGTAAAAGTCATTTAATATTCCTAAGCCTCAGCCTCCTCATCTTTAAAATGGGAATTAATAATTCTATCTCAAAAAGTTGTTCTGAGTATCAAAATAATATTTTGAAAATGCTTTGCAAAGTTTAAAGTACTCTATAAATGTAAGCTGTCATTAAATCTCCAAAACTCTGGGATACAGTTACCTAGTTAGAAAATAACTAAAATCCCAAAGTATTGCCCAAAATGCTGTCCAATTCAGCATTTTCAAATATAGATTTCTCAGTTCAAATACCATTCTGATCTAGCCAGCTTTTTTAGTTCCTTAAAATAGCAGAATCCTGGCCATTTATTCACCAGTGATACTTCTACTGTCTTAGAGGCAATGTGGCATAATAGATAGAGTTCTATCCATTGAAGTTACAAAGAACTGGATTAAAATTTCAGTCTAATATCACATAACTGATCGAGTCATCCAACACAGTCTGTGCTTCAGACAATTCTCTAGGATTTACCTATTAAATAAGGGAGTATTCTTTCTGTCTCATTTCTATAGTAGCATTCAGATTTCCCACATTGAAAGTTTCCCACACTATGAAGTCACAGATCCTTCATATATGTATGTAGTTTCCATATTCCTGTTATCCATATTGATAGTATTTTCTGTGGGGTTACATCCATGTATAAAGTGTTAGCAAATATCCATTTCTACATATTATAAGTTTAAATAGAAAATAAATATTTCATTATTTCAATAAGCATTTTGATAAAATATCATGAATTAATGAATGATCTGTTGGCAGTCTGTGATTTTAAATAATCCATGTCAAAAAATTCCAAATTAACAATAATTGTCATTTAGATAGTATTTTAAGTTTGACAAAGTGTCTAAAACATTATATCATTTGATCTTTACAATCATCATACAGAATAAGTAGTAAAAATATAATTATCCCCATTTTGTCGATGAAGAAACTAAGTGACTTGGCAAAGCCTTAAAGCTAGAAAATTTTTAAGGTGGAATTTGTACTCGGACCTTTCTGCCTTTCACATCCAATGATCTTTCAGTTATACCATAAAATCTCTATATAAATAAAGAGTTGGCTATGGCCAAATGATTATAGATAGTTTCTGAATATTTCAAAAAGTGATATATGTCTTTGGCCTAACATATAACTTTCATCTGGGGATCTGAGAGACCCTTAGAAATGTTAATTATCATGGCTCTTTGAGAAGTTGTAGCATATTTATCATCAGTACTAGATTTTTGTACAGACTTATTTATGGACATGTTACAAACCCTGTTAGAATGAAAGTAGGGACCACTTCTTTTGTTTTGATTTTTTTGTCTTTGTGTCTGGAGTGCTTTGAACAGTACCTGGAACATAAGCGGTACTTAATAAATTTTTGTTGATTGATTAAATATTGCTGTTTTATTTCTAAGGAAACTGAAGTTACAGAGAGATCAAGTAGCAGGCTTGAGATAAAATAACTAATAAGAGAGCCAAGCCTAGATCTAATTTTTAGTATTATGTTCTTTCTAGAAGATAACACTAGCCTATAGTATTTCACCATCATCACTGAACAATGAGTATGCTATGATTCCAGCTACATGGCACAGTGGATGGAGCACTGACTTATGGAGTCAGGAGGACCTGAATTCAAATCTGACTTTAGATACTTACTAGTTGTGCCATTTTGGGCAAATCACTTAATTCTGGTCATCTGTATCCTCATCTGTAAAATGAACTGAAGGAAATAGCAAAAAACTCCAGTCTCTTCGCAAGAAAATCTCAAATGGGATCACAAAGAATCAGGCACAACTGAAAATGACTGAAAGGAGGCAAGGGAAATCCTAAGGAAATAATAACAATCTTCAGGAACTTACATGAGGTTAAAAGTATATAAATTAAATGTGGGAGTTGAGGAAAATACAATGAACCCACTCAAATGTAATCTGGAAATCATACTGCTAGGGTAAGAGGACATGGAATCAGAATCTTAAAAAATAGTCTTTGAACTTGATGTGCCTCAGACAACTCACTAGGTTTTACCTACAGGTAAATAAATGGGTTATTCTCTACAGTAGCAATTTCTATTAATAGCATAACTTTAATTTTAGTATAGATAGAGAAATGGTTGCTTAGCCATCCTCTGAGAGAAGAAAACAGATCCAGATGTGCACACACATATACCATATGCTGAATCATACCTCTAACATCTTATATTTATGGTATTGATTTTTTGAACCCAAGTATAAGAATTTTCATTTCTCTTTACTAAATTTCATGATATTAGCTTTAGTCCCACATATTAAGATCATCTTGCATCCTGACTATATTATATGTGTGTTAATGATCTATGCCAACTTGCTAATTTAGGACAATATTGGTAAAAATGATAAAAAGCACCAGACCAAAGATATAGTCATACCCAAAATCTTCCAACATGTTAGACATTATTAGAGCTTTTCTTTTCTTGGAAGAGTCTTTGAGAACTGTAGATTATCTTCCCAACACAAAAAGACATGCAGAAAAGGAGGTATTTAGTGAACTAATGGTTCCCAATTCCAAATGAATTACTCAGTCCTTTCTTTTAAGTAATAATATTCTAAGTGGATATTTGGCAACCAATATTCTATAGTATCAGCCCTTACCAACTCTGTAAACTTTTGTTCTCAGACTTGAGAAAGAGATTGAAGAGCTTGAAAAAGCAGAATTGAAAATCTCAGCTCATGAAGAGGCAATTTTAAAGAAACTAAAATCAGTTGAGAGAACAGCAGAAGACATTATAAAGGTAAGTAGGCAATGAGGAATTTAAAAATTATTCCTTCACAGAAGTATTCCCTTTAAAAAATATCCAATACTACTGAAATTTAGTTTATATTTTGAAATAATTTTCAAAAACTGCAATAATTACATATTTTCTCTTTATAGTCTGTGAAGGTGGAAAAGACAGAAAAACCAGAAGGTATGTATAGTTTGAGGTAGTATGGCTCTTAGAAAATGAAGATATTTTTAATAAGCTTGCTTGCAATTTTTTCATTGCCTGAAAACATTTAAACTTATATTGCCTTTTTCTCAATTTCACAGAGACCATTGAAGACATTTATGCCAATATTCCTGATCTTCCAAAATCCTATATACCATCTAGATTAAGGAGGGAAAGAGATGAAGGAATAGAAGAGGATGAGCAAAATAGAAAAGGTATCCCATCAGTTTATCATATTGGCATCATATCGTATTATATTTAGAATTTGCATTTTGAAATTTTCAAAATTTCAATTTTATGAATATAACTAGGGGTAAAGGAGGTATTTCTAGAACCTACCTTATGAACATAAATAGGGAAAAGGGAGGTTGTATAATCTAAGGAATTTTTTCTCATGGTCCACCTTGAGCCTAATAAACCATTATTTTTTGGTGGCAAATAAACCATTATATTTTGGAGGCAAGTGAACCTCCAAAAACATGAAGGAGTTTACAGTATTCAGCTAGGCCAGGAACAGGTATCTAGTATTTCTTAACCCTGAGAATGTCTGTCGTATAAGCTCTAACAATAATAAGGCATCTAGCATAGGTCACCAATTTGATGTATGTCAAAGTTTTTAAAAATCTGTCTAAATGTAGGGAAAACTTGCTTGATACGGGTACCAAACTCAGGATCTTAGGGAGATTTCAGGAAACAGAGTCTAGATTCTAGTGAAGGGCAATAGGCAGAGCAGGCAGTTTATTAGTTGTCTCAAACATGTAAAGACCAGAATATCAAAATCTCTAGAAGAGGGAAGGGTAAAACTTGAAAGTCAGGGCAGATAGTCAGGGAGAAAACCTTGGGAGGCTAGAAGAAAAGAATTTCAGACAGAGAGTAAAAGCATTATTTCTTCATGTCAATCAATTAATTGACAAGCATTTATTAAGCATTTACTATATACCAAAAAATATACTGAGCATCAGGAATGCAGTGACAAAAATGAAGTGGTTCTTGCCCTCAAAAAACTTACATTCTGTAAGAATTTTCCTTTGTATATTTCTCAGTAGTATAGTTGTAAATTCTTGTTTAAAAAGAGAACTATGTACTATTTTTCAGGAAATAATAAACTTTTATTCAACACTTTGTATGTGTTACAAACACTGTACTAAAAGCTAGGTTTACAAAGAAATGTAAAAGACAATCTCCGCTTTCAAGTAGCCCACAATCTAATGGAGTAAACAACATAAAATAAACCAAGAACAAGGGGGTGAGGAAAAGGCAAAAGTCTGTGTTCACTCCTGCAAGTTAACTTTTTTCTGGTGGGAAACAATCCAGAGAGGAGAGATGGTAATTAATCTGTAGAAAGGCAACAACACATCAAAGGCAGAGTTCTTTTATTCTTCTTTTAATTACATTATTTTATTTTTATCCTCTATCTTAGATTCTAAGCTTTTTGTTTTTCTCTGACCTAGAATATGAGTTTGCATATAACAAAAATCCAATAAGTATTTATTGAATGAATGTTAAATCAAAAATGAACTCTCTCTCTCTTTCTCTCTCTCGCTCTCTCTGTCTGTTTTTCAATAGCTTTGTACACCATGGAAATTAAAGTTGAAAAAGACATGAAGACTGGAGAGAGCACAGTATTATCTTCAATACCTCTCCCATCTGATGACTTTAAAGGTACAGGTGTAAAAGTTTATGATGATGGCCGAAAATCCATCTATGCAGTCAGCTCCAATCACCATGTTGCACATAATGGCACTGATGATCTAGCACCCATTGAGGTGGAGGAACTTTTAAGACAAGCCTCAGAGAGAAACTCTAAATCTCCAACCGAATACCACGAGCCTGTATACGCCAACCAGTTTTGTAGACCTTTAACCCCACAGAAAGAAGGTGTAACCACTGGACCAAATGTTCCAGAAAGGATGCACGTTCAAGCTAATGGACTAGGCAGTAGTTTAAATGGTTCTTCACACAGCTTGGGAAATGGCTTACAGAAAGAGAATCATCTCAGCACCACGAGACCAATACCTCGCCCCAGATCAATGGGTCAGCAAACAGAGGATAGCCTTCGTACCCATCCAAAGATGATGCCATCTTGGGAAGAAACAAATGTGATGCAGGAAGAATGTGTACCCTCATCCAAGGCAAGAGAGAGCCCCCAAGAGTCATCCATTAGGAAGTCAGTATACCCGTGTTCTTCACCAACTCTCCAGGAAAATGAGGAAGACATCAAATACAATGTTGTTCAATCCATGCCTTGTAATGTAGATGACTCAAAACCTGTTACCATGATTTTCATGGGGTATCAGCAAGCAAAGGAGGATGATGAAGAAGAAAAAAAGCTCCTAACAGGGTATGATGGAATCATCCATGCCGAGCTCGTGGTGATTGATGATGATGAAGAGGAGGAAGGAGAAGCTGAAAAACCATCCTATCATCCAGTCGGCCACTACAGTAAGGTTTACCAACCTGCTAAGCCAACACCACTCCCCAGAAAGAGATCAGAAATCAATCCACATGAAAATTCAAGCCATCAGTCACCTCAAAAAAAGCCCATAGCCCTGAATGAACAAAAGGAAAGCTTAAATCATCCTATCCACCATCCTAATCTTGATGGTTACAGAGCTGGAGATGGGACAGAGGATCCTTCCCTTACAGGTAATAAAAAAGACAAAGCATGTCAATGCTGTTCAGTCATGTGATGAATAGCTTCCTTAAGCTGCTCCTTCTGATTAATAAGTCTTCTTGCTTAGCACTTCTTGGATCATCAGAAAAACTAATATGGAATGATTATTTTCAAAATTGTTCATATGAATTGTCATTATGCATCTATTTTATTAACTCACATTTCTTCTTAATCATAAGGTTAAATTTGGCATATCCAATGTTAAAGTGGGTAATTTTACAAGGACAGCCCTAAAAAAGGCTTTGTTAAGAAGGAATACAGGATGGACAAAGATTGTAGTCATACTTGTATATTGTATTATTTTATTGTAGTTATTTTAAGTTCCTCTTCAGACATGTTATGCTATTTTATATGAAGAGAATTTTTATATTAGGTAACTGACAATATTTTTTTTCCTGCACATATCAAACACTTCAAAATTATTTGTCTATCATCTAACATATGCCTTAACTTTTCAAGAAAAGCCTTTATTTTCCTGGTATTTTTCCTTCACTGAGTTTTTTATATTTTAATAATTTGATTATCTATTTCCTTATTTTTTTAAATAGGAGTAACATGAGTTTTCCTAGTGCTTGTATATCTTTTAATTCTGCATTCCCTTTTCCAGTTCAGCAAATTTATTTTTCAACAGATTTATTACACAAATACATGCATTTCTCATACTATCAATTTTTATAACAGAACATGAATAGAAAATCATCTTTGACATTTTTTCTATAAAAATGATAACTCATCTTTTTTTAGATTTATTGCATCTCAGTCACCAGGACACAGGCAGATTATTGATTTCCAGTTCACATTTGTAAAGAACAAAAAAAGGCATATCATAATAAATTAGAATGACTGTATTAACTGATGAGGAAGCCATGGTGTGGAATATTAAATGCAGGGGTTGGAGTCAAGAAGACTGAAGTTCAAATACCTCCTGTGTCATTTATTAGGTGGGTGGCTCTAGTGAAGTCACTTATCTATGCCTAAGGCATCTCAAGGAGAATTGTGAACTCAATTATAAACAGTTTGTAATGTGTTGGTAGGAATTCCCATACTGAGAATTTCCCATAACCTTCTTCAGCTTTGACTATTTAAACATAAGAATCAGAGGCACTAAGAATTATAAAAAATGAAAGAATTTCTAAAGCTTATATTTTAAAGTGAATTTTATTGAAAACCAATGGTTTTGAAGTTCCAATTAATTCAAAACATTTTAAAAGTATGATTGTACTTGCATTCTCAAAAAAAGTGTCTTCCTGGGCGATTTAGTGTCCTTAAGGCTGCACTCCTCCTGACAAACAGTTGAGTTCCATCCCATTCATTTAGCTAATTAAGTTAAATGTGCCAATTCCAAACTTAGGTTTAGTTATTTGCAGAAACTTTTGGCTTCTCAGAGAGAGTGCCCTCAAATTCCCTTCTTAGATCAGAACTGAAAAGATGGGACTTCACAAAAGCAAGCCTGAGCCACCACCAGCTTTCCTTTCTTTTCCAACAATGAGCTTTGTTTAATCTTTAAACCTTTCAGCTTAATTTCAGCTAAGAAAACAATTTGGGAGAGTTTGAAAAGAATAATGGACCATTTATGATCAACAAAGACTGCATTACATATTTTAAAACCTTTCCCTTTTTGAACTTGGAAATTAACCAGCTCTCTTCAACATCCTCATTTCTTCTGCTCTAACAGTGTCAACACATTTGCAAAGTGGATAAAGGCAGGAAGTGACTAACTTTTTCAGACAACACTAATCATGGCCACTGAGCTAAAATAATCAAAACAGGAAAAACCTATTCCAGACAAAGTAACAATTCAAAGGGTTCTATTATCATTGAAAGTTACTTGTAAGATAAAATACTCTGAATTCACTACCTCTCCCATTAAATTGTTTCAGGCTACTGTTCTCTTATTTAGACCATGAATTACAGATCTAAGATAAAACTTTAGTCAGGAAAATGGTCTAACATACATATCTGAGTCTGCAGGCTCGGCCTTACACAGGTGGAACAAGTAACTACTTATGATAATTGGATTTCAAAGGCATCAGAAGCTCCATCATTCCTCCCTTCTCCCAGCATTAAAAAAAAAAAAAAAAAAAAAGTTTTACTCCAATCTCTTGTGATTTCCACCACTGCATTCAGCTGCATTCTTTTGACTGGATTCCTTAAGAGTTCAGTTAAAATGGAAATTATCTTGTGAGAAGTGATATTGAAGACCTTATCAATAATTTGCATGTAAAAGTGAATGGATGAAACATTATTTCCTGATAACTAGTTTTCAGAGGAGGAAGGACTGAGTATGAGAACCTTATTTGACCTTGGGGAGAAGGATGTTTTTGGAAGCGCGCTTTCTTAGTCTAGGGAAATTGGATACACTGAAGCCAAAATATGCCAACTTCATAGATCTGAGAAGTAGCATCAAGAACACCAATTAAGATTTTAGACTGTGATTTTAATCTGAACCTCAAGACACCTCAGTGCTAAATATAGATGTTATTGGATTATTAAATGCTCCTGCTGGTGCTTTATTTAAAAAAAAATCACAGAATTTCAATATGGGAAGGAACCACAAAGGTCTTTTAGTCAAACCCATACACAAACAACAATTTCTCCCTTTCATTCCTCCACCCCACAAAAATACCACTTAGTTCTTCCCTTCTACTCCCTTTCCTGACTTCTCTGACATTGTCTCTCATCTCTTTTTCTCTCTGACTCTCTGTCTCTCTGACTCTCTCTGTCTTGTCTCTGTCTCTCTCTCTCTCTACCCCCCAACTTCCATTTCCTTTTTTCCTCCTTGTCTCCTCTACCTAATCCCTAAACCATGTGAAACCTGTAGACTCCGTTAATAGCAATTACAGCAACCACAAAAAGGGGAAAGTCGTATTGAAAATTGCCTCTGGGAGGCTAAGTACTTAAACATGAATCATCCAGACCAATGTCTTTATCTAGTCATATTTTGAATCCAAAAAAAGTGAAAAGGACGCCTAGACATAGTTGTCACTCATAGAGATCTTTCTGTCCCCAGTGTTCTCTAACCCCAAGGAGCTACTCTTCCTCTGCTGTGCCATGATCCTGTAAAAGAAAAAGAAAAAAAAAATCATAAGTATTTAATCTTCATCATATCTTTATTTATTTAAGAACTAGACAGTTGTATTCAAGAGCCCTTTAAAATATGATAACCCATGAAATAGGATACTTGTGATTTTAGCCCTCAGGTTTAATGTGCCATTTTTAAAACTTGAATAAACATCTCTCTACACTGTCCACAGCATGGACAAAAACATTTTCCCTCCTCTCCAGGAAAGCACAAATTATAGTGTGAGATGAAAAGAATAGAGAAAATTACAGGGGGGGGAAAAAACACAAAATACAATTTTCCTTCCAATCTTTACCTCCTGCTTTGGCATTGTTTGCTCATTCTGTAGTTTAAGCCCTGGCCAAGAGTGAAGGGGGAGCTAGTCTTCCAATAATCTTCAAGTAGACTAAATTTAAAGATTCCTATAGGAAAAAAAGTCAGATTCTCTTCTCATATTTTAAAAACTATTTTCTGCAGAGCAGGATGAGACAACTAGACTTTGTCCCAGGATGGAAAATGTAGAAGACATTTATAGCATCTTTTTAAGAAAGTATTCTTCCCCTGCCTAATTCAAGCCCTATCAATTAGGTATGTTTCTTCCCCTTAATAGATAAACGTTTGTAAAGTAGAAACCTTGGAATTTTCCCAACATGCCCACAATGGGTATGATATAGAGCCCAACTTCTTAATCTGTGGTTTGCATTCCCATATGGGTTCTCATAACTGAATGTAGGCGTCATGTATTTATGATTTAATATTAGTATACCTATTTTATATACCTATATACTCAGAGTAACACAAACAAAAATTCTCTGGCGAAAAGGGTTTGCAAGAGGAAAAAGTTTAAAAAGTCCTTAAAGAAGAGTTCCCCCCTGCATCTCTAGTGCTAATTGCCTTGAGTGAAAATAATGCTAGTTGCAATTTTGATATTCTGTGGTACTTTTAACTCTTTTTATTCAAAGACAGATGTGAGCCTTAGGAGTCAACTAGCCCAAATGCTTCATTTTACAGTTGAGGAAACTGAGGGCCAGAGAGGTTGACTTATTTGTCTAAGGTAATAAGTAACAGACTATCTTCTCTATGAGCCTAAAGACTCCTGAGTTCTGTCTCTGATGCCTAACATAGTGCTTGACATATAATAGATCCATAATTAACATTGGCCAAATTAAATGAGCTCTTTAGCAATCCCCTTGCAACTGGGAGCTTCTATGGTTCTCTGAAATAAATTTTGATCTATCAATATTGGGATCACACAGTAAGCCTGGTGTTTATATAGATTCAAAAGGGGGGAAAGCCTTTTAAACCCAGATTTCAAACAACAATTGCTTAGATATGTTCTGTAGGATAGAAATATGCACAACTACTAACCTGTATGTACTTAACTACATTTAATATTATCTTTACTGCACTAATTGGATATTTGCTATACAAATCCAGCACTCATTTTTCTAATCATTGTAATAATAGGCTCCTTCTATTTCTAAACATGCTTCTGTTTTAAGTTAACCACCGCTTATTTCTACTATCTTTTCGTGCATAAATCAATGCTTACGGTGTTGGACCAAACCATTGGAGGTATGTTGCTTGCTTCCCATTTTTTCTTATCCAAAAGATATTTGGAGTTAAAATCAGGCTGTCTGGCATGAGTTAACATATTTTTATTCTGTCTCTCATTCACAGCACTAAGGATGAGAATGGCAAAACTGGGGAAAAAGGTGATCTGACAGATGCTTACTTACATAAGTAAGCATCTCTGAAAGAAGAAACTGAAGAAAGCCCTCACATTCTCTTCTGGATGGTTTTGCTTTTTTTCTTCCCTTGAATTCCATACCCAAAATGGCATGATGTGTGTATAAAAACATACACATGTTATGTACATAGATTAAATATAACACATGCATATAATGCCATGCATTCATGGTCAACATTATTTGTAAAAAAGAAAAAAAGAAAATATGGATATCTGGAACAAACAAATGTTCACCTGTTGCAGTTAAATGATATGCTTCAAATGGGAAAATTCCAGCATATTTTTATTGAATTGATACCAAAGCATTTCTAATAAGAGCTTGTAAAAGTTAAAAATAAAGTTATTTAAAATAGAAATTCAGTTGAGTAACTCTATGTTACTAATTCGTACTGTCATTTTTTAGTTGGAGGATATATCATCCTCCTGTGGTTTCATTTTTGTCAAGATCTCCTTGTGTGGAAAGTCTCTTCCCCTACACACTTCATCTACTCATCTATGACTTTTAGAGATTGCCTAGGGACATTGAGAGTTTAAGTAACTTGCTCAGGGTCACACAACTAGTAGATAACAGAAATAGAATTTGAACCCAGTTCTCTCTAACTCCATAATCAGACCCCCTCCAACACAAAACTCTCATTTTGCTCATGTGAAAATTGGAGTCCTGTGTTCTTTTTACAAGAAATCTACACACTTAGTCTTTCGAATATGGAAATCACTTGAATTAGTAAAATCATAAGGAAACTGAGGCTGCTTTCAGAAAACTAATTGGCCCAGTTTGTTAGAAATCTGTACCCTAAAGGCACAGACAAGATCTGTCCTAGAGATGGGACATGTCTTTACCAAACATAATCTGACATTTTCTTCTAACTTGAGTCATCATCCTTTCATGCACACTCTCGAGAAAATATCCAAGTAAAAATTGTCCAAGCAAAACTGGACTGTTTGATTCTGCCTCAAGAAATGGGTCTTAAATTCCTAGATCCCCCAAATAATGAAGGATACAAAAAACAGCTAATGATTGTTTTAATTAGGTGTTAAACAAATTCAAATGAGCAAGCCTCAAACAGCCAAAGTTATGAAAAACCAAAACAAACATAGGGATGACTTGTTTGCCAATGTCAAGAATTTCAAATTCCATTGTAACAGAATTGCACAAATAAATAAATTGCATTTTTCTTTACCTGGGACAACTTTACAGAGGTCAGTTTGCATATGTACATTAATTTAGTCTTTTTAAACTTCTTCAAGATTTTTATGTAAAAGACATAGTTTCTAGGTTACCTGGAAGGTTCTAAGTCAGGCTTAATAATTGGAGCAGCAATGCATTCACGGTGCTTCTGATTATTGTATATGTATAGTATATATTTACAGATACATGTATAAGTACATATATGATAAATATATATTTATACAAGCATTTCTATGCCTATGTATATATGTGTATATGTATCAATCATCAGGCATGATAAGAGAAAGATACAGAGATACAGAGACAGAGACACAGAGTCACAACTGATTATTGATAGATATAGAATTGTGTCTATATTATGTGGGATGATACTGGGGACAAAATGAATGCCATATGCCGATATGAAAGGCCTGAATATTGGCAGATATAAATGTAGATATAGAATTGGGTTATAGCTGTATTTATTTATTTTTATTTTCCCCTTCTATCATTAGGTAAATAAAGAAGCAAAATGCCATAAATAATGGCATTCTGGATTCAAGTCCCATCTCTTACCCATATTACCTTTTTGACTCAAAGGAAATGTTGTTTAATGATAGGGCTTTAGACTTGGAGTCACAAAGCTATAAGTTCAAATTTTATCTTAGACACTAACTGTGTGACCTTGGACAAATCATTTTATTTATGTCAGCTTCCTTTTCTATAAAATGAAGGACTTAGACTCTATGGTCCTGTCCAGCCCTAATCCAGTGATCAGTGTCCCTAGCAGCTCCCTAAAACTGAATTTCAAATGTCAATCTGTAATGGTAGAAGGCGTTTCCTTCAAAAACAAATAAACCAAAAAAATTTAAACTGGGTAAAATGCAGATTACATTTCTCCTAAATTGTTATTGTATGTAAGGTTCTTTAAGTGAAGGGTAATATAAATAGAGCTAGCACAAGTCCAAGATACTGGACTTAAATTTGTGCAATGAATTTGGGAGCTTTGTATTCATCCATTCTTAGACTAGTTTCTGTATAACAGTAAATTTGCCCCTTTCCCCTTCCCCCCTACTCCTTAGGTCTCTGCCCCTCCCTTTCTTTCATCTAAAGCATCCTGTTATAATCTGAGTAAGACAAATAAAATGTGCTACTGATTTAAGAAGACCAGTAGTCCTCCTTGGGGAACCCAGTTACTCTAAAATGTCATAGCACCACCTGCCAGTGGCCCACCCCTTTAAGGCAAATCCTAGGCTGATGGTGGACAGCAGCTGCTTCTATGTTATAGCCAAGAGGTCTCCTCTGGTCTATTCCCTGTGGCCCAAGTGTTTTCTCCTTATTAAAACTCAAATTCACATCCAAGGCACGGAGGAGTCATGACATTTTAGTCATCACCAGTGTCTGTCTTAAAGGGAAAGTCATTTCACAAAGGGGGTTGTGACAATAAGCAGTGACTTGGAAGAGTATATGAGATGTGAATTTATCTAAAGCTACAACTTTTGGCATTCATATTGTCCCTAGTCTCATCCATATCCCTCCATCATTCCTAAAATGCACTCCCTCCTTCTTTCTGCCTAGGGAAAATCTGTCTCTTCAAGTCTTGGTAGAGGTGCCATCTGTCCATCAAACATACAGAAAGAACACCCAAATTAAAGATCAGAGGATCTGAGTTTGAACCTGGATCACTCACCTACTAGCTGTGTGATCCTGGCAAATTATTTGGCTCCTCTGGGCCTCTATTCCTCATCTGTAAAATGAGAGGATTGGACTAGTTGATATAAATCATCTCCTCTCATCTACATCTATGATCCCATGGTTCCCAAAATTCCCTTCTCAAATTTTTAGGTACAATGTTTCCTATGTCCCATCACATCCCACCCTTCAATTATATTTGTATACCTTTGCATCATATCCCCAAGGTAGGAACTATTATATTTCATCTATGTATCTGCAGTGCATTGAAACTTCCTCCTTTTCTCCTCCTCCTCCTTCATCTTTTTCTTCTCCTCCTCTTTTTTCTTCTCCTTTTCCTCTTCTTCTTCCTTCTTTGTTCTTCTTCTTTTTCTTCTTCTTTCTGCTTCTACACCTTATTATGTCTCTCACCTACTAAGTTCCTGTACTGGACACTATACTAGTTGCTTCTGAACAAACAAGTACAAAAAAACAAAATGATCCTTACCTAGCACATGCTTGCTTTCTAATGGGGGAAGAGCAGTACATTTAAACATCTCTATAGCATAAATATAAAAATACACACATGTGCCCACATGCATGTGTGTGTATGTGTATACTTTGGAAGGGAGTACACTAGCTGTTGGAAAGAATCAAGAAAGGCTTCATGTAGAAAATGGTGTCTAAGACACAACTTGGAAGAAGAGAGACTGTATGTATTGTGAGGAGCTGAAAGAAAGCCAATTTAGTGAGATTACAGAGTGTAGGAGGAAGAATAATATCCAAGAAGGCTGAAAAGGTAGGTTGGGGGTAGATTACATAGGACAATAAAAGTTCATAGAGAAATTTGTTTTATGCAAAAGCAGAGGTTTTTGTCTCTTTTGTGTCATCAGTCTCTTTGGCAGTCTGGTGAAACCTATGGAAGCACAGAATAATGTTTAAAATGTATAGAATAAAATACATAAGGTCACAAAGGAAATTGAAATTATAATGAAAAATAGCTATAGAAATTTTTAAACCAAATTCCCAGAGCACAGTTTGAGAATCCCTGTAATCTAGAAGCAATAAGAGGAGCCATTGGTTGAGTAAAGTCAGATTTGCACTTAAAAAAGATTTCTTTAGCCACAACAAGTAGAAGAGACTAGAATAGGGACAAACTTGAAAGACACTCATTCTGAATCTGTTGTAATAATTTAGACAGGATATGATAAGAGCCTGGACAAAGGTGATAGGAGGTAGTACAAACTAAGCTACATAAAGGGGAAAGGAATTAGATGTGAGAGATATTATGAAGGTAAAAATCTCAAAATCTGTCAACTGACTCGACAAATGGGGTGAGGGAGAGTGCAGAGTGTTTAGAACCATGTCTGTGACAGGGAATGAGTAGTTGAGGTAATCCAGTACAATCACTATCCTATTCAGTTTGGGGTCATCTGCAAATTTGAATTGCAAAAGAAAAAAAGTTTGGAGATTCTCTTATCTTACAAAATTAAGATTTCAAAAGTTCTCAACATGTTGGAGTGATGGAGACAAACTAAGAATTTACTAAATTGCTTCAATAAAGCTTTTATTTCATTGATGTAGATATCCCATTTTATTTATCTCTGCAAATCCTCATTAGTGTCATTGCAGCGTTCTCAGTCCTACTATGCACCTCTCCAATGTTCTTTGGGTGACTCACAATTTTTGTTCTTTAGAGACCGTGGAATTCCTTGAATCATCATACAGCACCGCCAGAAGAATATCACTGTTAAAATATGTGTCTTTGGTTCTAGTAGAAACTTGAGGTCATCAAAAGCACTGCACAATTTTTGAAAAGCAGTCCAGCTTTCTTGGTTCAGTTCTAGGACCAGGTTTTTTGTGCATAGTATCTGTCCATGATTTAAACTAATGAACCAGCTTTATGTCTATCCCCATAAATATCACAGATTGAAATGAATGAAAGGCATTCTTCAACTATTTGGTTTTCTGTATGTCGACAGGCCAAACTGTTCTGAATGATTATGGACATAATTTAGGAGGTTCTTTAATGTTTCAGAGCTTAATACAAAGAGTTCAATATGTTCTACAAACAATTACATGTGGAGGACCTCACCATCTTACAGAACTCTCTTCCATTTGAACTTTGTTAGGCATTCTCTATTACCATGACAAACATCTTCATCAAACAAAATCAAACTGATGAAATTAGGATTTAACAAGCATGAATGTGAAGTCCTTCCCGTGAGTTTTAATATGAACAATCAAGCATTGGGTGGAGTGAATTTAGTTTTTAAAAAATTGGATTTTGATTAAGTACAAGCTCAGAATAAGCCCAAAGTATGGCACAAATGCTTTAAAAAAAAAACTTAATAGAGTCACAGACTCCAGAACAAGACAGAAAATAGTCCTATTATATACAACCCTGATCAGACTTTATTGAACGATATGTTCATTCCTGGCCACTATATTTTAAGAGAGGCAGTGATGAATCAGAGTGAATTCATAGGAAGACAACAAAGACAGGGAATACCTTGCTGATGATGTCATGTAGGGATCAGTTGAAGAAATCTAGAAGTCTGAAACGTGGAAAAGAAATTACTTTAAGTTACCCCAAAGGGTAAAAATAGGGTTAGGAGTTTTGACCAATATAAGGAAGAAAATTCTAAGCAGAGCTGACCAGCAATTGAATGGAGCTACCTTCAAAATAGTAATAGCATTCTTAGTATTATTCCCATTTTACAGATAAAGAAACTGAGATGGCTTAAGTTACAGAGGACCGGATAACTGCTTGAGGCAGAATTCATCTTCCTGAATCCAAGCCAACTATTCTATTATGTCACTTAGCTTTCTCTAAAGTATTGGGGATCCTGTGGCTGGAAGTATACAAGTAAGACTTGGAAGAGATTTTGCATTATGTAAAAGATTTTGTTGGGAGTTTGACTATTAAACCGAGTTTGTCAAGATTGTTATTTATTACTAGTATCAAATTATCTTCTAGTTATTTAGAATAAGGAGGGCCATAATAACTTTCCTCTCCCTGAGTCTGCTTTAGACAGAGCAATAGACCTCAGGAAAGTAGACTCTAAAAGTCTCAGAACTTATTGGAGGGGCCTTCAGACCTCAGGAAAGTAGACTTCAAGAGTCACCAAAGTTATTTGAGTGGCCTTCAAAGAAAATAAAGTGGTTCTATTAAGAGTTTAAGTAGATAACTTATATAATAAGGTACCGTTCATTTCCAAAATTCTAAAAAGTATTCTTAGGTAAAGTTACTTGCTAAAGTAAGTAACAATCATTTAAAAAAATATGATGGTCTCAAAATCCCATAGTCACTGAAATCAATGTGAATTAAATAGATCGATCATGATACTATATTCTAAAAAGGTTTTGTTTTTCAGATTGTCTCTAGCCAGGCATTCCAGCTCCCATTCTGGAACCCAGGCTTTTGCTTGATAAGAGTTCATCCTACAGAGTCCAACACAAATTCACCAGTCTATTTTTTACCTACATTCATGCCAGTCTGATCCTTCATCCCTATTATTCATCTCTTGTTCTGGGGACAATAATCAAAACAGTACTAGAATTTCTAAATAGGATATGTCAACCAATCACTTTGTGATTTCCCTCACCATTTCTATTTTTTTTAACCAAAACACATCTCACTCGATCCCCACCAATTCCCTACATATGCTGTCTTCCTATATTAGAATGTTAGCTCTTAGACAGCAGGAATTATCTTGCTTTTTGTATTTGTTTCCACAGCTCAGTTCCTGGCACATAGTAAGTATTTAACTTCATCCATTCATTTTCTCTTCCTTTAAAAATAGGTATGTAATTTGAGGCATTAAAAACTAATTCTCAGTACATTTGACATCAAAAAAAATCAAGCTGTGTTTGTGTTTTCATGACCCAAGACCAAAATCTATCACTTTGATTTGCAGGGGCTCTTCACTAAATTAAAACTACCAAATCAAGACCTCGAAGCACCAGTCCCATGGTATTTTTAAAGAAGCAACAATGATCAGACCAGATGAATTTTATCATCCCAATCTAAGCTACCTTCATGTCCTTTGACTTCTGACCTAAGAAGAACAGACAGTGGCAACCATAGATATGAACATATACAGTCAAATAGCAGGGAAGTTTCTGAATACCTAAAAGAAGACAATGAAACAGCAAAAATCAATGCCATTTAGGAAGTAATGCTATGCTCCTAGAAAAGTGATGCTGTCCAACCAATAAATTGGCAAAGACAATAAAAGACAAAAATGATTAATATTGAAGGAGTTGTGGGAAGACAAGCAGATGAATGAGCTGTGATAAGCAACTTCTGGGCAACAAATTTGGAGTTATACTTACAAATCTCCAAACTGTACGATAATACTACCATCAGAACATACCATCAGAAGACCAAAGATAGATGAAAAGTTCTTATGCATTGAAAAAATTATAACAGCACTGTTTGTAATAACAAAACACTGGAAGGAAAAAGGACACAAATCAATGGGAGGATGATTTTCTGAAATCTAGTTGTCTTGCTTAGATCATTCTTCTGCTCTACCAGTTTACATACATATGAAGATAATGGAATATGATCGTGTCATTAAGAAATGGTGAATATGAGAAACTTAAAGAAACATGGAAAATCTTATATGCAGAGCAAAAAAAAAAAAGAGGATACTAGAGAACAATTTACAAGATATCCATAATAATGTAAAGGATAGAAACACTGGAAGCATTTGGAACTCTAATAATGCAGTGACTTGTCTTGACTTCAGAGTACTTGATGGTAAAGAATACCCCATCTTTCTTCATGGGTGCAGAATGAAGGATGCATTTTCGGGCATGACAAATGTGTTGATTTGCTTTGATTGGCTATTTTTTACTTATAATAAGAGAGGCTGACGTAGCAGACTGGAGTAATCATTATGAAGAGATAGTAATTTTTTAAGAAAGAGAAAGCCTCAATCAAATCTACCAAAAAAAAAAAATGATGTTGACATCATGAAGCAGTTAAATAAGTTCAGGTTCCCCTGACTCTTGGCAGTTGGCAAGATTACTGGGATTAGGTAAAGCTAAAATACCAAGTCATAGCAGAATTTGGCATGTGAGTTTAATTAGACTAGAATCAACAGGGCAGACCAAGAGCCAAGCATTAGCAGGGGACCAGACAGGCTGACTCTTACTGAATTACTTTAGGCTGTAAAAGCAGTGGCTAATCACTATAGCTCATGGGCAAGGTCACCAAAGTAATGGAATAATAGCCCACACAATCTCCTGGAACAGAACAGAAAGAATTATGCAAGGCAGAGATGGGAGCCATATTTCTGTTAAGGACTACAGACCCAGGATAGGCAGGGTGGGATTGAATCACAGTACCACAGATTTTCAGAGTTGGAAGAGACCTCATCAGACAGTTACCCCCCCCCAAAAAAAAAAAAGAACCCTTGTTATGTCACATTCAAAAACACATCTTTGCCTAAAAACCTCCAGCAAGATGGACAACACTCTCATCCACCCAGCTCATTACACTTCTGACTAGCTCCAGTTGTTAAGTTTTTCCTTATATCAAACCTAAATGTACTTTTTTACACGTTCTGTCCAGAGCTCCCAATTAGATTCCCTTGAGCCAAACGGAAAACATTAAATCCTTTTTTCCATATGATAGCCTTCAAAGACTAGAAGACTTCTAATATTACAATGTAGACTCCTTGTAAGGAGAGATTATTTCAAGTTTTGTATTTTTATCTATTTCCAATTCCTAGCACAATGTCTGGCACCCAACAGGTGTTTAATAAATACTAGTAACTGATTGATATTGTCCTCCTTGTATTTTCTTCAGTCAATCAGCTAACAATTATGTGTCAATCACTCTGCTAAGCTAAGCATTTGTTTATTTACTTCTTCCTCACATGGCATTAAACCAACACTTTGTGATCTATCTATGCTCTTCTGAATTGTCTCCAGCTTATAAACATCTTTCCTAAAATGTAACTCCTAGACTTGAGCTATACTTCAGATGTGATCTAACTTTTTTGGACATCCATAACATATTGTTGATTTATTGAGCTTCTAAGCCAAAATAAAACCTTGACATCTTCTTTAGATAAACTGCTCCCAATCTATACCTTTTCTATCTTATACTGAAGAAGTCAATTTTTAAAAACTCAAGTTAACACTTTACTTCAATTTGTATTCCTATTACATATTATTATATTAGATTTGTTCCAGTATTCTAGCAATTCAAGATTTTTCTTGATCCTAATTCTTTCACCAAATAGTTTAACTTCTAGCTTTGGGTTACACTTGAAAATTTGATAATTTGTCTTCTAAGTAATTGGTTTAAAAAAAAATGTTAAACATCACAGGAACCAGTATAAATACATGGAGCACTCCACTGGAGACCTCCAACCAAAATGTAATCAAACCATTAGTGACTATCGAGTCCAACCAGCTCCAAATCCATATATTTTTATCATTCTGAGCCCATCTCCTCCTATTTTTCTACCAGGAGCGGGATATGGACTGAACATGTAGTTTTTACTAGGATAGTAGATACATTTCCTCTGTGAGGAAACTCTCTACCAATGCAAACTGGTACCTTCTCTTCAACAATGATAACTAGTAGCAGAAAAAGGCAGGGCTACATAATTATTTTGCTTTTGTTTTCTCTGCTAAGAAGAATGGTCCAAGTAGAAGGAGCAGATCAAAAATAGATAATAGTGAGTTGATATTCAAGTTAAGAAAGAGAACAGTTAAACTGCAACTGAAGAATTCTAATTATCTGACCCACATAAAAGCCATCTTTAAGTACTAAAAGAACTGGTAGATGCAAATGTCTAAACTGTCAGTAATATTTGAAGAACAGGACGATGGATCAAAGGCTTGGAGAAAGACAAGTGTTTATATTTTTTAAAGGGGGGGAAGAAAATGGAATTTGCACACTATGTATTAGGTGTAAAGAGCTAGCATGTCTTCATGAAGAGCAAATCATGACTCTAGAACTTTGAAAGACAGAAATTATCATAAATAAGTTAAGAACTTGTTAGCTGCTCTGATTTGAGCAGTTATAGCAGATGCTGGAATATTGGAGTCTCCCATTATGACTGGAATCCAGATAGGGAGAATGTTGACATGAAGTTACATTCCCATGTGAGAACTCCAGAAAGGAAAGACATTTCGTCTTCAAGAGGACACACTTGATACCAGATTCTTTTGAGGACAATACCAGATATCTGGAACGAAAGAAACAAACCATGGAAGTTGTAGGCTAACAGAGGAAGCAAGCTCCTCAGAAAATTCTGTCATTTTCTGTACTATCTTGAAAAAGAACTGTCTCTTACAAAACTCTCTTGCCAACTATGTCCTTCTTTCAGCCATACAACCTTTCATCAACAATTAGGAGAGTTTAAACAAAAGTTCCAGGCTTGGCAGGGAAGTCTATTTACAGTCTTTTACATGTGACCTGTTCTTCACAGATGAAGAATTTCCTCTATTTCTTCTTCCTTTCCAGGGGGTCTAAAATATGCTCTAATCACAAGATCCCTTCTATTTGTACCTCCATTGATTGATCTTCATCCAAATGCTCTCTTCCATGTTTACTTCCCTTTGTTTCTTGGAGACCTTTAAATAATTAGGCTTTCTGCTTTTTCCTTTTTATTTATTTATTTGCTTGTTTTTATTATTATTTTTTTTTTTTTTTGCTGAGGCAATTGGGGTTAAGTGACTTGCCCAGAGACACACAGCTAGAAAGTGTTAAATGACTGAGGCCAGATTTGCAGTCAGTTTCTCCAGACTTCAGGGCTGGTGCTCCATCCTTTCCACCTCCTCGCTGCCCCTATAATTATGCTTTCTTAATATATAATACTACTCCACCACTGTTTTTACTTATCTTGTTACTTTTGAATAAAATATATTTATCCAGAGGCAGAACAACTGCCAGCTGGGGAAGGACAAAACCAGGCTGCACCACTATCCATAACCTAATCACCCCATTCTCTTGCTAGAAAATGCAAGCAGAGTGATCAAAGTTCTATATTCCTTGTCCTTTCATAGCAAAATAATCCCTTGAAGACTAAGAGCATTATTATTCATCTATCATCCAATACTATCCCTATCTTTCCCTATCCTTTTATTATTCAATCAGTGGTTACCTAAAAAAAAACTTATACCCAATGCCCACTTTCTGATCATTTATCCCAATTCTTCTCAACTCTATTTTCCCCATGACCCAGTTTAAGCCTTTCATTGTGCCTCCTGGAATTCCAACTCCAAAGAAAACAAACTTTTCTTCATCCTGAACTCTTTTCCTTTACATTGTTTCCAATTATTTGCCCTTACTGAGATTTGGCTTTTCCCATGTGATACTCCATCCTTGCTCATCTTCTCCAATACTGACAATACTTTTACTGGACCTTCCCTTTCCCAGCACAGTGGTCCTAGGGAGAAGTTGGAATATTCCTTGTTTCCCATTGCCATTTATAAGTTCTCTTTTTGCTGTCATTGCTCAGCAACATCTTTATCTTCTTCAGAGTACACAGCATCAAATTTCCCCACTCTAATTCAAATTATATTGGCTGTTATTAATTACTCCTATGTTATTCTCCTCCCTTTCTTTAGGAATTTAGTACCTGAATAAAATAACTTTATTTCATCTCCAACTCCTGCCTTTATGCTGCAGGACTTCAAAGTGTATATGGATTCTCCCTCAAACTCTCTATCTAATTTCTCAGTATCAAATTCCTTCCTCTGATCCTTTCTTTTCCAACTCAGCTCTATACATGGATGGTCCCTGGATCACCCTCAAGTGTTCTACTTTCTTAATCAAAAACTCTGACAACTCCCTATCTCATAATGAACTCATCATTCCATTTCTTCATCATTATAGATCAATTTTCTACCTTCATCTAGACCTTCAATACCTTTCTCAGTCCATTACCATTGTTCTAGCTTCATTTTCCTCCCTTCCCAATCATAACTATATTCTTAAACCAACTCAATTCCATACCATTATCAACTCTTGAATCACTTGCCACTTTGTTCTATCACCATACATACTAGGCAAACTTCAACTCTTGATTACTACCACCATGTTCCTTCTAGCTGCTGAAGAGAAATAGAGGGAATTATAATCATGTTGAGTATATTATAAATTCATCTTACCTTTGTCCTCATTGCAACAAGACAGTCCATTGATTCCTCCTTAATTGATTCCCAGTATCACTCCACTAAGAAACTCTCTCAAGACTTCTCAACTCTTTTCATACCTCCACCATTTTTCTGGTCTTTTGGTGACAAACTTTACTACTTAACTTTTCTGAATCAATTAAGGTAATTGCTTCTTCTCTTTTTATCTCAAAAACCTCTATCTCCCACTGTCTTCTTTTCTCACAAGATCTAAAAATGCTATCTTCTCTATAAATACCCTCTTCCATTTTCTCCAGCAGATTTCCCCCTGAATCATTCTTTCCATCTCTTTAATCTTCAGTCTGTCCCTATTTAGTGGTTCCTTCTCTACTTCCTTGAAATGTCATCTCCCTCATCTTTAAAAAAATAAATAAATAAAGGGAAAGAAAAAGAAAAAAATTTTCACAGCACTTTCACTCCATTCCTTTGTAAATATGGGAGGTTAATAATCAGCTTTTCTTGATTTTGTCTCTTCTTCCTCTTTTTCTTTATTTTCTTATTTAAATGGTATTTGGTATATGGATTGCTCTCTAGAAGAAGAGAACTATAAGAAGAAATTCCAGTTATGCCAAAAAATAAATAATATCAATGAAAATTTATTGAAAAAACTCAATTAAACTTTACTATCCCCTTAAGTAATTATACTGTACAGAGCTACAGGATGTAGAGACTCCTTTAACAGCCATATTCCTTTAAAAAGCTGTGTATACTCAACGACTTAATTTCCTCTTTAACCACTCCCTCTAAAACTTTTTGTAACATAGATTCCAACCTCATTACTCAACTGCACCTGTTGAATCTAAAGTTAGTAATGAAATCATAATTGCCAAATCTGGTGGTATTTCCTCATTCTCCATCTTTCTTGACTTCACTAATGCATTTGACATCGTCAACCATGCTCTTCTGGATATTTTTCTCCTTTCTCTGGGTTTTCTTGACAACATATTAGTTCTCTTTCTGTCTGAACACTCCTCAACTCATCATTCAGATCATGTGTCCTAATTGTAGCTATTGCCCAAGATTCTTTTGTGGACCCTCTTATCTATATTCTTTCTTAGTGACCTCATCAATTCCCATGGTAAACATTTAATCAATTATTTTTTATTTGTTTATAATCCAATTATTTCAGTTTAAATGCAGAAACCAAAACCCCAAGAATTGAAATGACTTCCCAAGTTTACTATGAGAAATATGAAAAAGAAAACATTTCCATCTGGGAGAATTTAATTCAACATTTTTTAAATGCCTACTGTGAACTTAGCATTATAAAATGTTTGGGGAATCAAGGAAAGAATTGTGAAGGAAATAATACCTTATATAGGAATTCAATAAAGGAAGAAAGATGAAGAAGAAGGAATCTATTCCAAGCATAGAGGATAGTATGGGCTTTCTCAGGCTTGAAGACATGAAAGAAAAATAGGGTAAGGCAGGACAAGAACATAACAATGACTGATACATTCTAACTGGAATTTAGAGTATGTGAAATGAAATATTGTAAGATTAAGATGAAAAAGAAGATTGGCTCCAGATGAATGGCCCTGAATGCTAAGATTTGTAATTTATTCTGGTAAGCAACGAAGTTCAAATGACAGATTTTGTGATTAGAGGAATGATGTGATCAAACCTATTGGTGTCTTCAGGTTTAAATCTAATTTTTTTTCTTTAGTATATCCTGATCACAGAAACAGATTTTCTCTCAAAAATCTCTGTCTGGCTTAGAGTCTACTATCAATTGAAGTTAAGAAAAAGGGCAGGAGGGAACTGGCCCTGAATTTCTAAGGCAAGGTGAGTTCTATTTGGGAGAGGTACATTTTATAGTAATGATACATCATCCAGTTGGAAATATTCAGCAAGCAAATGGAAATATAGGTCTGAAACTCTGAGTAGATGTCATAAAGTAGAAATTCAGATTTAGAAACCACTGTATAATATTGATCCCTAAAGTCAATGAAGCAAATGAAATCCCTAAGAGAGAGAAATTGTAAAGATAGAAGAAAGGGAGATCAAGAATAGATCCTTGAGGAAAATTCATATATTTGAGGAATTGAAGAAAGGAGATATTCAGAAACAGAAAAGGAAAAACCAAATACTGGAATGAATACAGAATGAAATGACACAGAATCAAAAGGATGGAAGTCAAAAGTGTCAAATTCTGCAGAGAGTTAGAAGAAAATGATTGAAAAATGTCATTGAACTTAACCATATAATCATTTTTAATCCTTCAAAAGTTGTTTTTGATAATGTAGGGAGAATGAGACCCAAAGAACAAAGATTTGAGAAGTGAGAAGTAAAATCTCAGAATTCTTTTAATTTCTATTTCCCAAATTAATAGCAATTTGGAGCATTTTTTCACATAGCTATAGATTATCTTGAGATTCTTCCTTTGAGAGTTATTTGCCTTTTAAAATCTTGAGACCATTTGTCAAGTAGAAAATAACTGTTCTTATAAATTTGAATGAGTTCCTTTTAGATCTTGGAAATGAGACATTTATCAGAGAAACTAGATGCAAAGATTTTTCTCAATTGGCTATTTACCTTTTAAAGTTTTGTTACATTTATTTGTGCAAAACCTTTTTAATTTTATGTAACAAAAATTATTGATTTTATCTTTTGTAATCCTAAATCACTAATTTAGTTACAAACTTTTCCTACTGATAGATTTAATAGGTGTAATTATTATACAACCTTTTATAGTTAGGTCATATATCCACTTGGAGCTTATCTTGCTCTAAGGTGTTACATCTAAATATGATTTCTTCCATAATGTTTATACAATTTTCTCAGTAGTTTTTGTCATTGAATGAATCTTTTTCTCAACAGCTGAGGTCTTTGTGTTTGCCAAATACTAGGTTATTAGATATATTTGGCTTCAGTATATTTTGTTGCTAATGTGCTCACTGATTAATCTCTAATTTTTAGCTAGTATTAAATTATTTTGAGAATTACTGTTTTCTAGTATAGTCTGAGATCTGGTAGACTCCTTTCATTCCTACTTCTTTTCATTAATTCCTGTGAAGTTCTTGATCTTTTTTGCTTTCATATGAATTCCATTATTATTTTTTCTAGTTCTGCAAAAATATCCTTGCATAGTTTAACTGATAATATTGTCATTTTTCTTATATTGATTCATTCTACTCATGAGTAATTACTATTTCTCTAATTATCTAGATTTGTCTTTATGTAAACAGTGGTTTGTAGTTGTGATTGTATTTATATAGTCTTTGGGTATATCTTGGAAAGTAGACTCCCATAAATTCTGTATCCAGAAATTTTAAATGGAATCACTTTCTATCTCTTTCTACTGGTTTTTATTGGTATCATATAGGCATGATAATGGTTTGTGTGGATATATTTTATATCCTGTAGTTTGCTACAGTTATTAATTACATCATTTTAATTTTAGTTGATGTTTTAGATTTAAGTACAAAAATCATATCATCTGTGAAGCAATCATTTTGTTTCTTCTTTACCTGTGTAATATTCTAAATTATTTTTTCTTGTGTTATTGGCAATGGACATATTTATTTCACTCTTGATTACACTGGAAAGAGTTCTAGTTTATTTTGATTATAATGGAAGTTCTTGGTTTTAGATACAATTTATCATTTTTTAAAAAGGATTACTTATTTGTATTTTTCTAAGGTTTTAACAGAAATGGGTGTTTAACTCTGTCAAAAACTTTTTCTTCATATGTTGATATAGGCATATGATTTTTGCTTATTATGTTATTAATATTGTTAATAAAATTTACAGATTTTGTTTTATTAACTCAACTCTGCATTCCTGGCATAAATCCAATCTGGTTATATAATTCATAGTGTATGATCTTTCTCATATATTGTTTTAGCGTCTTTGCTGTTTTAGTTAAAGTTTTTATAACCCTATTCATTTTAATGAATATTCATTTAAAATTTTAAATCATGTCACTTCCAATTAACTTTTTATCTTTTTTTTCCAATGGCCCATTAATAGAATTTTTATTTATAAATTATTTTATTAATGAGAATATTAGTAAAAATGTATATCATATTTTCTGATTTTCTGTATTTGGTTAAAGTTTTTCTCTCAAAACATGACTAATTTTTGTAAATGCCATTCACACTATACATATTTGGAATATGTATACTCATTTTTATGCATATGCAACAATAATCAAATGTCTACCATTTTTTTTTTCCCTAAAACTCTATTGGATATTTCCCGTTTTTCTTACTATCTTTGGCTAGATTTATCTGGAGTTGATGGAGTAAAATGAAGTTTCCTACTTTTATAATTTTACTATTTTTCCTTATAATTCATTACATTTTTCCTTTTAGTATTTAGAATCTATGCCATTCAGAGCATATGTGTTGTGTTGAAATCAATCATTTACATTGTCATTCAGCAAAGTTATTTTCCAATTTGTCTCTTTTAATTAAGTGTATTTTCGTTTCTTTGTCTGTGATCCCGTTTTTCTGAGTTCAGCAGAAGAATAACAAATTTTGTTCATGCCCCTTATTTTAGTTCCATATCTTTGTTTCAAGAGTATTTCTTATAAACAACATATTACTAAATTTTGCTAAATAATTCTGATTAAATCTTTACTTTAATAGGTGAGTACATGCCATTCACATTCACAATAATGATGATTATTTCCCTTTATCATGGTTTCTTATACTTTTTTCTTCTTTATACTATTTGCTCCCTAATTATTTCAAGTTGTTGTCCCTTCTTTTGTTTTCTTTTTAACCTTCTCTTCCCTAACCTCCCTCAAGCTTAAGATTTGTTTTTGTTTATGACTAATTCCTTCTCAACTCTTCCTTTTATACTCCTGTTTCTTCTCTTCTTATTCCTCTCTCTATCCTTTTTTAATTTATTGTATTCCTATACCAAACTGTGTGTGTATGTATGTGTTGCCCTCTTTTGATCAATTTAAATGAAAAACTTTGCTCTCCAATATACTCCCCTTCCATGATAGTATACAGCTCTACTTATAAAAACTAATTGTATGCATTACAAATTTCCCATTTTCCCCTCACATATCAACTCCTTTTATTTTTTCACACAGAACTTTTGAAATGTTACAAAATTAATTATGAGTTTTTTATTTCAGTTAACTATCTCTGTGACCCTTTTTGGTTTTAGGATTTTAAAGGGAAAAAACTAGATCTGAGAACTTTGATGTTTATTACCTGCCTGACTATGGACAAGTTATTCTACTTCTCTGATTTTCTGGCTCCTAACTGATAGAAAATTGTCAAATAATGCTATTATTTAGCCACTTTGGTAGGAAAATGAATAAACACTGGAAATTTAGGAAAACTTGAATTCAAACCCTGCCTCAAAAACTATCCATATCCTTGGGCAAATCTCATTTTCAGTTTCCTTATCTTTAAATGGAAAGAAATAATAACATCTGCTTCATAGGATTGTTGTGAAGATAATATCTGAGTTATCATATGTAAAGCATTTTATAAACCTTAAATCCATAGAAGTAAAAAAAATAAAAACATGATATACAATTTTATTTATAACAATGTATACTTACATACAAGTTCATATTTACATACAACATTATAGCAATGAAAACAGTGGTCAAACGAACAATTATTTGATGTCCAAATCAACTTTGATTAAGAAAAATGATAATTCTTACATTTAGGGGGCATTTTTTCCTTTAGCATGAAATTAGAAATACTTTATTGTACACTTCTGCATTACAGTGGAACTGCTATGGAACTATTAATGTAACACTGCCATAGATAATTTCATTAAAGTATTTCAACAGATAAATAATCCAGAAAGACTTAAAAAAGGAAGCTGCATCACAGAGCTCCCAGACACTGCAGTTAATTACTCATATTATCAAAGCTTATCTTCCCCTTTGAATGACTTTTCCCTCTTTTGATTTAGAATATAATATATAACAAGAAGTTTAGTCATGAACAAGTCTTACCACCAGCAAACAGGAAAAAAATTTATCATACAATGATATTACTGTGCTCTACCTTTTAAAAATAATAAAATTAACAATATAATAATGATAAAAAGGAACATAGATCATGAAAGCAAAAGTATTAAAATTCTGCATTTAGAAAAGATGAATAGAGCAACTTTTTGTTAACCTCTTAGGTTTTGGTTTTTTTTAAATGATTAGTGTTTGCTTACACAGAGAAAGGAAGAAAAATAGACAATTTTATTCAGTAAAATAAATAATAGTAGGTTTGGCTTATATTGTTCCCTTGCTCAAAAAGATTTTGCCTATGACCTAAGCAAAAATTTGAACATCATCAAAACTCAGAGAAATACTATTTAAAATATCAACTAATAATCATATACTAATAACCAAAAAAGAATTCCTCTATTCCATAAAAAGAATATTTAATAACATCTTGTTCTTCACTCTTCAAGTAAATTTCATTTGTTATGGAGTCTGTAAACAAACATCTTTAAAAGGAAAAAATGGCGACCCTCCCTCCCTTTCTCTTCTCACCCCCATAAATACAATTTAATGTAAGTGCAATTTTCTATGTACTACCACCTTCCCAATAAAGAAACAAATCTTAAATAAACTTAGGGAAAGACAGCTGCCAAAACTATTTTCATATCATGTCGGTATGGAAGCATGAATATGAATCACTGAACACTGCTGTTGCAGATCTAGAACTCTGGTTTTAGAGCACCACCCAATGGTTAGAGGTCATGATGGCAACTATGGAATCTGCCCACAAATAATTGGAAGGGACAAGCGAGTAAAAACAAAACAAAAAAATTCACATGAAGAATGGCATTTTCTGCTTCATTTCATGAGTTTCTTTCTAAGGCAATATAGCTCTTGGCATCTTTTTTAAATTTCAGGATGGAAAGCTATGGAGGGCACTAGACATATGTTAGACAAGTGTTCTTTTGAATCAATTTGCCCAAGTTTTATCTTCAACATTAATAAGAGTCATACATTATAGTCAAAACGAGAAACATGAAAAAAGAGGATTCATTGTTTCTGTTCTAATCCTGAGGTTCTTTAAAGGATTTTGTTAGATCAGCTGAGAAGACTTGATGGGGCGATAGTGTTTTTTCTACACAGGGCTTTAAATAAAACCCATGATGTTTTCTTTACCTTTACCTTAAAGATAAGGAGAATAGAATAAGGATTATGTTCAAACTCTTCTAACAACTATGTAGCTTTCCGTTTTAAGAGAAGCTACAGTGTTTAAGATGAATTAATGAAAAGGCATGGATTTCTTTTTTTTTTTTTTTAACTGTAACATATTGCCATTAGGAGCTTAGCTTCTTCAATGGAAATCATTTTTTTCCCAAAAGTTAAAAGTGAGTTGGTTGGATTTTAGTTTTGTTAGGATAGAGGACCATTAAAGTTTCTTTACAAATTTATTTTGTTTTTATTATACTTACCTCATAGAAGAAAGTGTGAGATTAGTTCCTTCAAGTATAACTTTCCTTGAAGCTGTAAAACTACCCATAAAGGACTTGATAAAAGTTTATTACCCAGACAACCCTTGATGAAAGGGATGCTTCACAGCATTCCCCTTCACTGCGACCATTCCAGAGAAATACATATCCAGCTCTAACTTCAGTTAGCTGGCTTTCATTGGCCATTCTTGTTTCACTCAGGGTTGTTATTTGGATCACTTCTTTTCAGTAATCCTAGCTCAGAATCCTTTCATAAATATGACATTCATCTTTCAAATTAAAATTTCAGAAAACAATTGGGAGCAAGTAATACAGGCTTCAAGTTTTATCATTTCATCACTCAGGTCCAAGGTTCTGTTTGCCTTTGTCCACTCACTGTTGGAAGTTAGATCACTGCCGGCCAATTGCAGTTAAGAATGTGAAGAGGAAAGCAACATTTCCACAAAAATAGATGACTAATACCACCTTTTTAAATGTATGGCCCTGAAAGAGAAATGGATATTTCAGTAAAGTAGACATCACTTCCTGAGATGTTCTTATAAGACTAAAGAAACTTACCTCTGCCTCAGCTGCTGTAAACGACTGAAGAATCTGAATTCTATCATCTTCCAATATTTCAACTGTCAAAAACAATAAGATTTTATCAAGAGATTTAACAGCATTGCCTCCTCTACTTTTCCTCACCCTTCTACCTCTGAGATCTTGAGCTTCTGATTAGTGAGCATTCATCTTATCTTACCTCTTGACTTCCATTACCCTGCTGGCCCAAAATCTTCTTAGCAATTGTCCAGGCTGCCTGTCTTATGATAAAACTTTTCTGGCTTCTATCACTCCCTTCACCACTATACCTAGATTAGTTTTGATTGCAAAAATTAAAATAGTTTCACAGCATTCCCCTTCACTGCGACCATTCCAAAAAAAACACATATCAGTTAGCTGGCTTTCATTGGCCATTCTTGTTTCACTCAGGGTCGTAATTTGGATGCTGTAATTGCTGAGTTCACTGTCAACAAAAGCTGTTCATCTTTCAAGTTCCATGAACCTTGGAAAGTCAAAAATAGAGGCCTGTGGTCCAAAGCCCAGACTAAGCTAAATTCATTCTCTTGGTTCTCTCCCTATCTTCAATCTGTCCTGCAAACAAATGGCAGATTTGAGTTCCAGAGCATAAATCTGACTATAAAGGAAATTATTAGAAACACTATTCTTCATGTATATGCCAATAAATAAAATGGATGAATGTTAACAGAAATATAATATACTCAAACTAATAGAATAAGAAATAGAGAATTTAAATAATTCAAGTTCAGAAAATTGAACAAATCATAAGTTGTAAGTTCTAAATAGGAAAACTATATAAAGGACCAGATGGAAATTCCCTCAAGGTTCATCTCAAGTATCACCACCTACATAAAGCCTATTGATCAATTATGGTGGTAGTAATAACAACAACAACAACAATAATAATAGCTAGCATTTATATAGTGCTTTTAAAATATTTCATTTTAACCTCACCACAACCCTGAGAAATGTCATTATTATTATCCCTATTTCATATACAAGGAAACTGAGGGGAAAAGTTGTGACTTGCCCACAGTCACACAGCTAGTAAGTTTCTGAGGCTGGAATTGAACTCAGGTATTCCAGCCAACAGACTCAATGTATGTACATACCTTCTTATCAATTAACAAGCATGTAGTAAATATCTACTATGTGCTGGGCACTGTGTATACTAGGTTATAGAGATAAAAAGACAAAAATGAAACAGATCCTGCTCTTGAGAACTTTATATTCTACTGATTCTTTCTAGCAGCTAGTGTTTTTCCCTTCTCCTATTCCAAAATTATTTGTATTTGCTTTGCATGCTTTGTATTTGCTTATCTCTCTACATATTGTTTCTCTCCCTACAGTAGAAATATAAATTTTTAATGGCAAAAAATAGATACTTAATAAATGTCTGATGAATGAATGAATTCAAAGAAATTCTTCATCATGAGGTTGGTCACAAAGATTATTCTCAGGCATAGCAACTAAAAAAATTATCTACTAAGGCCAAAGGGATTATGCTATATAGTGACACAAAGGGCAATAAATACTATAAGCCTGTGAATAATTGAAGTATTTTAGACAGGCTTTGTATGAGCCAAAATCATAGCCAAGATAAAATGTCACAATCCATTCCCCAAGTGGAAATCTCTAGATTAGGCCATACTCTAACCCAGAATGGAACCCAATCTCCATCAATCTCTCCTCTCCTTGAAGTAGCTATGGATTTCCTACCTTGCACCAAATAAACTTTTGAGGTCACTTTTGGTAGCTATGATGACTGGTTCAATTTATATCAAGTACATGGATTATTTAATATTATTTGGGTGAAAATGAAAGACCTATTGGCCCTCAAACAAGTCTCTTTAACCTGATATTCCCAGAATTAGGGCTACTCCTTTAGGATGATGAATTATCTCATATAATTCATTAAACTGAAACTATATTTACTTAGTAAGGTTTGGTTGACACCCACAGGATAAATTCATCATAGACATAGAGAAATGACATTTGATGAAATCTAGTCTAATCTTTCATTTTATAGATAAGGAAGCTGAAGTTCAGAGTGATAAATAATTTGTCCAAGACCCTCTAGCATGTTAGCTTGTATTTGACAGACTAACTAGCTGTCATCAAATGGAGAACAAGGTCTTGAGGGAATAGGATATAATACAGTTCTATTTCAACAGAAATAAGAAGACAAAGTTTCCTGTAGTACTTCCAGTAGGTAAGGAAGACATAGCTGATGGATCAGAATGGCCAATGCTGGCTAGAACGGGCATGAAAGTATCGCATGTCTAGGGAGGGGAAATGATGAAAAGAAATCTACAGTGAAAAAGAAATGACAAAAACGACAAAAATATTTCACAAAAGTGCAGAGATCAGGATTTAGCATAAGAGGGAGAGAGGATGATGGTGATAAAAATGATGATAATGATTTTTAAAAGTAGGGATGCCCACCAGTCAACACTGCTGGGCAGAAAATGGAGCAAACAGTTTGAAGCTTCATGGAAATTATTGAGGATGGTTTTCCATTTCAACATGACACAACACCTCAAAGAGAAAAGGTCTTAATAGAATAGTTGAATTGGGGGGTTTTGAAGGGACTACTACAATCCATGCCAGATGATTAAAAAGCACCAAGTTCTTCCAAACCTTTTTTCTATCAAATGGATTGTATCAATTCTCCCATTCCAATTTCAAAAATTCACTTCCTCCTTTTTTGTACTTAGAGCTAAGTCACAGTAGGAGCATACATAATATAAGAATATTATAATATAATATAATATGATATAAGAATAAGGAATATACGCTTCTTTATTTTTAAGAGCTTGTTCAGATTTCTTTACTAGATAAATTAATACATCAGGGAGCTATGATTTTACTGATAGAATCTACTTCCACCAATAACCCATCTACAATATAGAGACTTTTAGAGTTATCTAAGGCTCAAAGAGACTAAGTGATTCTCCCTTAGTCACATAATATCAGAAGCAGGATTTGAATCCAGGTCTTCCTGATGTTAAATTTAGTACTCTTTCCACTGCACAATGTTGCCTTTCTATTATATTTTATTCACCAACTCTAATTTAAATAATTTAATCATATTCTCAAATCTAGTTAGCAAAAATTCTAACATAAATTTTATCAGTAGTTAGAAAGATATGACTTTCCTTAAAGAGTTGAGAAAATGGGGAACTATTTAACAATACTAAGGATTATACAGTCAGGAGAGGGGATGTCCATGAATTTCTGTCCCAATGTTTCCTACCAAAAAAAAGTGGAGAACTATGGAGAATCAACAGATTTTCAAAGGCTTAACTATATAGTTTTTACCTTTGCGTGTAAGTCGATAGGCATGTATCTCAAGAAGAATCTCAGTGCCAACATGCCAAGCTACAAATCCAATCATTGCATAAGTTTTCACTGGAGAGGCAAGGTTGAGTCCTGGTAAGTCCATTCCCAGGAATATTGCTGCAACTAAGTAGAAAACAAAAAATTATTTGACAATATTAAAATGTTACTTAAGGGAGAGAGGGAGAGAGAGAAAGAGAGGAGGGAGGAAGAAAGGAAAAGAGGGAAAGAGAAGGAAGGAGGGAGGAAGGGAAGTAGAGAGAGAGGGAGGAAGGGAAGGAGGAAGGGAAGAAGTTTTTTAAGTTATTTCTGGATTTCAGTTACTTTCTCCTTAAGTCAATTATTTCCATTTCTAATGTATACAAAAATCACTTAAACCAGCTTGAAATTTAGTATAGAATCAAGCAGCAATTAACAATGACAAAAAGCATCATAATTACTTACCTGCTAGTATCCTAGTAGCAGTACCAGTCCCCCAATGAGTCCAATTAAATATCTGGCGTCTAATAAAAGAAAGAAATAGCTTACAGTCTTAAAAATTGTGTGACTACAATTAAATTCAAGAAAAAACTGCAAACTTTCCATATATCTAAGAATTAGTATCTAAAATATTTTTAATATCTAAACCTATTCAATATCTAAAAGCTCTAGATTTTTAAGAAGTTATGAGGCAGATTAAATTTATTGCTGAATTTTATAAACTTCAAGATCATCCCTCATTTAAAAAAAAAAAAGAAGTTCTCTATTTATCCTATAATTCCATTTTTAGGAACATATCCTAAAATGATTGCAAAAGGTATCAAAGATTTTTTAAAATATTATTTATAATTACCCCCCCAAAATGGATTCAACCTCAATGCCCAATGTTACAGAAATAGTTAAATAAATCATGCTACTTGACATAATGGAATATTATGATATATCATAGGATCATAAGTTTAGAAATGAAAGGGACCTTAGATACCATCAAGTTCAAACTAATCATTTTACAGAGAAGGAAAATGAATCTCATAGAAGGTCATATAGCTACTAAGTGTCTGAAGAATATAATCTCTCCCATTCACTTGTTAGCTTTTTGGGAGCAATAACTATTTTTTGCCTCTTTTTGTATCCCTAGCACTTAGGGTATCACATAATAGGTACCTTTAAAAATGTTCATTGATTGATTGAGTCAGAATATAACATTGATCTTTTTGACTCTCACTTCTCACTCTATTCACTGGAACTAGCTGCTTTGAATATGTAGAAGTTTGGTATGATTTTGATGAAATAATAATACAAAGTGAGAAAAAAAGGAAAAGCAGAAAAATGAAATACTCATAAATTATCTTTATAGAAGATAAATGAAGAATAAATGAATAATTGTGATAGTATTTTCTGTATTGGAATCAACTGAATTTCATGTAAATAGTTACAATGAAAGTTTCCTGGGTTGTATTTTTGTTAATTTTATTTGTTATTATATTGTATATACTGTAAAATTTGTTAAATTAACAATTTCATGTTGTTTTTAAGAATTATATTTAAAAGTATTTTGCTAGTTAGTAACCTTTACATTCAGAAAAGAATAAATGGATTGCATCATACCTTGGATCATGTGATGGGGGCCTGAAAACTGCCAGAAGCGGCTGAAGGACTGCTAACATCATCACTACACAGCCAAGGTACGGATGATAGCCTGCTTCCTAAATAAAGAGCCAGTATGAGTACAGTACCACTATGTCCCCCCACAATTAAAGTCTAATAGGAAAAAAATTCGAGTCACTCTAAGAGTATTTGCATGTATTTTAACATAAAAATACATTCTCCTAATATACTAATTTGCCCTCTGTAAATTTTGCCCAAAAATTCCTATATAATAAATTCCCAAAGAGCACCCCGACATCAGACTATTTTTCTTTCTCACTTTCTCACTCTAAAACTCTCTTCTTAGAATTAACTGCTGATGTCACTTTTCTAGGACAAGTGAGCTTCTCTCAGCAGCTGCAATGCTATATAGTTACATGTATGTTTGATTGATTTGTGGTCTGTCTGCTCAAAACCTCAGACAGATAGACTATAACAGATAGTCACATGATTTCACTTGAAACCTTAAGCTAAAGCTTAATAGGCTGTCTCTGAACCAAAAATGAATGAATGAATGAATAGCATTTTTAAGCATTTACTATGTTCCAGACACAGATCCATTGAGATAAAGAAATAATACTTGAGAGGTTGTTATATTATGCAGTTTGAACTCACTGATTCATGGGAAGTCAACTTGTTGAATTGAGAGATAGCAGATTATAATGAAAAGAGCTGGAAGAATTGAGTTCAAGTCTCATTTCTCCTAATTAATGATCATATGACATGGAGCTTGAACCCAGGTCCTTTGACTCCCCAATAAGCATTCTTTTGACTCTACTACAAATCAATCAGATTAAAGTATACCAAACTGTACTTAGGAATTTGTGCCTGGCACAAAGACCACAAATCACATTTGGAGAAAGGTAAATGAAGAATGAGTTAACTGAGAGGTAGACAGAAACCACTGAGAAGGAGGGGTGAGAAAGGGAGACAGAATCTCCAAAACAGCATTGCAAAGCCACTACTTAGGAGACTATTGCATGAGAGGAAAGAATAAGTTCATTCATACATAGCTTCCTAGTTTTACTAATATAATAATGGGGATCAGGCAAATGCACAAACCCCATCAACTTGCTCTGCTGATGAGGAACCTGCTTCCAGTAGAGTTGCCATCACCTGGAATGGGCGTGCATTGGAGAGACTAGATAAACCTTCTTTAACTTGTTCTGATCTACTAATAATGTGTTAAGAGGATTCTTTTTTTATTGATTATATAACTGGAATCAGAGGTGTCTTCAAGAGTTCTCTTCACCCCAGGCTCTTTACCTTGGTGCTCTCGGGGTATCTAGATAATTTTTCCTTCACAAGACCTGGTGAGAGACATTGCTTTAATGGGAGAGCTTTGCCCTGTAAAAGGCTCTGTATTAGGTGAAGGAGTGGAAAAGAATATGCTGAAGCCAACTATGACCATCTTACAAAAATAGTCTATGGTTAAATTTTCAATGTAAGCTTGAATTATTGACATATTGATTTGCCTAGACTTAAATGCCATTAAACTTAAAATTGTGTATGCATACATTTTTTTCAGAGAGCCTATTAAATATTTAGCAACACATTCATGGATTGGAGTCTCTATAATGTAGTGAGTTTCAAAAAGTCAGGAGGAAGCTTCAGAGGCCAGGTTTGTAACCAGTAAGTATATCATCAGTTATCCAAGGAATAAGGAGTGACTGTTTTGACCCAGACTCCCAAAAGATCAAACAAAGGCTCATCTTATAATCAAGGTTCAGCAGAATGTGAATTTGGTGGAACTAATTTGTCATAACTGATCTAAAAGTGTGTCCCTGAAGTCTTAGGGGAAATGTCTGTGGTTACCATATCTTCAAAATTAATGTCTCTTTGCAAAAGCTATTGATCAAAGGATATGAACAGACAATTTTCAGATGATGAAATTGAAACTATTACCACTCATATGAAAGAGTGTTCCAAATCACTATTGATCAGAGAAATGCAAATTAAGACAACTCTGAGATACCACTACACACCTGTCAGATTGGCTAAGATGACAGGAAAAAATAATGATGAATGTTGGAGGGGTTGCGGGAAAACTGGGACACTGATGCATTGTTGGTGGAGTTGTGAACGAATCCAACCATTCTGGAGAGCAATCTGGAATTATGCCCAAAAAATTATCAAATTGTGCATACCCTTTGATCCAGCAGTGTTTCTATTGGGCTTATACCCCAAAGAAATACTAAAGAAGGGAAAGGAACCTGTATGTGCCAAAATGTTTGTAGCAGCCCTATTTGTAGTGGCTAGAAACTGGAAATTGAAAGGATGCCCATCAATTGGAGAATGGCTGGGTAAATTGTGGTATATGAATGTTATGGAATATTATTGTTCTGTAAGAAATGACCAGCAGGATGATTTCAGAGAGGTCTGGAGAGACTTACATGAACTGACGCTAAGTGAAAAGAGCAAAACCAGGAGATCATTATACACTTTGACAACGATATTGTATGAGGATGTATTCTGATGGAAGTGGATTTCTTTGACAAAGAGATCTAACTCAGTTTCGATTGATAAATGATGGACAGAAGCAGCTACATCCAAAGAAATAACACTGGGAAAGGAATGTGAACTATCTGCATTTTTGTTTTTCTTCCTGGGTTATTTTTACCTTCTGAATCCAATTCTCCCTGTGCAACAAGAGAACTGTTTGGTTCTGCAAACATATATTGTATCTAGGATATACTGCAACATATCTAACATATATAGGACTGCTTGCCATCTAGGGGAGGGGGTGGAGGAAGGGAGGGGAAAAATCAGAACAGAAGCTAGTGCAAGGGATAATGTTGTAAAAAAAATTACCCTGGCATGGATTCTGTCAATATAAAGTTATTATAAAATAAAATAAAATATTAAAAACATAAAAAAATTAAAATTAAAAAAAAGCTACTGATCTGATATAATTAAATCAAACTAAAAAACTTACCCCAAGTAGCTAACAAGTTTAGGGAAGGGGAGAAAGGGAAAGGGAAAAGAGCACTTGGGTGCTCAAGTCAGTTTCTTGAGAGAACACAACCCAAGGTTTGGTTCCAAAGACAAGTAGCTGTGATCACGCAAGAACAAACTAAAATACTAATTATTCTGCTTACACTTGTTACCTAGCTACTTATATCTGCAATGCTGAACAACTGCAAACAATGTAAAGATCCTCTAAATTTAGTGCTCAAATTGCTCTTCCTTTAAAATAGCTGACTATATACCTGAGACATATTAAACAGAGATTTTCCAGATAGACATTTTTGTACAATAAAACATTTCACATGAATTTATAACTGAACCCTTTTCTTTGTCCCTGTCCTGAAAGCCATGCAATCATAAGATTTTTCTGCATAATGAATAATCATACTAAAAACAAGTGCCTGGGAGAGGAGGTGACTGTCAAATAAAGTGACCCAACCCTTGGCTTTTATTGTTTAGAAGAGGAATATAATGGGAAAACGTATGGCCCTATGTAAGACCTGTTACTAATAGGACATCCTTTTAGTTAAGCTGAAGCTCAAACTCTTGGATCCTGACTAGGAAGGAAATAGTTTGTCTTCCTGATCCACAAGCTCTTTGAAAAGCACCATTTCTCAGAACTCCATCACCCTAGATGACATCCACCTACTTCCCTCACTGGTTTCACATCCTAATTCACAATGATGAGGTTTGTTGTCCAGTCTGTAAACTTTTCAAACCTTCTGACTTCACCTACATAAATTTTTTTATTCTTTGATAGAGCTGTGATCTTGGTGATGTGAGCATTGATCTAGGCAATTTTCTCATCATGATGCCTATGTGTTGACTACCATCTTTATTAATAAAAGTATGGAATTAGACAAGTACAAAAGATTTACAAAGGAAAATGCTATCTATATCTAGATAAAGAATTGATGGAAACAGATCAAAGCATATTTTTTCACTTATTTTATTTTTTCTCATGGTTTTTTCTTTTGATCTATTTTTTCTTTCACAACTGTGACTAATATGATATATTTTTTGCATGATAGCATATGTACAACTTATATCAAACTGCCTACTATCTTCAGAAGAGGGGAAGGGAGGGAAGAAGATAGGAGGGAGAAAAAATGCACTCAAAATCTTGTGAAAATGAATGCTAAAATTTTTCTTGACATACAACTGGAGAAAAAAAACACTATTAAAAAATAAAAGTATGGATTCTTAAATTCTTCAAGTAAAAATATTCATCCTCATCATATAGCAACTCACACTGACATAGCACTTTAAAGTTTCAAGATTCTTTTTTCTTACAAAAACCCAAAGCCTTAGGTAATGCATTATTTAACATCATTTTGCAAAAAAGGAACCTGGGAGTCAAAAAAGCAAATGATTTGCCATATTTTCCAGATAGCAAATGTCAGAGTTTGTGTCCCACATTATAGGGAGATTTATTTCTGTTGTGTAGATACTTTCTCCCCTACCCCCACTTTTTTAGCTTCTTTTTATATATTTTCTTCCCTTAGAAGAAATGTAAGCTCCTTGTGGACTGGAGCTATCTTTCTATTTGTATTTGTATTCCTAGAACAAAATACAGTCCCAAGCACATAAAATAAGTGTTTAAAAATACACGTTGAGTTGACTTACCTTACTCCAGCCTTTTCTATATATGAAAGGAAGTACAAAGCCAACAGTAGTAAGGCCAGAAGTGCAGAACATGAGAAACCGATGTATCTGTGAGAATGAAAATGATGAAGTTAGGAAAAAAGCTTCTAGGTAACAGATAATGTTGCTCCATAAAGAAGATCCTGAGATATGCATGGGGGTAGGAGTTCAATTGATAGAAAAAATGTCCCTAGTTTAAATAATATAAAGGTTGCAGTGAGAGTGTTTAATGTAAAAAGTGAGTTTTAAGTGAGTCCTTAAAGGAAGGTTAAGATTTGAAAAAATAGACAGGAAGAATGAGGACATTCTAGACAAAAGGAAATAGCCCGAATGAGGAAGGAACAAGGTATGTGACAATAAGAAGAATGGCATGGATGGAAAAGGAAAGGTCTATGAGCGAGGAGTAAAAATTTATGTTAGATAGGAAAGATGGGCTTTTGAGGCTACAAAAAGATCCACAAAAAGATGCCATAAAAGTATGGCAAAAATAATCATAACCAAAATTTGTAGCTAATGTGATCTTGGGCTTAAGAGAAACAGAGAGCTCCCAGATAAAGGGATGAGACAGTATCTCTATACTCTACCCTGGTAAAGTATATCTGTAGTTTTGTGCTCTATTCTGGGCAACTTATTTTAAGAAAGAACTGATAACCTGAGAATATTCAGAGAATGGCAGCCAGAATTCTGAAGGATCATGAGTTCATGAAATATGAGGATATTTAAATGTACAGGGTGAAGAAGATAAGATGAAGGGGAGAAATGAGAGCTGTCTCCAAATACTTGAGGAATGGTCACACATAAGAGGGCTAAAGGGTTATACTATTTGATCCCATAAGTTAAAGCTAAGAGTAATGAGATCTGCAGTAGGCTGACTCAGGAGCTAGTATCCCCTCAAGTGGAGGTCCTCAAGCAAAGACTGAATGGCTACTTATCCTTTCCATGATAATATGGATTCATTTTCAGTTATGAGTTGAACCAGGTGGTTTCTAAAGTCCCTTCCAACCCTAAAATTCTATGTTTCTATAAGTTTTAAGAAACCTAATAAACATTTATTAAGGACCTACTGCATTCAGAGCATTGTGTCAGGCACTGATAGACAAAGTTCAGATATGTCAAGTCCTTCTTTTCATGCAGTATCATGAAAACAGCACAGTGCCTTGCATACGGTATGTATTAAATGCTTCCTGCCCAACACACCATAAATGGGCATGGATTAGAACTATAATTTCACTGGTATAAGGCATTCCCGGTAAGAAAATTTCCTCTACCAATTCAGGCTGACACTTTATCTGCAATTTATAATCTTAGAGAGTTGTTTGAGCAGGATTTCTTCAAATTTTTCTACTCACAACCCTTTTTCACCAAGAAAATTTTATGCAATTCCATCTCAATGATAAGCCAAGGTGTTTCTGGCAGTTTTCATGCATGCACAGTACAAAACATATGTTTTGTATGTTCAGAATCAAGGCTGCAGTGAAGTCATGTGATACAACACTGGTGAGCACTGCCAGAAAGACCTCAGATTCATTATACATTTAATTTTTAATTAATTTTTGTTTGTTGCATTTAGAAACCTTTTACTGTTGTCAAATTGTTTGCAATCCCCATATTCAGTAACACAATTCCATGTGGAGTCAAGCCCCACAGTTGAAGATGCTTTTATCTAAAGTACCTAGCAGTTAAAAGAATTTCCTGGGATGAAACATTCTGTATCTGGCAGTGGAAAGACTTGATCCCAGATAATATAAGTTACAATAAAACAGAGCTTCTTAAACTTTTTCCACTCCCCACCTCTCTTTCCCCGTGAAAATTTCACACAACCCTGAGTATATATGTATATAAAACAGATATAGAAATCAAACATTTACTGATAATAAATCATAATTACATGACCCTTACATTCAGTTACACAACCCCATATGGTGTGGCAAACCACAGTTTAAGATTTGCAATTGAATTCAATGAGTTCAATAAGAAAATAGAAAAAAAAAATGACTATGTGAGGCCCAAGGGGGAAGATCTTAATGATGATTTCATATATATCAGTTGGTATTTTAGTAAAATTCTGAAGGTGGGTAGGGATTCAAACTTTGAAAATAGAGAATATTATAGGTATAAGGAACATTGTGTAAGAAAGAATGGATGTGATAAAGTGCATAGCATGCTTCACCCAATCCAATGGCCCAATGGGAAAGAGAGTAAATGATGGGAAACAAATGGTGAAGTCGGGTAGAAGAATAAATTCAGACAGGAAAGTTTTGCTACACTTTTTTTTATCTTTTTAGCCTCAATATCTAGCACAGCCTTTCCCCCACAGCAAACTTTTAGTAAATGTTTAGCAAATGTTGCAGATAGGTCAGAGATAAGGACTGAAAATAGGCCATTGGATTGGGTGAGTAGGGGTTCTTTCCAATCCAATTTCACTAACATTTGAGCATTCACTAAATTCCCAGCATATTGTTAGACCTCAGGGAATAGGTAATATTAGAAACAATGATAATAGTCTGAATTAGAAATTTCTTTTTTTTTTAAATAAATAAATTTACTAGAAAAAAAGAAAGCATGTTTCAACCTGATTTTCCAGGTATCTTTTATAAAGCTTTTCAAGAAGGCTGGGATTGCTGATTTCATCTCAGCATTGAGAATCGTTCTATGTAAAATATTATACCAGGAGTTAGCAAGACCTGAATCCAGACCTTTATCAGACTTATTAGCCATATGAGCTTGAACAAGTCACTTCTCTATGCATCTCAGTTGCCTAATGTATAACATGAAGGAATGCATCTTGATTTCCCTTCAGGTACTCTCTAGCTCTAACATTCTATAGACCTCTAGGTTCTCTCTTTTGTCCTAGATAATAGTTCTAAGAATTATCATGATACTACTTTCCATAATGCCAATCAACATCAACTAGAAAAGCAAAGACCAAGAAAGGAAGCAAAAAAAGATGGAGAAAAGTCACACAATCTCAGAACTAGAAAGGTCTACTTCCCATTGACCTAAGGGTCAACAAAATACACCCCAATATTTTCCCATGGTCAGAAAATGAGAATGACTTGGCTAGCTCTAAACAGAGAGCAGCCCAGAACTGACCCTAGACACATATTTTGCAAACTCCTATAAAATCCATCCAGTCCCTGAATAAGATATCTGACAAGTGGCCATCCATGAATTAGAAATTTCATCAATGATAAGGAACCCAATAGCCATGAAGTTCACAACCAAACAAGATTACTTGAAGACCTTCAATTCTTGGGTGGGAAACCATCCAAGATAGTCTATTCAACTTCCAGATAGTTGTTAGGAAGCCATTCCTTTTATCAACCCTAAATCTTCCTCTTGGCTACCTCAACCCTCCCTCACTGAGCTGTTAGTCCTGGCCTCTGAGCCCAAGCAAAATAAGTGTTACCTCTCTTCCAGATGACATGGCTTCTAATACTTAAAAATACAAAAAAATTGTATCCCTGTAGAGGGTAGGAACTCTGAAAAGGTATATTTAAATCTAGGACAGCAGGGTTATATATATATATAGTTTATTACACACACACACACACACACACACACACACACACACACACAGTTAAGTACCTACTCAATGTGAGATAATGGTTCTCTAAGTACATACTTAATGTAATGTAAAAATGTAATGATGTACTCAATCTAGTTGGCATATACTTAGGATAATATGGTGATGTAATGTTCTACAGTTGTGAGTGCTCAGTGTGGTTGAGCATGCTCAGTGTGAGGTAGTGACATAATCATACTGGAATATTTATTTATTTTATTTTTTTATTTTCCTTTCAGATTTATTTTATTTTGTACTGGAGTATTTAAAGGGACTCTCAGACTCAGAAAGCTCTCTCCGCAGCAGCTCTCAGTCACAGACACAAGAGAAGATGCCAGATTCCAGTCTCCATCTTTGACCAGCCATGTGGCAGTTCTCCTGCCTCCTTCACTCTCCACTAAGACCAAAGACTTGGGCTGATCCCGAGGTTCTCTAGAGAGCTAGTCTGGACTTTACATAGCCTTAATTAGTTTCTTTTCTCCAGACTAAAGATTTCTTATTTTTTCAATTAATTTCACTCAGCATAAGCTCAAAAAGGGAACTCCTAGGGAAAAAAATCCTAACACTAAAATACATGCACTGATTGTTGTGCCACAATTCTTTTTTATTGTCCTGACTCAGTTTCCTAATTGTCCTGCTTCAGTTTCCCTAAATTATCCTGAGTCAGTTTTCCTGAATTGTTCTACCAACTCCCCTCCTGATCATCAGGACTGATATAACTTAGGGCTAATTATTCTAAGGTTATAAATTGTAAATGTGTAAACTCAAGGGGGAATTCAGATTTCTTGGCTCCTAAATCCTCCTAAGTCATCAAGAATTTATGGTCCTACTTCCATCCTGTCAGAATCATATTGATGGTCCCTGCCTGGAGATTCCCGCTCACCAGAGTTTGGACTCCACCCCCTGCCTTTGCTTAGCTACCCAAGCTCAGAGTTAGGGGGGTGTGTGTGTGTGTGTGGTATGAAATATATATGTCATTGAGAACTCACACTCGCTGCTGGATGCTTTGAGATAGCAGCCCTAGGGGCAATATGGAGTCCTTCTTCTGCCTACCTGAAACCAAGCTGCCTCACCAAAGAGGAAGGCCTTTGGCCACACAGGTTTGAAGAATCGGGCCACCAGTACACCAATGCTCCCAGTTGTCATCCAAGCCACGAACATGAGTGCACCTGTCAGAGAAAAGACACATATGCCATAGGGATACTTTCACTAAACTGGCTTTCATTTCTAACCCAAACAAGAAAAAACTTTCAACTTATATCAGTTTGAATATCTTTAAATAAAAAATAAAAGAAACCAACAATTCTCCTAGCCAAACTACCTTTTCTTCCAATGATTATTTTGGAATTGGACCACAACTTACAAGAATAACAAAGAAAGGAAGCAGTATTTCTGAGCCTAAATACTCTTTAAACTGGAGCCATGATCAAAGAAAAAGTCATAGAGTTATTTTTAAGCTTATGTTGGTGATTTTATAAATGAACTTCGAAAATAAGAACTAATAAATTTAAATTCAGCAAATAATGTAAAACTATAAAGAACAAGTCTATCCTCAAAAAATGGGATGCTCAGGTGTGGAACACATATATCAGCAGATTTTTTTTAATACATTGATAAGTTTTGCTGAATTTTTATCTCTTAATCATTTCTTTTTTAAAAAAACTTTGTTATAAGGAGTTCTAAGAGGGTAGAAAAAAACAAAATTGAGGTAATACAAAAGCAAAACATATCAATTAAAACATTTTTTAAATCTGACAAACATTTATTATCTACTATGTATGACTATGATTGGCGATGAAAAAGTTATGAAGTTCAGATAACTTCATATCTAACTTTTATATCAACACTGCCACCTTCACAGAGTTTATAGTCCAAAAGGAATATGTGACACATGTATAAATAATTAGAATGCAGAATAAAACTAGTAGGTGCATAAGAAAAGTATAAAAGTATTATTTAAGATCTAAAGATAAGAAAAAGTCACCATATTGGTAGAATAGACCATAGAATGCTTCCTAGAGGAAGTATTTGAACCTAGGGAAGGTGTTTGAAGTAGGTTTTTAAAAATTAGCAGAAATTTACAGGGAAAAAATAGAACAAAGGTAGAATTCCAGGTATAGGGAACAGTATAAGCAAAGGCAATGAAGTAAAGTTCAGGGCATGAAAGAAAAACAAGTAAATAATCCGATTTGGCTGGAATGAAGATGACATGAACAGGAATAATATGAAATAAAACTGAAAGAATTCAGTAACATCCGTTGGATAAATGATAGTTTGGATGAAAGGAAAAAACAGAGAGGCACTAAAGTATATTTGGTGGCAAGCACAGGACTTCAAATAGTAATAAGAGTTATGATGGATAAAACTCAAATGATAGCACTGGAAAGAGAGAGAATCAATCAACCATTTATTAAATATCTACCAAGTGCTAGGTATTGTGCTCAAATGCTGAAGAGGGGAAAGATGGCAGAGAGTTTAAAAGAAAGGATCAACAGAAATTGGTATCTGATTAAATATGAAAGTGATAAAATAAAAGGAAAAGAGTACAAGGTATCATCATAATATTTATGATGGGTGATTAAGCAGTGTCACTGCTAGAAACAGCTAAGATCAACCCAAGAATAGCTAGCTGAAGCCATGAAAGCAAATGAGATTGCCAAGGAAGAGAGATTAGATTGTGGGGGAGAAAAAAGAACCGGTGATAAAGATTCCAAGAATCAATTCACATTCTCAAGAAGAAGAGTCAAAAAAGGAAAAAGAGAAAAATATAGTAGGCAAGGTCAAAGGAAAATCATGAGAGTATGACTTTTTTCCAAGAACCACAGATAGAAATGGCATCAAGAAAAAAAGTGATCAAGTGTTAAAGAACACAAAAATGTTAACAACAGTGAAAATTGAAAAAGAAAAAAAAAAAGTCATTAGATCTGGTAATTATGACATGAGTGGTGACCCCTGGAAGAACTGTTTCAATAGAATGGCAGGAAGAAAAGTCAGATTGCAAGGGTTGAAGTAAAGACAGATTAGGAAGTGAAGAACTGAAAGTAATGAGTCCCTCCCCCTCCCCCCAAAAAAAATCTACATACTATTATAAAAAATTTGGCAGTTAAGAAAGACATGGGAAGGTCACTGGATGGAAAGGAAGAGGATTTTCAAGAAAGAAAGAGGGTTTTCATATGTTTATTTGTTTAAAAGCATGGGATACTTGAGCAGTTTTGCAGTTAGAAAGGAAGCAATGAATCTTTGTGTTTGTATGAGGGGGAGGGAGAGAGAGAGAGAGAGAGAGAGAGAGAGAGAGAGAGAGAGAGAGAGAGAGAGAGAGAAGGGATGTTTGCTGGAAAAATTTGGAGGAAATAGAACCAAAGTCATAAGTAGAACCTCAAAAAGGCATGAATTTCCATTTTTTCCTCACATGGAAATAAAAGAGCAGCAAATGACTGAGAAAGTTGAAAAATTTTAAGAGATTGAAAGAGTAGGAGATATATGTCTCCAATTTTCTCAGTTTACTTGAAGGTTAAATCATCTCCTGCCAGAAGGCAGCCTGGAAGTTGTTGGGGATACAGGGAGAACAATAAAAAGCATGAAACCAACTTTTTGGGGAATGAGATAGAAAGATGAGTATGGAAGTAAAGTTAGAAAATAAGGACTTCTCTCTTCAAATCTGGGCTAGGTAGTAGATTTGTGACTTCACTAATATGGAGAATTTCCAGTTGTGATAATTTCTACCAACTCAGGTTGACACTTTCACTGCAACTTATTATCTTAGAGAATTGACTATAATCCTGAGAGTTTAAGTGACTTGTCCATAGTCACACAATCAAGATCTGAAACCAGATTTTTATGGCTTTGAGGTCACCCTTTCTTCACTGTGGTACAATGCCTGAAATAATACTCTGACAATGTTTATTTTGTACGTTTCCCCTCTTTTTCCTAATATACCAGTGTTAAGCACTGGGTGAAGCATAATATATAGGGGGCCTCAAGTATGCTTTTAAAGCTATTACACAACTGTCAAAAAAACCACACTCCATGGAAATAGCTTATGCATTTTTTAAAAGAAAAACTGGTAAAAATATTTAGCTATAAGGAGGGGACAAATGCTAACTTTTCTTTTCAGAATCAAATCACCTCTCATTTTTTAAGAATACCACCTATCACTTTATTCTGTCCTCAAACAGTATAGCATCCTTAAAAGCAAAGTCCCTCTACCTAGCTATAAGAAACAAGAAGTAATTTTCCCCATTAGCTTTTAATTGATCATTAACTATAGAAAAAATCATAATAAAATTGTTTTTTTTCTCAGGGAAAAATTGTGATATGAATCAAGCATTCTTTCTAACTTTCTTAACACTTTCTAGCAAATATTAACTGGGCATTAAGATGACTTTTGCTATCTGTAATGTTTCAATGTTCAGAAAAGTAACTTATTGCCAACTGTGAAGTTACACAAGCCACTCAAAACTAAAAAATCAATGTCTTCATCAAATAATTTTATCCCATAAACACATTATGAAACAACACTTGCCATGAAACTTCAGGAGAAGTGGAGATCGGGAGCCTCCTATGTTCTTTGGATGGTCAGTCACATCATGTTTTTCACTGGTAATCAGAGGGTGCTCTGAATGTTTATAAATCTGACCTAAAAGAGAGATGAATATATAAGGAACTCAGTTCAACTAAAGGAAAAATTAAATAAAATATTGGAAACAAATTGTTTGAACAGTTTGTCAGCTGGACAGAGGTCTTATCTCTTAATTTTCTATTCATTCATTCAATTCTATGGCACTAAAGGGAATAAAATGGCTAGGGTGGGGGGAACGGAAGAAGTATTTTTATAGTGCCTACAATGTGCCAGGCACTGTGCTAAGAGTTTTTATAAACATTTTCTTATTTGACACTCACAACAACCCTGAGCAGCAGGGTTGAGTACAAAACATGGTTGTTGTCTCTTTCAATCATGTTATAGAGACAAGAAATACAAAAATAAAAAAGACAATGAAAACGGACACGTATTAAAAAAAGTGGTATTAAAAAAAAAATGTTGTATAAAAGAAAGAGACCATTTTGAACTATTCAGCAGGGAAGACATCTTGGACAAGGTGACCCTGGAATTGAGCCCTGAAAGAGTAATATGACGGCAGATATTTGAAAGGAAGGGAAAAACCCATTCCAGATCAAGAGATGGGAAAAGAAAATAGCATCAGTACTTACTTCCAGTAAAAGAAGTCATTAATAATTGCCATACAAAAGGCAATGAAAAGCCTCATCATATAATTGATGACAAACTAATACACAAAGAGTGGTACACAGTTATCACAGAGTGATAAGACAGGAAAGAGATGAGAAAATCACATTATAAGCCAAGGATAAGACATTTCAGTCTAGTCCGACTCTACATGACCCCATCTGGAACTTTTCATGGAAAAGTTTCCTAAGTCAGTTCATTTTACAGAGGAGGAATTTCTTCACAGGATTAAGTGACTTGATCAGGGTCATAAAGCTTATGTCTGCCAAATTTGAACTCATGAAGACGTCTTCCTGATTCCAAAACAAATGTTCTATTCACTTTACCACTTAGTCACCCTCCTAACATTATCAGTATATCACTTAGATACTGAAAATGTAATAAGAGACTTAGAGGCTGACACCCAACATATTAGGTGGATATGTTACGGAACACTTATGGAAAGAAAAGGACAAGGATTAAATAGCATAAAGAGGCATTAATGGATTAAGACACTTATCATTGGAAACAAAATCCACAACAATGAGACCAGAGAACATTGAGTACAGAATTTTGAAATATTTTCAGGAATGCTGTTAGGAAGGACCAGCCTAGCCAAGTCACAGAGGCTCATTCAATTAGGTTAATCACAGAAATTCTCCAAACTTGAGGCATAGATTGAGTGCAACCTGAATCAATGATAGGAATATTCACAATAATAAAATCATAGAACCTTAAAATATTAGGATACAGTACAAAATAACTAGAAGTAATCATAGAATATTTAGGCCTCCCTGAAAAGACAAAATTAGCTGGAATAGAGGGTTCCAATAGAGAAAATAGGGTTGGAGGCCAAGTTATAAGGAACTTTTTTTTTTTCAGGAAAAAGAGTTTGGACTTGTAGTGAATAATAGGGAGGTATTAGACATTCATTTGTAAATAATGGAATAAATGATGAAAGCTGGTTTTAACATTAATCTGATAGCAGCATGAACTATAAATTAAAAATTGAAGACATTGTGTCTGAAATCTGTTATAATTATTATCTAGGAGAAAAGTAATAGAGATCTGAACTAAAGAGGTATCAGAGATAATGGAGAAGGAAAGAAAGATGCTAGAGACATAAGTAGAATAACAGTCTTGGAATAATAAGAGATTTGAGTTTGAATCTGACTTCTAATGTTTAATTTCTCTGAACTTCAGTTTCCTAATTTGCAAAGTAGGACAAGATAAATATAAGGACTGGACATGTCAAGAGGAGGGAATTCCCTCTACAATGCAGGTTGATATTTCTGCATCTGACAGTCTTAAAGAGTTGCCTAGAGCAGAGCTTCTTAAACCTTCTCCACTTGCAACCTCTTTTTGCCTGAGAAATATTTATATGATCCCAGGTATATAGGTATACAAAATTAGTATACATATAAAACATTTACTGATAATAAATCATAATTCCACAACTGCCCATTCAGTTACAAGACCTCCTTATGGGGTCATAACACAGAGTTTAAGATGCTGGGGACTTATTCTAAAATATAGAAAGAAGTGAGTTAAATTTATAAGACTACAAATCATTCTCCAACTGATAAATGCTCAAAGGATATGAACAATTTTCAGATGAAGAAATTAAAGTCATTTCTAGTCATATCAAAAAAATGCTCTAAAGCACTATGAGTTAGAGAATTGCAAATTAAGACATCTCTGAGGTATCACCTCACACTCTCAGAATGGCTAAAAGGATAGGAAAAGATGATGAATGTTAGAGAGGGTAGGGGGGGGGGGGGAATGGAACATTAATACATTGCTGGTAGAGTTGTGAAATATATTCAATCTTTCTGAATAGCAATTTGGAACTATACTCAAAGAGCTATAAAACTATTGTATAACCTTTGATTCAACAGTGTCTCTACTAGGTCTGTATCCAAAGAAATAATAATTTAAAAAAGGGATGGGGTGGGGTGGGGGGAAGGACTCACATGTGCAAAAATGTTTGTAGCAGCTTTTTTGTGGTGGTAAGGAATTAGAAATTGAGAGGATGCCCATCAGTTGGGGAATGGAAGAATAAATTATGTCATATAAAGGGATGGAATATTATTGTTCTATAAGAAATGATGAGCGGGCTGATTTCAGAAAAGGCTGGAAAGATTTACATGAACTGATGCTGAGTGAAGTGAGCAGAACCAGGAGAACATTTTACATAATAACAGCAAGATTATGTAGATGATCTACTGTGATGGACTTGGTTCTTCTCAACAATGAGGTGCTTTAAGGCAATTCCAATAGACTTGGGATGGAAAATTGGAACCATGGAGATTGAATGTGTATCAAAGCATAGTATTTTTATCTTTTGGTTTGGTTTCTTTCTAGTGTTTTTTTTTTTCTTTTGGTCTGTTTTTGTCTTATATTCCCAGGCTGCAGCATAATGCTTTACTCATAGGAGACATTCAACAAGCCTTTGTTGAATTGAACATTTAAGAAAAATAATTAAATGAAATATTACATGTGAAAGTGCTTTATGAAAAGTATAAACATATGTTACAAATGAAAGGTATTTATTCACCCAGAAATATGAAGTGTCAGAAGACAGATGAGAAAAGCAATAACATAACATACCTATACCTTTATAGTATCTCAGAATAAAAAGAGGTTTCAGAACAACTAATCCAATCCATATCTCAAGCAAGATTTCCCTCTATTACAACCCTAACAAGTAAAGCTCCCTGGGCCATTTATTTAATAATGTAATACAGTGTCTCTAATGTTTATTTTGGATAGATATTAATTTCATTGTGAAGTTTATATATATGTACATATATAATGCCAATTTACATGATGAATGAATGGTTTCTCAATATACCTAGACCCTGCAGGTAAAAATATTCAAATAAGTATATACCTAATTATCTCCATGTCAGTTACTGTAAAACATTAAAACTTTCTATAACTTCTCAATTCATTTTTTAAAATATATATTTATTGAATACCTACTTTGTATAATGTACTAAGTTCTGGGGATACAAAGATGAAATGAAAAATAATCCCTTTCCCCAAAGAGCTTACATTCTATGAGAAGGAACTTTTATTTTCTACTCCAGGAGTTCTTAATCTTTTTTGTATTAGAAACTCCCATAGGAATCTAGTGAAGTCTGTGAATCCCTTTTCAGAATGTTTTAAAATACATAAATAAAAGAAACCAATTATATTAAAGTAGAGTTGTCAAGATATTAAATAAACAAGTTCTTAGAGCCCAGCTTAAACATTCATGTTCTAAAAGTAATTTTCAAAAGACAAAAAATCCAAATTATCAAGAATTATATGAAAAAAATTGTTTAAATCATTAAAAATATAAATTAGAACATTTTGAGATTCCTAGTTAGAACTCCTAATCTAAGAGCCCTCCAAAGATTAAGATACTTTATATGAAAATGTCTACCATTATTGGTGGCTCCATTTGCTAGAAATATGTAATACTTCTGGTCCAGATCAAATCTCTTCGAACCAGGAAGACTTATATTTCTTCTAAAAGAACACTGAATAACTCCATCAGTCAACCTCCATGCCATAGCTTCAAGTGTAGCCTACAACAAAACACATAAACAGCACATACAATGATTTTTCTCAGCATTTTCAAATAACTGCCAAAAAATAAGGACATAATAATAATAATTAATAATCAACATAAAATTCCAGAATGGAAACCTTAAAGGTCATCCTAAATGGCACTGTTTGTTGAATTTCCTTTTTGTAAATGTGTGTGTGTGTGTGTGTGGTTTGTATTCAATTATTGTGTTTCTACTTCCTCACAGAAGACTGCAAAAGGTATTTTTCCCCCTAATGACAATTCTGGCTTCCCATTTGGCAAGCATGTTATTATTTTAACTTGTTCCAGATTCTCCTCAGACTACTTAAGAGTCTCTGAAAGTTTCATTAATTCCTTCAGGACATTGATGTCCAATCAAGTACACCCACCAAAAAATAACTTGCTAAATAAGTTTCCTAGTAGGCAAAACCTAACTGATAACTAATTCTAGTTCATTAGAATATTTACTGCTCTATCCAAGTTTATTTGGTTGTCAAATGACTGTGAAAAATATTTTTCACATTAGGTGTATTTTGTATACATTTTGTATGTACTTATATATATATACATGTATATGTACAAAAGCACATAAGTTTCTTGATGTCAGGAACTGTTTCATTTTTGTCTTTGCATCCACATTTGATTTGGAACCATAATAAGTACTTAATAACTCTTTGTTGATTAATTGGCTAACAACCTATGGTAATGATGATCCTGGGAGACTCTCCATCACATCATAGAATCACAGGCAGAAGAGATCTCATTGGTCATACATTCCAGCTTATAACCTAACAAGGAAACCCTCTAAAACATGTTGGACTACTGGACATCCAGTCTTTGCTTGAAGTCCCACAGTGAAAAAGAATATCAGTTACTTTTTACCCTATAAAGGAAAGCAGACCATCCCACAATTTTACAGCCATACTTGTCAAAAAACTTTCATGAGATCTAAATCACTTTTTTGTGATTTATAACTATTGTTCCTATTTTAATGTACTTGTTTCTTTCCTCACCAAGTTTACTTTTATGGATCAAAAACTCTTCTGCTCACCAGATGCCCGTTTCTCAAAGGTCATTCCTATAAGTTAGGGCAAAGAGAATTTGCTTGTCTATTAAATATTTTATCAAATGTAAAAATATAAAAAAAAAATTTCAGCAAGTACAAGGATTAGCAGATAACAGACAAATGCAAGCATTTCTTTCATTTTTTTTCAGAAACATGAAACAAAGGATGCCAACTTTATATCATAAAAATATGAGTATTGTATATTCAATCCTATATAGTAAAAACAATATGTAGTTATCTCTACACTGTTTCATGAGTCTCCAGTATCAAAGAATTTATCACCCAGAGGCCATCAACCTACTGTGATAACTATCTTCCTATTTATCTATACTCTTCCTTATACAGAAGGCAAAATCTATCAAAGGGACAACATTTTTCAAAGTTTAGTAGGATCTGCCAGAACTTATATTCCAATTTCACAACTTTTGATAACCCAGAGTCAGTTCCATAATATAGGAGGCACCTGAGATTGGAACTTTTTAATAAATAAATAATGTGGAATATTCATGTTACTGACTCCCAAAGACAGAGATCAAAAAATCAAGTGATAATGGGCCCTAGAATCTATTGCACAGTAAAAAAAAAAAAAAAAAAAAAAAAAAAAAAAAACTATAATTCTAAAAGGATTGTCTAGATCACAGTGATGGAAGAATGAGGACTAGAGTTACATTATAATGGGACTTTACTTCCCAACTATTCTGATCTGAGCCTGTGACCAATAATGCAGTTACAGCCAAATAACCAGTAAGGTTGAAAAGATAGAGGAGATTTTCTCAAAATTTCAAATCATACCGAAGATTCTAACACAGGGTGACTTCGTCCAACCACATAAGAAGGATGTATGTGCACAGTCTCATCTTCATGAATACATATGTATCCATCATCATCACCCTAAAAGACATTTTAAAATATAAAAAATTTAAAGGATATAGAAAAATCACATTTTTCTTTTAAAAAGAACAGACAAATTTTAGAAGGCACATTTAGTAGAAAAATAAAGTTGTAGGTTGTTTGATTTAAAAGTTTTTAAGACTTCTTCCATTTTTTCATTTTAAGGATGGATATGATCTAAAGGAGTAACACATGCAGAAATATTTGTGAGTTTTTTATATTTTCAGAGTGGGCGTTGTTACAATATAGGAGGTACTTGCAAATTATAGTGGAAGCATTAACTATCATACATTAAAAGGAAGATACTTGAACGCTGGTACATGAGCAATAGATTATTTTGTATCAAACTGTTTGATGAATCAGTAAGGACATAACTAAATGTAATCTGTCTTTTTCTCCCTCAATGTCCCTTTCTTCTAAGAAATTAATTTTATTAAAAAGAACCCTGCGAACACAAACCATAGTCTTTAAATGATAAGTACAGTTTTTAGGGAATGTCTATAAGTTTTAGACTTTAATTTGCTCCAAAAGTACTTTAATAAACCGCTTTAAATTAATTTGCTTTTTAAATTGTCTAAATATTCTGGACCACTGTTCAATAAACAAGGGTAGACATTAAAAAACACACACAGTACTCACCAGTTAATATATTTTTCAAAAACATTTATCTGAAGAGAAGATAGCAACAAGAAGAGATAATAGGATAAAGAAAAAAACATGGAGTGACCTGTAAATTTTGTTATTGCTGTTGTTATTCAGTCATATCTGATTCTTCGTGACCCTATTCGGAGTTTTCTTGGCAAAGATACTAGAGTGGTTTGCTATTTCCTTCCGTCAATCATTTTATCAATGAGGAAAACTGAGGCAAACGTAGTTAAATGACTTGCCCAGGGTCTAGTAAATGTTTGAGGTCAGATTTGAATTCAGGAAGATGAGTCTGACTTGAGGTCTAGTGCTCTATCCACTGAACTAGTAGCTAGATAGCTACCAATCCTTTAAATACTAAACTCAGAATGAGTTAAGAATGTCAAGAAAGCTGAATTTGAGAAAGGAAGTGTATCAAAGAAGGTATAGATGCTCAGAGGAAATGAGAATGGTTCAATTTTTTAATTTCCTTTGGCAAGAACAATGATCTTTTAGATTAAAGAGAGCAAAATTAAAATTTCCAAAAGGGAGTTGTTGCCCAACATAAATAAGGAAGTAATTGGAACTCCTTAATGATAACAGTTAGCTATCACTTATGAATGCAAAAGGGCTCAAATTACTATAAATAGTTATCTTATATTTATTACTATAAATGGTTATATAGTTATACAAATAACTATATCTTAGGATACTTAAAAAATTGGCAAATTGATTTCTGAGCCACTAAGAGTAATCACTGAAAGACTGTGAAGGGAAATTACCAACAAGATAGAGAGTGAGACATATTTGTTGATATACACAACCTCTCAAAACTGCTTTTTGCAGTAGCAAAGAACTAGAAATGAAATGAATGCCCCATCAACTGGGTAATTAGTGGAAAAAAATGAGGCATAAGATATAATTGAATATGATCATACAGCAAAAAATTATTAATATGAGGAATCTGAAGTAAATATAAAGATCTGTATGAAATGAACAATAAAATAAGAAAAAACAAAATAATAATAAACACTTTAATTACCACAATACAAATTAAAAGTTCAGCAGAAGAAGGCTAAATTCTAATTGTCTAAAAACAGATAAGATTCCAACAAATAGATAACTACTGTAACTTCCTTTTTCAAGCAAAGCAATTAAGGATTAGTATGACAGAATATGGCTGCTGTTAACATATGCATATTTTATTACATATCTTATGTATTTTTTTTTAACTGAACGTTTTTTAACTAACTGGTTTTCTTGTTTCAAAGGATGATTCAATCTAGAGAAGAGGCTCCATAGGCTTTCCCCCCAGAAATGACTGTGATATAGACAGGAAACAAAAATTTTGAAAAGTTTGTTTTTAAATATGCCAAAAGAGACAAATTTTTGATATCACTAGACTGATAGGTCATAGGAATGGTATAGTTAATTTGAATTTAGCAAAATATTTGACAGTCTATCATGCAATTCTTGAGCAAAATATGGAGACCGCAAACTGGTCCTTCCAATCCTATATGTATAATCCTATGACCTAGTGCCAATAGGGAGTTACTGAAACTTTTTAAATAGGAAAGGGCACATATGGTACTTTAAGATTATCACTTTGACAGCTATGTGGATTTTAGATGGGAGAGGAAAGGGGTTAGAGGAAAGAAGACCAACAGGTCAACTATTGCCATCTTGGACAGAAGGATACAAAAAAAATGCAGCTTTTGCATAAACATTGATATTCAAAGAAAAGTAATCTTAAAAAAAAAAGTCTGAAATTCTAAAAAGGCTTTAACCAAGCAGTATCATTAGAATAAATAGAGAGCTTTGTAAAATGATTGTTTGAAAGAGAAAACTTGAATTTGGACACATAACTTCTGTTTGTTTGAGTTTTTAATTAATTTATTCCCATTTTTCATATAATCTTAAATATTCACCATTTTGAAATGATATGCAATAGCAAATTCAAAATTTAGATTCTGTGTTTATCAAGAAGAATGTTCTTGCCATATGTACAAATTTTTGAAGATTAGAATTCAATCCAAGAAAACATCTGCAATTGGCTTCCCTTCCTTACTCTCTCCAATGCAATAGGTTGATAGCTATAGATGAACAAAACTCATTCATTCAATCAGTCTTGGTTATGAATAGTATATATCCATAAAAAGGGGGAATTGCTAGTGGGGCAATAGTATATTGTCCTATACATCAAACCTTATACTCCCAACTCAAAAGAGACTGAGAGAAAAAAAAAAAATGACAAATCAAGAGAAAAATGAATAATATAGGAAATAGCCTAGAACTACAAGGCATAATGGAGATGATTTAGAGAAAAATAAAAGGAGAGATAAACTGAAGTGATAATGTTCTGAGAATTTACTATAGACTTGTTAACAAGTCAACAAATATGAATCATGCTTTCAAAATAAAGATCACAAAATTGTAACATGAGGAAGGTATAATAATACTGAGGATCATCAATGACCTAGATATCCATTCAAAGTCACCCATCAAAAGCAAAGCTTCTGAAAAAATTCTTTATTTTAAATACTAATAATTTTAATTCTTCAAACTCTCACCACACTTATTCCTGACTCTTTTATTAAACTTCCCATGTTGTTCAGAAGTCAAGTATCCAGAATAGGTGGAAGAGATTTCAGCTAAGAGGCACAGTACATTCTACTTAAACAGAGATATTTATGCCTCCCTCCCCACTCCACCACTTCACCACTTACGGAGAAATAAAGGCATCCACCTAAGACTCAGAATCTTTTGGGAATTGTTACAAAGACTATTAGCCCAATTATATGGCTCTTCTTAAATCAGTTATAGAAAGGAGATTAGTCTTTTCTGAAGCTTAGATCCAGATACTACTTTTGGACTTCTTCATTCTGGAATATTTTCCTAATTTATATTTTTCCCCAAAGTGAGTAAAGTATGTGTGTGGAAATTTTCTGGGTAGATCAGAAACATGGAAGAATTATTCTCTTTCTCTTGAGAACTCTCTGGATATATAAAATTCATTTTTACAGGTTCTTCAGCATTCCCTTCCTCACCCCTCCCAGACCAAGTTCTTACTCCTCAAAAAGAGTCTACTTTTTTTCAGCCAATTAACCCCTCCCCTATGTGTGACTCTTTCCATACCTGCTCCCATTCTCCCTTATTTTTGTTTTTCTCTCTCTCCTCACTTTCCTGCTGGTTTCCACTTAGGATGCACTGTCTGTCTAATTATATTATTATAAAGGAGTTAGGACCTTCATTATCTTCCCATGGGTAATATTCTACAAACCAACTGCGTTTTAGTTGGGCACTCCCGAAGACTCCCTTCCCTACTCTACAATGTGTTTTCTTATGTTGTTTGCTTTTTTGTTTGTTGATTGTTCTGATGTCTCTAGCCCTAATTCCTCAATCCCTATCCTATCCCTACTTCCCAGTATCATAATGTAAAAATTTTTTCTACATCAAGATATTATTAAAAATACTTTTAAAATAAATTATAAAGAGAAAACAAAGAAGGCAAATGCTTCTCTAACCAAAAAAGGGTGGTTTTTAATATGGAAATAACAGGAATCTTGGAGAAAAGTAACTATGAAATACCTAAAGGTCCCACTATTCAAGGAATGGGAAATTGGGCATAGTTTCACAAATACCCTAGGTTTTAAGAAATAAGATTTTTAAGAAATAGAAGAACATGAACATATGCTTATGATTCCACATTCAGAGATTATATCCCAAATAATAGGAGAATCTCAAAAAATCAAACTGATGAATATAATTAAAAACCATACATGTTCACCACTAGAAGCCTTACCATTAGGTGATGCTTTCTTTGACCAGAATAATGTATAAATAAAGGGGGAAGGAAGAGACTACACAACAATCTCTGATTTTAAAAGTAGATAAAAATAAAATGAACAGAGAGAAGAATAAGTGTATAGATTTTCAAGAATAGTGTTAAGAAAGCACATGCTTTAAGAATGAGCTGAGGTTTACCAAAATAAAAATTACTAAAAATATTATCAAAAAGGCATTTTTATAGTAGGTAAAAGTAAGACGAACAAGAAAGAATTGGTCTATATGCCTGAAGTAGATAGCATAATGTTAACAATAACAACAGAACCATTAAAAGTAATATTTTGCCTTCACCTTCTCTATGAGAATGACTTTTAGACCGGAAGAAGAAGAAATATAAGAAATAATTTTAAATCCTAATGTGAAATGATAGTATTATAAAAATTAAATGACTACAAATAATCTAGATCTGAAAGAAGTTTAAATTACTGAAAGAACTTATAGATATCATCACTGAACTACTATAAATATTTTCTCAAGAAGCTTGAAAAATGAGAGAAGTCCCCCAAAACTGATATAGCAAATTTTCTTCTTTTGTAAAAAGAAAGGCTCATTCCAGAACTAAAGACTGAAGATTTTGAACTTAATTACTAACAAATCCTTGATAACAGCTGGTTTTTGAATGCTTAGAAAGTAAAATGGACTATACTAAGCAGAACACATTCTTAGAGAAATCATGCCTAATTAATCTAATTCCTTCTTTTGGAAATCTAAACAGTGTATCTGGACTTCAACAAAGCATTTTCCAAGGCCTCTGATGATATCCTCATGGACAAATTGGAGAAATGTGGGCTAAGAGATAGTAGAAATAGATGGAATGGAGAACTGAATAAATGATTGTACCCTAAAGCTTGTTGATGTCAAAGAGATAGGATGGATCTATCAGTGTACTAGAAGTCTTTGTCTTTGGTTGTTACCATTCAATAGTTTTATCAGTGATTTAGATGAAAATAGAAATACCATGTTTTTCAAATCTGAGAAAGACACAAATGTGAGCAAGATCCAACCAAGCACTACTTTCTATACTTCCTATAGTCCCTTCATGATTCTCTCTATTCATCAATGCTCTCATCTAGACCAAAAATATTTTTTATTTCATTTGTATAGATTATGTTTTTATTTATGCATATATTGTTAATTTCTGGTTCAACAACCAGCAACAATACCTAAATCCCCTTCCTCAGAGAAGTCCTTTGAATATCAATTCAAACTGTACTAATTCAGACCTTGTTCAGTTTTCTAGATTAGAAAATAATGATGGGAGATAGCCAAACCTTAACCTCCTTAAGAAACAAAATTATTTTTATGGACTCTATCATAATGCTTGCAGACAAATACAGTTGAAAAGGAATTAGAAGAGATGTATAGTTCCAGGTAAATTCTGATTTCTGGCTTGTTTCATATATAGAAATGTCCATTTTATTTGATTTTTAAGTTCAGAATTTGTTTTAAACTGTTTAAAAAGAAAGAAAAATGTTTTGGAAAAGGAATAATGAGGTTTGCATTCTAGTCCTTATTCAACTATCAACTACTAGCCATGAAATCTAGGAAAGTAACTGACTTTCTAGTATATGACAAAAGAGGAGATGTGACCATAGGAAATTAATACAACCCTAGATACATTAATGAAAAAAAATGTCAGATGACATATGGAAAACTACTCATAAAAATGATATTATTCTAGAACTGAAGGGCACCTTATGGACCATCTATTTGAAACCTCTAAATTTACAAAAGACAATTGAACACCAATGAGGTAAAGCAAATTGCTCAAGATCACCCAGCTAATAAGTACCAGAGATGGGAGTATAAATAGGACTTCTGGCTTTTTACATTAGATTGCTTAATGATTAGTTTTGTGTAGTTGTAAAGGAGATAAAGGAAGATTGGAACATAAAGGTAGATTTCAACTCATAAAGAACTTTTTAACAAGTAGAGTTGGGCAAAAATGGTACAGGCAATATTTATAAAAAAGAGAGCTTCCCCATTACTAAAAATGTTCAAGCAGAAGATCGATGACTCCCTATTATATATAATTTTAGAAGGGAGGGTAAAGGAAGTCCAAAAAGGACTGAAGAATGGGATAGACGACTTTATGATATCATGAAAATATCTAGGAGTTTCCTATATGTTTCCTTCAAAGACAACCCACTATTTCCATAAAATGTGCAAAATTCTTTCAGTAATAGTAATGAAATACAGAATCATACACTGTCTGAGTTGAAAAGAATTGTAGGAGCTATCTAGTCCAAATTATGCCTGACCAAGAATGTTCATTAATCTTTTCCCTGAAAACCTCCTATGAAAGGGAGAATGCACTGCATCCCAACGTAGCCCATTTTGGGATCATTCCAAATGTTGGATAGTCTTTTCTTCCATGAGTATTATATTTGCCTCTTACCATTTCTACTCATTGTTTTTCATTCTGTCTTCTGGGGACAAGCAGAATGAGACCAATCCCTCTTCTGTAAAATAGCCTTTTAAACACTTGAAAACAATTTTCATTTCCCCCCACTGAGTTTTTTCTTCTTGTGGATAAACATACCTATTTCCTTCAACCATCTTTTTATAGCATATTCATGAACCCTTTCACCATCCTGGCTGCAAAATATAGCAATAAAAAGTAATTCACTTAGAATCTTGCTCTTCTTTAGTGATTCCCCTCCTTTCCTCCTTTTCAGTAATAATGTTTTAGTTCTAAGATTTTATAATCTACTCAGCTACTGAATAGAAACCATTCTTCACATTCTACTTCATAACTGCACAGAAAATTATACTTACCATCCATTGATCATGAGACAACGCAAAGGATAAGTAGCCTTCATTAGGTCCACTCATTTCAATCAGCACTGAATGATTCTTTCTCTCAAAGGAGAGAAAGAAACAGTGGTATTCATTCTCTGGATCACAGTTCACAGGATTCCTGACACAGAACTTTTTTTCTCCACAATCCAATGCACTGAACTAGACAGGCCAAAAAAAAATTTTTTTAATGATCAGAAAAACAGTTAATGATATAACAGAGCCTTCATTGAAATGACAGTTTCAGAAGAATAGTTCTTTTTAACAAAGAATTGCCATATAAAGAATAAAGATGAATCCAGATCTACTAACCTAAATGAGGAATAATCAACATGATAGTTAGATTGTAAACTTTTAACCCACAATTAATTTTAATGAAATTCTTCAAAATCACAACTGAAGTTGGATTACAATTATTCCAATGTTATAAAGTCCTCTTCAAGCCACAAAATCCCTGTCTAATGCTGCTTAGAAGCAGTCTCTAATAAACTCTAATACCTCCTTTGTGCAATTCTGAGGGTAGGCTAAGGTATGCTTAACAAGGTTCATTGTTTTTCAAGGAAGAACTAAGAAAAAACTCCAGTGAACATTATAATTTGTAAGGTCCATAATCATGGAATACAAATGCAATACAAAACTGCTATAGTCTAAAATAGCTATAATGAAAAACAATTAGTTGGATGCTTTTAATGATGAATGGGGCAGAATGGTTATAAAGAAAAAATATCTCATCAAAATACCTCAAATGTACAACCTAAGTCTAATAGGGTCTGTTGTCAATATCCTTGTTAATACACACACACACACACACACACACACACACACACGCATTTAAGGAAAAGACATAAGATCAGCCATATTATATCAGCCACATATGAGGATCTAATATTTTGTTAGTATGGGTAGAACCTCCACCACCACAGAGCCTAATTTCTGTATAATTTAGTAGTTGGTACTATGGCCAAAAATCACTTTTTAATCATTCTATTACAAGCGTTGTGGGGATGAACTCCTCTGAATTTAATTAGGCTGATCTTCAGAAAACATATTTAAAGCCTATTACTAGACTCATACCCAAAATATTTCTAGTCTAGTCCCAAGTCAGCAACAAATAGAAAAAATTATATGGAATATAAAGAGTACTAACCTAGGAGTTAAGAAACCTAGATGGATTTCTAATATTTTGTTCAATTTGGAGGACCACATCTTAGGAAAGGGATTGGAACTCTAAAGGCTGGCCAAAAAAAAAAATAAATCCGGGTACTAAAAGGACTATTAGAGGATTAGCTTAGAGAAAAGACAGAATGAGGACATAATCAGATGTCATCAAATATCTGAAAGGTTATACTTTTCATTGTCAAAGGAAAATCAATTATTTAGACATCTACTGGAGCTGTCAGAAGCAGAGGAGTTAATTTTTTCATTTGTCCTAATGTTAAATCCATACTTCAAAAAGGGAAACACTAATTAACTAATGAACAGGGGAAACACTAAATCTGATACTCACCAATCAAAAAGAAAACCTTTTATGTGGTAGAAAAATAGGAATTTTATAGGAAAGTAATCATTCTCTCCTAGACTTTGGAAAGGCAGATTTTAAGGGGTTCAGAAGTAGGATAAATAGAATACCATGGACTAAAATTCAAGAGGTAAAGTCACTGGTGTCTGACATTTTATCAGATCAAATGATAGGAAAGTCTACATCAAGAATTGAAGACAATTAAATGCAGATTCAATCTGCTTAAAGAAACTTGTTGAGCATAAATTAAATTAAATTAAAAAATAAAATTTTTATTAAATTAACTTAAATGAATTAAATTAATAAATTATAAATTAAATTAGATTAATTAAATAAAATAACTTTTAAATTAAAATAAATTTAAAATTAAGAAAGTAATTAAATTAGGAAAAATAATAAAGGATTCCTAGTAGCCAGAAACTGTAGATTCTCTGCTATATGTACTCTCAAAGCTTGAGCTTACTTTTCCCTTGAATTCAGCATGTACTTGTGGGACAGTATGTCACAGATCTTTTTTTTTTTTTTTTTTTGGTGGGGTGGCAGTGGGAGAGGGTGAATCACAGGTAGTAAGAATGTTTCATACCAATACTCCTATGCTCCATTTTTGAATATACCTCTAATTAAAGCTACCTCACCAAATGATTCTCAACTGATGATCTTGAAGGAAATTCATAGCAGAAGGGGGAAATCTAAGCCACTGGTATTAAAGAACTATCCCTAACTTCTCAAGAGTGTCCCTAGAACATTTTATAGCAAAAGATATGTAGTCAAGTTCTGGGGACCTAAGTAATCTGTAACAGCAGGAAGATACTCAGAGCTTATGTGGACATAAAAAAATAGGAACACTGCTTGAAATGGCTCGGATGATTTTTTTAAAATGACAACAGATTAATAAATCCATTGAGCTATATGTTTCTAGATTTGCTTCTACCAAGAAGAATGATCTTTGTACAGAAAAGGACAGAACAAATATAGCTAACAAGGATAGTGCCAAGTACATCAATAATTTTCTTGAGTAAAAACACAAATTATCCATTCAGAATGCTCTAAATGATATCCTTATGCCTATCAACAGAGTACCTGGAATTTTCTGAACTTTTTTGTTCATTGCTTGATATTTTCTCCAAGTCTTTTCAAATTTGCCTTACAAAAACAAAAACATCATAAGCCAGTATTTCTACTTCATTAGCTCCTTCTTTTCTTCACATTGATCAGCTATAAAAACCCAATTACAATAGTTTTTTTATATTGGGTGTTCCAAAGAATACAATTTATTTAAGTCAAAAATAGAACCCAAAATATGATATATATGCTACCCAAAAAATGACAAGAATTAAAAATACTGTGGGCTCCCACTGATTGTGGGAAAACTGTATAAACAGTACTATATAAGTTAATAGAATATTATACAAAAGGAAATGATAACTATAAATTATTAAGAAAAACCTAGGAAGATTTTATGCACTTATGACCTAGGTTACTGATAGTAGTCACTATCCTTTCTTCCATTTTCCTCTTTTTTCAATAGACAATCAGCATTTTTTTTTTTTTTGCCTAGAGGCAATATAAAGTCACCTCAGGTACATGTGGTTTTAACTTCTGCCAATTTGTGGAGTTTATATTAAATGAAAAGTTAGAAATACAATTATAATTACTCAAAGAACCTAGTTAGAAAAATTTGAACATTTTAGGAAGTGGTTTGGCTCTTTAAGTTTATTTTCTTTCACAAAACCGCCTAACTAATCCCTGGCCTTTTTATACTAGAGGCAAAAATTCAAATTTCCAAAAACATTTGGGTAAAGAACAAAGATAGTCAGCAGAGATGTGGTGAAGCAAAGGTTAAACTGCTTCTGGGAACCAATCATTAAATTTTCAGTGTGAGCACTAATATCCCAGAAATCAGCAGATGCTACAAATCAGGGCACGGTTTATTGTTTTATTGATTGTCTAGACTTAAGAAAGTAATGGAGAAAAGATTGATAATGCAAAGTAAATTTAAAAGTGTTGTGTGCATTTAAAAAAAATTTTTTTTGTAGAAAGCTGATTTTTACCTATTTACCAGTATGCTGCTTCTATTGAAGAGGGTTGTGGTCCCTTTAAGAAATTGTATTTCCTATTGATCTGTGATTCCTTTCAAATACTCAGCCCCTCCTGGCTGAGGCATATCCTTCCCAGACAAGTTGTCTTTCCAGAATACCAGAGCCTTTGATTCAATTACAAATCCTGGTCAAAAAGCCTCCTTTTGAATTCCAATAGGAGATCTGGGCTTGTCCCAGCCCATTCTGACTTGCTTAAGCTGCCCAGCCCCCACTGGTTCTGATCTGCTCAGGCTTCCCAACCCCAACTAAGACACCCAATATAATAAGTTTCCATCAGCTAAGGTCTTTTGCAGATGGACCTTGGCAGTTCCCTTTTCTGTCAGGATCTTCGATCTACTGAGAACTGCAAACTCCTATTTCCATAGATTTGCCACTATAGACGTCAGTCTCTGGTTAAACTGATTTCTATCTAACAAAAAACTTTCATTTTGCAACTAATATTTGGGAATGAGTGAATTCTTTCACTCCTAAAATCTGCAGCTGATTTAATGAGGATTCTTAATAACTCTCTTATAGCTACTAACCTCTAGACCACCAGGAATCTAGACCACTCAAACAGCATCATGGGGAAATCCTGAATATCTGGCCACTCAGAACCAATTTTGGTTCTGAGCTGTTGGTGCAGCATTCTCTCAGGAAGAATACCTGCGTTCTCTGACAAAAGGCCTTCTTTTGCTTACTCTATCTCTAAAGGTAGTAGGCACCCAGACCCTGTCTGGGCTGTGGGCTGTGTGCAGTATTCTCCTGGGGAGAGTATTTGCATTTTTTGGCAAAAAGGCCTCCATTTTTAGAGATAGCAGGACCAGGAAATCAGGAACTCTGGACAAGGTAAAAGACCTTTTTTCCTTTCCTTATTCTGTAGTGGACACTCAAACCACCCGGGTCAGGCTTGGGTTGTTATTAGAGCTTTACGATCGTGTATAATTCTTTACAAATTGATGTGGACTGACAAAAGGCCTCCTTTTGTCTCACTGTCTCTAGAGAGGTCTAGACATACAAAAGATGCTGCAAAAATTTGGGAATTTGGGAAAACTAAAAGCTTTTACCTGTCCACAACCTAGAAACACTTTTACCTCTAAAAATCCTTCCTTGAGCAGAGATGCTTGGCTTGAGGAAACTCCCTCAGCCCAGCCCCTCCAGAGACAAAGGACATTAAGTTACATCTCAAGCTCTCACCAGAAAGCCCTGCACTTAGGAACTCTGAAACTCAAGAGAAAGTGGCTCTTTAACACATCCCCCCCTCCCAGACCAAGTAGACACATGGCCATTCTGGGGACCTCTCTTGGGGAATCCAAGGCCAGCACTGTCTTTGATCTGTTCTGGGGAGATAATCAGAGAAACTTAAGAGAAGCCATGCTTGAGCCCTTGTCCTGCTCCACTGTTACATACAGCTCATGGGGTCTCTAATGATCAGGCTGTAGCCATGAGGAGAAAGGTCACTGAATTGGAGCGAGTTTGGAGACATCTCTCTATCCTTGGCTGCTACTCCCTGGATAGGGGTGGGGCCGTTTTCTTTAGGTCTTGCTCTCCCAGCAACCTTTGGGAGCAGCTACCCCACCCTCAAGCTCCAGCATGGAATCAACAGAGAAGCCCTCACTATTCTGGAAGCGCCGGGTAAGATTGCATTTCTTTCTACCCCACCCTCAATCAGCACCTCTGGTTTTTCCTCCCCCTCCCCCATAGAGTGGGGATCGCAGAGGACCTCAAGGCCTTTTTCATACCTCTCCCACATGGTTTGGCAACCAGTCATTTAAATGCTCCTATCCTGTCCCTTATTGGGGGACTAATATAGGGACTAATGGGGAGATTGGGGCCTCAATCTTATCTTCTCAAATCTCTAGAAAAGTTTTCCAACAACTTTTAAAACAGAAGTTTACCAGCAATCTAGGCTCTTCCCAGACCCTATGCCTGGCTCTTAAAGGAGGCGCAGCTTCCTCCCCTCTCAGGAAGCATGCTCATCCCATATATTTTAAAATGGGACTTGGTTTCCCTGATTTCTATCTATCCTGCCTTAGAGCAGTCCTCTCCCCCTCCCCCCATCAGAGCCTTTTATGCTTTTTCATGCTCATGCTCATGTTTACAAAGACAGGGGATTCCAAACTGCTCTCAGTTTTTTTCCTAGTCTTAGGGCACTTGCGTAAAGTGCCATTTCCTCAGCTCCATATGGGGAGATGAATAGCCTAGCTGTGGAAATCAGGCAATGTCCTTTCTCTCACTTTCCTACCTAGTAGACAGGTGGGAACTTCTAATTTTCTCAGTCCCAAGAACTTTTGCTCTTAGCATATTCTCTGCTATTTTTCTGGATTGGCATTCTATGTCCCTGCCAACAATTAAAGGTTTCTTTTCTAAGCTCCAACCTTGGCCAGGTTGCAACTTCAAGAAAGACCTTTGGAATGATGGCTGGGGAATAAAATTCCAAATTCAGTTGTTAAGAGAGTGAAGATAATTTCTTTCTTTCTTTTCTCTTCTTATTCCCTAACTGCAGCGGGGAAATGAGGAGTTAGAGGGAGAGATTGAAATGATTTGAAAACTCCTTAACTATTTTCAATTTGGTGCCTCTTAAAAGGAAAGAGGCCTTTCCTGTTGCCTTTTCTCTAGCTTGCAGAATTCTCTTGTGGGGATTCCTGTAGTCTCTCTCTCTCTCTAGACTTGTTCTCTATTCTATAGCTAGTCCCTGACAAATTCTCCCTCTCTCTGTTGTGCCACAGTTCTGCCTCAGTTTCTCTGGTATTACAGTTCAAGGAGCATTTTGCTGCTCTCCTCTAGAGAAGGACAAGGGGCTATAGAATCTAGATACTGTCTAGAGTCAGGTGAGGAGCTATTGAATGGAGAACACTAAAGCTTTTTTCCTAGAAGTCAAGGATCTCAGTTTTTCTAGTGACTGCTGATTTCCCATTTGGTGACCATTCACTTTTCCGGTAAGCCACCACACCTCCCTTCTATAGCAGGGGGACAGCTCGAATTCCCCGGGGGCACACAGGTGGAGCTGTCCAAAGCCTTGCTCTCCAGTGCAGATTTGCATCTTCCAAGGACACTTGGACAGACAAATTTCTGAGGGTTGACAAATAGCCCTCTTAGGGGAGTTTTTGTCACATCTTTCTGTCTCTCTAGGGATGCCCAGAGAAGACAAGAGTTATAGAATTGGGAAAGCTTGGGACCTGTTTCCTTATCTCTAAAGACTCACCTTTAGGCTGTCTCTTAATGCAGAGACATTTTCAGCTTGAAAAATACCCCAACCTCAAAACTTGAACTCTGACTAGATTAACTGAATTCCAATCTCCCTCCACACACCCTAGAAAAGGCTTAAAAGTGAGCTCCTAAATTGACACTTCTGCCCTCAGGCAAAAGCAGCTAGCTGAAACACGCCCAGCAGAAGTGTCTCTTTCAAAGCTGAAAAAAAAAAAAAAAAACTCCCAGCCTAACGAGAAAGCTGGGACCCAACCCCCAACTTTTTCAGGGGTCCAAGGCCAATATACTAAGGCCAAAATGAGAAGAGCCCATTCTGAGCCCTCAATGTTTCTTCCACTCTGCTGTTACAAACAGCTGTTTTGGGTTTTTTTTTAACTCTCTCACCTGAACTAAAACCTGAGGCTCTCAGCAATTTTCACTTCTTCTGGCCCCTTCCACCCCTCCTCATAAGGAGAAGGGATAGTAGGCAGGGAAGGCTCAGGATCTTTTGCCTAAACCATCTTGGTGGTTTTTATGGTGAAATTGAGGAACCAACTCTCTCTTTAAAAATTATCCCTGGGACACTGATACATTATTGGTGGAATTGTGAACACATCCAGCCATTCTGGAGAGCAATTTGGAACTATGCTCAAAAAGTTGTCAAACTGTGTATACCCTGTGATCCAGCAGTGTTTCTACTGGGCTTATACCCCAAAGAGATACTAAAGAATGGAAAGGGACCTGTATGTGCCAAAATGTTTGTGGCAGCCTTCTTTGTAGTGGCTAGAAGCTGGAAAATGAATGGATGCCCATCAATTGGAGAATGGTTGAGTAAATTGTGGTATATGAACATTATGGAATATTATTGTTCTGTAAGAAATGACCAGCAGGATGAATACAGAGAGGACTGGCGAGACTTACATGAACTGATGCTAAGTGAGATGAGCAGAACCAGGAGATCATTATATACCTCAACAACGATACTGTTTGAGGATGTATTCTGATGGAAGTGGATCTCTTTGATAAAGAGATCTAATTCAGTTTCAATTGATCTATGATGGACAAAAGCAGCTACACCCAAAGAAAGTACACTGGGAAATGAATGTAAACTGCTTGCTTTTTTGTTTTTCTTCCCAGGTTATTTATACCTTCTGAAACCAATTTTCCCTGTGCAACAAGAGAATTGTTCGGTTCTGCACACATATATTGTATCTAAGATATACTGTAACCTATTTAACGTGTATAGGACTGCTTGCCATCTGGGGGAGGGGGTAGAGGGAGGGAGGGGAAAAATTGGAACAGAAGTGAATGCAAGGGATAATGTTGTAAAAAATTACCCTGGCATGGGTTCTGTCAATAAAAAGTTATTTAAAAAAAAAAAAAGAAATATAATTGGAAAAAAAAATTATCCCCAGGATAGCCACTAACCCCAGGGATTCAGAGCATTTTTTTTTTTTAACTTTTTGCTCTTAGCATTTTCTCCTACTTTTCTTTGGTATTTGGTATAGTTAGATGGGCCATCAGCATTCTTAATGCAGTCCACAAATGGGACCTGATACATTTCCTGCAAAACAGCCCCTCATTTCCACTCTGGAGGACACCCCACTTTTAATCTGCTCCTGAGATCTGTTTTCTCTAGGCTTCAAGCAATGAAATTTCAACTGCCTTCCAGCTTGCACATAGGGACTGATTGGGACACACGACACACAAACAGATGCTCTGCTGCCATTTTCAGACCCCACACCTCATGCCTCACCTCCTGGCATGAACCCCCAAAATTTCTATGACCCTTGTCAGCTTGAAGCAGCTACATGAAGTTGAGATCTTCATCCTTTTTCCCTTAAATTAATTTAAGTTTTAACTGCTTGGGGGGGAAATGAAACGGATTGTGGTCCCTTTAATAAACTATTAAGAAATATTAAGAAACTATATTTCCTACGATCTGTGATTCCCAGCCCCTCCTAGCTGAGGCATATCTTTCCCAGACAAGTTGTCTTTCAGAGATGTCAAAGCCTTTGACTCAATTACAAATCCTGGTCAAAAAGCATCCCTTTGAATTCCAATAGGAGATCTGGGCTTGTCCCAGCCCATTCTGACTTGCTTAAGCTGCCCAGCCCCCACTGGTTCTGATCTGCTCAGGCTTCCCAACCCCCACTAAGACACCCAATATAATAAGTTTCCATCAGCTAAGGTCTTTTGCAGATGGACCTTGGCAGTTTCCTTTTCTGTCAGGACCTTCTATCTACTGAGAACTGCATTCTCAGTGCAAACTTCTATTTCCATAGATCTGCCACTATAGAAGTCAGTCTCTGGTTAAACTGATTTCTATCTAACAAAAAACTTTCATTTTGCAACCAATATTTGGGAATGAGTTAATTCTTTCACTCCTAAAACTTGTCCCTGATTTAAAGGAGATTCTTAGTAACTTTTATAGCCACTAACCTCTAGACCACCAGGAATCTAGACCACTCAAACAACAGCATCATTGTATGAAAATAGATACGTTTGAGAAGAGGAAGCTAAGGAAAAAGCAAGCCTCTTTTTCAACATTCTCAATCCTTGAAAGGTTAATACTATGCTTCTTCAGCCTGAGTCTTGTACTCTAAGATACCTGTAGAGGCAATGGTTTCTTTCTTCTTTACCAGCATATCCCTGACCCTTTCTGTCTCTACTCTTGAGACCCTTCCCTGTCTCTAGCTCTTTAATTTTCTCTGCATTCAACTTTATTCACATTCTTCTCAGGGCTTAACTGGAACTTCTATCTCCTGGCTCACCACTTGAATCTTAGAATCTAAACTGTTTTATTTCTTTATACAAGCCCCACAGAGAGAAGTCTCTTCTATCTTCCCAGTAGGACATCTTCCTTTGGGACATGATCTCACCCTCTCCAAAAACCTTCACTCCTTCCAAATCATTGAAGAAATTTTTTTTATCTGCATCTAATCAAAGCACTTCTGGGTAATTGATTCAATAAAGTTGTTGGCTTTGTTCTCACCTAGTTCATACCTCCGATTGATTTGATATGAAGTCCAGGATCTATATAGTTCCTAAAGTGGAATACTTTTATACAGTAATGCAGAGTAAATATGCGGGACCAGAAGAACAATATACATAATGACTATAACAATGTAAAAGAAAAAATCACCTTAAGGAAGCCTAATTCTGGATAATTAACCTAACTGGATAACTAAAAACCTAATAAAGGTCTCAGAGAACACAGGATAAAACACACCTCCCTTTTTCCTCCAGTGGAGAGGAAGTCTGTAAGGGCTGATCATTTTGCATATTCTCAGATAAGATCACTATCTGTTATATGCTTTTATTTTTTTGTCTTTGTTAGAAGGAAGGAATTAGTTAGAAGGAAGGAGAGTGAGAAGCAGTACAAGGGGCATAGCCTGAAATGACCATGGTTAAAAACAAAGACATTAAAGAGCTTTTTTAAATGGTGTTACTCACCGATTTTTTTAAATTGGTGCTGGGACTTGATGTTGGTGAAGACACTTTCGTAGTCTGGGACATTGTAAAAGCATGTGCATTTAATGGGAAAAGAACAGGGCTGAGAATCTTTACCCAGTAGATTTTGTACTTCTCAACAACAGTGGCTCTGAAATATTATATTATAGTCAGGATATACTAAAGACAGGTTATGTGCTCAAATGATCAAATAACAATTTTAGTGATCAATTAACAATTTTAAGAAGCACCTAACAGAACAGACCAGGTATAGGCAAATGCATATATTGTGCAATTGCAAATACCAATGGGAATGGCAGAAGACAAATCTTAGAGCTCCCCATTAGATAAATGACTTTTTTTTCTCTTTTTTTAAATTTATCTTCTTCCTTGCTATCTTTCTTTTCCTATCCCTCTTTTCCTTACACAATACTAGTGATAGACTGGAGTATTGCTTAAACTTTTGGCATTTGGGGCCAAAATCCATTGGTAACTGTTGCAATCACTGAGAACTTGAGATTTGAGTTATTCACTTTATACTAGGTATATCATTTTTCCATAGAATATATACTACAAACACATATAAGTAGGAGATTAGCTACCTGAAAGTAGTTCCTAGTTCTGCCTTTAGTCATCTGCTCTTTCACTCATCCCCCAAAACATTCAGATGAGTGCTCTTATAGATTGTGAGTTGTAGGGTAAGGTGTTGACAGATTCAGTTCATAGATTTTTGGCTATGTATTCCCTTTTATAAAGAAATTAAGGAGAGGGGAGACCACAAGGGAATAATTTTATATAAAATTACATGATTCTATATAATAGAATATTAAGGCAGCATAAGATGGATGTTTTCAGAAAAATCTGGGAAGGTATATATGAACTAATGCAGTGAAGTGAGCAGATTAAAAATAATTTATATAATTACACATTAAAAAGAAAAAGAATTTTTAAAAACCTAAAGATCCTAATCAATTCAATAGTCAACTATGATTTTTTTATTCTTAACTTAAGAAACAAAAGAGCCTATCCACACACATAGTAGAATGGAATAAGAGGATTATATACAAAACTGCAGATTTTTAGTATGTAGAACTTGCTTTTCTCTTAAAGTATATAATACATACACTCTGTACCTCAGAAAGTTGTCCTGCCTATCTCTGTTACTTTCTATTCTTTCTCCTACCCTCCTTCCCTTCCTTTGTTCTTTCTTTTCTTTATAATAAGAATAAAAAAATAATAAAAATTATATATAAATAATAAAAATTATACAATACTGCAAAAGAATTTGTTCCAAACATCACATTTTAGGAAAGCTATTTGACAATATGGAAAGCTTTCAGAGAAGGGCAAACTGTATAACAGAAAGTCTCAAGATCAAGACACATGGGAAATACTTGAAGGAATTACTGTTTCATGGTGATTGGGAAGGTTGGAGAAGAATAACAGCCACTTTCAAGTATGTGAAGGGTTGTCATACAAGATGGGAACTAGATTTATTCTGCTTTGTCTCTAGAGAAGAACCAGGATCAAAGAGGAAACTGTGAAAAAGTAGATTTTAGAGTTATATAAGCAAAAATTTCCTAATAATTAAAGCTACCCAAAAAAGGAAAGAACTGCCTTGGGAGGTAATATTTTGCCCCTCACTTAGTTCTTCAATTAAAAGTTGGATGACCATTTATATGGGATATTGTTCAGGGAATTCTCCATCAGGCACCGATAGAATTAGAAGGCCTCTAATGTCTCTTTCACACCTGAGACTCTATGACAAATTAATAGTTAACTTATGGTCTTTTAAATGAATATATACAATAATAATATGTTTGGGTTTTTTTTTAAGTTCCTATACTATATGGATTAGATTCTCAAATGAACTAGATCCTAATTACTGAGAATAATGAATCCCATGGAGTAATGACATTGAATTTGTACTGCATATTTCTATTAGGTTGGAACCAATTAATATATTTTACGTAATTATAATTTCTAATAGTGAGAATTACAGTGTCATGATTTGCACTAATTAGGACTTAACAATAGTCCAATAATAGGTTTCCAAGATCAGGAGAATTGATAATGCACTAGAATTCTATATCAATGACAATGTTCTGTAAAAAGTACACATGAAGGAACTCATCAAAAGTCATCAATTCTTTTACTTACAGAAATTGTATAGAGTGATTAGCAGTGTCTGGTGCATTCCAATAGACCTCTATTTGGGTTTTTTTTGATGGGTTTGTATGACTGACAGCTGAGCCCTAGAAAACAAGATAGTGATACAATGACTCAGGAAGACTGAAAGAGTTGTTACATCATATATTGAATCAAGGCCTAACAAAACATTCTAATGAGCTCAAATTTAAAATAAGGGACTGATAGCTTAGAAAATGGTTTATTGATTAAAAGCAGATTCATATTTTGCAAACAACTATGGAAATTTTTGCAAACATTATCAGCTAAACAAATTTGAGAATTAGGGAAAGTTACAGCAAGATGTAAAACTATATAAATCTTGTTTTATCATAATTCAAGAATATTTTCTAAAAAACAAAATTTTAAAATAAAATGTTAAATGATAAAATAATTTTCACTTTTTTAAAATTGTAAAGAGTAAATATTGACAATGATTAGAGATAGGAAAATATCAATAAAAAAAGTAAGAAGGTGGAAAAGAAGAATATTTTCTATAGTTTTGATGATTAGTGAAAAATAGGAAGGAGGGGGTCTGAGGAGGAAAACAAGCTAAAATTGGTCACATCTTTATGTCTGAATTCTAGTCCTGAAGGTGACTGAACTTAAATTAAATAGCTGGACTTTATTCTTGCTTACCTTGTGACTTTCAATATTCAAATGTTGTAACAATTGTTGAAAAATACAATGATACTCTTTTAAAACACAGTAACACTTCCTTGGGAGACAACATGGTACTGTGGAAAGCACAGTTTCTGGAGAAAGAGAACTTGGTTCTTACTACTTGGTTGACCTTGGGCAACACATTTAACCTTTCTGAGATTCACTTTTTTCATTTGGAACATGAAGGGGGTTGGACTAAAACATTCCTTCTAGCTCTAAATCTATAATTCTAAGCTTTTTTTTTTCCTGATTTCTTCAGTCTTCATGCTCTCCTCACTTTCCCCCTATCAAATATTTTGCATTTATTTTGTTTGTGTTTATGGGGAGAGGAGGATTAGATAGAAGGATATGTGTATATATTATTACATATACATGTACATAGATGTGTATATATATGTATATATATACACGTATATATATTAATTTAATCACATACAAGTTGTTTCCCACAAGGAGAAAAGAGAAGTATTTTGAGGACCAAGATTATTTCATTTAAATATATATATATATATATATATATCCCCAGTGTTTATAATAATGCCTGGCTCTTAGGTGTTTAATAAATGCTTGTTCAATGAATGCTTAACAGAGAAATCTCCATTCCTCTCCTACAAAATAAAGATGCAAGCTACTCTCAAAAGACATAATTTTGAATTTTGAAGAAAAAACTAATCCTTCTCTTTACTTCACATACAGGTATCAAACCAAGTTTTGTAGACTAAGAGAATCATAGACTCAGAGTTGAGAAGAGATCTTAGAGGACATCTAGTTCAAACCCTCAATTCAAGATAAAGAAACTGAGAGCCAGAGAACAGAATAAAATGGAAAATAATAGAGGCAGGATTTCAATGTTGTACTGCCTAACTCTAAGTCTAGCACTCTACCCACTGAACCATGATGCTTTAATAAAATTTTGAAACTAAATTCCAATGGAATTAGTTTCATATTCTTAACCTACCATTGAATCACTAATAAGGCTCAGATGAGTGAATGTATACATTTGGGGAACAGATAAAACTATGAAAATGGTCTGATTCCATGGCATGATATTACAAATTACAAAAGGCTCATCATCCTATAACATGGATCCCAAATATACAATGGCTTGAGGACACATCTTATCTTGCAACAGCCATCACCAAGGAATATAAATAGGACAAAGGCAACCAATGAATGAGTATTTCTCACATCCAACTCCTACCTCTTTGTGATCACAAGTCAAAAGCTGACACTCCTCTTCATCAAACAGAGAGAAGGAGCCAATAGAACTGCTTTTCAAATCCTCCGCATTGCGGGCTTCTATGAGGAATCCTTTAAACCGTGGCCCAGACAGAGTAACTAAGTGACAGATGGAAAACAAAGTGAAGACAATTAGAAGGTCTTAGTACAGTGAAAGAATGTAGGATTTGGAGTCAGAAGAATCACTGGCTTCTCTGTCAGGTTGGGGCCATCACCTTTCTGGGCCTCTGTTTACTCGTCTGTAAAATGAGAGGGTTGGACTTGGTGATCTCTGTGGTCTCTTCTGGCTGTAAATCTATGATCTTCTAAACTTTGAAAGTGAGTTTCAGAAGAAAATACCATTTTATTCAGTCCAAACAACTGCCAATTTCAGGGTTTTCACAAAATCCCCAGTATAGAAAGGATCTCAATGCTTTTCTAGTCCAACTCAGACTTGAAAAAAAGAATCCCTTCCTTGAGATTTTTGACCTTTTATTTATCCAGATGAATTGTGTGATTACTCAACAATTCTAGTTTTGCATTGATTTAATCCTACAACAAATAATAGTTTCTTAGTGATATAATGATTGGTGTGTACTTAGTATACACAATTTAAAAATTTGGAGGGCATATGTCATTCCATGTTGCTTTCCATAATTTCTGGACCAATTCACAACTTCACCTACAGTGTCTTAAAGTGCCTATTTTGCCACAGTCCCTCTACCATTTGTTATTTTCCTTTTTGTGTGAACTTTGCCCATCTGATTAGTGTGAAGTACAACCTCAGAGTTATTTTAATTTGAATTTTTCTAATTATTGGTGATTTAAAACATTTTTCACATAGCTATAACTTGAATTTCTTTCTCAGAAAACTGCCTGCTTATATCCTTTAACCATTTATCAACTGGAGAATGGCTCTTATTCTTATAAATTTGAATCTATTTTCATATATCTTAAAATGAGATATTTTCTTAAAATCTTATCTTAAAATGAAACCTTTATCAGAGAATTTGTTGTAAATATTTTCCCCCATTTACCTATTTCTCTTCTCATTTTAGGTAACCTGGTCTTGTGTGTGCAAAAATTTTTCAACTTTATGTATTCTAAATTGTGTATTTAATTTTCTATAATCTTTATTCATGAACTCTTTCTTATTCATAGTTTCTTCCTTGTTCCTCTAATTTATCTGTGATTCACCTTTTGTCTAAGTTATATACTCATTTAGAGTTTATCTTGGAATGCAGTGTGAGATGTTGGTTTATACCTTGTAATATTCTTCTCTAAAATTTAATGTTCTCTGGGAGCAGGTTTCTTGGAGGGCTTCTGAAGGAAGCCTTCCTTTGAGTTCAGTAATCACAAGTGCAGCCAGGGATTAAAAGTCCCAATCCTTGTCTCTTTCAAAGTCTTGTCTCTTTCATGTGGGACTTGGCTAGTTTTTCTTAGAGGCCTTCTATAGTCTTGGCTCCAAGAGCTTAAGCTGCCTTCTCTGACTTTAAATCTCCTGGACTGAATACTGGCTGAGATTTTGAGAGCTTCTAGTGGGCGTCTATGTCTGATCCTGAGAGCTTCTTGTTTATATGCTGTATACTGAGTACACACCAATCATTATATCACTAGGAATCATTATTTGTTGTAGGATTAAATCAATGCTAAACTAGATTTAATCACTGTCTCCTCAATTCCACTTACTTAGCACCTTGTAAGACTCTTAACAATATCTAGTTTCTACTAGACTGCTTTTATATTTTTTAACAGCTCTAATCTTATAGTGAGTTCTTAATTCTACAGATGGGATTGGGGAGGGGGTATCAAATATTAGATTTCTATATATTTAATATGTAAATTATTTTACTGATCAACTTCTCCATTTCTTAAATAATATCAACTGTTTTGATGAATATCATTTTGTAGTTTAATTTGAGATTTGGTACTGCTGCGCCCCTTTTCTTCCTAATTTTTTTTCATGCTCTCCCTTGAGATTTTTTTACCTTTTTTTCATTCAGATGAATTTTGTGATTAATTTTTTCTATCTTTAAAAAATAACCCTTTACTCATTTGAATGGAATGATACTGAATAATTAATTTTGATAGTATTGTTACTCTTATGGTATTGTGTTAGATAGCCATAAACAATATTAACTATTAATCTCTGACTTTTTTGTGTAAAGAGTGTTTTGTGGTTATATTCATGAAGTTCCTCTGTGTGTGTCTCAGTTAGTATTTTATTTACTCTGTATTTTTTAATGGAATCTATTTCTTCCTGATGCATATTTTTGTCAATATAGAGAAATGTCAATAATTTATGTTTATTTTATATCTTCAATTCTGTCAAAATTATTGTTTCAATTAAAGTTGTTAATTTTTAGTTGATTCTTTACAGTTCTCTAAGTAAATCATTCTATCTGCAGAGTGATAATTTTGTTTCCTCTTTGCCCATGTATATTTTCTCAATTTTTTTTTATTTTCTTATCATTATAGTTAACATTTTTACTTCTATATGAAATAGTAATAATAATAATAGTGGACATCATTACTTTGTCTTTAATCTCACTGAAAAGGCCTCTTTTATCCTTATGATAGTAATGCTAGTTTTTTAAAAGTAGATAAGAAAAAATCCATTTATTTCTATGCTTTCTAATATTTTTAACAGGATTGGTGATATAAGCTTTTGTGGCATCTTTTGACATAATTATATTTATCTTATATTGTTTTTGTTATTATCATAGTCAACTTTGCTTAACAATTTTCCTAATATTGAACCAACTCTAAATTGTAATCTTCAATCACTATTTTAATATCCCCCAATATTGAACCAACTCTAAATATAAGATCAAATCTGGTTATAGTATATATAATTTTGTAGTATGTTGCTGACATTTTATTTAAAATTTTTGCATCAACATCCACTAAATATATTGGAACATAGTTTTCTTTCTCTGTTTTTATTATCCTTGGTTTAGCTATCAAAATCATAAAAGTAGAATAAAAAGGATAAAGATAAATGAGGATAAAGATAAAAAGGATAAAGATAAATGGAAAGAGAGATAGGGGAAGGAGAATAATATAGACAAGTATAGATATACATACACACATATATAGAGTCCTATTTTGGGAGTTGCATTTTTGAAAGTAATATAAACGCCTAAAAGAGTTATAAGATTTGAGGAATATGAATGTATATGTGGAAATGTCCATCCCTGCTTAAAAATAAAGGATTACTGAAAGAACAAATCAGAACACAAGCAACGTATCTCAATACAGTACCTGTGACAGTATCTCCTGGAAGGAATGTGGTTTGATTCAATGTGATTTTATGAACAGGATCTGATTGGGGAGGATAGCCATGTCCAGGAACCATTGTGTGGCAAGCCTCCATTACTTTTCCATTTGCATAATTAGCCACAGGATTAATCAGTTGTAGAAGTATCCAAATACCAAGAGTAAATTCAGGAACTATCATCTTAAATAGAAAACAGAAAAAGAATTGCAATTTTAGATGTAGTAGGTTAGGTTTTGGTAAGAATAACATAGTTTAATATTGCAACAAAAAAAGTCTTAAAACATCTGTTTTTACTCACAGTATAACAACTTTTTTACCTTACATCTAATTAGAAAGTAAACTGAATTTGCCATAATCGAAGTATATTTCCAACTTACCTCCCTTACTCCTTCCCCTATGAACTTGGGAAATTTAAAAAATATATTTATTTCAAATAAGCTTTAGTACATCTCTTTCAGGGGTGGTCCCCTTGTTAAAATGCCAGACTTTCTAAACACCTTCCCCATTCCCTATTTAAATGAAGTGATTCATTTTGAAGTTGCACTTTGACCACTTGTTTAATAAACCTAAATACATTGAATAAACTAACTTCTTTCATCTTCTTTAAATAAGCATCTTAGGCTTCCTTAGAAGCTCTGTTCAGGGGTCTCCTCCAAGTCCCATCATTATTAACTATTCTCTCCCTACTCAAATAGGATCACATTTATCTGTTTAAATGTTATCTATATCTACCCACCCACCCTGCCCTAATAGACTGTAAACCTTTTGCATCCCTAGTATCACACTTCCCACAGTTGTTGCTTAATGAATTGAATACTTTATATTAAAGCAGTAATTCAGAATGTATTATAGAACTATATATTCTGGGGCAGTTAGGTGGCGCAGACACAAAACTTGCTAGCTGTGTGATACTGGGCAAGTCACTTAACCCCAACTGCCTCAGCAAAATATATACACACACACCACACACACACACACACACACACACATATATATATATATATATATATTCCAATAAAATCCTTCATTTTTTAAATATCTTGAGGATACTGGGATTTAAGTGCTTGGCACTGCGGCTGGCAAACAGCAGGTGTTTAATAAATGTATATTGACTGACTGACAGAACCAATAAATGGAGTGGAATTGTATGACAAACAATAGGAGAACCAAAGATGGTTTGGAGTTTAAATAGGAGAAAAAAAAATATGGTTAATAAGACTCAGAAAGTAAATATGATTAATAAGTTTGGATACAGATTGCGAAAGACTTTAAATGACAAAAAGATAAATTTATATTTGATATTAGAGGTAATGGGGAACCATTAGAATTTATTGGGTCAAGTAAAGTAAGGAAGGTATCTTTATCCAAAATTAGGGAGATGAGAAAAAGCAGTGATTTGAGTTATCACACCCTCCCATTTCTTCTCTTTGGGAAAAGAATTAGAGGGAAAAACAAAAGAGAATAAAAACAGGAAGGGTTAGGAAATACAAGTGGTTGCTACTCACAACTTTACTTTTTAAAAAGTTACCAAGTTGAACAATATGTGGACTATAGATAAACCAAGAAGTATTACGATTCAGTTGGAAAGGAGAAACAATTTTACAAATTTTGCAAAGTGTAAGTTATGTTTTTGAATAAAAAGGTGAAGAAAGGGGTGTAAATATTTTAAAATGATGTGTCTGAAAAAATAATGGGAAACTATGAAAGGTGAACCTTGTGCGCTTACACAGAAGAATAAAGAATATGGAACTCAGGAGAAATGGATGAAAGGACAGAAGAACAATTTTAAACATGATGAGTTCAAGATCCTAAGTTTATCTCTTCGCCTTCTGTATCAAAGGTAATAAGTTGCTTCATCTCCAATGGGGCAAAAAATCATGCAGCAAATTCTTGCCTATCAATATCAATTAAGAGCAAATGAGACTCACTTTGCAGAATAATTCAGTGAGATGACAAAAAATTGAATTGGAAACTTGCAGTTCTTAGAGAGTCTCCTGTAGGGAAAGCAAAAAAGATAAGACAAAGTAAAAATTTTAAAGAGTCACAATACTGAGAAAATGTTACTTCATATACACTTCATGTTATCTGAAAACCTCATATAATTAGAAATGTTCCTATGGTTTCAATATCAGAAGTTATCTTCAAAGTATCAATTATTTATAAATCCCAGATATAGAAGGTCCACAGCAAAATTCATTTCAACTACAGTACAAAAAAAGGAAAAAAGGAAACCCATCTTCAATTTAAAAATAAAAAGGCAATCTACATAGGACTACCAAAAAAGCAATAGATATAGTGTCAGGAGAGACCTGAATTCAAGTCCTACCTTTGATACTTAACTAGCTGTATATTCCCCCACTTCACCCTCATAAATCACAACCTCCAGATTCTCTTTCCTTTCCTTTAAAATAAGGATGAGCACCTACCTCATAGAACGGTTGTGAAGATCAAAAGAAATAATGAACAGCTTGTAAAGCTCTTTATAAATGCTAGCTTTTATTGTTATCATATGAATCATAATAAATATATTATCATATGAATAGTTGTGTGGGAAACTTCCTCCACTTCCGCTGACACAGATCACAGCTAATCTATAACTTATAGTCCAAGGAAAGGGAGTCGTCTGAAATACCCAAGTTTCAAGATACACAGTGAACCAAACTAAAATAAAAGGCATGCATATAAATCAGTAGAAAGCAGGTCAAGGTAATCAGGAGTTTTGTATTTGGTGCCTATATCTAAAGGCAAAAGTGATTTCTTCTACTATGGAGAAATTATAACCCTGTTTTTAGCTCTTGCCATAGAAGCAAAGAGATGGCACTTTAGGAAGCACATTTCAGGAGCAGATGAAGGTATATGAAGGAACATTAATATGTTAACTGAATGCTTAGTATGAATGCTTAGTAATTAGCAATTCTTCAACAATTTGTACATTGTTACTCAAAGCAATAGACAAAAATCTAAGATTCTATTAATCTTAAATTTATTTTAATTTAAGATTAAATTAATTTAATCTATTAAAAAAAAAACATCAAAAATTTAATAGATAAGTCTTTCATTCAACCCTTACATTCAATCAAACACTAAGTATCTGAAATGACAGATCTTGAATCTCTCTACTCCCAGTTACTTTAATCTGGTTCCTTTTTAGCTTACAACTCTATCTCAACAGCAGCTTCCTAATAAATCTGACTGATTTCAGCATCTTCTTCTCTGAATCAGCCCACAAGGCCAAAACAAGTCCTGGTTTCCTAAAATATCCATTTTCATAACAACATACTCTCACTCCAACTCCAAAACCCCTGGTGGCTCCCCATATGGCTAACAGAACATGTATAAACTTCAATTTAGCATTCAAATCCCTCTTTAATCTTCTCTTATATTAGTATCTAAATCTTAAAAAAATAACCCAAAGATGTAGCCTGGCATAGTAGTAAGAACACAGAACATAAAATCATAATAAATTATATCCCAACTCTGACATTTTCCAGATGTATAAACATTCTAAACTTTGGCTTCGTTATCTATAAAATGGGACAATGACACACTGCTCTACCTACTTCGTAAGGTTGTTTTGGAAAAAAAAAGGATTTTGTAAATCTTAAAAGTACTACATGAATATTAGTTATTATAAACAAAGTCTTTTTCTCTAGTCAGTTAATCAGCATCTTTCTGTAAGTCTCATCTCAATACAGGCAAACATTCCCATCTCTGTGACTTGGCCCACATCCACCATACTTTCTACCTAAACAAATCCAACCTTCAAGTATAAGCTCTAATTTCTGTTACACCCTGTATAGATATCAGAAGGACAAAATGAAACAAGATGAGATATCATCTCCCCAACTAGATTGTGTAACTTTTCATGGGTGGGGACTATGTTCCTATCTTTTGTATCCAGAGTTTCTTAAATCAAATTTGCAAAGAACAATAGCAAAAACGAATGACCAAAACAGTAATCAATAAGAAGCAACTGGTTCTGATGATAACATACCAACCATGCCCAAGAAATACCCAGAGGAAAACAACCAGTTGGTATAATCCAAGCATAAACCTAGGCATGGAGTAAGCACTCTGATATTTACAGACATCTAAAAGAGTTGGCATTTCTCAATACATGTGGCACCATAATACACTGCCTTTATTGACAGAGGACTTTATCTTTATTGACAGATTGACAAGTAGTTTTTTTTTTCTTCTTCTATTGTTTACCAGGATCCTATAAAGTCATTTTCCAAGGGGAAGGGGAACATGAGACATGACTTACAAATTCATCAATCAACAAGCACCTACTAAGTGCCTGCATTGTCCTAAGAACTGGCAGTACCAAAAAAAAAGCAAAAACAATCCCAATCTTCGTAAAGCTCATGTTCTCATAAGGGAAAAACATACGAATACTAGTATAGACAAAAAAAATTAATATTTAGTAAGGAAGATATATACTTATATAAGTATAGACAAACTACATTAAGTATTTTAGTGGGAAGCAAGGAAGGGACACTAACAGCTTTGGGGAACCATGAATGGTCTCTCACAGAAGCTGACATAGTTCCATTGAGTCTGAGAAGAAAATAGCAATTTCAAGAGGCAAAAATAAATGAAAATTACATTCCAGACAAGGGAGACACCTGGCAAAAAAAGATAGGAATTGAAATGCTGTATATGAGGAACAGTAAGTGGAACAATCTGGGTTACCCATAGAGAGTCATCAATCCGAAGACATGTAAGAGAATGAGAAGAAGCAGAAAAAAATTTTCCTCTACTTAACTACAAAGTATGTTAAAAAAAAAAAAAACAAACAAACTCTGTACCTACTGAATTGTTGGTAGAGTTATGAAGTGATCCAATTATTCTGGAGAATGATTTGGAACTATGCCCAAAGAGCTACAAAACTGTGTATAGGTCCAGTTTTCTGTTTCTACTGGGTCTGTCTCCCAAAGAGATTATAAAAGAGGTAAAAAGGACATATGCAAAACATATGCACATATGCAACAATGTTTGTAGCAGCCCTTTTTGTAGTGGCAAGGAACTAGAAATTGAGTGGATGCCTATCAGTTGGGAAATGGCCAAATAAGTTATGGAATATGAATATAATGGAATATTATTTTTTATAAGAAATGATGAACAGCCTGAAAAGACTTAAATGAACCAATGCTAAGCCGAACCAAAAGAACACAGTACACTGTAATAAGATTATGTGATGATCATCTGTAATAGACTTGGCTTTTTTCAACAATGTGATGATTCAAGGCATTTCCAATAGACTTGTGAATGGAAAAGAGAGGAGACTGAATGTGGATCAAAACATAGTATTTTCAACTTTTTGTTGCAGTTTGCTTAATTTTTTTCTTTCTCATATTTTTTCCCTTTTGATCTGACTTTTCTTGCATAGCATGAAGGATATGGAAATATGTTTGGAAGAATTGCACATGTTTAACCTATCCTGGATTGCTTAGTGTCTTAGGGAGAGGTAGAGAGAGAAAAAAATCTGAGACACAAGGTATTATAAAGGTGAATGTTGAAAACTATCTTTTCATGAATTTTAAGAGGAAATTCTATTAATTTTTTTAAACTATCCACCTACAAAAGCTGATAGCCAGATTATTCTGGAAACACAAGCTGTCAAGAGAATCATCAAGGATCACCAGTTTAAATAGGAATGGATTAGTCTGTAGGGATTCCAAAATAAGAGAAATATCATCAGTCCTCACACTTATATAGCACTTTAACAATTGCAAAGTTCTTTATATACATTACCTTATTTGATCTCCACAATGACTCAGTGAGGTAAATAATATTATCCCAGATTTACAGATAGGAATTAACGCTTGTTGACTGTCTTAACTGAGATTCACAGTGGTTAAATGACTTGCCCAAAATTACAAGGCTAATTTGTATTTGAGGCAAAAGCCTATCCCAAGTATTATTGAATTCATGTCCAGAACTTTACTTACTAGGCAACAACAATAATAATGCAACAATAATCTTACAACACAAGCATCATAAGGTCATAGATTTAGAGCTGAAAAAAAATTTAGGTGGCTATTGAGTCAAATTCCCTCATTTTTCAGAAGAACATTAGATAATTTGAGCTCATTTGACTTGTTCAGTGTTACAGAGTGAATAACAGACGGGACTGAACTCAAGTTTTTCTAATGCCAAGTCAGCACTTTAATCTACCAGGGATCCCTTATACTAAACCAAGGGGTCCAAGGTCACATGGCCTCTAGAGAAGAAGGAATCCAAATAATGTACAGGGAAATGAAATAGAGAAACAAAATTTATTAATAAGAATAAGCCTAAACATTTTAATTTATCTTAGGAATACCAAACAGGGCAGAAAAAAATGGGTCAAAAGCTAGAAGCAGCTCCAAAGATACTAAATTCCTTAGGAGAATTTAATGAGTACTTACCAAGTATCATGTACAAATACTGGCACATAGTATGGAAAATTCTCTAGGAGGTCAAAAGAGAGAAAGATTTTCTCTAAGCAGCAATTAATTAGGAGATAAGAACAAGTCTCTCCTAGTTCTATAACCGTTGCTTAAGATGAAGAAGATAAATCAATAAGGTGATGTGGCTGCCAAAAAAAGAAAGATTAATTACATCTGCATAATTTTAGTAATGAATCCAGTTTGAGTCTGGAACAATGGGGGTTAAGATTCCATTGTATTGATTCTCAGTCATATATTTTAGGAGATATTTCTTTGACAAATTTGAGTGTATCCAGAGCAAGCTAATCCAAATGGTGAGAGAATATGAAATCATATCATATCAGTAGAAGGAACTAGAGATATTTAGCCTGGAAAAGAGAAAATTTAAGAAGACATGATTGCTAGCTTTAAAGTGGTGCAATGTGGTATACATATAGTAGGTATTTAATAAATGACTGTTGAATGAATACCATTTGGTAGCTGTGTGATTTGGTATATCACTTAATCTTACTGACATCATTTTTCTCATCTGTAAAAATGAGGGAAATGTGCCAAAAGTCTTGGAAGTTACTTCCAACTGTGATTCACAGGAGGATCAGGAAAGCAGGAAAAGCACAATAGTAATATTAGAGATTATAAGTCTAAAAAGGAAAGTGACTAAGATACCAAAAGCCTGTCACTGAACTGCCCACAAGTTCAAAAGGAATAATTTCAAATTTAATTGGTCATGTATTATACTGGATTATATGGAAGTTTATGGTTCTATTCCAATGTCATTTCTTGTTAAAACCCTAGTCTCCTACACTAAATAGACTATTGGTTGGATCATCCACTGTCATCATGCCTCCTAGAACATCTAAAGTTAAGGTTACTTCCCCATATATACCCCTTTATCCACAAAGAACATAATGAAGCATATGCAATTTAAGGCAATTCAACAAATAATTATTAAGTACTTACTATGTACCAGACAATTTATTTTTTTCCCCTTGGTGAAACAGTTAGGATTAAGTGACTTGCCTAGGATCATATAGCTAGTAAGTATTAAATGTCTGAGTCCCAATTTTGGATTCACATCCTCCTGACTTCAGGATCAGTTCTTTATCTACTGTACCATCTAATGCCCTAAAATATCCTATTGAATACAAAACAGTAATGCATTTAGTTAAATGATAATATTGGCATATAAGCTTGTCTCACAGGAATTAATTATGAAGTAATCAATATCCCCCTCCAAGGAAAAAGGGGAAAATGTATAGGGGTCCATGCTGAAAAATAAATCTATGATCCTAAGATTACTATCCAGTGTAAGTATAACTTTGAATGTAAACAATGTAAAGAAGTATAACAAAACACAAGGTAATTTAAAATTCTCTATTCTAAATAAGCACAAAAATTCCTGAAAAATTGATAAGAAGCAAAATAGAAACTAGGTAATGTATTATTCCCTGTCACAACAAGGCAGCATGTTTTCTTTCCACCTTCCTTTCACTCATGTCTGAATTTTTGTGGTCTTATTTGGGATTTTCTTAGAAGAGATATTAGAGTAGTTTGCCATTTTTTTCTCTAAATCATTTTATATAAAAGGAAACATGTAAATTAGGTTAAGTGACTTGGGATTTGGCATATCACCCAGCATAGTGTTTCATATATCCTTTCTGATAGATAATGTCAGCTATTCTGATGAGATGTTTGATTATGATTATCTTCCCTGAAAGTTAGATACTTAAAATCTTTTGCCTTATATAAAGTCAAAAACAACAAACTTTGCATACAAAATACTACAACTGTCACCAAGCAGGGAGTTTAGTTTCATGTATTCTATTAAAACTACAGACAGTAAGAAGCAAAGTGAGATTAGCCCCAGATCCCAATGGGCCTTGATAATGATATGAAATTCACGGTAACATAAGAGCTTAAATTTTAAAATACTTATGTATGGGAGAACCAAGTAAGAAGCTAGCTGGTGGCACTGGATAGTGTTTTGGCTCTGGAGTCAGGAGGAACAGAGTTCAAATGTGACCTCAGACACTTAACACTTAATAGTTCTGTGACTCTGGACACGTCTCTTAACTCTAATTGCTTTTCAAAATAACAACAACAAAAAAAGATTTACATTTGGGTTCAAAAAATCACTTCATGAGTTCAGATAATAGAGACAGCTTTCCCTTACCTTGGACTACTTCTTAGGGATATTATAAAGGGAATCTCAGTCAGGTACAGGATGGATTAAATAGCCTCTGATGTTGCTTACAACTGTTGAGATTCCATGAATATTTACTAACCAAAAGACTGGCTATGATATTAAGAGAAAACAAAACTTGATTTTGAAGAGGAATGAAAATTAAACCAATAAGAGTTGCTCATATAAAAATATACTACAATACAGTAACTTATAATTCTTTGTTCAAAAGGTTGTCAGAGGCAGCCTAGTAAAAAAATAGTACTCTAGCTATGATTCTAGAAATTACCTAGCTTTTCCATTTGGTATACCTTAGAACTTTGCAGATCATTACACTGCTTACATACAGTAACAAGTCTATGGATAGCTAAGAATATATTTTTTTAAACAAGGTGATGTTTTCTGTAATTATCAACAAGACTGCACTAATCACTGTCAGTTATGCATTCTTAAGTGCCTTTAAACAGAATCAAGGAAAAAGACATGTTTATTTGATTTTTTGCAAATCCACTGCCATTAGTGAAGTCCTACCATATTTCTGACAAAACTTTTATGAACTTATTGTACTAAAAGTACATCTTCTAACCATTATCATCATAGTCATAGTAATAATAATAACCACAATTAATATTTTATATAGTTCTTACTGTATATGCCAGGCACTATGCTAATATTCTCATTTGACCCTCACAACAACCCTGAGAAGTAGATGCCATTGTTATTTTACAGATAAAGAAAATGAAACAAGCAACAGTTAGGTGAGGTGACTACAATCAGTGCTGATGTCTGAAGCTGGATTTAAACTCACTTCTTTTTACTCTAGGTCCAGTACTCTAAACACTGTGCCATTGGCACTCAAGGAATATTATAAGTGGTATGGTCAGGATACCTACAGGGAAAGAAAAAATAGGGGATAGGAAGCAATCCTGGCAAGTAACCAGAGCAATCCAAAAAATTAAACAACATCCCAAATTAAAACAAAACAACATCCCAAATTCATTCCAACTTGGGGGGGAAGGGAGGGAGGGAGGGAAGGAAGGTTATTCTTGAACTATTTTTAAAATTGGCTTTTTTGCCTAATGGGGTAAAAATTCAATCTACCAGCACCCTTGCCCAAATCAGAACGTACTCTAAGAGACACTGATTTAATATGACTAGTAATTTAGATCTTAGAACACCCAGGATTCTAATAATATTCTCTGTGCACTTAAACTTGTTGTCCTAAGATTTTGACTTATTCTGCAAGAGACAATTTGATTAAGCAAGCACTAACATGCCTGAAACGAATACTGTGGGTAATTGTATTACATCAAAGGAGTGAAAAAATCTAATATGCATAAAATTTTGTGGATGCTAAGCCAACTACCTGTACACCTTTTATCTGAGTACTGAATCAAAAGCCTTGTATCTTTGTTATGTATTAATTAAGTCTTTTTGAACTATGTAGGATGGGTATACGTGCAGGTAAACATGCTTGAAGAAGTTAACTCTGCATATTTATTTAATAAGGTGGTCAAGGAGAATTTTTATTACTATATAGAACACAGGCTACTAGTTACCACCCTGTAATCTTAAAATCAAAATAAGGTCACTAAGTGTCTAAGCAAAGGTTCTAAATGATCCACAAAGAGAAAAAAAGTATGCTCCCCTAACTTTTGATCAACTTCTGGAGCAACCCTCATTCTCCTAGCCATTGCAACAGAGTTATAACAGTGATGGCACCTCAACTTTCCATCCATGTAATCTTGAAGGATACATTCATATACTGTTGGTAAAGCTTTGAATTGTTCCAGCCATTAAGCAAAAAAATTTGAATTATGCTTGAAAATGACAAATTTTCATATCTTTGCCTTATATTTTTCAGAAAAAAATTGAAGCCATTTGCCATGGACTCCCCTTTTCCCCATCTCATTACCACTCAGATTCCCTCTGCTACTTTTTCCTATTTCATTCTTATTTTACATGATGAAGTGGACTACTAATTTCTCTGGTTCCTTTAAATTCTAATTTAAAATTCCATCTTTTACAGGAAGGCTTCCCTAATTCCTCTTAACTTCAGTGCTTTGCCTCTTTGGATTATTTCCTATTTATGCTGTTATTTAGCTTGCTTTGAATATATCTGTGCATGTTGTCTCTCCCAACAGTGCCTGGCACATAAGTCCTTAATAAATGTCTATTGAATGAATGAATATCTTTTAACCCAGTGATCTTGAAGAAGGGACCCCGAAACTTTAAAACTTCTTGGAGAAAATCTTCAACTCTGCCTCAGTAAGGGACCCGTCCCAGAGAAACAAGATAAACAGCTTCATTCTTTTATCTAGGTGGGGTTGGTTCAGTTTGGAGTAATAATAATTTCAACCCTATTCAATTAAAGAAAGTCATTCAATTCTATTCAAATTCAGCTCAAACTGAAACCTAGCTTGTAGCCAAAGCTCCCATTATAAAAGAGCTAATCTAAAATCCTCTCTTTGCAGAGGTTCTAGACATGTCAGCTATGCCATGCTTGCTATGCCAAGGAGGTCTCTGCCCATTGGATAATAATCTTTTCCAGTGTTGCCCTCTCTTTATCCTCACCATTTCCCTAACCAGACTGTATGCCTCTCTGTCAGGATTTCTAACCTTACTTCCCAATCCCTATAATAAACCTCTTTTATTAATCTAGGTTTTCAGATTTGTAAATTCCTTTACAAAGAATCCCTGCGCCACCAGAAGGGGGTTACCCAAAACTCCCTACTCTTGAGCCAAATCCCAGGGGGGTGGAGGAGTCAAACCTCTCCATTTGGTTCCCTGAACCCCGAACCTGACACTAGACCATATCATTTAACTCCCTGACCAGAAACCCTAATCTCATTTTGGTTCCCTAAATCTAGACCTCATCATTTAGTTCTAATGAAAAGGGAACCCCAAAACCTAAATCTCATCATTCTCACTGCTAGTCTTCTTCCCCAAGGAGATAAAAGTGATCAAAGGAAGGATCCATATATGTTAAAATGTTAATAGCAAAAAATTAAAAACAAAGTAAATGTTCCTTTTTGAATAACTATACAAATTACAGTACATTAATACAATGGAAGAAACTTTGAATATGATGAATACAAAGAAACATAAATAGAAAAATATATATACGATTATAATATTGGAAAAAAACAACAAAACAATAAAAAGTAATAATAAGGGGAAAAAATTAAACATAATGACCAAGTATGGCCCCCGTTCTGCATACTGCATCTAATGTCAGACTTGTCTGATATGTTGGTTAATTTTGCTGAACTGTTTCTATTTTCTCTTTTTTTATTCTAAAAGATGGATCACTAGGAAGGAGACATAGAGGGATATATCAGGAGATGAAGAGAATGTAAAAATTAAATATAACAAAATTTAAAAGATATCTCAAAGTTTTAAATTAGAGATTCAGAAGCCATTGATACTTTTGAACAACTGAATAGACTCTAGGAAATTCAGAACCCTTGGCAAGGTAGGGAAAAAACAAGGTAGAGAGAGCAAGTGCCTTCTATGGGGTATGTCACTTAATTTTAAATTATATATTTATTATATATGAACTTTTTTTTTTTTTTGAGTATGTACTCCAACCTATATTCAGTTCCCTTTTTGGCCTTAGGGTTACTTTTTGTTGTTGTTGTTGTTTGCTTGTTGTTTTTTTTTCTTGTATTTTTTCCCCCCTTTTGATCTGATTTTTCATTATAATGAATATGGAAATATGTTTAGAAAAACTGCACATGTTTAACCTAAATCAGAATGTTTGCTATCTAGGGAAGGGGGAGAGGAAAGGGAGGAGAAAAAATTCGAACACAAGGTTTTGCAAAGGTGAATGTTGAAAACTATCCTTGCATGTATTTGGAAAAAGAAAAAGCTATTTTAAAAAATTTTTAAATGTACAGAATAGTCCCTATGCAAATGATTCATATATGTATACATCTAGGCCTAGATTCTCCCCTGAGATTCAGTCCTTTTTCACCAATTATTAGATACTTCACAATAGGAGTCCCAGACATCTCAAAATCAACATGTTCAAAACAGAATTCATTACATTTCCCTAAAACTTCACTATTTCTGCCCAAGTTATCAGCATTTTTCTAGTGTTTCCAGTTGTGATCCCAGTGTTGATCTCAACTTTTTCTTCTCATTCACTCCATATAATCAAACAGTTGCCCTATCTTGCCATTTCTACCGAAACAACATTTCTGACATCCAAAACCTCTCTCCTCACACAACCACTTTAGTGTAGGCCCCCATTACTTCTTACTTAGAATATTCCAATGGCCTTCTAATGCATTTCCTTGGCTCATATTTCTTCCCATTCTAGTCTGTCCTCTACACAGCTGTCAAGTTAACGTTGTTTAGGCACAAATCTGATTATATCCTTCCCCTTCTCAATACATTCCTAAGGCTCCCTATTATCTTTTGGATCAAATATAACAGTTTTTAAAGCCCTTCACAATCCTGTCTCAAACTATCTTTCCAGGTTCATTATTAGTCCCTTTCCCACACTCCATAATACAACCAAATTGGCCTTTTTATTTATCTTTTAAATATTTTATTTTTCCCCAATTACATTTTGGAATAATGTTTAACATTTAGGCTTTTATTCAGGTTTTAAGTTTCAAATTCTATGCTTCGCTCCCCTTCTCCCATTCTTGAGATGGCAAGCAATCTGATATAGGTTTTACATGTGCAATCAAGTAAAACATAAACTAGCCTTTTTGTTGTTAATTCCTCATATAGGGCAATCTCTCCCACATCTCCATGCCTATGCAGTAAACATCCCTCTTGGAATGCTCTCTCTCACTTCTCCCTCATAGAATCCTCTCTCTTTTCATGATATAGCTCCATGAAAAGCCTATTCTAATTTCACCATTTTCTAGAAACTACTATTCTATTGGTTTACCTTTTATTTATTTAAAATGACCTTGAGAACTGGGACTTTCACTTTATATCTCTATAGCATCCAGCATCTAGCATGGCACCTAGCAAACAGCTGGTGCTTAATAATTGTTTGTTGATTGATTAATGGGCTCTCAGAGTGATACAAAATATGCTCACATTAAAAAATTACTGTTCAATCTACCGGGTCATAAGATTATCATGAAATCCAGGGACAGAGCTTAGAAGTGTTTGAGGCTACATTTGAATATAGGTCTTCCTGACTCCAGACCAGCACTTGACATAATAAAACATCTAGCTGCCTAATCTGTTTCCAATGACTTTTAAGGAAATCATCTCAATTAAAATAACTTGCTCAAAAAAAAATTACAGGGTTTTTTCCCATTTAAACAACCACATCTTACAAAAAGAAAACGATAAGGTTGAAGTTCTATTTTTTCTCGATTTAATCTTTGTTACCATTTAATAAATAAGTGTTACTTTATTTTTGGACAGATGGTAAGATTCCTATTCATTAAAAATCCCATGGCTTTGCTCTTTTGACTTTGCCTCTCATAAGTAGAAGCTTTCACATAATGGATTAATCCAGGTAAAATAAAATTTCTATGTCATTAAAAGAAAACAAGTCAAACTAACTTATTTGTAACTTTTGTTATATAGTGAGTTTCCCACAGTGAAGACTCGTAGAGATTTACCTACATTATATGTTTAGTTTCAAAATGTGTTAGCCTCTACTCATATTTTTGCTTATTTTATCTTTTGACAACATAAAAACTATTTGTTTATTAATGGAAATGTTAATATTCAAAAAATTTTACTGATCACTTAAAAAAATAGTAACAGCATTAAATGGAAATGAACATGAATCACAAAAGCAATATTTTATGTTAATAGGGATAGAGAATAAACCTATGATGTCAGTGGAATGGTGAAAGCCTAAGTAAGGAAATACCCTCTATCCCTCTACTAATATAGGTCAGTACATGATCTGCAATGTATTCTTACAGAGTTGCCTAGAACACTGAGAGGATAAGAATTGCCCAAGGTCCCAGAGCCAATATATATATAATATGTAATTATATATATATATATATATATATAAAATATATAATTAGGCATAACCAAAATCTAGATCTTTTTAGTTTTAAAGCCAGTTCTCTCTCCATTGTACCATACTGCCTCTCTCTTGCATTAATATAATGATCCATATTTCAAAATGTATCCAAATATTATTTGGATATTAAGTTGCTATTCTTGAAGTTTAAGAAAGCAATGTATATATATATATATATATATATATATATATATATATATATATATATATTTAAATATCTATTTTGTGTATTTCTTCAACAAAGGTTTCAATAATAATAGCTAATATATATGTATGCATAGATAGATATTTAAGATTTTATATATATATATATATATACATATATGTATATATATATACACACACATAGGGAAATGATAGTCTCACTGTACTCTGTCCTCATCAAATCTCTTCTAGAATATTGCCATTATTTGAGGCACCATGATTCTAGAAGATAAAGAATGCCCTGAGCAGAGAAAACTACAATACAGTGTCTTGCACAAGTAGGAGACTAACACCATGTCATTTCCCTGTTACCTCCTTTCTTTCTCTTTTGGGGAATCATATACTTCATGCTGCTGGTCTTGTTTTTCTATCTTTCAAAATCACAGCTCTGTTAATTATATTTATATATTTTTTCTCATAAGTACAAATCTTTATTTCTTTTTCTCCTTTGTTTATTTAAATTCTTGCTCAGTTACAACAATAAAATCTCTCACTTTATTCCATCTACAAAGCTCTAAAATAATCCTAATCAGAATTTATATGTATTTTATGGAGAACTCATACAGGCAAGCACTCAAAAGATGACTAGAAAAGGCAAAACAAGGGCACTCTCAAGTTCTCTTTTAAGAAGTTTAGAATTGATTGTATGACATGGGAGCCATTGGCAGGGAGGGAACTGACCAGCATGGGGGGAGCCCTCATCAGAGAGGGTATTGTGTTCTGTGACTTTGCAGAACCAAAGTATCCTGGAAAAGTCACTTAAGCTCTGTTTGCCTTAATCTACTAGAAAAGGAAATGGCATATCACCTCAAAAGTTTTTTTGTTGTTATATGTTTTGTTTTGTTTTTTGCTGAGGCAATTGGGGTTAAGTGACTTGCCCAGGGTCACACAGCCAGGAAGTGTTAAGTGTCTGAGGCCAGATTTGAACTCACGTCCTCCTGACTTCAGGGCTGGTGCTCTATCCACTGCACCACCTATTTGCCCCACACTCCAGAATCTTTGCCAAAAAATAAATGGACATTATGGTTCACAGGGTCATGAAGAGTCAGACATTTACAAGGATAAGAAGTTGTTCACTCACATCTGACTCTTTATATGACTGAATAACATCTTATTCTTGTAAATTTGACTTTTTTGTACCCAAGTGTAAGATTTTATGTTTACTGCTAACAAATTGCATTTTATTAGATTCAGCCCAATACTCTATTCTTTCAAGATCTTTTTGGATTCTGTCATCCAGCTTTGTGCTACTTATGCCTTTAACCTACAATACAGGGCCAAGCATGGATTCCTAAAATACCCCACTGGAGATTCATTGTCAGTTAGAAGGAACAAACCAGTGGCACAGATATAGCATAGGAATACAAAAAAGGAAGAGCTTGCATGAACAGTTTTAAAGTTTTAATGGAAACTGCTAGTAGGAAAAAAAAAAAGGCATAATGATATAGCAGACAGAATACAGACCCAGGAATCCAAAAAGAATCATTAATATATCAAGTTTTGTAATATGCTTTCTTCAAAATATCCTTTTGATGTAGAAAATGCAAATATTATTCTCTCAATTTTAGAAATAGACATATTAAGAATCAAAGAATTTAAATGATTTGACCAAAGGTGATACTAATTAATGTAAGGGTCAGAATTTGGACCCAGGTCCCTTGGCTTCAAATTAATAATATTGATAATGATGATAATGATAACTAATATTTACTTATATTGCATTTTAAAATGTCAAAATGCTTTACTTGCACTATCTCATTTGATTTCTAATAACAATCCTGAGAGTCAGGTACTATTATTATTCCTAGTTTCCAGGTGTGGAAAATGAGGCCCAGAGAAGTTAATGATTCACTCAGTATCACTTTCGTCTTCTTGACTCCAAGTCCAACACTTTATTGATCAAACATCAATGTTCTTTCTACTCTACAGATCTGTTTCTAACTTCAGTTCCCCAGTTTTCCATGATCTTCAAAAAGCTATTTTCCTAAGTTAGCCTTAAATGCTTTGAAAAACAGTAGAGACAAGGATCATATTCCCAATTACATTAAAATGATAGCTAGTTAAGAATTTATAAATAAATAATGAGACTAAGGTACTTTTAAAATGTCAATATCTTTACAAAATAATATTCAAATAAATTATGAATCCTTCAAGGGGTAAAATGCCATGAATTCTACAATAGATGATAGATTCATAAGAAAAAAAAGGAGGGAAAGAAGGAAGGCCAGGAGGAAGGAAAAAAGGAAGAACAAAAGAAGGAATGAAGGAAGATAAGGAGGGAGAAAGGAAAAAAAGAAGGGGAGGAGGGAAGGAGAAAGGTAATAAAGAAAAGGAGAGAGACTCAAAGTTTCTAATAAAATGTTTTCTGCTCAACTTGCCCACTCAGCAATTTATGATTTCAGTATTTTTAAAGGAAATGATTTTTACGTTCACTTTATTGGTATGTCTTCCAAAAATAATGATATTTGAAACAAGGTTGTCTTCAGTCAACCAGCCAATCAGCTAACAAGTCTTAAATTGTTGTAACCTCCTGCTGTACTTTTAACACAGTATTAAATGCTGTTAGAGATGCAAAGTATAAGCCATCACTCTGAGCACAAAAAGTAGATAGCCCACTTGGGGATCTAATAACAATAACAATAATGAATAATACAAGATACTATATAGTTAATAACCCTCTAAAAATAAATAAAAAGTGCTACAGATATTCAGAGAAGAGAGAGATCAATAAGTGCTCAAGCAGAGTAGGTTTTGTATAGCAAATAGAACTTGAACTGAGCCTTATGAATTAGGATAGGCAGAAAAGAAGGTTGAAAAAATGTGAAGGTATGGAGGGGAGAGGAAAAGGAATATGATTTGTTCCTGATGCAGTGAGAATACTGAGATAACTACAACAAAAAGTGCATAGTATAAACATAAATCTTTTAAACAAAATTTCAGTAAATCTACCCATATAAGACATAATAAAAACCCACATCTGGGTAATTTGTGCAGTTTGCAAATTTTTCAGTTTATAAGTGCTAATTATCAATGCATATTAATCTTGGTGCAAAGAATCTTTTTTTATTTATTTTTAATTTATGAAATGAAACATGCATCTATAACATAGCCGAATTTTTTAAAAAGATGATTGCGCATGAAACTGCAAACTTTTATGTATAACTTGCTATTCCTTTTAAATATACAATAAAGTTATCATATAATTTTTTTTCCTTTTTTCTTTTCTTTCTTCTATGTATGTATGTATATATGTATGTATGTACATAGATATAGATAAACATACTTCTATTTATTAGTTCTTTCTCTGGATACAGAGTATCCAGAGTATCTTCCTTTGTAGCAAATTTGGGAGTTAATAATAGTGAAAATGACTATCACTCATTGTTATTCTAAAAACAACATTGCTGTGACTGAATACAACATTGTCTTGGTTCTGCTTATTTTACTCTTCATTATAGAATGCAAATCTATCCATGTTTTTTCTAAAATCAAAGAGTTCGTTATTTCTTATAGCACAATATTATTCCATCACAATCATGTGCCACAACTGATTCAACCATTCCCCAATTGATAGGCATCCTCACAATTTGTGGTTCCTTGCCACCATAAAGAAAATTGCTATAAAATTTTAGAATATACAGGTTCTTTTCCTTTTTCCCTAATCATCTTGAGAAATAGTTCTAGTAATGGTATTACTGAGTCAAAGGGGATAAACATTTAGTAATTCTGAGCTGAAAAGAATCTTAAGCTATACCAGAAATACTTTTACCAGAAATAACAGGTGCCTGGTACAATGGGAAAAACACTGAACTCAAAAAAAAAAAAAAAAAGCATTAAGAACGATTCATATTCATATAACACTTTATAAAGTACTCCAAAAAAGCTGTGTTCAAATACCAGCTCTGACATATAACAGCTGCGTGACCATGAGCAAGTTACTCAACATCTCTCTGAGACTGGGTTTCCTCATCTAGAAAACATGGATAATATACTGGTTAGACCTACATGACAGAGTTGTTGTGAGAATAAAATCAGATAAGTAGCAAAATGTTTTGCAAACCTTAAAGTAATCTATATAAATGTTATATTACTAATAAAAAGGCATAAAACATACCATCTGAGTCAGCATTATTATAAGGAAAATTCTTTATAATGCAATATAACCATAGGAGGCAAAAAAAAAAATTGCTTTCAGTGCCTTATAGTTGGCATATAATATACATGTATATTATATATAATAGAGGTTTTTAAAAATTGAACTGATAAGTGTCAAGTATGCATCCCATTAAAGGGGATAAACCACATAACCTCATTTTTCCTCTAGTAGTCAAATAAGTGTACTTCTCCCTCCTTCATGCAAAAACAATCAAAAATTAAAGTTTAGGTTCTTTTTCATTTTGAAAATAAATCCCAGATATGAAACCAATTCATTTTAAACCAAATATCTCTTATACTCTCCAAGAACAAAATCAAGTTGGAGAAGGATCTCCAAGAAATGAAGTTGAATTGTACACAGTAACAGCAAGATTATGTGAAGATCAACTATGACAGACTTAGCTCTCCTCAGCAATACATTACTGGCCCAGGATAATTCCAATAGACTTGAGGTAGAAAATGCCATCTGTACCCAAAAAGAGAATTATAGAGATTGAATGCAGATTGAAACACACTATTTTCATCTTTTTTTTTTTTGCCTGCTTTTTCTTTCTTGTGGTTTTTCCCTTTTGTTCTGATTTTTTTTCCTACAACATGATTAATATGAAAATATGTTTAAAATGACTGAACATATATAACCTGTATTAGATTACTTGCTCTCTTGGAAGTGGGGGTGGTAAAGAAGGGAGGAAGGAAAAAATGGAAATCAAAATCTTATAAAAATGAATGCTGAAAACTATCTTTTGTAATTGGAAAAATAAAATACTATTAAATAAAAAAAAAACTTTTAAAAAGAAAGAAAAAGAAATTAAGTTGAGTTCTTCAAAGACAAGCAACAAATTTGTAAACTGAATATTCACCCTTTCAACATACCAGAAATCTGAGACAATAGATTACAGAATAAGAAATTAAGGTAGTAAGAATAATTTTTGAAACACTACAACTTTACTGCAACTTCAAAAGGAAATAAATTTGATGAGCAAAGCATTTATGTCTTAGTCAAGTCACTGATAAAATATTATGCAGCACAGGACCAAACACAGATCTCTGAATTTTTGCTTTAAAAAAAAAAAATTACAAAGTTTAGGACTAAAATTTTTGGCTAAAAGCCTCTTGGTATTTAAAAAGCCAATTAAAACCTGAATCAATTCCCATGCAGTAGCGCCATCCAATTTTGTAATTAAAGCTATATTCCCAGTGGTTTCAAAATTTTAATAGTTAAACCCAGAAATTTTGTGCTCAAACAAAATTAGAGCTTTTCATTATTAGACTAAGAAAACTCTCTTCTCCTTATTGCCACACTTTTCTCCCTATTAATGCATATTACTCAGTGTCATGGGACAGCTCATTAATTCCCTGCCCTTCAAAACATGCATCATCACAATACAAGTATAAGAAAATCATTCAAAAAAAAAACCTATAAAACACAAAACATTTGCTCTGTCCTGCCAATCTTCTACTCTCCAATTAAACATTCACTTTCGAGATTCTTCCTGATGAACCTCATAGTAATTAGACTTTTGTATAAGACTGCAAATGCTTTGTCCGGTATGATTGTTGACAGAGACCACGTAAAGACACACTTACCTTGAGAAGACTGACAGTGAACCCTAACCAGCTTCCTGGTTTCCTTACAACTTGTATCACATTACAGCTGTTGGGTGGAGCTAACTTACTCAGTAATCAACTGGAAACATTCCCAAACTAAGCCGTAAAACTCAACTAGCAAGGCAACTTCTAGTCTTAAAACCACATTGCTGGAAATAGGACTTTAGACAAAGGACACTTTTGTAATAAATTCTGCTTTAAAAGCAAAAAACAAAAAAAAAAAAAGTATTTTACCTAGAAAATACTAACAATTTTTTACCTGCAAAACAATTTGCTAATATACAGTGATAATGATTTCTCATGTATATGATTATATACAGTTATGTCTTTTTCACAACTTATTTCACTGAAGGTGAGGTGGGTAATACAATATTATCATGCCCACTTACAGATAAGGAAAGTGGGGCCTCTGGGATTATGCAGTTAGTTAATGATAAAGGTGTTATAGGTGAATCCAGGTTTTCCTGACTCCAAGCCAAGCATTTTGGCCATTACCCAGACTATTTCTCTACCTGGAAAATAGAAAAGTCCATAAGAATCAACAAAGGAATCAGTTTATAGAAACATGACCCTATCTAGACAAGTCATTGAGCAATTTCTCAACTCTATAGGTAAGATAATACAGTCACATTTCAGATATTTAAAAAAAGAGGGGAGAGAGACAAAGAAAGACAGAAAGAGACAGCGAGATACAGATAAAATGTAGCAGACTGCTAAGGGAATTGAATCAACATTCACTTTAAAAAAGAATTATCAAATTCTGAGGTACCATTTTATACCTATCCAATTGACGCAGATGACAGGAAAAGATAATGATAAATGTTGGAGGATATGTAGGAAAACTGGGACACTAATGCATTGTTGATGAAATTGTGAAATGATCCAAACGTTCAGGAGAGCAATTTGGAACTATGCCCAAAGGGCTATAAAACTGTGCATACCTTTTGATCCAGCAGTCTCACTACTGGGTCTGTATCCCAAAGAGATCCAGAGGTGCAAAAATGTTTGTAGCAGCTCTTTTTGTACTGGCAAGGAATTGAAAATTGAGTGGATGTCCATCAGTTGGGGAATAATTTAAGTTTATTAATTAAGGTATATGAATGTAATGGAATATTATTGTTGTATAAGAAATGATGAACAGGCTGATGTCAGAAAAGCTTAGAAAGATTTAGATGAACTGATACTGAGTGAAGTGAGCAGAACCAGAAGAAATAAAGTAATATCAAAATTATATGATGATCAACTATGACAAAATCTACCTTTTCTCAGCAATTAATTATATTATTATTATTATTATGTAATCAATTAAGATGATTCCAATAGATTGGGGGTGAAAAATGCTATCTGCGCCCAGAGGGACAACTATGGAAACTGAATATGGATTAAAACATACAATTTTGACCCATTTTTGTTTGTATGTTTGCTTTTTTCTCTCTCATGATTTTTCCTCGTTAGTTCTGATTTTCTCGTACAGCCTGACAAATATGGAAACATGTTTAAAATGAGTATACCTGCTTAGTCTATTTCATATTGCTTGCTGTCTTGCGGAGGGGTGAGGTAAGAGAGGATGGCAGAAAAATTTTGTAACACAAAATCCTACAAAAATGAATGTTGAAAACTATCTTTACATGTATTTGAAAAAATAAAATACTATTGAGAAAAAAACAAAAGAAAGAAAAATAGTAAGGATAAAAGTGAACCAGAAAATAGAAACTAGATATACCATTTTATTTTATATATATAAATTTATTTTATCTGTAAGTCTATATTTGTGGATGAAATCCTTTTGCAAATTGAAGAAGAAAAACAATGATTCCCAAAGAAGTGTTTTCCATTGCCCACCTCAAGCTACTGACTAATTAATCACATGTGCAGACTATGAAATGCAAATCCTGACCTTTTGGTCTTGGGAAAACTGCAATGACTATCGTTTAAAAATAAATATTCATTTTTGTTGTTGTTCAGTCATTTCAATCACATCTGACTGTGACATCATTTGAGGTTTTCTTAGCAAAGATACTGGAGTATTTTGCCATTTTCTTCTCCAGCCTATTTTACAGATGAGGACATTGAGGCAGGCAGCATTAAGTGACTTTCCCCGAGGTCATATAACTAGTAAGTTTCAGAGGCAGATTTAAACTCAAGTCTTTATTACTCTAGGTCTGATACTCTATCCACTTTGCCACCTACCTCCCAGAGCCCTCCTTAATTGTTGGGAAAAGATCTGTATCAATAGGAAGAAGGGTAAAGAAACACAATTATGTTGTTACGCTTTAACTCCTCTTTCAGGGCTATTTCTAAAAAGAAAAGAGAGATTTTAGCCTGGAGACAACCCCTTCTGTTTCCCCCATTCCTAGGAGCTGCTCTCTGATAGCTTCTTTTAAATTAAGTCAGCTATCTTTTTCTCGCTTAAAGATGGTGAGAGATCTCAGCTGTTTCTCTTTTCAATCTGACTCTTTCTTGCAGTTTTTCTTATTAAAATCCTATAGCACCATATCAAAACTGTCGAGAAAAATTGACTAGCTACTTAGTACTAGGTTATCTACACACTGCTACCACTGGTAATACTACTACTAATAAAGTAGTAGTGGTTGTTGTACTAATAGTAATAATAACTTTTTATAACTGCAAAGATCTGCAAAGAATTTTACATATATTATCTCATTTTATTTTTAGCACAACTGCTATTATTCCTATTTACAGATGAGGAAACTGAGGGTGAGAGAGGTTTGTATCTTACCCAGGGTCACACAACTAGTGAAAGACTGAGTCAGGGCCTACCCACTAAGTCAAAATGCCTCTACAATAAGAGTCACGGAATCATTTACCTATTTTTTACAAAAACTTTCATCTAGGAGATGGAAACCTGAATTCTAGTTGTATCTCTGCCTCTAATTATCTATGTGCCCCTGGGCTTTTCATTCAGACTCTGAGCCTCAGTTTTCTCATCTATAATATAAGGAAGTAAACTAGAATGAAAAAAAACCACTAGACTTTGAATCAGAGGTTTTGGCCTTGAATCACTGCTCCTAATAAGGAGCTACTCGTGTTATCTTGGAAAAAAAGCCCTTTTTCTCTCTGACGCTATTTCCTCTTTTGTAAAATAGGCTTGAACAAGAAAGACATTATAGTGTCTTTCAGCTCTAAATCTCTGATTCTATGAGTAGATGACCTATAAGGTCCTTCTTGCTTTAACATTCTACACATATAATACGGAGAGATCCTGATTACTGCAAATAATGAATTCTCTGGATGTGGTTACATGTATTTTAATTTGCACTATTTCAAGTTATAATTATATAGAATATGAGCATTGGTTCTAACTTATTGGAAATAAGCAATGTGAATTTTAATAATATATCTATTTCAAGGACTACATGGACCCCAGTTATAAAGTATAGTAATACTGGGAAGGGCTTTAAAAATCATTTGCTCAACTGATTTCAGAAAAGCCCAGGAAGACTCATATGAACTAATGCTAAGTGAAGTGAGGAGAACATTGTATAAAGTAACAGGAAGATTAGCTCTTCTTAGCAATACATTGATCTCAGACAATTCCAATATACTTGGCATGAAAAATTCCATCTGCCTCCAAAGGGACAACTATGGAGACTGAATGTGGATTAAAGCATACAATTTTCACCTTTTTTGTTTGCTTTTTCTTTCTCATGTTTTTTCCCTTTTATTCTGATTTTTCTTTCATAACATGACAAATATGTTTAAAATGATTATACATATATAACCAATATCAGATTACTTGCTGAACTATGGAAGGGTGAGGTAAGAGGGAGGGAGAAAAAAATTGGAATTCAAAATCTTACAAAAATAAATGTTGAAAACTATCTTTACATGTAATTAGAAAAATAAAATATTATTGAGTATATGACATATACTTAAAACTGCCCAAGAAAACATGTCCATTGGGAAAGTGACAGCTTGATATAGTAGACAGAAAAAGCACTTATTCCTGAGTCTGAGAAAATAGATTCAGATTCCACCTTTAACACTTATTACCTCTATGATTTAGATGAATTACTTAACCTCTCTCTCTGGTCTCAGTTCTCACACCATAAAATGGGGAAGGTAGACTAGATGATCTCTGATTTTCCTTCTGAAGCCACAGATCTTTGAGTTTGTAATTTTTTAAAAAATTTGTATGAGTAAGTTTATTAGCAATGAGGCAGACTGCTATAATAAATACAGGGCACAACTTGGTTCAATCGATCAACATTAAGCAACTACTTACTATATAATCAGGAAGATTAGCATTAAAGTCCTGTTCTTAACCCATACTAACTTGATCATCATGATAAACTTGCTAGGTCTCTACCTGCTCCCAGGCAACTCTCTCAAATAGGGGTTCTTAACCTGAGATTCAGGAAGATTTATTTTGATAACTGTATTTCAATATATTGATTTCTTCTATGATCCTATATATTTTATACATTTAAAAATATGATTCCGAGAAAAGGTCCATACACTTCACTAGACTTCCTAAAGGGTCCAAGACACAATAATGGTAAAGACCTTTTTTTCCTAAAACTTTGTTATAGAGAAATCTGATGGTTTATAATGGTAGAGAATAATTCCCCACTCCCAAAGCATCATAAGTGTGGACTCATACTAAATGAAAAAAACACTATCAAAATCCTACTTTAGGTGGTTTGCATCTGTTCTTTGAACTTAGATATGTTTTGTCATTATCTTTGCACCCGGTATGTGCTTTTTGAATTGTATCACACCAGTTACTTCCAAGATCCTCTGATCTTATAGAATATCCATTCATTCATCAGTAAGGAGCTCTAATTAAATCACATCTCAAATTCTGTGCTCATCTCTGGTTCTCACACTAAGAAGAAAATTGCAAGCTAAAGAGGAACTGAAGAAAGAGAAGGAGAGTGAGGGGACTTGAAACCATCCCATGTGAGAATCAATCAGAGGGACTAGAGATGTTTAGATGGGAAAGAAAAAATGAAAGAAAGAGGATCCCCTTCTTCAATTATCTAAAGGAATTTCATTTGGAATGTTAATAAGTAATATTTAAGGTTTGTGAAGCATTTCACACATTTTATTTGAGCCAAAGTTATTAGATAGATGCTATAAATATTAATATTCCCATTTTATATAAAAGGAAACTGAAACAAGGCTAGGGGAAATGAGGGAGGAGGGCAATAAATGATTTATCCATGATCACTAATTACTGTCAGAGGCAAGATTTAAGCCTTGGTATCTCTGATTCCAAGTCAAGGATTCTATGTACCACACCAAAATGCTTTCAAAGAATGACTTCTTTTATCTTCAGCAACTGAATAAACATTTATTAATCTATTTTGCACAGTCCATACTCACTTGCATATCATATCATCGCATCTCATCACCTCCCTAAAGTCAGTTTTCTTCAAAAACGAAGGACAAACAACAAAGTTATTAAGTTACTATTAAAGCAAGTTACAGAAGATACAAAGATAAAATCTAAATACTATGGATCTTGCCTTCAAGAAGTTGTTATGGCAGAGGGGAAAGGAGAGGGTGAGGGAGGGTGCTAACAGCTAGATAATCTCTAAAGTCTTTCCATAGGAAGAGGTACATTTGAGCTGTACCTTAAGCTAGTTCACCCTATAAAGGAAACTAGGACTATAAATAATCGCTTCAGGAAAGCAGTTTTTGACTCAATATAAGAAAAAGCTTCCTAATTTTGAGAACTCTCTAAATATAGAATGAGCTGATAGTGATTCCCTGCTACTGGAAGTATTTGAGCAAAGTCTGGAATCCAGCTGTTGCAGATGTTGTAGATTCTAACTCCAGATGATTGGGCTAGATGCTCTCCATAAGGTGTATTTTCTCTCTGAATGACTCTAGACCTTCCAGCTGAACAAGAGAAAAGGAAAACTATTCCTGACTGGACCAGACAACCCCTAAAGTCTTGAGCAGGATTAATGGTCTAGAGTTCTAAGTATAGCTCAGATTCTCTGGCCCAATTCTAACATGGAGATTTCTTTGCCTTTTTGAGCATGTCCAGGGTGCCTAACATGGAGCCTATTGCATTCCCTACAGCAGTGGTTCTCAAAGTGTGGTGCAGTGAATCCTGGAGGGTCTCTGAAATCCTTTCAGAGGGTCTACAAATTCAAAATTAGGGGTTTTTTTTGTATTTATGATATATATCTATCATGTAACCCATATAAACAAAAACTCTTTGGACATATTCTCAATAGTTGTTAATACTGTAAAGATACTGAGAAAAAGAGTTTGAGAACCACTGCCCTACAAGTGTGGATGAGGATAGCCTCCTTTGAGATTTTTTTTCCCTAAGTACTTATTTCCACAATTTTGAGAAGTTTCATTGATGAACTGTGAGAAAGTGTTACTTTCAATTAGCTTCCTTCATTATCCTGCTTAGCTTCTGGATCTTGATTTTTACAAACATATCAAAACATTTGTCTCCTATACCAACAATCATTCCTCTGATGATTTAAGGGTCAGTCTAGACCTCCATTTTTAAGATGTTGCTTTTACTTAGAAAGAAAGAACCGTTTTTAATTCTGAAAGAGATAGCTAAAGTAGAACAGTAGTAACTGAGCCACTTCTCCATGATGCACACACCCCCATGGCAGAAAATGTTGAAATGACTCCTGGGATATTGTTTAAGCAATCATTTTCAAGAAGCAACTTCATGATGTTGGTTGTAGAAATTTTACTTTTGCTACAATGTTACTTAGGGTTTTGATCTTAATAGAAAGCTTTATATGAAGATTCATAATAGAGACAATCATCTTGGGTTCCTTCAAAAGTTTTTTTACTCTGAGTAACTCCTTTTCGATCATGTCCAGTTTATTCTGCTTAGATGCAACAAGATAAAGAGTAGTATAGACTAGAGATGGGGAACCTTTTTTCTGCCAAAGGCCTTTTGGATATTTATAACATCACTCATAGGTCATAAAAAATTATCAACTTAAAAATCAGTCTGCTCTATTTGGTCACACATTTAATTAACTCACCCTTAATATAACAGCTAGAATTGAAGCTGTTTTGGCAGGACCAGACCAAATGATTTTGCAAGTCTCATGAGACTTCTGAGCTGAATGTTCCCCACTCCTGCTCAAGACCAGATATTTGAAATGGAGGGCTGATGATTTTAGCAAATGGTCTACCCACTGAAGTAGTGAAGCAGAACACAGGCTGGACCATTTGAGATACCCCAGGGGCTGCCATCTTCTCCTGCACTTGTTGGATATCCTTCCTGACATTTTAAAACCAACAAGACTGAGCTTTCTTATATACCACCTTCTTAGCTGTACTTTTTTTTTCCAATTCTTTTCTGCTCCTGGTGAATACCATGAGCTAAACCTGTGAGAGGAAAAGGAACAACTTTCCCCATTCTCCTACTCCATTTCCTTGGAAATAGACCCAGGAGTGTTTGTTTCTGCTCTGTGTTGTTTGTTCTGTTTCACGTGCCTGAGGTGATACTCATAGGCCTGGAGTTCCATCTCTGGTAACCTTGGAACCAAAATCATGGGCAGTGTGACACAGCCAGCCCGGCATGGGGTACCTAAGAGTCATGACATCCAAGGGGAATTTTGGACTTGGGAGTGGGGCTATGCTCTATAGCAAGTGAATTAAGCTGTGAACCTGTCTTCCCCTTCTCAGACTGAATTAGTTCCAAGGGCTGAAGGGTGAGGAAAGAAAAGAGATTATGCTTTCCGTGAATTGGAAGGAGTAAGTTTGAAAATTTGTGATCATTTCTCTTGAAGCAAACATAAAAGTTCCTCTACATTATGTAAGCAATGTGAAATCTGAGAAGACAATGTAATAACCAGCCTTCAAGTTCATAGTGTCTAAGGGAGCATAATTATCCTGTTACAGATAGTGATCAAAGGCATGGTCTCACTAAGTGCTCTGAGCTTAGATTTGAATTGTCTTTCTAGTACAGGAGTGGCCACTGAAATTGGTCTATGTAAACACTAGCAATAAGACACACCCCATAAAAATGCATTTTCACTAAGAGCCTGAGATAAATTATCCCAAATAAAAGAATGATAAGATGTAATACAAGTCACATAATGTTTACTTCTTCTCTTTAGTACATAGAGATAGATGAGAACTTAAATGTCAAAGACTTCAAATCTCTCATGTTACAGCCAAGAAAACTGAGACCCGGAATAGTGCCAAGACCACAAGTATAAGAAGCAGAGCTGGGATTCAGGTCTTCAGACTCAACATGTGTGCTTTCTACTAAACCATGTTACCTCACACTTTTTCCTCTGGAGATAAAATCGTGGACAGTATAGCCTGAACAATATCCTGGACAGTATGATTTTATTTCATTTTTGGAATAGTTTATGCCTATAAACTGGGGGGAAAATTACATTCAAGGGCTCTGATAAAGACCTCATTTCTAAAATATATAGAGAACTGAACCAAATTTATAAGAATTCAAGCCATTCTCCAATTGATAAATGATCAAAGGATATGAACAGAAATTCTCAGATGAAAAAATTGAAACTATTTCTTTTTTTAAATAACTTTTTATTTACAAGTTATATGCATGGGTAATTTTACAGCATTGACAATTGCCAAATCTTTTGTTCCAATTTTTTCCCTCCTTCCCCCTATTCCTTCCCCCAGATGGCAGGTTGACCAATACATGTTAAATATGTTAAAGTATAAATTAAATACAATATAAGTATACATGTCCTAACAGTTATTTTGCTGTACAAAAAGAATTGGAGTTTGAAATAGTGTACTATTAGCCTGTGAAGGAAATCAAAAAATGCAGGTGGACAAAAATAGAGGGATTGGGAATTTATTGTAATGGTTCATAGTCATCTCCCAGAGTTCTTTTGCTGGGTGTAGCTGTTCAATTCATTACTGCTCTATTGGAACTGATTTGGTTCATCTCATTGCTGGAGATGGCCACGTCCATTAGAATTGATCAATATATAGTATTGTTGTTGAAGTATTTAATGATCTCCTGGTCCTGCTCATTTCACTCAGCATCAGTCCAAGTAAGTCTCTCCAGGCCTTTCTGAAATCATCCTGTTGGTCATTTCTTACTGAACAATAATATTTCATAATATTCATATACTACAATTTATTCAGCCATTCTCCAATTGCTGGGCATCCACTCAGTGAAACTATTTCTAGTCATATGAAAAGGTGTTCTAAATCACTATTGATCAGAGGAATACAAATTAAGAAAACTCTGAGGTACCACTACACACCTTTCAGATTGGCTAAGATGACAGGAAAAGATAATGATGGATATTGGAGGGGATGCAGGAAAACTGGGACACTGATACATTGTTGGTGGAATTGTGAACGGATCCAATCATTCTGGAGAGCAGTTTGGAACTATGCTCAAAAAGTTATCAAACTGTGCATATCCTTTGACCCAGCAGTGTTTCTACTGAGCTTATATCCCAAAGAGATCTTAAAAAAGGGAAAGGGACCCACATGAGCAAAAATGTTTATGGAAGCTCTTTTCATAGTGACAAGAAACTGGAAACTGAGTGGATGCCATCAGTTGGAGAATGGCTGAATAAGTTATGGTATATTAATGTTATGTGATATTATTGTTATATAAAAAAATGATCAGTAGGATGATTTCAGAGAGGCCTGGAAAGACTTACACGAACTGATATGAAGTGAAATGAGCAGAACCAGGAGATTTTTATACATGGCAACATCAAGATTATATGATTATCAGGGACAGCTAAGTGGTACAGTGGATACAGCACCAGCCCTGAATTCAAGAGGACCTAAATTCAAATCCTGCCTCAGACACTTAACACTTCCTAGCTATGTGACCTTGGGCAAGTCACTTAACCCCAATTGCCTCAGTTAAAAAAAAAAAATTATACGATTATCAATTCTGCTAGATGTAGCTCTTAGCTCTTTTCAATAATGACAGAATTGAAGCTAGTTCCCAAAATCTTGTGATGAAGAGAGTCATGTACACCTAGAGAGAGGACTGTGGGAACTGAATGTGGATCACAATATAACATTCTCATTCTTTTTGTTTTTGTTTGCTTGAATTTTGTTTTCTTTCTTATTTTTTTCCTTTTTGATCTGATTTTTCTTGTGCAGCAAGATAATTATGTAAATATGTATACATGTTTAACATATATTGGATTACTTGCCACCTATGGGAAGGGGTAGGGAATTTGGAACACAAGGTTTTGCTAGGGTCAATGTAGAAAAATTATCCATGCATATGTTTTGAAAATAAAAACCTTTAATAAAAAAAAAAGAAAAAAAGTATTTTATGCCTTGCCACAATGTGCCAGAGAGGACATGAAGGGAGGAGGAGAAAGGAATAAGCATTTATAAAGTGTCTATGTACCAGGCATTGCACTGTGTGCTTTTTATAAATATTATCTCATTTGATCCTCACAACAATTCTGTAGAGGGGGTGGGGGAATGCTATTATTATCTCCACTTTACAGCTAAGGAAATTGAGGAAAACAGATGAAGTTCAGGGTCACAGTGCTAGTAAGTCTCTGAAGCTACATTTGAATTTAGAACTTCCTGACTCCTGGGCCAGGTCTCTATTCATTGTGCTAGCAGCTTCCAAGGAAAGTTATAGGAGAACTGGCATTATGTCATCCAACTATTAACATAATCTGACACTTTGTGCTTCAACACAAAATCCAGAATAGTATAACTGCAGTCATTAGCAATTAAGTTTATACCACATCCAAGTCTCTGCTGTCATTAAACCAATTAGCAAACACAAAAAGGAAGAGTGAAAAGTCCAAGGGAAGAAACTCTAGTTCCATCTGTTTAGACCTAAATTTCAATTCTAGGCTAGGTGACTTTTAATATGGAAGCTATTTAAAAAAAACAAAACAAAAAAAAAAAAAAAAAAAAAAAAAAAACTACAACTACCCTAGGGGAGAAAGTACATCTAGATGTATGAATTTGGGAAGTCATGGGTTCAAAATCTGTCCCAGACATGACAATTGTTGTGACTTCAGGCAAATCAAATCAAGCCAAGTCAGTAAGCATTCATTTAGGACTTAATATATGTCAGGCACTATGCTAAGTTCTAAGGAAAAACAAGACAAAAAACAGTACCTATTCTCAATGAATTCACAGTATAATGGGGGAGACAACATGCAAATTATAATATGCAACCAAGGTATATACAGGATAAATTGAAAGTAATCTCAAAAGGAAGAAACTAATATTAAAGGATGCTGGGGAAGGCTTCTTACGGAAGATGGTATTTTAGCTGAGTTTGGAAGGAAACCAAAGAGACCAGGAAACAGAGCCAAATAGAGAAATTATTTTAACCATGGGAGATAGCCAGTGGAAATTCAGTCAGGAGATAAAGTGTCTTTTGTGAAAAATAACAAAGAGGCAATTGTACTTGGATCATAGGGTATATGTAGGGGTGTAAAGTGTAAGAAACCTGGAAAGACAGGACAGGCCCAGATTATGAAGGGCTTAAAAAAGGCCAAACAGAATGTTATAATTTGGTCTTGGAGGTAACAGGAAGTCACTGGAGTTTACTGAATAGTAAAGTGACATACAACTTTATATTCATTCAGCCTCAATTTCCTTATCTATAAAAAGGAGTTAATAATGCTTTCATCATAAGGTTGTGTTTTCATTTTTGAGGATCAATAAAATTATATATAAAAAGTATTTTGCAAAGTGTTAATTAAATGTTGATTATTATTACTGTCATATAGTTGTATGCCCAACATCATATAATATGTGGGAGAGTGTTTCCAAATTCTTATATATGTCATCTACTTAGATGACAGCAAGACCTCTTGCTGACTCCAAGTATAATATTCTAGCCATCCGCTACACCATTGTGACACTCAAAAGCCAAAATATATTAGTATAGGGAAGAGATTTTTTTTTAATTATTTAAGCTCTTAAAAGGTAATTTTTGAATTCTGGCACCATCACAAAATTGTTGAGTATGTGAGTGGCTATGTGAAGGATCTGGTCAAGCCTGAAAATCTTGAGATAAATTATCAGTGGTAGTCCACAAAGTTTCTCAGTCTCTGTATCTAGAATCTTAGTGATTCTTGAAGCTTCTATTTGAAAGATTACCTCTCTTTTCCATGGTTCCATTTGCCCTCTTCAGCAGCCTCACCTATATTCCACGAATTCCAACTGTTGTTACTCAAATAGGCTGTTTAGGTACAGAGAGGCACTATAACAAAAACAGAATTAGAATTCACATCTTCCCAAAGGTTAAGCTTGAAAACTGAGATTTAAATTCTAGTTCTGACACTTACTAGCTAGCTGTGTAACCCTGGTAAAGACTCTTAACCTTCTGAGCCCCAATTTGTGGGGCTAATAATATCACACCAATATCCCCAGAGTTATTGTGATACTAACATGAGATAATATACATAAAGTGCTTTGCAAAGAATTAAAGCACTCTCTGTCAGCTATCACTATTATTATTATTATTCTAGTTCTAATACAAGTTTTGATTTTTTTTTCAAGTCATGATGTCCTGTTAGTAAATCAAAATACCATCACTAATCAATTAGGTGGCACAAGGGAGAGAAAAGTAAGCTAGAATCAGGGAGACCTGAGTTTTAATGTGGCCTCAAATACCTATTAGCAATGTGACCGTGAGCAAGTCTTAATCTTAATCTCACTTTCCTCATCTATAAAATAGAGATAATAATAGCACCTATATCTCAGGGTTGTTGTGAAAATCAAATAAGATAATAATTGTAAAATACTTAGCATAGAGTCAGGCACATAGTAAACACTATATAAATGTTAACTATCATGATGATCATCATTATTATTATTGTTAGTAGCATAAATTGTTCTCTCCATAAATCTCAAAGGGTTTGAAATAATAAGTTCTTGAATTTCTGGAAAAAGTCATTATACAGTACAAAAGACATGTTGATATATATCAAACTGTCTCCAATTTGTCTAAAATCTAACTTTCCTATCCCTAAATCCCACCCACTTCCACTCCCCACAGATCTAATTTGGTAGAGTTAATTATTTGACACAACAGAACAAAGCACATGTACTACTTCTGTACTGTGATTATTTGGGGATATGGACTAGATCTGTGATTTCATTCACATAGGGAACAACTGGATGAGAAACTCCCTATTACAATGCAAGTTGGCAGCTTCTGTGCAATCTTTGGGAGTTTTTTGTTGTTACTAAGAGATTAAGGTTCACACATCCAATATATTAGAGACAGTCCTGGAACTGAAGCCTTCAGAGGCCAATTTGCTATCCATATTGCCACAAGGAGTTGCTAATCTTGGCTGAGCTTTACCTTACTTGTTTTTTTTTTTTTTTCTTTTGCAAACAATTCAAAAGTTCCACCAGAATAAGTAGGACAGATAAGTCCCTAATACATGTTTTTGTCTAGGAATTCCAATAATATTTGTTTACTTTTGAAATCTTACTAGCAAATAAATGCAGTTTAAGGGATGGGGATTCCAAAAATCAAATCAGTCACACTGTGCCGAGGTGAAGTGGGATACAACACTTTTGCTTCAACAGTATTAAAAAGAAAACATCCCTCTACCTCACCCCCCCCCCCCCGACCCTTGCCTCCCCTTCATGACCTGTGATTCTATTTGATGTGGACTTTGAGCTTATTCTCCTCCCATATCAGGAAAAGGCCCATCCAGCTATTATTAGACATAACCAAGTCCCAGACTATCCTTGTTTGCCCAGTGATTGCAAGGATAGAATTCTTAATACATTGTCTATTCATTCCTCTAACCTCTGGCTATCTGCAGCCTCTGGATATCTTTAAACAATCTTTGAGATACTATCACATCTTCAGACAGGTCTAGGATCTGGTCTGCCTGGTGCATTCCTTCTGGTTCCTTCTTGATCCCTCTCTTTAAGCAACCAAATTCTTCCCTGCGCTGTGTGTGTGTGTGTTGTGTGTGTGTGTATGTATGTGTGTGTGTATGTGTGTGTGTGTATGTATGTGTGTGTGTGCCTCTCTCTCCTCTCTTTCTGTCTCTTTCTCTTTCTTTCTCTACTTCTCTCTCTCTTTCTCTCTCCTTTCCTCTCTCTCTTCCTCCCTCTCTCTCTTTGTCTCTCTCTTCCTCTCTTTCTCCCTGTCTGTTTCTTTCTCTCTCTCCCTTCCCTTCCCACTTTCTTTTCCCTCTCCACTCTCCCTTCTCTCCCTTTAATGGCATCTTTCTCTTTACTATAGCTAACTCTGATTACTCTGTTACAGTCCCCTATGGATTTAACCTGTTAGTCAATGGCACACTCAAATCTCACAGCTTATTCTTTTAATGGATTCTTCCAAACTCCTTTCCTTGGGAACCCTATTGCTCTACCAAATATATTTCACATTTACCACTCCTGATGCCTATTTTACCTCTTCATTTAGGAATATCTTCTATATAAATATCCCTTTTATCAAAGAGAATGACCATTATGAATTTGTCATATTTATTTCCAACTAGAAATTGCTACCATGACTTCATCATGATGACATTATGTAGAAAGGAATTGGATTATCTTGTTATCTCCTAAAACATCCAAATTGTGCCAGACCAACCACTCAGGTCTAATCATTTGTCTGAGGTGGAAGCCTGGGTCCTCCAAAACCATAGGCTTGATCCAACTGAGCTTTGGTTGAAGGCAAAAAAAAAAAAAAAAGACTAAGATAATGAGTTCAATGAAAAGTTTATTTCCTTCATTCTTCTGCCTTGGAATATGCATTTATTGCCTACTAATTGTAAGCAGCTTTCCACGATAAGGGCTGGCTCTCCGTAACAGGGGAGCGGGCTTTTGGGTTTGTATTATGTAATGGAGCAGTCTTTGGCTTCTGTTCTGGAATCACATGAAATGACGTGCAAGTCCAAATTAAGTAGCAAGTTCATTCAATGTACCATTCCTCCCTTCTAACTCGAATTCTATGATTCTTTGGTAGCTGAACATAACAAAGGAACTTTTTTTTTCCATTTCAAGGAGGCCATACATGAGAGAAATCTTGAATCAAGGAGAAAAAGGACCTGGGGTTTTAAAAACTGCAAGAGATTTTACTCCAAGCTCATTGGAAAGAATTCTTTTACCTTGTTGCTTTTACCTGGTTGAGACTACTCCCCACAGAGATGAATCACTGGACTTAGAAGCCACTGTTAGGCATGAGAACAAACTCCAAAATCTGGAATAGTTTTAGAAATAAATGTACTTAGTCATTTGGTGGAAAAGGAAATCCTCAAGACTCTCCTCCTCAGTCTCTGCAATGTTTTTATTATCCAGGGCTTCAAAGAAAAGAACCAAGGAATACTACACATGACACAGTTAAGCTATTTTGTAGAGAGGGAAGTTCCCAGGCAAGAGCCATAAAAATGTATAAAAGAGACATAAATATCTTGTTTGGTGGAACCAAGCATTAGGTGGACCCAAGTTCTGGGTAGCAGCTAGATGGCTCAGTGGATACCAAGCCTGGTATCTGAAAGAACTGAATGCAGATTCCACCTCAGATATTTGATATTTATTAGCTGTGTGACCTTGGCATTTAACCCCTTGTTTGCCTTATCCCCTGGAAGAGGAATCCAGTATCTTGGCCAGGAAAACCCATGGATAGCAGGGTCCATGAGGTCACAAAAAGTTGCACATGACTAAAGGACAACAACAGAGACCTGGATGGGATCCAAGCATTCCCTGGGAGCTATCTCTGAGATAAGCCAATTTCTGTCCACATCAAACTAAGTTCAAGCAATATTAATACATAAGTTGTTGTGGAAAATATGATATAATATTTCCCCACACCAACATCTCAGATAGCAAACATTTAATTCCATGCTAAGTGGGCCAACTAAGGCTAGCACCAGTCAAGTTTATGATTCTTATGAATAGCAAAAATAACTAGCACTTAATATACTTTAAGAGTTACAATGTGCTTTAATAAAATATTTATTAATTTTAATCCTCATTTAATCCTCACAACAACCCTATGATATGGTATTATTATTGTCCTCATTTTATATATGAGGCAGAGACTAAGTGAATTGCCCACAATCAGATACCTAGTAAATGTCTAAGTCAGAACTTAAACTCAATTCTTCCTGACTCCAAATGCAATATTCTATCAACATCATCCAGCTCATTCATGAAATCTTACTGAAAAGGGATAGTGCAAGATTATGAGCCATATTCTTAATAACCAGGCAGAAGCAATGGAGAGAAAAGCAAATAAAATGAAAGCTTGATAAAAGACTCAACTAAGCAAATTTCCCCATGATTATTTAAAAATAAAACTAATATATAAGAAATGATCAACAGGATGATTTCAAAAAGACCTGGAGAGACTTACATGAACTGATGCTAAGTGAAGTGAGCAGAAACAAGAAGACAGTGTACACAGTAACAATACAATTATACATTAATCAGATGGATGTGTCCTTTTCAACAATGAGATGATTCAGATCAATTCCAATAGACTTGTAATGGAGAGGGCCATCTGCATCCAGAAAGGATTGTCGGGACTGAATGCATATCATAACATAGTTATTTTCACCTTTTTATTGTTGTTTGCTTATTTTTCTCTTTTTTTTCTTTTTGATCTGATTTTTCTTGAGCAGTATGATAAATGTGGAAATATGTTTAGAATAATTACACATGCTTAACTTATATTGGATTACTTGCTGTCTACAAAACACAAAGTTTTGTAAAGGTGAATGTTGAAAACTATCTTCACATGTATTTTGAAAATAAAAAGCTTAAAAAAAATTTAAGATTTGGATTTAAAATTTGCACAGAAAAAAACAAGTGGATGAAAAATGCCTATTGCTAGACAATAATATCCAGTTAGATGGACACTCAGAGAATTCATCAATCAGTGCTTATTCTTTGAATGGATATAAAAAATAGACAATGAGATGGACCTTGAATTAAGTAGATTACACTGCCTTTAAGAAACTGCATAGTACTTTTAATGATTCTGTTTCTTCCTGCAACAAAGGCTCATGCCAATTTAGTACCATTTAGCACAATTTAGTAGGGCTGGGAGGGATAGAACAATATTGTTTCCAAGAAACTGAAATTGAGGATTACTCAAAAACCAATAAAGGAAAACTCAAAAAACATATGGTGGGCAAAAGCAGCCTGCATTACATTACTTATGTCGAATTGTGCAGAAGAAGCTGTATAAGCAAGACAGGTTGTTCGTATAAGGAGAGTTAGAGATCATTGTCAATCCACATGATTCTAATTCTGAGTTCTATCAGAGAAGGGTTGAAGGGGGAGAAGAAAGATATACTGGAGCTATTTAAGGAAAGGGAATGTTATGGATGATTTAGAAAAATTTGTTTTTGTGAACAAACTGAGAGATTGAATTTGTGGAAAAGAAATTTGAAGAAACTGAGAATATGGAGAATATTACATATACCCAGATCCTATTTCTATCTAATTGGAAAAAAGACTGACTGAAGAATAATTTTGCAAAGGATTAAGAAGGAATCTGAAGAGAAAGACTCAAGGAGAAGGACTTTTTAAAAAGAGGAAAATAATTGGGAAAATAAGAGAAGTAAGAAAAGATAATAGGAACAAAGTAAATAGTAAAACAAATTAAGAGTGAATTAATGGCTAGGAAAATTGGTAAAAGCAGATCTATGTCAGAATATAGAGATAAAGTGATAGTGAGAATTTCTAAAATTTCTAAAAGCTATAAATTTAGAATTAAAAATAAATAATAGATAGACAAATAAATAGAGTTGAGGCAGTTCCTGGAGAAGAAGGAACAAGATACTCTGAGAAGGAAGTAACTCCTTTTTTTCAAGAAAGGATATAGTAAAAACACAAATTATGGACCTACTCACTTTATTTAATTACTATAATATTGTAAAGAAAAACACATATGGACTCTGATCAATGCAATGACCAACCAGAACTCCAGAGGAACAAAGATAAAAAACAAAACCAAAACATTTCCCATTTCTTAACAGAAGGATAAGCATGTCAATGAAGCACTTGAAATACAGAGTTTAAGAAAGGAAGAGTGTCAGAGAGAAATAATCGGAGTTTGGCGCTAACAATGAAATTTTTGCATTCTTCTCAGGAAAAAAAATGAGAATCAAGCCACATGTTCTAGAGATTCATGTTGTCATGTGCAATTCTTCTTTCTGTTCCCCTTTGCATGCAGAAATGCTCATATTGTTGCATCTGCAAAATTAAGAATATAAAAAATTTTAAAGGGTGCAGTAACTTACTAAGGAAAAATTCTATACTAAAACTGATCCTCACTAACATGCTAAATGGTATTAGTAGCTAAATGCTGCTATTAACAGACAGAAAATGACTGACTAGATAGGTGGAAATAATGATAACCTTGGGAAAGTGACCATTCTCTCCTAAAAATCATGATTTTTAAAAAAAGGAGAAAAAAACTGACATGCATCCTAGATTCAGAGAAAGCAGCTTTCAAAGTGCTCAGAGCAAAAATGAATAAATAACACTACATTAATATTCACAGAGGTAGTCATTTCATGAGGGATAGGAAATTCCCAAGAAAAAAATTCTTAAGACACATAGGGAAATAATTCCAATGAACAGGGGAAATGGAGTTGTCTGGAAAAAAAAAAAAAAAAACAGACTAGATTTACAAGTAACTCAATTTAAACTTTTAACAATATTACAAAAAGTGGGAACGAAGGCAGATAACAGAATAAATGTAAGGGTGTGACATGGTCCTGAAAAAGTATATCAGGAATGCTAAAGCTTAGAATTTAACTAAGGCTGATTAGAAAAAGCTAAATTTAATTGTAAAAAGCATTTGTATTTTTAGCAATATATGGGAAAACAGTAGGAACAAGGAAAGGAAAGAAATACTGGTTAGAAGTAAATTGGAAAAGGATAAATGGCAACATAAAGAAGACAGAGCAGTTACTGTGCCCTTTTTGTTTTGTTTCTATTTTCTCTGCTAAGGAAAATGATCTTTATATTAAAAATAATGAACCAAAATGGCTAGCAAAGATGCCTAATGAAATAATTAGGATATTTCTAATTAACCTAGGTATATTCAAACCACCTGATTCAAATAAACTACATCCTGAAATACTGAAAAAACTGTCATATGTTGATCACTGAATTACTGATGACGATATTTGAAAAATTATGGAAAATGAGAGAAATACCATAGGTCAAATGAGAAGAGCAAATGACCTGATTTTCAAAAAGAGAGCAAATAATCTACAAACTCTAGACAGTGTGCTAGATTTTGATTCATGGGAAAATTCAAAAACCAATCATTAGAGATTGTAAATAAACATCTAGAATGGGCATCGAGCATCAACTCAGTGATCCAGGAACTCTCACTTAATAGCTACCAAAGCTGGGAATATACATCTCTCAGCATACTTTTTGGTCACCTGTGCTCTGGAAAGGAAATGCAAAACAGAAGAGATGGCATGGGAGGTATTAGACTGACAACTAAACTGAAGGTTTCCTTCACTATTGTAAACCTATGAAACCTGAATAGTATACCATTCCAGGGCCAGACACTGGTACCTTGAAATAAACTTCCAATTATTCAAACTCTACTTCAGAGAGCACAACTCTAGTGGGCTAGCCACATTGTTTGAATGCCAAATCTCCACACAAGGCAAGTACTCCTAAACTGATTGAAAGAAGTAATATAAGGACACTTTCACTATTTTTCCAAAGAACTTTGTAATTAGTTTCATGATATGGGAGGCAGTGGCACAGGACTGCCCAGCATGTCAGGCCCTCATAAATGAAGGTATTGTGTTCTATGAGCAAAGCAAAACTGAAGTAGTTCAAAAGAAATATGAGATGCACAAATTTAGAGACTCCACCTCAAATGTTCACATGGATTGTTGTGTCCAATCTGTGATAGAATATTCTGAGCTCTTTTGGGGGGGTCTCATCAGCCAGTCAGAAATACTGTAACTTAAGTAATTTAACTCTAACATAATGATGTCCTTTTGGTCTTCTTCAAGAATTAAGGACACCAACCATCCAACCAATCAAGAATTCTTAGTCCTTTCAGCTACAGCATCTTGTTGGTAATGGTATTTCTTCTCCTTTGAGAAGCAATGTAGTTATAGGAATCAGCTTTAATGGGCAATTTAATAATGGCAGTAATTTGGAAACTTCTTTAACTCATTATGTTACTATCTTGACTAGAAACGTCCATTACTCAGAATCACTAAGGGTGCTTGTAATGAAGAAAAAGAAACATAATTGAGTGAATGATTCAGATTCACCTAGAGAAGAACATGTTCTATCTGCCATATGGTATGACTTCTACTGTTGTTAAGAGAGTATGAAGAAGATCTAAATCTCCTCTCCAATTGCTGAGCATCAAAGGAAATGTTAAAGCTTTATACTTAACAAGAAAGCGCTTTATAGCTCTTATATCCACTGAGTTGGCAATTCTTCCTGGATCAGTTGACAATTATCTTCAGTGTCACCCCCTAGTTAAAAAGAACAATCAAACCCAGTCTAATCCCCTAGATACAAAGAGTCAAACAGTTACTACTACTGTCTACACATCCTCCTTTAGCAAGGAGATAGATCATGTATTCCATCAGAAGGGAAGAAAATATATGACCACCTACATGGAAATGTTCATATCCAGCAAATCAGGAGTTTCCTCTGATCACTTCTGCTACTAAAGTATAGAGAGAAAAGGATTCAAAAAGTCAATCATACAAGAAATATTACAGCAAAATCAAAAGTGAGAAACATTTGGAGCATTAAGGAACTGTTAGGAAAAGCATTTCTTTGGTGGGTTATGGGCCAGAACTCTGAACTTGAAACAAAGGATGCTCACAAGGTACTAAGTGGAATTGATAGAGACAATGATTGTTTAGCCATGGTGCTTAACAGTTCTCTAGTTCAGTACATGTACTTATTACTTAATATAGTTCCACAAGATTCACACCTATAATAAGAGAGCATATATGCTTGGACAAACTGAACCAGAATCAGAATTGGAAGACAGAGACCTTGGTGGTGGTCCTTCTGCCTCACCCATAGAAACCAAGATACATTCAAGAGGACCTCAAGAAGCTGGCAGAGGCAGAGAACACAAAGGACTGGCGGCAGGAGCTCAAGCTCTCAGAACCAAGGACAGAGATAGGCCTCTAAGAAAGCTAACTGGGTCCCAGGAAAGGAGACAAGACATTGAAAGAGATAATAAAGGATTTGGACTTTAACCCCTGGCTGTACTTGTGGTGATTACTGAACTGAAAGGAAAGCTGCTACCAGAGACCCCAAGGAAACAGAAACAAGAGAACATTACACTGATGGAGGTACATTAAGTTTTAAGTGATTCTGAAGACAAACTGAGAATTTTGCTCAGCATCAGGCTTGTACTAGAAACACAAAAAAAAAAAAAGGCAGAAGAGACTTTCAAATCTGAATTATTCTTTCTTCAATCAACAAAACTAAACGGCCACATGATGGCAGTAGATGATGGGAATTTCTAATTTCCATTAACTCATAGGAAAGAACTGTTGTATTTGCACTATACAAGTGAGAAAAAAGGAAGATATTTACAGTACATACATATCTGTAACCTCATTCTCTCTTTACTGGAGAATATTAAATTAACCCAAGAGTTACTATTAGTGTGTCAGGCATTAATCCACCAGGTTTATGATATACTTCACCCAATTCCAAGACCACATAATTTTAGAAGAACATAAGATTTCCAGAGTTAAAAAAATACCTACATTATATCTAATAGCTGTGTTCAAGTATGTGGAGGGCTCTACTGAAAGAAGAATATCTTTTTCCTCTTGAATCCAGAAGACAAAACTACGAACAATGGGTAGATGTTGCAAAAAGGACAACTTAAGCTTAAATTTAAGGAATAAAAGTTCTGAACAATTAGGACTATCCAAAAGAGGAATGAGTTGAACAGGAAGTAAGGAATTACGCATATTTTGATGTCTTTACAAAGCTTCCTGTCAATTTTTTAACAGATACTGTGAAGGGCTTTCAAAAAGAAAGTTACCAGTTCCAGTAGTCTTGTGATGAAGAAAGTCATCTACACCCAGAGGGAGGATAATGGGAACTGAATGTGCACCACCACATAGTATTTTCACTCTTTTTGTTGTTATTTGCTTGCATTTTGTTTTCTTTCTTATTTTTTTCCTTTTTGATTTGATTTTTTTTGTGCAGCATGATATTTGTGGAAATATGTACAGAGGAATTGCACATGTTTAACATATATTGGATTACTTGTTGACTGCGGGAGAGGGGAAAGGAGGGAAAAAATTAGGACATAGGGTTTTGGAGGGGTGAATGTTGAAAATTATCTATGTATGTATTTTGAAAATAAAAGGCAATAATAAAAAAAGAAAGGTTGAAATAAGTTGTTCAGATAGTCAATTGAGGACATCTTCAGTTAAGGTTGGGGGAGCTGTAAAGAGTGGGAGAATTATCAAAAGGCAGAGCTAGTGTTAGGCATGGAGCAAAGTGTGATCAGAGTCACAAGTGAAAATAGTTGTTCAAGGCTAAGCACACTGTGGTAGATAAGAAGATAAGTAGATAAATAGATAGGAATAGTGAGGAAACTGATATATTATATTCAACTGAATATAATTATATTATAAGATATTTTTTAAAATCTGATTCAGAAGTGGGGGAAAGGTTACAAGTAGAGCTAGATAATCCCGAAAGTTCCTTCCTACACTAAAATTCTGTGTTTCTATCATTCTGCAAAGTGAGTGATTGTTCATGCAGTGTATGTTTTCTTAAATCAGGAATGTCTTATATAATCATATTAAGCAGTTGGGTGGTTCTCAAAGTGTGGTCCAAAGAATCCTGAGGATCTCTGAAACCTTCTCAGACACACTAAAAATAAAATTTCTAAAATGGTAAATATCTATAAATTTAATCCACACAAACAAAAACTCTTTGGACAGATCCTCAATAATTTTTAATACTATAAAGATACTGAGAACAAAAGTTTAAGAACTACTACAGTAGAATGCTGAGCCTAAATTTGAGGTCAAATCTAGCTTTAGACACTGATAAAAGTCACTTAAACTTTCTCATTTTATCTCAGTATCTCAATATCTTCAAACAGAAATCATAATATCACTATCTCCAGGATTACTGTGAGGATCAAATATAATATTTGTAAAGCAAATTTGTAAAGTTAGCTATTATTATTATTTATTATGCTATAAAATAACAGTTATTGATTTTAAAAGCTTCGGGAAATCTTAAAAGGCATCTAGTATGGCCTTCTCATTTTATAGAGTATGACTTAGCCACTCTCATGCAGCTAGCAACTCAGTATTCTGTATAGTGCACTGCATATCATTAAGGAAATGTTACATTCAGCTCACCACTCACTGAGCGCAATTTCTTCACTTTTAGCTCCATACAGCACTCTTATCTAATTGTGTTTCTTCATTCTTTGTGTTCTTTGTGGTTATTCAAGAAAAAAGAAGAAACAGGATGTGATTTCAAAGTAAGAATGGCTAGTAATTGCATAACAGTAAAATGTAGTTGATGCTTCATCATTTGAAAAGATTCGTGTATTGTACCTTACAAAAATATTGTATGTGAAAAAGTAAATAGCGTGAAAATTTTTAAAAAATGATTCGGTGAACTGCCCTAATTTTTTGGCAACAATATCATCTTCATGGCTTTCATTTTCTTTCTTTCTCTTCTCTAAAATATAAAAAAGAAAATAAAAAGAAGCAGGAGAGTAGAAAAAGCAGGGAAGTTGGAAAAAAAAGAGGTTTTTCTTTCGATTTATTTAAATAGCCTAACCAAACTAGATGAATCTACCACTTTGGCTATTATAGAAGAGAGCCAAAATGGGGGGGGAGGGAGAGGGAAGTGGTCTGGTTGGGCTTTGGTAAGGAGCCAGTCCTGTAATGCATTTCCTGGAAGGACTTTAAATGCCAAACAAAGAATACAAAGAAAAAGATAAAAGAGAATGTTAAACTAATGAAAAGGAACCAAATTAAACATTCAACATTTATCTAAAAGTGGCTATAAGATATAATTTTTTAAATGAACGGGTGACAATAATAAATATAATGATAATAAAATTTTTATTACTTTTACAAATACAGTATAAAGTACAATGGAAATCTCCAAAGACTATCTAGTTATTATAGCATGAAAATAACTCTGGGTTCTATAAAGCCATGCATCAGAATGAATATTCCAGCAGTTTGACCCAGCTTAAAAAAAAAAGGAGGGAGGAAGGCTAGTACAGCATCACTAGTAAATCATGTGTTTGATGTCTGAGGACCAGCCCAACCAAGCATAAAAAGCCTCACCACCACAGAACCCATGAAACAGGAAAATCATAAAATTGCTATTGAATTTAATGCAGCAAATATTTATTAAGTGCTTACTATGTGTTAGGCAATGGACATACAAAGACAAAACTCAAGAGTTCCTGCCCTCAAGGAACTTACTATTTACTGGATACTCAACAAGTGTATAGAGAGATAAATACAAAGCATAAATATAAATTTTTGAAAACTATAACCTGGTGCAATTAACAAGGACTTATGTGGAAGGTGACAGATGAGCTAAACCTTGAAGAAAACTAGGTAATGTTGATGTGGGAAAGATTTGTTTCTAGATTCCCATCCCTTCCTAGTGAATGTAATTACCCTTTGACTCACAAATCCTGGTCCCTTTGAATTCCAATAGAAGATCCGGACCTGCCCCAGCCCCCACCCGGATCTGAGCCAACTTTGGGGCTACACCCAAAAGCCCCTCGAGCTAAATCTCCTATTATAAAAAGGCACCGCTGGGAACCCCTCTTTGCAGAGATTCCAAACATGCTAGCCATGTGACGACCCTCTGTCCACTGGACTCTCTGTCTGGTGCCCTCCTTATCTCTATCTTCACCTATCTCTTTACTTCCAAACCCAATAATAAACCTCTTTTAACAATCTAGCTCTCGGGCCAATAAATGCTTTTATTGGGGACTCGTGCCACTACTAGACCTCATTTACCACTGCATCCTTGCCCCGAATCCAAGGGGATTGCAGGGGATATTTGCTTGACTCCCTGTACCCTAAACCTGCCACTAAACCTCAACTAAACCCTAATCTCATTTAGGTACCCCAAATCTAGACCTCAACAATATGACATGTTAAGGTAAGGAGGGAAAACATTTCAGTTATGAAGGATAGTTTCAGGTATTGAGGCAAGAAATGGGCTCTATGGGGAAAAGCAAGTAGGGTTATTTGAATGCCATATGGTACGTATGAGGGGGAGTCCTGGAGCTAACTAATGCTCCCTTCAGAGTTCTAGGAGTACTCCTGAGGTTTTTCTAACGTGAATATTCACAAGCTCCCATCTAGTATGTTTCCCAACATCAAAAACAATCAATTAGATTTTACGAAGGGATATTTACAGGGAAAATATACAAGGATCAAAACACAACATCTCTGCCTCCCCTGCAAACCAGTGCATATTCTTCTCTCTTCATTCTCCAATTGGGGAGAACAGACTCAAACTTAAAGTGGCTGCTATAAAACATTCTCCTGCCAAATTCACAGTCAGTAAGCAAGCTGTTTCTTTGAGTAGAGAACACAATTTGTTCTACACTATTCACTACTGGGCTAGATCAAACTGATTGCTCCTCAAAGGATTCATTGATTAATGTAAACAGCTCCACTTATTAAATAAAGGAACTGATGATGGTTCTTTTGACTTTTTGAAGCTCACCGCAGTACAATCTGATCTGTTTCATCTCTGCTACTTAATCAGCTAAAATCGGAAAACAATAAAATAGCAGAAATATAAAAAACAGCAGAGCTACATGGTGACTCCAACTGAGGAGAAAAGACCATCAGAACAGTATCTGACACCTCTACCTAGAGGTCCAAAGTATTTCATCATCCTCATTGAAAAGCCACCAGAGAGAGACAGAGTTCATCAGTCAGAACCTTTGAGTATACAGTCAGATCTGGTAGCAGCCAATTAAAAGGGTTTTTTTGTCACCATGAAATAAGACAACAAGAAACATTGAGAATACTTGAACATATACTGAATCAGAGAGGAAAAGGGCTCCTTTATTATTAATTTCCTAAAGGAGATTCATCAAATTTCCACATGTTTTGGCTGTAGGCCATCTTTCTAAACTTGAACTTGTATACATGTTCCAAGTACTGGGCCCTTATTAGAGAAATCTGTGTAATCTATGTGTGTGTTAGCTCAAACCCAATGCATACATACATATAAACTATGCTAGATTACCTCTTTTAATGAAATCAACTCTTAACAAAATGGAACACTGGCTTAGAAATTCCTGTCAAGAAACTACAGATTAAAGATAATATTGATAATGTACAAATGAACAAAAAGAAAATGGCAGAGCTGACATTGTTCCTTCCTCTAGTGTCAGCTCGCAGTCAGCCATGTTATGAAATAAAAACATTAGCAATACTATAATGTCAGATAAGAAGGGGCACAAAACAATTAAATATTATCAAGATTATTTGAACTGCTGATCTGTGTCCACTATCCTTAATGATAAACCTTGACCTGAGTGTATATTATACTTTTATGAAGTCATCATGGTTAGAGCAAGATTATTTAAAAATTAAGTTCTTGTTGCCTAAAATGATATAAATGTGTCACCTATACAAACTCTCCTATCTGTATAACTTGGAAATAGATTTTTCTAATTCACTTAAAAATCTTCCAAATTAAAAGTTTAGTAGCTTTTGAACTCATGCATTGAAAATATAACTATGCAGCATCTGATTAGTTTATAAAAACAATTAGTATTAGGAAGGATGGACATTTATTAACTGAATTTCAATGAGAAACCTTGCATTACTATTGGTTAGGACTGAAAAATGAGTACCATGATTTAGCTTAGTATGGCCAAGGATATACTTTTTTCATTTGGATCAAGCAAATATTAAAATTGAAAACTTGAGCCTCAGTGAAAATACCTATGTCATTGTTTTGCTGCCTAACCCAAAGGTGTATAAAACTTTTCTCCTAAAAGAAGCCTTTGAGTTACTCAATGCTTGCGGATGGAACCTACTATTATTACTCATTCCTTGTTGTAAATTGACAGGGCTAGCTATGTTCCCAATAACCAAGATCTGGGGACTGAGATGACATGTGACTATTAAGTCTATTATTAGTCTGGTGTTCTTAACCTGGGGTCCACAGACCACAAAGAGGATCATGAATAGATTCAAGGGGACTATGAACTTAGAGAGGAAAAAAAAAATCTCTTTTTAAAATATAATTGACTTCCTTTATAATCCTATGCACTTTATTTTATGGATTTAAAAACATTATTCTAGAAAATGCACATTAGGCTTCACCAGATTGCCAAAGGGGTCCATGATGCAAAAAAAGTTTAAAAATCCTGGGCCTAAAGAGAGTTGTACTCACTGCTGATTTGGCTTCTGCTTAACACCTGTTCCTGCACATCTGTGGCAATAAACCTCAATTCACTTCACAAAGGTTAAAGATCTCTCTCACAGATTAATTTTTTATGATTTGCACCCAGACACTAACTGGCTTGACCATCAGACTAAAATGTCTATAATCATAAAATAACATTTTCAAAAATGCTTTTATATTTAAAATCAAATTCTTCCTAGTTCTGCTAATTTCCTACCATATTACATGATATACATGAAATCCAACCTCTTTCCTACTATGTAAGCAGGAAAAAAGCTTGGCACAATCACTGTAAATTGAGAGAGGAGCTTTTTTTAAGCCTTAGGCAATGAAAATAGATTTGACCTTTGTAGCAACACCATTGACCTTTCCCTGGAGGGTTCAGTTGATAGAAGAGTCTATGATGCTGCGATATAAAGTAACTAGTCTAGTCATTAAAAAAAAAAAATGTTAAGTATCTGTTGACTTGAAAATAATAATAATTTTCTATCACAATCTTTATACATTATGTGATAGTTTCACAAAATGTGGTATTTTTAAAATAAATATTTGATTAAGCACTTTAGTCTTCTAATCCTAATTTTGTGTTAGTCTGGTGATGTGACCATCTACTAAATTTCTTCTGCACATGAGAATAACTGCCCTTATTTATCTGGATGTTGTGGGGATTAAATAATTAATGAATTTAAAGTGCTCTGTAAATAGAATACAAGAAATAAAACTACATCACATTCAGGAAAAAATTCAATCATTTTATGTTGCAATGCTCTAAATCCCTTACCACAGCACAATTATTTACAATGTATCACCAAAATATCAACTCAAAGTACTTTTGTAATATCTGCAAAGTAAAGACACATCTTTATTTACTTATTTTTTATAACAAATGAATTGAAGTAAAATTACTTTTTATTGCTCAGTCCCATTGGAACTAGGGGAAAAGGACAGTGGATGATGCAAGAAAATATCAAAATGATAGATTTGTGCAACTTACCTTTGTATAACCAATTGTTTGTGCAACATTTCTAACTAAAGACATAACAACATACTTCCCCAAAATTAATAGGAAGATTAGTTCTATGTTTAAACAAACAATAATAAAGCTTTCTTAAGTAAACTATTAATCCAAACCCAAAATTTAAATATGGACAAGCTTATACCATGATAAATACTTTCAGACTTTATGAATTTCATATATACATTAGTAAATATATATATATATATATATATATACACATCTGTTTGTGTTCATAGATATATGAAAAACTAGTCTATAGGCCGCCCAGCAGTTCATGATAATTATGAAGCAGAATGTTATGGCCTGCTATATACTCTAGACTGCAGGAAAGTTAACTTCAAAGAGTTCAGAAGTAGATTCATTGGCATCTGAGGACCTCAGACTCTCAATGGAAAATTGATTAAAGAATAGGCTTTCAAGAAGAAAAACTGTGTGCTTTATACCTGAAGCCTTTCCTGATCCAGCTACTGGAGTAATCCTTATCAAAACTACTCTGAATTCATTTTGTATGTAATCATTATATATACCTATGTGTACATATTTGTGTGTGTATGTGTGTACACATATGTATAATCTCCCATATTAGAATATAAACTTCCGGAGGGCAGGCACTGTATCACCTTATCTTTGTATACAACTAGCTTTTAGCACAGTTCCTGGCACATAGTAAGAGTTTAATAATTGCCTGTGGATTGACTGATGAAAATTACAAATGAATCTAATGATGATGGCAGTGGATATGTCTAATGAGAACAATGTGGCTACACAGGAAGCTCACTAGCAAACTCATATTTTTAAAAGGCTGTTTGTAAGAAATGGAAGTAAGAGTAGATAACTGAGGAAGAAGCAAGCACAGGTAATTAAGGAATATAAGAGAGTGACAAACTTCTTTCAAAACAGTGTTAGGAAGGTTAAAAGCCTAATATGAGAATATGACCTAAAGACAATGAATGAAAAGCTCTTTGGAACTTTAAATGACTTGAGAAATCATGGAGTCGAAGGAAGAGAAATTTAGAGATGGAAGGGATTTTGGAAGCTCTCTAAGAGAGCTTCCTCCTTTAACAGATGAGGTAACTGAGACTCAGAAAGATTGACAATGTACTGCATTAAGGCTGGGATTTGAACGATTCCCTGATTTTAAAATTAGCATTCTTTCTGTTGTAACACATAGGCTAAGACTTTCACTTTTACAAATGAGAAGAACAAGGGTCAAAGTTTTAGGTGATTTGCCCAAGGTCTCAAAAATATCAAATAGCTAAGCCAACATTTGAAAAGTTTGGATCTCAGATTTCAAACTCAGTATTCTTTTCACTATACCAGACCGAGAAAAGATTGGATCTATCTTTGGAGTAGATGGGAAAACAATAATAACTGAAAGAAATTATAACTATTTATCTTCTGGGTTACTACTGTTTTCTCTAACCAGGAAAATAATCTTTAGAATGACAAGAATCTGGACAAAAATGGCAAATAAGGAATTAAAACCCAAGGTAGTGATTGCTTTCAATCAATTAATAAACCAGATTTATATTACACGTGATAATGTTATACAATATTATATTGTATTGTAACATACCATATCATAACATTTATTTATTTGGCACATAACTAGGCACATAATATGAAAAAGTAAGATGGTTTAGGACACCAAGAGATTCACTTTTTACTGGAGGCATACAACAATCTCATAGATAAATAAATACTAAATATAATAAATAAAAAGTGAAGGGAGAGGTCATTGACAACTGGAAGAATTAATTCTCCTAAAGGAGACAGCACAAGTTGAATCCTGAAGAGAACTGGGCATTCTAAGAGTTTGAGATAAGGGCTAAATGGAATCCAATCAGCTGCCAAATCTCAATCTTCCTGTTTCCATGATATCTCTTGTATATACCTCCATCTCTCTACCTCTACACTCACATAGCTACCACTCTGATTCAGAAACACATCATCTAATCAGCTTTTACAATAGCTTCCTAATTGGTTTCTTTGCCTCAAATCTCACCTCGATCCAATTTAACCTCTAAGGGGTCCTCAAACTATGGCCCGGGCCAGATGCAGCAGATGAGGACATTTATTCCCCTCACCCAGGGCTATGAAGTTTCTTTATTTAAAGGCCAACAAAACAAAGTTTTTGTTTTTACTATAGTCCGGCCCTTCAACAGTCTGAGGGACAGTAAACTGGCCCTCTATTTAAAAAGTTTGAGGATCCCTTCACAGTGGTCAATGCTTTTCCTATAGTGTAGGTCTGATCGTTACACCCATTCATCACCAGGGTGTACTACCTAATAGAGTGGATGGAGCTCCTGGCCTGTGTCATGAAGATCTGAGTTTAATTTTAACCTTGAACATTTATTAGCAGTGTGATACTGGGCAAATCACATAATATCTATTTACCTCAATTTTTTAAACTATAAAATGGGAATAAAAGAACCTCTCTACAGGGTTGTTGTAAAGATAAAATTAATAGGATTTGTAATATTCTTAACAGTTCCTGTACATGGTAACTAGGTAATACAGTGGATAGAATGCTGGGCCTGAAGCCAAGACTCATTTTACTGAATTCAAAGCTAGCCCCAGATACTAGCTGTATGACCTTGGTCAAATCACTTAACCCTGTTTGCCCCAAGCTGCTCATCTTTAAAATAATCTAGAAAAGAAAAGGCAAACTATTTCAGTATCTTTGCAAGAAAATCCCAAATGGGATCATAAAGAATTGTAAAGGACTAAAAATGAGTGAACAACAATATAAATGAGTCTTCCTGCTTCCTCTTCCTTTCCCCTTCCTCCTCAATGGCTTCCTATTATCCCTAAGATCAAACATAAAATTACTTTTTGGACAATTAAAACTCTTTACAACCTGGTTCCCTCCTATTTTTCCAGTCTCCTAATACATTATGCCAATCCATGAACTTTAAGATCCAGCTATACTAGCCTAGTTGCTGCTCTTTACTCATGATACTTCATCTCCCCACCACCATGTCTTTTAACTGACGCTTACAATATTGGAAATGTTCTCTCTCCTCACTTCCTTTCTAAGAATAAAGATAATTCCACTATAATACTTGTTTTGAAAATGAATTTGTTCCACCATGATTAGGAAACATTTTGGGCACAGTACAAATTTCATGTTGCTTATGTACGGTTTTATCCATGAGAAACACTAGATAAATACAGAAAACTGTACCTAGCTGAACCAAACCATTTAGGAATTCATAAAACACACAAATCCGTTCCTCAAATATCTACCAGCTACCTCAGTTCACTACATGTTTTATTCTAAAAAGCTATGTTTTACTATTATTTTGCAATTTTGGAGATACATAGACAGACAAATGTGTACAGAGAGACAGAGTCAGAGAGACAAAGATCACATTCATTCAAAATCCCAACATCCTGGTTCAAAATCTCAAGAAGTACATAAGAAAAGGAAAGCTTTAAGAACTGAGGAGATGCTTGAAATGAAGGATTTTGAAAGGAAAAAATGGGGATATCTTCCAAGGCATAAAGCAATCCATACTGTAGATCATCAGAGATGATGCCATGAAAATAAAAGAACTATGTATGGACATATGTACCCCTGTTTCCCCCTCCATATGTTTTGTGGGTTTTATCATGGGATTTTGCATAGTATGGTGATTTTTAGGAATGCATGTATCAGATAACAGTCACCTGCATAAAGCCTTTCTTGGTCCTCTGAAGTTGATAATTCCTTCCCTCTCTTTCCCAGATCACCTTATTTGTGTTTGTGTGTATAAATGTGTATTTATGTGTACATATGTGTATATATGTGTATGTATATACATGCCCATATTATCTTCCCTAATAGAGTGTATGCTCTTTGAGGGTAGGGACTGCTTTATTTTTATCTTATAATCTTCAGGGCCATACAGTACTTGACACATAATTCTCACTTGATAAATACTTGTTAGTGAATCATTCCAGGATGGAGTTTGACTTACAAAAATGTGGAGGCAAGAGATGGAATGTTATACATATGGAGCAGAAAGTAGGTCTAACTTGTCTACAGCATAGAATGCATAAGGGGAAATAATATATAATTATATATTGAAAAGACAGGCTGAAGTCCAATTGTGAAGGGCTTTAAATAACAGACAGAAGTTTTTATTTTATCCTAGAGATGATGTCAATGAAGCTTCTTTAAAAGGATATGTCATGACCACACCTGCTCTTTGGCAATATTAATTTGTCAGCTTCTGGAGAATTAATGATATTAGAAAAGAAAAGAGGACAGAAAGAAGAAATGTTGAGGAATTATATACTCAAGAAAACTTGACCATTAATTGGATATACAGGAAGAAAGAAAGTGAAAGGTTAGAGAAATGTCAAAAGATCAGAGAAAAAGAAAAAGGTCTTGTATTTATGAAAAACATTTTATAATAGTTATTTTTGAAGTAGGAAAATACTTAAAAGCAAGTGGTGCTCACAAGCTTAATACTGGGAAGGGGGGTAAGGGGGTAAGAAGGGAGAAAAGCATAAACCGGGGTTAACAAGATGGCAAGTAATACAGAAATGGTCATTTTAACCATAAATGTGAACGGGGTAAACTCCTCCATAAAGAGGAAGCGGTTAGCAGAATGGATTAAAAGCCAGAATCCTACAATATGTTGTTTACAGGAAACACACCTGAAGCGGGGAGATACATGTAGGTTAAAGGTAAAAGGTTGGAGCAAAATCTACTATGCTTCAGGTGAAGTCAAAAAAGCGGGGGTAGCCATCCTGATCTCAGATCAAGCTAAAGCAAAAATTGATCTAATCAAAAGAGATAAGGAAGGGCACTATATCTTGCTAAAGGGTAGAATGAATAATGAAGCAGTATCTATATTAAACATATATGCACCAAGTGGTGTAGCATCTAAATTCTTAAAAGAGAAATTAAGAGAGCTGCAAGAAGAAATAGACAGTAAAACTATAATAGTGGGAGATCTCAACCTTGCACTCTCAGAATTAGATAAATCAAACCACAAAATAAATAAGAAAGAAGTCAAAGAGATAAATAGAATACTAGAAAAATTAGATATGATAGATCTCTGGAGAAAATGTAATGGGGACAGAAAGGAGTACACCTTCTTTTCAGCAGTTCATGGAACTTATACAAAAATTGACCATATATTAGGACATAAAAACCTGAAACTCAAATGCAGTAAGGCAGAAATAGTGAATGCATCCTTTTCAGACCACGATGCATTGAAAATTACATTCAATAAAAAGCCAGGGGAAAGTAGACCAAAAAATAATTGGAAACTAAATAATCTCATACTAAAGAATGATTGGGTGAAACAGCAAATTATAGACATAATTAGTAACTTCATCCAAGAAAACGATAATAATGAGACATCATACCAAAATGTATGGGATGCAGCCAAAGCGGTAATAAGGGGAAATCTCATATCTCTAGAGGCCTATTTGTATAAAATAGAGAAAGAGAAGGTCAATGAATTGGGCTTTCAACTAAAAATGCTAGAAAAGGAACAAATTAAAAACCCCCAGTCAAACACTAAACTTGAAATTCTAAAAATAAAAGGAGAGATCAATAAAATTGAAAGTAAAAAAACTATTGAATTAATAAAACTAAGAGTTGGTTCTATGAAAAAACCAACAAAATAGACAAACCCTTAGTAAATCTGATTAAAAAAAGGAAAGAGGAAAATTAAATTGTTAGTCTTAAAAATGAAAAGGGAGAACTCACCACTAACGAAGAGGAAATTAGAGCAATAATTAGGAGTTACTTTGCCCAACTTTACACCAATAAATTCGACAAGTTAAATGAAATAGAAGAATACCTCCAAAAATATAGCTTGCCTAAACTAACAGAGGAAGAAGTAAATATCCTAAACACTCCCATCTCAGAAAAAGAAATAGAACAAACTATCAATCAACTCCCTAAGAAAAAATCCCCAGGACCAGATGGATTTACATCTGAATTCTATCAAACATTTAAAGATCAATTAACTCCAATGCTAAATAAACTATTTGAAAAAGTAGGGATTGAAGGAGTCCTACCAAACTCCTTTTATGACACAGACATGGTACTGATACCTAAACCAGGTAGGCTGAAAACAGAGAAAGAAAATTATAGACCAATCTCCCTAATGAATATTGATGCTAAAATCTTAAATAAAATATTAGCAAAAAGATTACAGAAAATCATTCCCAGGATAATACACTATGACCAAGTAGGATTTATACCAGGAATGCAGGGCTGGTTCAATATTAGGAAAACTATTAACATAATTGACTATATCAATAACCAACCAAACAAAAACCATATGATCATCTCAATAGATGCAGAAAAAGCATTTGATAAAATCCAACAGCCATTCCTAATAAAAACACTTGAGAGCATAGGAATAAAAGGATTTTTCCTTAAAATAGTCAGGAGCATATATTTAAAACCTTCAGTAAGCATCATATGCAATGGGGAAAAACTGGAAACTTTCCCAGTAAGATCTGGAGTGAAGCAAGGTTGCCCACTATCACCATTATTATTCAATATTGTATTAGAAACACTAGCCTCTGCAATAAGAGTCGAGAAAGAGATTAAAGGAATTAGAGTAGGCAATGAGGAAACCAAACTATCACTCTTTGCAGATGATATGATGGTATACCTAGAGAACCCCAGAGATTCTACTAAAAAGCTATTAGAAATAATTCATAATTTTAGCAAAGTAGCAGGATACAAAATAAATCCCCATAAATCCTCAGCATTTTTATACACCACCAACAAAATCCAAGAACAAGAGATACAAAGAGAAATTCCATTCAAAATAACTGTTGATAGCATAAAATATTTGGGAATCTATCTACCAAAGGAAAGTCAGGAATTATTTGAGCAAAATTACAAAAAAGTTTCCACACAAATAAAGTCAGACTTAAATAATTGGAAAAATATTAAGTGCTCTTGGATAGGCCAAGCAAATATAATAAAGATGACAATACTCCCTAAACTAATCTATCTATTTAGTGCTATACCAATCAGACTTCCAAGAAAATATTTTAATGATTTAGAAAAAATAACAACAAAATTCATATGGAACAATAAAAAGTCGAGAATCTCAAGGGAATTAATGAAAAAAAAAATCAAATGAAGGTGGCCTAGCTGTACCTGATCTAAAATTATATTATAAAGCAGCAGTCACCAAAACCATTTGGTATTGGCTAAAAAATAGATTAGTTGATCAGTGGAAAAGGTTAGGTTCACAAGACAGAATAGTCAACTATAGCAATCTAGTGTTTGACAAACCCAAAGAATCTAGCTTTTGGGATAAGATTTCATTATTTGATAAAAATTGCTGGGATAACTGGAAATTAGTATGGCAGAAATTAGGCAAGGACCCACACTTAACACCATATACCAAGATAAGATCAAAATGGGTCCATGATCTAGGCATAAAGAACGAGATTATAAATAAATTAGAGGAACATAGGATAGTTTATCTCTCAGACTTGTGGAGGAGAAAGAAATTTGTGACCAAAGATGAACTAGAGACCATTACTGATCACAAAATAGAAAATTTTGATTATATCAAATTAAAAAGCCTTTGTACAAACAGAACAAATGCAAACAAGATTAGTAGGGAAGCAACAAACTGGGAAAACATCTTTACAATTAAAGGTTCTGATAAAGGTCTCATTTCCAAAATATATAGAGAACTGACTCAAATTTATAAAAAATCAAGCCATTCTCCAATTGATAAATGGTCAAAGGATATGAACAGACAATTTTCAGATGATGAAATTGAAACTATTACCACTCACATGAAAGAGTGTTCCAAATCACTATTGATCAGAGAAATGCAAATTAAGACAACTCTGAGATATCACTACACACCTGTCAGATTGGCTAAGATGACAGGAAAAAATAATGATGAATGTTGGAGGGGATGTGGGAAAACGGGGACACTGATGCATTGTTGGTGGAGTTGTGAATGAATCCAACCATTCTGGAGAGCAATCTGGAATTATGCCCAAAAAGTTATCAAACTGTGCATACTCTTTGATCCAGCAGTGTTTCTATTGGGCTTATACCCCAAAGAGATACTAAAAAAAGGAAAGGGACCTATATGTGCCAAAATGTTGGTAGCAGCCCTGTTTGTAGTGGCTAGAAACTGGAAAATGAATGGATGCCCATCAATTGGAGAATGGCTGGGTAAATTGTGGTATATGAATGTTATGGAATATTATTGTTCTATAAGAAATGACCAACAGGATGAATACAGAGAGGCTTGGAGGGACCTACATGGACTGATGCTAAGTGAGATGAGCAGAACCAGGAGATCATTATACACTTCGACAACGATATTGTATGAGGATGTATTCTGATGGAAGTGGATTTCTATGACAAAGAGACCTAACTGAGTTCCAATGGATAAATGTTGGACAGAAACAGCTACACCCAAAGAAGGAATACTGGGAAACGAATGTGAACTATTTGCATTTTTGATTTTCTTCCCGAGTTATTTTTACCTTCTGAATCCAATTCTCCCTGTGCAACAGGAGAACTGTTTGGTTCTGCAAATATGTATTATATCTAGGATATACTGCAACATATTTAACATATATAGGACTGCTTGCCATCTTGGGGAGGGGGTGGAGGGAGGGAGGGGAAAAAACGAAACATAAGCGAGTGCAAGGGATAATGTTGTAAAAAATTACCCTGGCATGGATTCTGTCGATACAAAGTTATTATTAAATAAAATAAAATTTAAAAAAAAAAAGGAAAATACTTAAAAGTAAGGGAATGTGCAACAATTGGAGAATGGCTGAACAAATGACAGCATATGAATGAATGAAATATTATAATACTATAAAAAAGAAGGCAATTTCATGGTATCCTGAAAAGATTTACATGAACTAATTCAGAGTAAAGTTGAGTACAACCAGGAGATAATTTACGTTATATCATCAACTTTGTGAAAATAAACAAACTTGAAAGATGAGGACTCTGCTCAATGAATTGATCAACCATGATTCCAAGGGATTGATGATAAAGAATGCTACCTACCTCCTGATTAAAATAGGAAATGGACTAAAATGCAGAATGAAATGTGTACATTTAAACATGACCAATTTTTACAAAGTTTCTTTTTGTGTATGTGAGTGGGGATGTGGAAAGGAAAAAAAAACAAAAACAAATGCTTGACAACTAAAAAAATCTTAATTAAAAAAAACTTGTTGAATGAAATGAGAAAATTAGGGGGGAAAGTTGATTTAAATATATATAAAGCCCAGTTATCTTTATATCTCAAAGAGATCTTAAAGAAGGGAAAGGGACCTGTATGTGCAAAAAGGTTTGTGGCAGTCCTCTTTATAGTGGCCAGAGGATGTGGGAAAACAGGGACACTGATACAATGTTGGTGGAACTGTGAACACATCCAGCCATTCTGAAGAACAATTTGGAACTATGCTCAAAAAGTTATCAAACTGTGCATACCCTTTGATCCAGTGTTTCTACTGGGCTTATATCCCAAAGAGATACTAAAAAAGGGAAAGGGACCTGTATATGCCAAAATGTTTGTGGCAGCCCTGTTTGTAGTGGCTAGAAACTGGAAATTGAATGGATGCCCATCCATTGGAGAATGGCTGGGTAAATTGTGGTATATGAATGTTATGGAATATTATTGTTCTGTAAGAAATGACCAGCAGGATGAATACAGAGAGGACTGGCGAGACTTATATGAAGTGATGCTAAGTGAAAGGAGCAGAACCAGGAGATCATTATATACCTCAATAATGATACTGTTTGAGGATGTATTTTGATGGAAGTGGATCTCTTCGATAAAGAGAGCCAATTCAGTTTCAATTGATCAAGTATGGACAGAAGCAGCTACATCCAAAGAAAGAACACTGGGAAACGAATATAAACTGCTTGCATTTTTGTTTTTCTTCCCGGGTTATTTATACCTTCTGAATCCAATTCTCCCTGTGCAACAAGAGAACTGTTCAGTTCTGCACACATATATTGTATCTAGGATATACTGCAACATATTTAACATATATAGGACTGCTTGCCATCTGGGAGAAGGGGGGAAGGAGAGAGGGGGAAAATCGGAACAGAAGTGAGTGCAAGGGATAATGCTGTAAAAAATTACCCTGGCATGGGTTCTGTCAATAAAAAGTTATTTAAAATATATATATAGTGGCCAGAAACTGGAAACTGAGTGGATGCCCATCAACTGGAGAATGGCTGAATAAATTATGGTATATGAATATTATGGAATATTATTGTTCTATAAGAAATGACCAGCAGGATGATTATAGAAAGGCCAGGAAAGGTGAAATGAGCAGGACCAGGAGAGCATTATATACTTCAACAACAATACTATATGATAATCAATTCTGATAGACCTGGCCATCTTCAACAATGAGATGAACTAAATCAGCTTCAATAGAGCAGTAATGAATTGAACCAGCTACACCCAGCGAAAGAATTCAGGCAAATGAGTGTGAACCACTACATAGAATTCCCAATCCCTCTATTTTTGTCCACCTGCGTTTTTGATTTCCTTCACAGGCCAATTGTACATTATTTCAAAGTCCAATTCTTCTTATGCAACAAAATAACTGTATGGACATGTATACATATATTGTATTTAACATAAACTTTACCATATTTAACATGTATTGATCTACCTGCCATCTGGGGGAGGGGATGGAGGAAAGGAGGGGAAAAATAGGAACAAAAGGTTTTGCAACTGTCAATGCTGAAAAATTACCCATGCATATAACTTGTAAATAAAAAGCTATAATAAAAAAAATTTTTTTTAAGGAAAAGATAAGTTCAGTAAGTTCAAGCATATGGTCCAAATCAACTGTACACTAAATATTAAAAGAACCTGCAAATGCAACTGCTGGACTGCTACCGTCTACAGTTTTTGAAAAGTCATGGAGAGGGGAAAGTGTGGAGAGGTTTCACAAACCTGGAGACAGATATAAATTACCATTTTAAAAGGTGAATACTTTATAAGCCACTGAGCTTAGCATTGATTCCTAGTTAAATAACATAAGTTAAAATTAAAGGGAAGGTTTGAAATAATTTTGAAAAGGAAAAGGTGGGTACATGTTGTAGATATTAAACAACCAGACATTTCTTCTCTGTCAAGACCTCAGAGCAGATGGCTACCCACTTTTAAGCTACTCTCTTACCTGTGGAATAATGAGTTCTTACAAGAGTTTGGGAAGAATACGCCTGTCTTCTCCAATTAAGTCACTCAATTTATTTGTCCCATTCACCAGTTCAGTTCTATTTAATCACTTCACACTATTTCACTGAGTCATCTTTATCAATGGCCTAATTTTAGAAAAGTATTTATCAATGGCAAAATAAACACAAAATAAATCCAACAAAAAAAAAATTTAAACAGTGGCAAAATCTGATAAAATCCTACTCCAAGCACACATCCCAGATTGCAGTCTTTATTTAGTCCTACTCCAACTGCTCCAAGCAACACAAGAGCAAAAAGTGTGGAAAATTGATAAAGAAAAGAAAGGAAAAAAAAAGAAAATTGCTAAAACAACAACAATAAATTTAATTCTTGTCACTGGGACCCCCCCCCCCAAAATTTTTTCATTTATGAACTAAGTCAAAGCTTTTTAAACTTTTCCCACTTGCAACTCTTTTTGATCTGAGAAATTTTTATCCCAGGTATATATGTATAGAAAATAGATATACAAATCAAATAATCATAATTTTGTGACCCCCACATTAAGTTATATGGATATATATGTCATATATATTAAGTTGTATTTGAACTAGATAACTGTTCATCCTGTGCAAGAACCTATTGAGTGCTTACTAATTAATTAATCAATTGATAATAAATTAATGATTAAAGAATGTCTCTAGGAGCTTACATTCTAATAGGAGAGACAGAGAAGTGCTTAAGGTTTCTTTGTTTCTTCTATTAGAATGTAAGCTCCTACGGGCATTATTTTTGCTTTTTCTTTATATTCCCAGCAACTAATACAAATATATTCAATTCAATCCAATACAACATATTTCCAGCAATTAATGCTTGGCCTACACTAAATACTTAATGAAAATGTTTATTGATTGACACACATTTGCTACAATAAAGGAACTACTGGGGCTTCATTTTGCTTTCTTTGCTTCTTTCTGTTTTCAACTCCTTTCAACTCTTTTCCCCTTCACTTGAGATCAGATCCAGACATTCTTCTCTATCTCTGGCCCTTCAATATTGGGACAGAGTTGATTAGGTTTCTTTACAAGGAATCAGAGTCCTTCCAAATGCAAACAGCATGAATAGGAGGAGCAGACTGGCTCTGACTTGATCACCATCTTCCATAGGTTTCTTTGGAGATTTTTTGGATAGGATTTATATAATGGTAGAGCAAAGGATTATGATAAACAAGGTATTACAGACTTCAGCAAGATATTTTTAAAATCTTAATAGTATTTTTGTGAACAAGATGCTAATTTTATTTGAATAGAGTTAAGTAGATTTAGAAATGACTTGAATAAAGACATAGATGCAATGCTTATATTAAATGGTAGAATCATGATCCAAAATGTTGACAGTCTGAAATTATGGGCTAAAGTTAAAAGGATGAAGTACAATAGAGATAAAATAGTTTTCATTTGAATTTTTAAAAATCAACCCTATAAGTTGCGGGATGGGGGAAGAATGGCAAAAAAGAAACAAAAAGGCAATTTATGTGAGAAAAAAAAAAAGATCTAGGGTTTGTAATATGCTACAGGTTCAATGTGAGTCAGAAGTAGAATGTTTTTGAACTGATGCTAAGTGAAATGAGCAGAGCCAGGAGATCATTATATACCTCAACAACGATACTGTTTGAGGATGTATTCTGATGGAAGTGGATCTCTTCGATAAAGAGAGCTAATTCAGTTTCAATTGATCAAGGATGGACAGAAGCAGCTACACCCAAAGAAAGAACACTGGGAAATGAATATAAACTGCTTGCATTTTTGTTTTTCTTCCCGGGTTATTGATACCTTCTGAATCCAATTCTCCCTGTGTAACAAGAGAACTGTTCGGTTCTACACACATGTATTGTATCTAGGATATACTGTAATCTATTTAACATGTGAAGGACTGCTTGCCATCTGGGGGAGGGGAGGGAGGGAGGGGAAAAATCAGAACAGAAGTGAGTGCAAGGGACAATGCTGTAAAAAATTATCTTGGCATGGGTTCTGTCAATAAAAAGTTATTAAAAAAAAAAAGTAGAATTTTTTTTTAAAGTAGAATGTTTTGACAGCCAGAAACACTAATGTAATCTCTAGCTGCACCCATAGAAATTTGATATCCAGAATAAGGAAGGTGAAAGATCTGCTACACACCTGTCCTAGTGAGGACACATCTGGGATGTGATATTCACTTCTGGAAACAAATTTTAGAAGAAATAAGATGGTTTACATCTTGAAAAAAAGGGAATCAAGATATTTGTAAAAAGTACTAAATCTATTGGAAAAAGCCATCTGCATCCAGAGAAAGAACTATGAAGACTGGATATGGATCAAAGCATAGTCTTTTTACCTTTTTTGTTTCTTTGTTTTTTCTTTCTTGTGTTTTTTTTCTTTAGATCTAATTTTTCTTGTGTAACATGACAAATATGGAAATATGTTTTAAAGGATTGTACATATTTAATTCACATCAGATTGCTTGTTTTCTTGAGGAAGTAAAGGAGGAAAAAAGAAAAATTTGGAACAAAAAGTCTTACAAAAATTTTTTATAAAAATAAATACTATTGAGGAAAAAAAATCCATGAAATCAGATTTAAGCATACAGGATGTTCTAAAAGTCTTAGTTCATTTTAAGCTGTTAAAGACTAGGTTAACTATATACCTCTCAGATTGACTAAAATGACAAGAAAAGATAATGATAAACATTGGAGGGGATGTGGAAAAACTGGGATACTAATACACTGTTGGTGGAGCTGTGATCTGATGCAACCATTCTGAAGAGCAATGTGGAACTATGTTCAAAGGGCCATCAAACTGTGCATATCCTTTGATCCAGCAGTGTCTTCACTGGGTCTGTATTCCAAAGAGATTATAAAAAAAAAAAGGACCTATGTGTGCAAGAATGTTTATACTAGCCCTTTTTGTAGTGGCAAGTAATTAGAAATTGGATGCATGTCCATCAGCTGAAGAATGGATGAATGTTATAGGATATGAATATGATGGAATATTATCGTTCTATAAGAAATGATCAGTGAGATGATTTCAGAAAGGCCTGGAGGGAATTACATAAACTGATGCTAAGTGAAATATGCAGAACCAAGAGAACACTGTACATGACAACAACAATATTTTACAATGATCAACTCTGATGTCAGTGGCTCTGTTCAACAATGGGGTGATTCAGGCCAATTCCAGGGGTCTTATGATAGAGAGAGCCATCTGCACCCAAAGAAAGGACTGTGGGGACTGAATATGGATCACAACGTAGTACTTTCACCTTTTTTGTTGTTGTTTGCTTGCATTTTTTTTCTCATTTTTTTCCTTTTTGATCTGATTTTTCTTGTGCAACATGATAAATGTGGAGATATGTACAGAAGAACTGCACATGTTTAACCTACATTGGATTATTTGTTATCTAAGGGAGGGGATGGGGGGAAGGGAGGGAAAAAATATTTGGAACACAAGGTTTTACAAGAATGAATGTTGAAAACTATATTTGCATATATTTTGAAAATAAAAAGCAGCTTTTTAATAGACTAGGCTAAATGAATGTGGGGGCAAAGAAAAGGCATGAAAGATATCTTCAACAATTTGAAGAACTGTCATTGGAAGAAATAATTGGATTTGTTCTGCTCTGCTCTTGAGAGCAGAGCTAGAAGCAATGGGTTAAAGAATTGAAATTACTTTGGAATCAGAATCAGGTTCAATATTTTAAAAATAATTGAGTTGTTTAAAACCATAATAAGTCATATTGGAATGTAGTTGAGTATCATGACCTTGGAAGTCTTCAGGAAGAGGTTAATTGATCTTTCGGAAGGGGGGTCATAGATAAGATTCATGCTTTGGGTTGGGATTGGGCTTGACCTCTGAAGCCCTTTCTAACTCTTCAAATCTGATTCTATGGCTCAATGTTGCTGTTCACAGCTCTGTGTTAATCATGTCAGCAATAGCTGAAAAAAGAATATCTCTTGGAGCCTTTCTGGCAGAGCTACTGACCACATAACTGAAATAATTTTCTCAGACATCACTTCTGTTTTAGATGTCAGTGAGACAGCTGTGCCTTTCAGTTCTACAACTCCACACTTCTAAGAGGGCTATTCAAAAAATAGTACCTTGTATTTTACAAGGTACATTTAATCATAGCCCTTTCGCATATATTGAATTGCTTCATTTTTAGTCAAATCCAATACTGTATTAAGTTTAAAAAAAAAAAGAAAGAAAGAAACCGGGGTATAGAACAAGTAAACTATAAATGATGTTGTGTAGTGTTTCTCTAGCTAATCTTACTTAAACCTCAGAATAACCTTATGAGAATGCTATATTGGCTCCATTTTGCAGATGATGAAACTAAATCTCATAAGTACTAAAAATGAGAGGCAGTGTGGTATAACCGAAACAACACAAGATTTGGGATCAGTGATCTTGGGTTCAAATGCCAGTTATTTCTATTACTTATAACCTTGGTGAAGTCACTTAACTTCGAGACTAGCTTCCCAAACCATAAAACAAGGTAGTTGGGGAAAGTGAACTCTATAATTCCTTTCAGTTCCAAATATATAATTTTATGTTTTGGCCACAGTCATTCTCCTAAAGTGTCAGAGATGGGATTTGAACCCATATTTTTCCTGATTCTAATTTAAGAACTCTTTCTACCTTACCTAATTTGTAAAATCTCATACAAGGCTAGTGGGTACCTATAGAGAGGGTATTCAAGTATAGTTGAAACAAGGTGTTAACTCAGTGGAATTAATGAGACAATGGTTATCTAGTTTACATATACTTAGTACTTAGCATGGTGATGTAATAGTTCTCTAGTTCATACATACTCAGTATATTGTAATGATGTAATTGTAATAGAGTATATAAACTGGGGACAAACTCAGCCACAGTAGAGAAGACTTGACTAGCCTCATGGTTGCTCTCCTGCCTTCATCACTTCTCCAGTAAGACCAAGGACTAGGGCTGGTCCCGAGGTCCTCCAGAGAGTTAGTCTGGACATTATATTTTAATCTGCCCTGGTGTAGGGGCTCTAGAAAGCAATGGTACACTTTGTCATGCCAACCTGGAGGCTCTAGAAAGCAGGACATTACATTTGGATGTGCAGACTGCTGACTAGCTGGCTGATTGACTCAAACTGGGAGACTGAAGGAGACAATAAAGACTTTAGACTTTATCCCTGACTATTCTCATGTTGATTATTCTGCTGAGACCAAGGCTGGTCCCGAGACCTCCAGCTAACCAGAACATTACATTTTGGCTCCCAAACATGGACTCAACAGTTCAACTGACACAATCATGAGTTCAGTGAAATCCCCATGACCCAGAAATAGGGTGAGTACAAAAATAGACAAGCAGGAAACTTTAGTAAGGACTACACTAGTGTTTCAGCTGAAATGGGACAAATGCTTAGAAAAGAACCTTCCCCACCCCCAAGGGAAGTGTGTAGAGTGCATAGTTAAGCTAATAAAAAACCAAGGTTTGATTGTAACTTGGAAAGAGATCATTGAACTCTTAGAAACTCCTAGAGGGCACAGACTATTATTTTTAATATTTGTATTCTAAGCTCCTTACAATGACTGTTACATAGTAGGCACTAAATAACTGTTTAATTTAAGTCCCTTTGGCATTCTGTAATATTCTCCATTTCTCTCCACTGCTAATTTCTATCAAAGACTTATTCATCCTTCCAAAATATCTGACCTGGGTCTGATATCCAAGATATTTTGACAAATAATATACTATTAAGAATAAAAGGCATTCTCCAATAGATATATGTTAAAAGGATATGAATAGTCCTCTAAAGAAGAATTACAAATTATTAATGACCATATAAAGGAATACTCCAAATCACTAAGAATAAAAGAAATAAAGAAACCAAAATAATTAATATTAAAGTTTTACTTCAAATCTGCCAAATTGGCAAGGATGATCCCAGAAAGTAGAATTATTAAGTATTGAATGGCATTAAGAAAAATTAAATACAAGAATGCACTGTTGTTATAGCTTTGAATTGGCATAATAATTCTGGAAAGTAATTTGTAATTATTTGAAGAAAATTCCTAAAATGTCCATATGCTCTGTTAAGGAGATTATACTAATTGGGATATTGGTGTGCAACAGGTTCTTGAAAAAAAATATGTCCAACATATATTTTATTTTTTATCTATAGTACTAGCATTTTTCTACCACTTTCTAAATTCTAGACAATCAACAAAATAATACATAAAATCCTGTTCTTTTACATTTGCTGCTTTCAAAGACATAAACACTCAGAAATTTACCAAGCCAGTGTCTATTGAATAGTATACCCCTGCATAATACTAAAAGAAGGTTAATAGCAAAAAAGGACCTCATATACATCAAAATATGTATAGCAGCACTTTCTGTAGAAGCAAAGAACTGGAAATAAAGTGGGTGCCAAATAATTGAGAGAATGGTTAAATAAATTTTAGTACAGGAGTTTAAATATTACAGTGGTATTAGAAATAATGAACACAATGAATACAGATAAGTATGGAAAGACATGAATTGATGAAAAGTGAAACAAAATCACTATCCACAATGACCATAATGTATATAGAAAGAACAAAAAATGGAAACAGAATATTGCAAAATGATGTATTATAGCCAAAGAAGAAACATGAGAAAATATTCCCCCTGATTCTTTACAGAAATGGGAAGCCATGCATATGTAATGTTTTTGACATATTGGTTAGTTTAACAGAATGCTTTTTTCTTTCTTTCATTAAAAAAAAATCCTGAGAGGATTCAAAGAGATATAGCTTATATAAAACAAAAGATGCCAGTTTTAAAAAAAATATATTTCTAAAAAATCCTACTTACCATTCAATGCTCATCTCAAAAGCTTCCCCCACCCCCACCATAAGCAATAGCACTGAGCCTGTTTTGGTATATGTCTTATCTCCCTTCAGAAGCTCCTTAAAAGAAAATCTGTCACTGCTCCCTCATTGGAGCCTTAGTTTCTAGATCTGAAAATAAGAGAGTTGAACTAGATGATTTCTATGATCCCTTCCAAATCTATAACCCTAAAAATCTATGCCTGTTTCCATAATGTTGTTAATAACCAAACCAGAACTGGAATTTAGCTTTTTTCTTTTTTTTTTTCCCAGTCTAGAATTAGATCATCCTGTTTCAAGTAACTTCATTGAAATCCACTGACATATTATTATTTGTAGAGGGCCAGAAATTTGGAGAAGTATACTTGAAATAAGGTGTTAACTCAGTGGAACTGATGATATGATGGTTCTCTAGTTCACATATATCAAGTATGATATAATCACTATAGTTTGATATAATAATATAATTACTATAGATTGGCTTATACTCAGTATACTGTAATGATGTAATTGTATTATTTATTTATTTAAGGGTATTTAAGGGCTTAGAGAACTGGGGGCAAAATCAGACTCAGACTGAGATTGGTTGAGACTGCCAGACTGTCAGACTGCTGGAGGAGACTGGGTCAGATTGAAACTGGATCAGACTATAACAGACACAGACTGTTCAGGAGACAAACTGTGAAAGAGACAATGAAAGACTTTGGATTTTATTCTTGTCCATTCTTGTGGTGACTGTCCTGCTGAGACCAATGCCCTTCTGGAGGACCTCGAGAAAGCTAGCCCAGACATTACAATTATTACCATAAAATATCATATGTGTATCTATCTATATATATGTACATGTATAAATAAATTATGATTCTATTATATATAATATTATATATGTTCTATATATGGTTCTATTACATTATATATATACATATAGAGGGAGGGGAGGGAATATAAGGAAAGGGTCTCTCCTCTCAAAGAGAAGAGACAGAGACAGAGAGAAAGTATTTACTGAATATTTACTACATTCCAGACAATGAACAAAGTGCTGGAAATAGTAATATAATAAAGTAAAATAATTGGCCCTCAAGGATCTTACCATATAATAGGAAAAGAAAACATATAAAAGGGAACTGACCTCAGGGATCTTATCTTCTTCTTTAAAAATAATAATAGTTTTTTATTTTCAAAATACATGCAAAGATAGCTTTCAACATTCACTTTTGCAAAACTCTGTGTTCCAAATTTTTCTCCCTCCCTTACCCCCAACTCCCCTAGAGAGCGAGTAATCTAATATATGTTATACATGTGCAATTCTTCTATAAATATTTCCACATTCATCATACTGTACAAGAAAATTCAGATAAAAATGAGAAAAAATGAGAAAGGAAAAAAAAGCAAGTTAAACAACAACAAAAAATGAAAATATTACAATGTTATGACATTGAGTCCTGACAGTTCCCTTTCTAGATGAAGATGATTCTATCAAAAGTCTATTGGAATTAGCCTGAATCACCTCACTGTTGAAAAGAGCCACATCCATGAGAATTCATTATCGTATAATCTTGTTATTGCCATGTACAATGATCTCCAGGCTCTGCCCACTTCACTTAGTATCAGTTCATGTAAGTCTTTTCAGACCTCTCTGAAATCATCCTACTAATCATTTCTTATAAAACAATAATATCCCATTATATTCATACACCATAATTTTTTCAACCATTTCCCAACTGAGGAGTAGCCATTCGGTTTCCAGTTCCTTGCCACTACAAAAAGGGCTGCTACAAATATTTTTGCACATATGGGTTCTTTTCCCTTTTTTATGATCTCTTTGGGATACAGACCTAGTAAAGACACTGCTGGATCAAACTCTTTTCTTCTTTAAAAAAAAATTTTTTTTCAAAACTTAAATACAAAACAGAAAAAGAAAAAAACATTGACAAGCACACAGCAGAACATGAGAGGATGCAAATATAAAGGAATAAATTTACATTTCAAGATAGCCTATGTAATAAATACTACATATTGTGTTCAGAGTTGTCCAACTTTGCTTCTTGGTATATTGTCTTTTGTTCTCTGCTGTGCATTTTTTACTTTATTTTTTTCACCTTCCTCCCCTGCTCCAAGAAGCCTACAATTAAATATGTGTGTGTGTGTATTTATAGTATGTATATATACATAGGTATCTATAATCATACATATATATACACATCTATATAAGACTTTATCATATTGTTTGTTCTCTGTTTCACTAAAGGTAGATAACATTTTCCTTTATAAAGTTCAAGTCCTTTCTATATTTTTCTAAAACCACCAACTCATCATTTCCTACACTATAGTAAAATTCTAACCTTTTACTATCTAGTTATTTTAAATAATCTAAAACAATATTAATTAATGATTGACATACATAGTTTTCTTATTTTTTCTCTTTTGATTAAATCTATTTTACGATGTTACCTTCTAATAGGGAAAGACAATATATAAAGAGAAGCTGGAAATTAGGAGGCAAAGCTTTGAAACTCATTACTATCTCATCACTTGAGATGGAATTCCAAAGATGATAAAGGGAAAGGTCCCCTAGTGGAGCTCAGGGTGATTCCTAAGATAAAGTTTAAGGTTCCTGAGGAGCAATAGTGAGGATATTGGTGGGAATTTAGTAAACATGGTTTAGAATTGTGATTATATGATTGGAAAATAAATCCATTCCTGCACTTTTATGTGTTAGGGTTTCTAGTCAAGTCTGGGTCATTTTACATATTGATTGAGTATTCCTTTAGGCTTGTCCAAACTATTACTGCAAATCAACATACCTTTCTGACTGGGTATTGCTCTCCAGACAGATGAAGAGGAAGAAGGGAGCCTTATCTACCAGAATCAATGTTGTGTCTTTACCAATCCTTTTTATTGTTGAGTAACTTTGTTAATACTTATCTCTGTTAAAATTTTAAAGTCCATAAGTCATTACATTCTTATCTTGAATCTAAATTTACCAGTCTGACCTAAGTTAAGCTTAACTACAACACCGAGTTAACTGTGAAAGTTTTTTTTTTTTTTTTAAATCAAAACCCAGTCATTTAAGAAGTGTAGGACATCCTTAGTCACTGATCATAAAGTTTAATGTTAATCCTTCCCTTACCTTACCACATGGATTGTGGGAAGGGAAGAATAGCTCCATAAAGACATGTTTGATACTAAGGATTAAATATAGATATTAGATAGATTATATATATATGTGTATATATATATAGATTAAATAGATTGTTCACTTTCATCTAAAACAGAATAATTCAACCTGACAGCTAGTCACTTCCATTTGCAAATGGATCACAGAAAAAAGCAAATTAAATAAGTTAAGCACCTCAGTCAACACCACAGAGCTGCTGATAACCAGTGGAAATAGCAGATCAAATGAAAGTGATTTTCTTTTTAGAAGTGAAGTACTCTAGAAGGCCATGCAGAGGTCATAATGTCTGATAAGAGTTATCCAAAGGGAAAAGAAGAGGACTTTGACTTAGAGCTTCAAGACAGAGGAAGAAGTCTGTCTAAGAGGAATTGATGAGTTTGAGGAGAGTAACTGGCACCACATGATGGGGTTTGGTGAAGAATTCACAAGAGCTTTCTCCTTGCCAAAAGTTTCATTTATTTAAGAGAAGCGGTTATGGACACAATGAAGAAGTAAATAGACATCAGAAATGAAACAGATTTAGGGGAGCATATAGTTAGCAAGGAAAGGAATTTCAACAATAATTCCCCAGTGGAACTCACAATTAACCAGGAAAAAGGGAATATATAATGAGGTGGGAGTATGCCATTAACTTTCAAGGCTAAATCCTAAAAGGGATTTAGTACCCTAAAAGAATTAAATTAATTATAAGGAGGAGAAAGACACTATAAGGGAGGGATAGAGTAAGAAGAAAAAACGCCATGAAGCATGGGGAAGAGGAAAGACACCATGAGGCAATATGCTATGACCAGCTAACCCAAAGGGATTCAGCAAAGATGGCACAGGCCATGGACAGATTTTATAGGATGTGAGAAATGGAAGGGCATTTTAGTTTCCACAGTTATGAAAATCAAATTGAAGAAATGAAAATTAAATTAGAAAACTGAACCGCACAAGGAGATCAAGGAATAATCAAGGGTGGAGTTTATCTTCCCCAAATGAATGTAAACTCCATGGGGGCAGAGACTAACTTTTGTAATCAGGGATGGTGGCCTGCGACTTGAAAAGAATCTTTTGTTCTTGTTTCTTCTAGCCTCCTCTGTTACCTCCACCTGCTGGAATGGAAGCTTCTCTGGAGTAGGGACTGGCTATGTAATGAGGGGTGGAGATTTATTTCTGTAACATCCAATTAATGTGATAAGGGAGGGACTTGTGCTTCAAGATAGGAGATAAAATGCTGTCTTTGGAGTTTCAAAGTACGTCTACTCACTTAGACACCCATTCTTCAAGAATGTAAAATAAATCTTTCCTGCATTCATGAGTGAGGCAGTGGAGTTCTTATTTTATTATTTTGGCTCTTACATAGGGGAAATATTACCATGAGGGAGAGGAGAAGGGAGGATATGGAGATTGATATCATCACTAGGCATTCTACTTGGATACAGTAAGGTAGGATTACCCAAGACCTCCACAGGAATGGGACAGTAAAGGAAGAAGGAGAAGGAAGAGAAGAAGGAGGAGGAGGAGAAGAAGAAGAAAAGAAGAAGAAAAAGAAGAACAAAGCAAAGGAGAAGAGGAAAAGAAGAGGGAGGAAAAGAAGAGGAGAAGGAAAAGGAGGAAAAAGAAGAAAAACAACAACTTACTATTGCTCATTCTAGATCTTAGATCCAGGTCTTGTTGAAGCTATAAGATAATGGGGAGGGGGAACTCAACTAGAGGAGCCAGGTAGCTAAAGGGAGCAGAATGAAATAGTGTTAATTGATAAAGGGGGGAGGGTAGGGGCAGTGGAGAAGGGCAGAAAAGAAGAGAAGGGAGGAGATAGTTGTGTGAGAAACAAACCCCATGATTGAGTCTCTCCAGAATGGCAGCATAATAAGACCCATCTTCTCATCCCCAGTTATTTAGTCACAGTCACTGGGCTCATGGTACAGCCCACTCCTCTGACAGGTGCACATATCTCCAATGTAGTTTCATAATTGTAGCTTACATCCTAAGGCTTCACCTTACATCCTAAAAAGTTCACAGTTGTTAACTGTTTACAAATGTTATGCTTAGCTTGTGGAGTCAGTTCTAGTACTTTATATGGAAACACCTGATCTGATCAGGGCTGGGATTTTTTGTTTTTTGTTGCAAAAGCAAACTGATGGTTTCTTAGGGTGATAAGATTTAAGAGTTATAAAGTCCTTTTTCTAATACCTTCCTTTCCCTTTAGAAATATCCTCTTACCTTGAAATTCCCACTTGATTTTTTTCTTGCTGCCTCAAATCCCCCAAATTAAGAGACTACTCTTTTAAAACTGAAATAGATCTCTGGGAAACTGGACTATTCAGTACTTCCAGTGAATTGGATGAATAGCCTTAGATTTGTACTCCCTATTATTGACAAAGCCCTTTCACCTACTTTTTTCCATTCAATCCCCGCAAAAGTCACACAACCCCATAGGCAGCATAACTGGGACAGTGACCCTCCTCCTCAGATTGCAGGATGAATGTACTTTTCACTCCAACATCATACATTTTGACTGTTTTCTTCCTAATGTATAGATGAAATCATTGACAATAGAGTACTGAAAGAATCACAGTTTTTAGGAGTCAGGGGCAAAAAGAAAAAGGTAATTTTTGGAATGTGAAATAATGAAAAAATGCTTCAGGGGGAAATTTGAGTAGCATGTTTTGGGAAGCCTAAGGGTAACACTAAGCCAGAATTTCCTCACTGAGAGTTTCCTGCACCAAAGAAATCACAGGCCTGATTAAAACCAAAACAAACAAACCCTATTATTTTGCATGCAATACATGTCAGTTTTTTTAAAATTAACTTCATAGGTACATGGACAAGAAAGAAGTTATTAAGAAAATTAGAGGATTTAGAGCAAGGAAAACAATATCCCAAACATCAATCAATCCGTACCCAAATTGAACATGCTATGCAGTATCAGTTAGCATAAAAGAAAAAGACACAGCTCTGGAATCAGAGGATTTGAGTTACATCTTACCTATGATGCTTATTGCTCAAGTAACCTCAACTAAAACATTTTCTCTCTCTAAACTACAAAGTTTCTTCATCAGTAAAATGACAGAAAGTGGCCTTGATGGCCATTGAGGTCTCTTGCAATTCCCTTTTGATCTATGATCCTTTCAAGATCTACAACCTACATTGAATATCCCATATTAGAAATTGGGGCTTATACTCTTCCTATATTCAAAGAGCCAACAAAGTGAAATGGATATTGAACTGAAATAGAAAAATTGTCCTTGTACTCCGTGCAAACCTTTGAACACTATGCAAATGTGAGTTCTGAGGGAGGAAAATGTAAGGGCAACATAAGAAAAATGAACAATTCAAGATGTATAAAAATGGGATAAGCTGCTTTAGAGAAAGTAAGATCCCAGTTCCTTAAGGTCTTTAAAAAAAGATTGGATAACTATTGTTGGAGATGTAGTAAACAAGATTCATGTTTTGTGTAGAATAGTCCTCAAAGTATGGTCCAAGGATTCCAAGATCCTTGTATGGGGTCTATTAAATCAAAACTATTTTCATAACTATATTAGGATGTTATTTGCCTATTCAGACTTTATTCCCTTTTCCAATTGCACATCTGTCTGAGGCAGGATTTTTTTCATATATTTCAACCAAATCAACATATCTCAATAGAATGAATGCAGAAGCAGCTATAAGAATCCAGTTATTTCACATGAAGCCAAATATTAAAGAAATTTGCAAAAACAGATAAAACAATGTTCCTGTTCTCACCAATTATTTTTGTTTTGGAAAATGTTATTTCTTCATAAGTATATTTATATCAACATATATTTACTATTTTTATTTTAAATGAATTAACAAATGTCTTAAAATTTTATCATTTTAGGGGAAGATGGTGGAATAGGTTGATAAATTACAAACTCTCCTGATTTCCACCACATACAAGACAAATTTATGCCTTGGGGCGAACACAAACTGATGAAAAACTAAGAAGATTTAGAGCAGAACAAGGGTCCTCCACATAACAACTCAACAAGATCTGAAGATTCCAGGCTGGGGATTAACCTGTCTGAAATGCAAACTCTTCCAGGCTAGCTCCACAGAAATCTCAAATTGGGATTCCTCAAACTAGCTGGGTGTAACTGGAGCCTCAGGACACTTTCACCTCCTGGACTGCTTGTCAAGTCGGGGTTTAAGTCTGGGAAGACTGAGTGAACCTCAACTGATTGGGAACACCCCAAGTCCAGCTGTGCTATGGAATGCAGCCCTGGGCAAGAAGAAACCAGCACTTGTTGAGTGCAGAAGCAGCAAGGCAGGGTCACTACTGGCTGTGGGCACTTATAGAAAAGTGAAGCTCTTGGTTTAAGGTTCCTGGTCAGAGTGGAGAGCTAAAATGAAGATTAAGGTATCATTCCCTCTATCCCATAATTAGAGGTATTTACACAAATCTCTTATTAAAAAAAAAAAAAATGAACCAGCAAAGAAGAAAGAACCTCATCCTTGAAACATATTATGGGAACAGGGAAGACCAGGATTCATCTTCAGAGGTGGACACTTTAGTTAAAAAAAAAAAAAAAAAAAAAAGCTTCTACAACAAAGAGTAATGTGAAATGGCTTCCTGGCCAGAGAGAATTTGTAGAAATTCAAAAAAAGAATTCAAAATTGAAATGAGATACAATAAGAAAAAAACTAAAGAAAAAAATTTAAGACTATCCAAGAAAAAAAAAGATTATGGAAAAAAAAAGTTAACTAATTAGAAAAGGAGGTATAGATAGGCAATTAGGTGGCCCAGAGGATAGAGCACCAGCCCTGAAGTCAGGAGGATGTGAGTCCAAATCTGATCTCAGACATTTAACACTTCCTAGCTGTGTGACCCTGCGCAAGTCATTTAACCCTAATTGCCTCAGCAAAAAAAAAAAAAAAGAAAAGAAAAGAAAAGGAGGTACAGAGTCTCAAAGATGAAAATAATTCTTTAAAAATTAGAACTGGGTAAGGAGAAACCAGTGAAACTATGAGAGACCAAGAAATAACAAAATAGATTATAAAGAATGAGAAAATAAAACAGAATGTGGAAAATTGCATAAGAAAAACAACAGATCTGGAGAACAGTTCAAGAAGAGAAAATATAAGAATAATTGGACTGTCAGAAAGTTTGACCAGAAAGAGAACCTTGACACAATAATGCAGCAAATAATCCTAGAAAATTGTCCTAGAATGATAGAACATGAGGGGAAAGTAGAAACAGAAAAAATTCACCAAATACCATCTTAAAGAGATCCTTTGTGTTAAACACATAGGAATATTATTGCCAAAATTTGAAATCCCCAGATCAAAGAGGAAATTTTTCAAGAAACATGGAAAAAACAATTCAAATATGCTGAGCTACAATTAGAATTGTACAAGATTTATCAGCAATTACAATAAAAGACTGCAGGTCTTGGAATCATATCTACAAACAAGCAAAAAAAACCCAAAAACCTAGGCCTGCGGCCCAAATTATCATATCCAACAAAATTATCTATAATTTTCAATGAGAAAAAATGGACATTCAATGAATTTGCAGCTTTTCAGGATTTTCTATCAATCAAATCTGAACTTAACAGAAAATTTAACATATAAGAGCCAATATCAAAGAGCAATTTTAAGGAACTCAACATGGCCAAACTGTTTAAACATTGGACAAATTGCTTATGGGTTTTTTTTTACATGAGAAATGTATGCTTTATGTTTAAGATTTATATCAACAATATGTTAAGCTCAAAAGAAAGACTGGCAGAATAAAGGTAAAAACAGTAATCAATTTATATACATTTATATATAAGGAGAGAGAGAAAGTTTTTTATTTTTTTTATTAGTCAATAAATATTTATTAATCATCTACTGTATATTAGGCACTTTGTAAATCACTGGGGATACAAAAAGGCTTACAGTCTAATGGGAGAGACATCATTCAACAGTACACAAATAAGAATAAAGATAATGATAGGCTAAATTGAAAATAATCCAAAGAGGGAAGACATTAATATTAAAGGGGGACCTTGAAAGACTTACTGTAAAATCAGGATGATCTTTACATTACCTATCTCAAGTGGGTGTGAATTAAGTATTTACACAACAATTTATAGCATATAAGGATGTGACATTATAAGCATTAAGACTAAGGAGTTTCCTCACTTACAGTTGGAAAGTCTATTTATACCAGACAAGCTTTTCAAACTTCTAAGAAAAATTTTGTGTAATTTTTTAAAAATCCAACTATTCCTTCTTAGAAAGTGCACTGATGTAACAATAAGTAAATATAGGACCTTCTCTGTCAGCATAAATTGTTACTGATTTTAGCATGCTGACATTTATGTCCCAAAAGATAAGCCTCCCTTATACCGACAATTAGGTGAATTTCATGCCCTCTGTTTCAACTTCAATGGGCAAAGTTGAAAAATGGGTATTAATTTCAGCACAGTCTTCTAGTGTAAGGAATTTTAATTGAGGTTAATGAAAAGATTTCAGGTGATCTGGAAAATTTTTTAAAACATATTTTGATAGTATAATTTAATTCCTTTGTAATCCTATATATTTTATTTTATGCATTTGAAAATATTATGAGAATGGTCCATAGACTTAACTTCCAAAGAGAACTCTGAAAGAAAAAAGATTAATATCTGACACTTGATAAAAAAAAAAACTTGCAAAAGGAAGAATAAGAACTATATATGATATATATTTAGTACTTTAAGGTTTGCAAAGCATTTTACATATATTATCTCATTTGAGACTCCCAACAACTCCCAATGAGATACCTATACTACAAATGATATCCCTGTTTTACAGATGAAGAGAGAATTGGAAAGAGGTTAAATGATTTGCCCAGTGATCACACAGTCAACAAATATTTATTAAGCATTTACTATTTCAGGCAAGAAAAGCTATGTAGCTGTGAATAGAGTACCGATCGTATATGGTTTAAATAGGAGTTTAAATTTCAGTCAGTCACTAGCTATGTGACCCTGAGTGAGCCAATTAACCATGTTAATCTCAGTTTCCTCATAGTAAAATAAGACGGAAAAGGAAGTGACAAACTACTCCAGTATCTTTGTCAAGAAAACATGAAATGGAATCATGAAGAATCTTAACAAGGCAGGGACTGTGCCAGTATCCACTGATCCACTAGACATACTATATCTGTCTCCTCTGTATCTTAGGATGGAGACAAAAATGAAAAGTCTTTGTCTTCCGGTAGCTTATCATCATCATAGGTAACATTTATATATGATAGGGGTCAGGAATCCTTTTTCAAAAAGGCAAGGGCCATTTGGATATTTATAACATCATTGGTGGATCATATCAACTTAAAGAAATCAAACAGTAAAAATGGGTGTATCTAGCTTTCAGCTCATCATCCCTTGTGAGTGAAAGGGGAAATTGAGGACTTCTCAGAATAATAACTTTGGATAATTCAAGACTCAGCACCAGGATCTATTTAATCTCTATGGCTCTGGGAAGAAGAGCAAAGACTTGCTCTTCCAACAGAAGATACCTGAGATAACCCCCTTGACCTTTACTCAATTGCTTAGAGAAGAATCTGACTAATTATTTCATGGCCTGGAGATATTTGAGAAGCCTCCAAACTAGCTATCTCTATTTGTTGACTGAGAAAGCCTGAGGTAAACTAAGTCTCCTTAGTTATTTTAGAAACCTTTAACCCCTCTGGTTTAGATTATTTACCTCTAAATAAATCTCCTTATTGTGAGGGATTATGTCACATAAAATCATTAACTAAAATAGGTTGAACCTATAATCTAAATTTTAGTTTAGGAAGGTCTGATGGGTTTGGGAAAAATGAAATTCTTTGAATAACATTATAATAGAGTACTCATATCAGCTCACACCAACATTTGCAAACATTGTAACAAGCTGACCACAGTAAATTTAGGCAAACACATCTGCAATAAATCAATTATATTGGCTTGACTAGAAGTTAGCAAACCTTTGCTACTTCCACTTGAGCAGGCAGTGAAAATTAACCAGATGAGAGGAGGGCTCATGGGTTCTGGTGGTTTTAGACTATTTAAATCATCTCTTAGCCTTTGTAAAATCAGCCTCTTGTCTCTGAGACCCCAGTGAGTGGACTGCCCGCTTCTCCAGAGATTCTAGTAAAGTTTCTTATCTTCACTTTGAAAAATCTCTGAGTAGTCATTTTGAGTTAGGGGTTTGCCAGGCAGCTGTCCCACCCACTTGTGATTTCCTTACCAACCATTTCCTGGACCTTATATGCCTGGGAACCTTACTGTTTCCCATCCCTGATACAAGAACTATTATATTTCTTATGTGGAACCACCAGTTACAGCAAATGGAGAAGTTTTGAATGCTGTAGATAAGTTCTCTTACCTTGACAGTATGCTTTCCAGGGATGTTCACAATAATAATGAAGTTGACACACGCATTACCAGAGCTAGCTCAGTGTTTGGGGGCTCCAAAGGAAAGTGTGGGACAGGAAAGGTTTTAAACTGACTACCAAACTGAAGATCTATAGAGTCCACGAGGTGATCTATCTCATTGTGGTATGCTGTGAAACCTGGACAATGTATTAGTGCCATGCCAGGAAATTGAATCACTTTCATTTAAATTATCTTCAGAAAATTCTGAAGATCACCTGGCAGAATAAGATACCAAATCCTGAGGTCCTTTCTCAAATTAAACTGCCAAGTATTCAAACGCTACAGCTGACAGCTCAATTCCATTGGGCTGGCCACATTGTTCAAATGCCAAATGTATGCTTCCCCAAAAGACTATTTTAAGGAGAACTCACACAAGGTGGTGAGAAAAAGCAATACAAGGACACTCTCAAGTTGTCTCTTAAGAACGTAAAATTGATTTTAAATTGAATTTATAATATGGAAGACCCTGAAGCGCCCTAATCAGAGATGGTATTGTGCTCAGAGTTTGCGGGAATAGAAGCAGCTCAAACGAAATATGAGATGGGCAATGTTAGAGAATCCACCCCAAATGTTCATGGGGATATTTCTGTCTGGCGTTTGGAGCTTGTATTCCTCTGACCAACCCCAGTAAAACACACTAACTTGACTCTAATGTAGTGCTATCTTTGTGATCCTCTTTGAGAAACAAAATCAACCACGAACCAAGTGCCAGACACAGTACTAAGGACTTTACAAATACCTAATTTGGTCCTTAGAATCCAGAGTGGTGGGTGCTATTTTTAACCCCATTTTAAAGATAAAGAAATTGAGGCAAAGAAGTTAAATGACACAATCAGTTATGGCTCAGGTCTTTCTGCTTCCACGTCCAGCAGTCACCACTATCACCTAAATGCCTTTGGCTAGTGACTTAAGGGGTTATAGAAGGACTTAAATCTGTCTCCCTAAAACCAAGTCCCACACTAAGCGTCAGAGTGCAAACATTTTTAACTCTACAGCCCATCCCGGCTCTTATTTAAGTCACCTGGGGGAAGGGAGGACACTAGGGCAGGGGCAGTTCGGGCAGGGAACTATCTGCAAGTCTTTTTTAACCACATCCTCAGCCACTCGGGTGGGTTTGAAAACTTTGCTGGGCTCAAAGTGAGGGGTGAGATGTGGAAGGCCATAAATACCGTACCGTGGGGTTTAATAAACCCAGAACCTCAGGACTTTTAACTTTCCAAACACAAAGAGAGGAGGTCATAAGAGATAGAAAACTCTCCTCCTTGACGCGGTTCCTAGGCTTGTCTTTTTCCAGGGAAAAGGCTGGTAGACTTTCCGTTCTCCCCCTCCTCCCTGCCTCGTATGGTCCGACCCGACTTGGACTGGGCCAGCGCCTCGGCTACACTGAGGATGGGGGTGGGGGAGAAGAAAGCAAGCAAGCTCCCCATTCTCGCGAGACTCTGTAGCCCAGGCAAGTGGGTCTAGTCTCTCCCGGATATTGACCGTAAGACAAGCGGTCGTTCGCGGAGAAGACAGTGGTCTCAGCCGCAGCTCCCGCCCTCCTCCCTTCTGTCTGTCCCTAGGACCGCTCCGTGTGCGTGCGTGTATGCGTATGTGTGTGCGCGCGCTCCGGGCAGGGACCTGGGAGCAAGGGGCGGGGTGGGACGGAGAGGAGGGGCTACTTTCGCCGCCCCTCTCCTCTGAGCCCCGAGCTGGCCCTGCCGACTCTTCCCTTGCCCTTCCCGGCCTCCCTTAGTGTCCTCTGCGCCCCTCCCCCCTCCCTCCGTTCTCCGTATCCGCCCCCCACCCCAGCCACCGAAGCCCCGCCTACCCCTGCTTCCATCCCTCGGTGTGCCGGCGGCTGCACGTACTCCTGGCTCCCTGTAAGTGCTGACCTCTCGGGGATATAATGCCTTTCTATCTATATCTTTCCTTCTGTACATTTTCTATCTATGGAAAGCATTCCGAGGGTTGCAGCTGTCTCCCCTTTCCCCACCCCCTCGGCGACCTCCTGCCCGAATTTGGAGTCGGAGGGGCCATCTCCCACCTGGCATCTCTGGGCAGGCTGTTAGAGAGCCGCGGGCACAGGTGTCACTCAGAGGCGACCAGATTATTTGTCTCCCAGCTCGGGTCTCCTCTGTAGCAGATTGCATTTCCATGCAAATTCGGAAGTCTACATTAGTAAAAATCTGTGGGTTTCTTATTGCTCTGCCCCTGAGGCTGTAGGTAAAAGCTGTTCGGGTCCTGTTTGCAGGAATTATTCTCTTTAACCTATCTGTGCTAGGCTTTTGAGATCATGTAAGTGCAACCATCAACTCTACGGAGATTAAGGTAGCGGGGGTATTTTCTTTTCCTCTTTGTTTTAATTTTTTAATTTGTTTTATAGGGACAATTTATTCATTTTTGAAGTAGTTCTCTTCAAATCATTTGGAAGCCAAAATGGGTGTCAGTAAGCAAGTTCGTATTTTACTTTTAAACGACATGGAAAAACTAGAAAAGACTCTTTTCAGGCTGGAACAAGGTGAGTAGGAAGCTATTTGCATAACTTTGTTATCTTAATTCTATTGGTATGAATGAAAAAGAATAGACTTCCAAAATAAGTTTATCAGAGAACGGAAAAACTACATTACTGAATGACTTCCTTTGTAATAAATGATTAGTTGTTAACTAAAATTATTGTTTTGCTCAAAAAAAAAAAAAAGATTTAGAAGGGAATTATGATAATCATGAAGCCATTTTGTGTCTCTATATGCCCGCTCCTATTAAAGTCTGTTAAAGGTTACTTACATAGTGGTAAGAATTCTATTATTGATTTCTTTTTAAATGACACTAATGCAAATTAAATGATTCAACTCCTAATTCACATTTGGGACTATAAATGTTTGTGGAATTTTTAAAATATATTTTCTTTCAGTTCCCCATATTTATTCCTAAAATTGATGATAGTAAAAGAACAAATCAAATTCTTAAATCCTTGAAAGCCTCTGAAAGTTAGGATAAAGTTAAATATAATTATTCTTTGAGTTAAATGAAATTCTTTCTTAAATAATGTTAAAAGTTACTCTTGAAATACGATGTTTAAACAAATTATTTCTCTATGAATATATATTTTCTTATCTGGACTTAAGATCATTTAAAATATTTTTAAGATCATGGTTTTTTCCAAAGTTTTATAACCCTTTGATACCCTTTGCCAATTTAATTTCTAAAATTTAAATTTAGACTTACCAAAAAATCCATTTCTTCATTATTGCACCTATTAGCTATCTTGTAATGTATATTGTATCTTAAGGTGTATCTTGAAATTCTTCAAAATATGCTGAAAGGATTTCAGTTATTAAATCAATATTATTGAATATGTGAATATCTCATGACCATTTTAAAGTTGACTTTTCTTCATTTCTTTCTTAAAGGCCTTCAGTGGCTCACAATTGCCTAGTCCAATTGCTTGTCAGAGAAGTTAACATTGGTGCTATAATACTAATTCCCAACCTTATCTCATACCACTCCCTCCAATAGGTTATGCTATAGTCAAACTATTCGTTGTCTTATACTTGTTCTCTGCTGTACTCTGGGCCCTTCCCTAAACTCTTATCTTCCCTTTTTCCTGCTCATACCCCTTAAAACCCTTCCGTCTCTAAAATCCAAATCAAATACTCTTTTCATGAATTCTTACCTTATTCCTCTAGTCATGATCTTTACTTCCTCAGATCATTCATTGCTTTGTACCTCTTGCACATATATATCAGTTTATATTTTAGTTATTTGTATGTGTTCTATATTGTAGCTCTACTTTTAGACTATAAAATCCTTGAGGATAAGGACCATGCCTTATTTTTTCTCTCTCCTTCGGTAGTTAGCTTAGTGCCCTTTCATAGAAGGCATTTGTTAAATACCTTGACTTGAATTCATTGCTTGACATTGTTGAACCCCTATCCTTCAGCTTTCACAATGGCTGCATTTTTCTAGTTCTCTTTCTTGGACTTTTATCTGTCTCTCCCTGTCATTTGTGTTCCAGTAATATATTGCCAAGAGTATTTTCCCACTTGGATATTCACCCACTGCCTGTTCAAAGCCATGATTTTGTCCAACTTCTCTCCTACTCTTAGACTTGGTATGCATTCTAGCTGCTGTCTTCAATACACTAATTTTTCAGTCTCCTGGATTAGAATAGAAGCCTTGGAGTTTTCTTTCACTTAACCTTTATGTCATTAAGTCCTGCTAATAATTCCTTCAAATATCTATCTCCCTCACCATATCCTTGTGTATTACTGCAGAAACTGTTTTGGTAGTCTCCCTCTTGTCTCTCCCAGTATGATGTGCATATAGACACTGCCAGAATGATGTTTTTGAAATACAGTTTTTAGTTTGTTTACCTGCATTAAGAAACTACAGTGGTTCTTTATTGTTTACCACATGAAGCCGGGCCTCCTTTGTCTAGATCTTAAGACTCTCAGTAATTTGGTTTAATTATCTGATATGATAAGCCATTGCTCTTGAATGTATACTCTCCTCATCATGAATGTTGGTCTACTACTATCTCCTATATATTCTATATTCATCCTCTTTTTGATCATGCTGTATTTTCCCATGTTTCTAATTACCTTTTATTTCTCCATCTATCTAAATCCTATCTGTCCTTAAAACCTCAAATTCTACTCTTTCTGGTGGACCTTTCTTTAATACTCCAGTTTCATGAGTCTCACCTTTCTCCAAATATATGTGTATATTTATATGTTTATACATATATATATATTCACACACACATATATATTGCACTTATAGTTATTACACTTTGGCATTTTAATTGTTTTCCAGTTATTTTTTCTGTGTTAACTCTCCCCTCCTGAATATTAACCTCTCTGTATCCCCACAGTAATAGTGCTTGTCACAATAGTAGTCATTTAGTAAAAACTTGCTCATTGACAAAAGAAATAAAGTTAAAATAGTTTTTGATGTATTGGTTACTGCAGAAATACAGTTCTTATCACAATAGTTAATATTTCGTAAATACTTGCTTTTAACTTGGTCTCTGTTTGAAGAATAGATTTTGGAGAAGAGGGGAGCCGTCTAGCCACAAACCCATTTGGGGATTTCATACACACTATAAAACTGAAATAACCGTGGGAAACTACTATGAAGCAAGTTATACCATATTTTCTAGAAACCACCCAAGTCTTATCTGACTTCTTTTTACCTCTTTGCCTAGTCTGCTCTATACTTTTAGTTTAGGGTTTACTTCTCTTAGTCACCTCATTTTCAATAAATTTGATTAAAGAATTTCAGAGGGAGGCCATTTAAATCCAATCTATATCCCAAAATGATAAAATCACAGAAATTGAGAATACCTGATGAGGGACTACCCAGCCTGTTTGAAGACCCCCAGGTAGGAGAACTTACCATCTTTCAAGTTACCTCATTTCACCATTAGCTTGAATTATTGGGAAGATTTTCTTGATCAATCCTCAATTGGAACTTGCATCTGTTGCTTCTGATTCTGCTTATTGGGGACAAATAATCAAGTCTAATCTCTTCTTTGCATTTCAGCCCTTCGGATCTTAAAGATAGCTATCATGTGCTACATGTCTCCTACCTTGCTTCCTCTTTACCTTCTCTACAGTTAACATACATAAAATCTTCAATAGAGCTCCATATGATTTGGAATCCACCTCCTTCACCATTCTGGTTGTCTTCCTCTGGACAATCTAGATTATCACTATCCTTCTTGAAACATAATTCCCAATATTATAGATGATTTCTGACAAGAGCAGGGTATAATGAAACTATTTCCCCCTACCTCCCATTGCTAAAAAGCTAAGTCTCTACTAATTTAGCCAAAGATTAACCTTTTTTTTGGATGCCACATCACACTGTTAATTCCTTTTAGGCTTGTAATACACTAAAAGCAAAAAATCATCTTCAACTGCTATTCCAGCCATACTAAACCTCTTCCATCTAATGCTTTTTTCTTTTACAACCCAAGTGTAGGACTTTAGAAGAAAAATCTCTCTCAAAGCATAAAATGAGTTGTTATTATTATCTAAACTTTTCTTGAAAACTTCCAGATTGGACATCCTCCCAAAGAAATCTATTCTATCTTTGAATGATTTTTGTTAGGAACTTCATCCTTTTATCAAGCCTACATTTCTTTCTTTTCACCTTAAAGCTAAGACTTTCACTTTTGCATCTTAGGACCAAGCAAAGAAAGTCTAATCTTCTATTGCCTTTTGTACATTTAATATTTGATAATAACTGTCATATTCCAACTATTATCTTAGCCAAATATCCCTATTTTCTTCAACCAATTCTTACATGGTATGTTTGCAGTATTCTTTATGATTCTTTCACCCTGCTGTGATTTGCCAACTAATCAATATTATTCCTAAAATATGGTACTCCTGATGTGCTATGACCAGGGATATTACTATGATACTAGCATCTCTGTAGTTCTGGGAAGCTATTCTTTTCTTAGTATAGCCTAGGTGTGTATTAATTTTTGGCTGCTTTTTTTCCCCCTTGCTTTGCTGTAAACTATATAAAAGGTGTTTTTCTCAACTTCCTTAAAAGATCGTCTAAAATGCCAATTCTACTGTAGAAACTCCCTTGATGTAGTTGATTGATGGTAGTGATTTTCCTCCCCCATCAAATATCTTCAGAAAAAATATTTAATGTACATTTTTATAAAATATAAATGTATATTTCTATTTCTGAATGTGGTTGTTCCTGATCGAGTTACTTTCCTGATTGCTGCTGTATATTTTCTCTTTTTATACCCTTTTAAAATATCGATACTGTCATAGGGATCAAATGAGAACACAAAACACATTCTTAACCTTAAAACACCACATAAATGTGAACAATAATTAAGAATTCCTATCAGACTTAGCAGGATAATTTATTAGAAAAGCCTGGGTTCAGATAATACCTACCTTGGCTCTTGTTAGCTATATGATTTTCAACAATTCTTTGTGTCTATTTTACTATGTGGTAGGGTATTCCATGTAGAAAGATTAATTGAGTTCAAATTTGGTTTTTACCTCAGTTTCCTCATTGATAAAATGAGTTGGACACAAACAGCAAACTATTTCAGTATCTTTGCCAAAAAAATTAATAATAATAATAATAATATTACATAGTCAGACACAACTGAAAAAAACTAATATAATCAGCAGTTATATTGATTTATCCTTTCTCCCTGAATTTGTACTACAATACTTTGTTAAACACTGTTCCAGGCACCATCCTAATTAGTGAGAGACAAACATGAGACTGACCCTATCTTCGAAAAGCTTGTATTCTAATGATGTAAACAATATAATCTTAGTTGCTCATAGACTCTGCCAGCAAAGCATGTAGCCTCAGGCAACTTCTTCTAAATTGTAAAGTCATCAACTATGAGCTCAACAAGAAATTGTATGCTCTTTAGTGTAAGACTTTCTAAGAATGATGAAGCCACAACGACTCTTGAAAATGTTACTCTAAAGAATTTCAAGTCTGCCTTACTGGAAAGAATAGCCACATTGATGAAGCAGTGAAAATAATTACAAAGAATAGCCACATTGATGAAGCAAAGAAAATAATTACAAATCAGCATGATTTCATCAACAAGTCATAATAGACAAGCTTCATTTCCTTTTTTTTTTTTTTTAAGACTTAATGAATTGATAAGTAAAGAAAATGTGTGCAACAAATATAATTTACCTAAGTTTTAGTTAAATTTTTGGTAAAGTATCTCATACTAAAACTATAGAGATGGAGAGATGTGGGCTACATAATACAATTACATAGATAATTCAAAATTGGTCGAATGGTTAGACTCAAGAATAATTAGTTATTAATTATTCTATTTCAGTCATGAGATCCAGTCCTATATCATTAATTGGACATTTTGAACTATATATATCTCATTGGCATTTCAAAGTCTCCATGTCCAAATAGAACTACTATCTTTTCTCCTGAAAAGCTGCCTTGATAGGTTTGTCAGTCATCTGGAAATTAATGTTCAGATCTGAGCTCTATCATTTAAAGAGGGACATTGGTAAGCTAAATAAGGTCTAGAGGAGGGCAGCCATAGTGAAGAACCTTGAGTCCATGCTGTATGATGAAGAATTGAAAGAACTGGGCATGTTTAATGTGAAACAGAGAATTCAAGAGGGATGTAATAATTGTCTTCAAGTATTTGCAGAGTTGTCATGTGAAAGAGAGATCAGACTTAACTGTCCCCAAAAGGCAGAATCAGGAGGAATGTACAAAAGTGACAAAGAGGTCAATTTAGGATTGATGTAAGGAAACATTCCTAAAATGTTGTTTTACAACATTGGATAAGCTGCTTTGATTTCTCATTTTGGGAGTTCTTTAGATAGAAGTCAGATAACCATTTGTCACACATATGTTGTAGTGGAAATTCCTTTTGTATAGTATAGGTTGGAATAAATAGCTAAATAAGATCCCTTCCAGTTCTTAGATTTCTATGATTTTATAAAATACTATTTAATAGTAGTGAAAGGAGAAGAAATTTATCACATATTGGACATTGTAAAAATCAAATTTCATTACACTTAGGGAGAAGAAATTTATCACATATTGGACATTGTAAAAATCAAATTTCATTACACTTTGGTATAAAAATTTCCAATTGATAGAAAATAGAATATTAAATCTTTATGATTACTACTGCTTGACATTGTTTTAACTTTTAAAAACATCTGGCTAGAATTATGCTATTTTACTATTACAGTTATGAAACATTAAATAAGGGTTTCCTTTTGCAGAGCTTGAACTGTAGTTTTAGGAAAAGAACATTTGAATAAATTTGGAAGATGATAGCTTTGAATTAACTTATTTGTTATGACCTGGAAAAAAAATAGCTAATTTCAGAAAAATGTCCCTAGTATAACTATGAGGAATAAGAAAATAGCATAATATACTGTGACCTCAGCTAATTTTAGCAAAATGACTTAACAGAAAGTTGATTGAGGTAAACTCATTTATTGTTTAATAGTTTTCATTTATTATATAGAGAGCACATGCAACTAAATATAGTGGCTCTCAATGATCAATTAACTATTTGGATGACTGTTAACCTTTGTACTATAACTTCTTTGAATTCATGTGTGATCCTGGAAGAATTATTTGTTTAAACTGAACAGGGGATAGGTTATTTAAATATGCTCAGGCTGCTGAACTCTGATACTTGCATTTGTTCAAAATGACACCATTTTCTCCAGTGAGAAAATGATCCTTGTATTGATATAAAGGACATTTTGAAATTTTCCTGTTTACCGAAATATTTTAATAAGTTAGTAAAAGTTTTTTAAAAATTATGCCAGTGAATTATATTACCTTTGCCCTTTGTCATCTTTCATGATTTTAATTCATTTGGAAGTTAAGAGATCATAGATTTAGAATTAGAAAAGGACCATAGAGGGCATTTTATCTTACCTCTTTATTTTACATATGAGAACATAGGCCTAGAGAGGTTAAATTAGTTTTCTAAGGTCACTTAGAATAAGTAAGAAGGCATGCTGTCCTTTAAACTTAAACTTTGGTATATTATAGAAAGTGAGAGATATGATGTAACATTATTAATCACATGTGGTCCAATTTTTTGGAAAATTGTGCATATTTCCATCAAATTGAGTGCTGTTGTTAATGTCCATTGACTTACTCCTGTTGAGTATATAAGTAAAATAAAATCATCAATTTCATTAGACAAATCCAGAAATGCATAAATACCTTTGGAAAATTCATGATAAACTCTGAGGTTTTCTGTATGTCTGGATTTAGAATAGCCATTTCCCTACTCTAATCCTTGTTAAAAAAAAAAAAAAAGAAAGAAAGAAAGAAAGAAAAAAAGAAAGAAAATGATGCATTTTGTCACAAGCCTGACAAAAATCATTGTGTTAATTAAAATGTTTGTGTGATCATTTAAATATGCAAATTTTATGTGATTATAGTAATTACAGTGACTTATTAATAACTGCCTTTTTCAGGTTTTGAACTACAGTTCCGATTAGGTCCAACTTTACAAGGGAAGACAGTTACTGTCTACACAAATTATCCTTCTCCTGGAGAAGAATTTAATAGACAAAAATTCCGTCCCCTTGCTTGGGAAAATCCAACAGAAAGGGAAGATGACTCTGACAAATATTGTAAACTTAATCTTCAAAAAGCTGGATCATTTCAATACTATTTCAATCAGGGGTAAGTAAATCCTTGTAAATGTGAAAAATGTATATAGAAAATTTTATGCCCTTAAGTTGCCAAAAAATAAATGACATTGAGATTTTTTTTCTTACGCTTTCTTGCCATCTGATAAAGGTCATATCATCTAATTTCTAATAATAGTTAGAATACTTTCTTCATAGTATAAAGTATTACTAGCCATTTGTTCAACAAGTGTTTATTGATGTATAAGATAGTTAAAATAAAACTCTTTGATATCTTACACTATCACTTGATAATTAAATTGATCAAGAATTTTTTTGTGAAAATAGATATTTCTTTTTTTTTTTTAAACTATGCCTACAATATAGTTTAATTTTTTTTTTTAATTCAAATTCTGGTTCCTGAAACTTTGTAAACATTTCACAGGATTTCTGAACTCACTTAATAGGAAAAAAATACACACACACACACACACACACACAATCAATTTATACTTTAATCTTTAAGTATTACATAATTTTCTAAAGAAATCTTACTGCTCATTATTAAGCCAAATTTTACCACAAAGTTATTAGTCAGATAGTTTTTATAAGTAAATGCTTATAGAATTGCAAGTCTTAACCAAGTAAAAAGTAAGAACAATATCATTTCCTTTGGTACTAAAACTTCAATTCTGATGGTAGTACATTTTAAAAATATACATATACTATAATAAAAGTATAGAGATTAAGGAATTGAAAAATAGTTTATTGATATGCTTACAATTATATACTATACATATAGACTTTTATAAAAAAATTAAATCTTTTAACTATAAAAAGAATAACATAAATTATATTCTCACTAAGTCTTTTCCTTTTTTCTTTTTCTTTTTTTTTTTTTTTTAAAGAAATGAGAAGAGTGGTGGAGGTTATATAGTTGTGGACCCTGTTTTACATATTGGAACCGATAATCAAGTATTACATTTGGACTGTGTTACTCTACAGACATTTCTAGCCAAATGTTTAGGACCTTTTGATGAATGGGAAAGTAGACTTAGAGTTGCAAAAGAATCAGGTAATAGTAAAATTTTCTTAAAATGTCATTAAAATCACACATACTATTGGTATCCTATATAATTTAATTTAAAAGTTTTGGATACTCAGTTTTAGTTCAGATCTTAGTGCATTACAAACATCATACTATGAAAAATAATAAAATAATGTCACATCATTTCCTAAGAATTTATTTTAAAACAAAAAATTAACATTAATCTGATAAGTGAGATCTTATTGAATAAATATTTTTAGTTCTCATTTTTATATACAAAATTTATATGTGCTTTATAATTTCTTGTAGTATGCATTTTATCTAAGTTTTTATATAAAAATATATATATACACACACACACACACACACACACACACACACACACACACATATATATAAATTTCTTAATTTTGTTTCCTTAAAGTTTAAAATAATATTTTTCAGGTTACAACATGATTCATTTTACCCCACTTCAGACATTGGGCCTATCTAGGTCATGTTATTCATTGGCAAATCAGTTGGAACTGAATCCTGACTTTTCTACACCTAATAAGCAGTATACTTGGAATGATGTTGGACAGCTAGTGGAAAAAATGAAAAAGGAATGGAACGTTCTTTGTATAACTGATGTTGTCTACAACCATACTGGTATGAACTTTATTAACTTGGCTTTATTCACTTATACAGATACTTAAAGCATTAATTTTATTATTGTAGGAAAACATTCTTCATATCTTTCAGATATTCTTTGTAGACTTTATGGCTAGGTCATTTTTTTCTTCTGAAGCTTTCCTTGGACTTGTGTATATTATTTTATTCTTCTGGCTTTCTCTCGGGTTTCACTCAGTCTGTTATGTATTTTAATTTTTCTTTGATACATTTTGTTTGATACATTTGTTTGATGTATTAGTTTCAGGTCTCAAATTGAGTTTTTGTTTTTGGGATACACTCTGCTTCTTCTCATGTTCTTGGTTGCTATAAGCAGGCGGTGATTGGTCCAGGATACAGTGGCTAAGACGAGTCCCCTCATCCTGCAGGAATTCCTGGGTTTAGTTTCCTGGTTTCTTGGCTTGGGTTTTAGCCTCAGTCCCTTTTGTCTCTTTTCTCTTTTCACAGTCACACACCTGGAGTTGACTGCCTTGACCATTGCCCCAACCAAATGTTGCCATTTGTGTTGGTAACAGGCTTCTGTCAAGACCCAAAATGTTTTTGCAGTGGCATGAACATGGCCTTGCTTGGGTAGGGGTTTGGCTTTGTCCCCCACTGTGAGTCTAGGCTTCTTGCATGCAGTGCCTTCTACTTACCTTGTCTTGTCTCCAGTCAGGGCTTCCGGCAGTCTTCTAATATAGTCCTGATCTGTATGGAGGCATTTACAGACGTTTTATGTGATGAATCTAGACTCTTCTAGGTCCTAATGTTCTGTCATCTTAGTTGAAAATCCCTAAGCTATATGATTTCAGGGTCTTTTCACCTCTAAGTTTCCATTAATCTATGAATGTCTTAAACAAAAATATTACTCTTAGGAAAGATTTAAAGAAAGTAGAAAATATCCAAGCTTGTACACAATAGCTACCTTGTCATTTAGGATGAAAAATCATAAGACAATAGATTAAAAGCTGGAAAAGATCTCAAAAGCCATCTAGTCAAACATGCACATTTTACAGATGAGGAAACTGATACCCATAAATGTTAATTGACTTGTCCAAAGTTACACAAAATGGGGAAAGATCAGAAATTGGCTTCATTTATATAAATAGTTAATTTGGAGAATAGTTTCTGGATTTTTCTTCTCAAATAACAAAACATAATTAGAATAGGATATGAATAAAAGTAAATAACAATTCAAAATAAACTTAGTAGAATCAGCATTTTCTCTCCCTGACCCATTTCATTCCCCTTCCCAGTCTCAATTTATGAAGTAACATTCTGCCTGAAAAAAGTCAGTGCTTCCAGATAAAGGTCTGTCTCACTTAAGTGAAAGGGGGAAATACATTGCACCATAGGCAAGCCAGATGGAGGCTCTTAGAAGCAACATATATTAACAACTGAAGCCCCTCTGTACTGGCTCAATAGGCCAGTGGCACAGCAAGCCAGCTGTGAGGACTCCAACCCCAATGCAGAGAATAATTCCTTAAAAAGTAGAATTGGCATTGGAAACAGTTATCAAAATCAAAAGAATAAAGCAAATGACAGTAATGAGACAAGCCAAAATTTATGAAATGCTGCAATCAAAGCAGTTCTTAGGTGGAAATTCTAAACTTCTAAATGCTTACATGAATAAAATAAAGAAAAAGGAGATCAATGAATTGGATGTGCAACTAAAAAAAGCTAGACAAACAAATTATAAATTCCCAATTAAATACCAAATTAGAAATTCTAAAAATCAGAGGAGAGATTAATAATAATGAAAACAAGATAACTATTTAACAGTTGAAACTGAGAGCTACTTTTATGTGGGAGAAAAAAAAACACAACAAAATAGATAGACCTTTGGTTAATTTGATTTAAAAAAAAGAAAGAAAGAGTCAAATTACCATTATCAGAAATGAAAAAAAAAGGGAGTAATTCAACAACAATGAAGAGGAAATTAAAGTAATGATTCAGAGCTATTTTGCTCAACTGTATGCCAGTAAGTCTGGTGATCTAAATGAAATGGACAATATTTACAAAAATGTAAATTTCCCAGATTAATAGAAGAAATAAAGTATTTAACCCCATTTTAGAAAAAGAAATTGAACAAGCCATCAATGAACTCCTTAAAAAATCCCTAAGACTAAAACAAGTGAATTCTACCAAACATTTAAAGAACAATTAATTCCAATACTATATAAACCATTTGAAAAAATAGACAAGAACTCCTACCAAATTCCTTTTATGACACAGATATGGTATCGATACTTAAACTAGGAAAAATCAGAACAGAAAGAAAATTATATACTAATTTCCATAATGAGTATTGATGCAAAAATTTAAAGTAAAATACTAACAAAGAGATTACAGCAATTTACTACAAGAATATTATACTGTGACTGAGTGGGATTTATACCAAGAATGCAGGACTGTCCAAATACAAGACTAATGAAAATCAGATGATTATCTCAATAGGTGCCGAAAAAGCTATAATGATGAATTGCAAAACACTTTTCTCACAAAGTCAAATCGGTACAATTGGAAAAATACTAATTGCTCATGGACAGGCTCTTTAAGATAATGTAATAAAAATGACAGTTCTACCTAAATTAATATACTTATTTAGTGCCAAATAAGTATATTCAATCAATAAGAAAAATCATCTTATAGAGCTTGAAAAAATAACAGTGAAATTCATCAGGAAAAACAAAAGGTCAAGACAATTGAGAATTAATGGGAAAAAACTGCAAATAAAGGTGGCCAAATCACCAGATCTAAAATTATATCATAAAGCAGCAGTCATCAAAACTATTTGATACTGACTTAAAAATAGGATGGTAGATCAGTGAAATGGATTAGGATTAGAATGAGATGAATGTCAGAGTAGTAAATGATTATAGTAATCTACCGTTTGATATACCCAAAAATTCCAGTTTCTAGAATAGGAACTCGGTATTTGACAGAAGCTGTTGGGAAAACTGGAAAACAGTATGGCAGAAACTAGGTATAGTCCAGCCTATTACACTATATATCAAGATAAGATCAAAATGGGTACATGATTTAGACATACAGATATAAAGAGTGATACTATAATCAATTTAGGAGAGCAAGGAATAGTTCACCTGTCTGATCTTTGAGAAGAGAAGAATTAATGACCAAATAAGAAATAGAGATGCAAAATGGATAATTTTAATTAAAAAGATTTTGCACAGACAAAACCAGTGTATCCAAGATTAGAGCATGCTATCCACATCCAAAGAAAGAACTATGGAATCGGAATGCAAGTCAAAGCACATTTTTTTCATTTTTTGTTAGTTCACATCATGACTAATGTGTAAATATGTATTGTATAAACATTGTGGAAGCATGTTTTACATGTATAACCTGTGAACCACATTAACACCCAGGATACTTTAGAATCAGCTGGAGTCAGGATAAGCAAAAGTCCTTGATCTTTATTCTTTGTGGACTTGCAAGGAATGGCCACACGAAGTGAGAGGAATGGCGACACAAATCCGTCCAGCAGTCACTCTGGCTTTCTTACTCCACCCTTTTCTCCCTCCTCCTCATCGCTCTATACAGCAACAGATGAGCCTGCACAGAATGGTGGAGTGGGCCATTTTCCAAGCAAATGCTAATAGAGTATTGTCCAATTGGTAATTAGCCTTAAGTGCTTGCTTGTCTAAACCTCAATTACAATAACCTATATTATTTTGCTTGCTGTCTTGAAAAGGAAGGGAGAAAAATTTGGAACTCAAAATCTTCTAGAAATGAATATTGAAAACTATCATGTAATTGGAAAATTTATGTAATTGGAAAAAATAAAAAACTATTAAGTGGGATAGGGAAGAGAAACAAAAAGTTAAACACGAACAACCATAAGGGACTAAAAACAAGGACAAACTGCTTACATTAGAATATGGACAAATGATCATGTGTCTTTTCTGTCATTATGGATTATAGACAGGATCTGTTTTAAAAGCCTGGGAGCGATGTTATTTAAAAAAAAAGAAAGAAGAATCCTGGGGGGTGTAAGGAGTGAAAAGAAATAGGAAGGTTGGGGAAAATATCTTACATAAGAGTACACAAGTAGAACTCTATACAAACAAACAGGTGCAGAGGAAAAATAGGAGGGAAAGGGAAGAAGGAATTAAAGAGGAAAAGATAGATTCAAATTAGTCCTAAACAAAATAAAATCCTAAGAATTTCCAAAAATATTTATAGCTCTTTTTGAGGTAACAAAGAATGGGAATCACAATGGGTGCCCTCATTTTGGGGACTGACTAAATAAGTTATGACATAGAAATGTAATAAAATACTATGAAACTTAAAAGTACTAAAGGACATGCTTTCAGAGATAGCTGGAAAGACTTGTATGAATTGATGCAAAGTGAAGTAAACAAAACTAAAACAATTTACATAACAACATTATCATTAAAGACAAACAACTTTGAAAGACTTAAGAACTTTGACCAATATAAAATTAACCATGATTCTAGAGTACTATTAATGATGAAACATGCTATCCTTCCCCAATATAGTTTAAAGTTTCTGTGCAGAGTGAAAAAAATACATATATATATGTATGTGGGAAAGTATATATACATCCATTCATATATATTCTTTTGACTATGACCAATACAGATAGTTTTGCTTGACTACATATAGGTTTTACTTTTCTTTCATTCTGAGTTGGAAGATGAAGAGGAGAAAAGGTAGGTTTTTGATTGGAAAAAATAATTTAAAAGCTATTTTTTAATTTAAAATTTGACAGTATGATTGCCAGTGATTTTTTAAAAATCTTAGAGAAGGGAATAGTTAACACAGAACTGGAGAAGGGGAAATTTTCTGATTTTCCAAAGAGAAAGAAAAAATATAGGCTGTAAATTATCAGCCAGTGATCTTAACTTCAATTTTTAACACAATTCTAGAACATATCAAAAAGGTGGTACAGAAGGAAAGAGGGAATCACAATCACTTACTTCATCAAGAACAAGTTATGTTAGATCAACCTCATTTTCCCTTTTTGACAATGTAAACTAAAAAGAAGGAATTATTTTTGTCTTTGTTCTCTCACAGTTCTTTGACCATAGTAGGTACATAATGCTTATTGAATGAAATGGAATTAAGTTACTAGATTGCTAAACTAAAAATGATGAAAATATAGTTTACCTAGATTTTATCAAAGTATTTGAAAGAGTCTTTAATGATATTCTTGTCAGAAGAACAGAGGGGTATGGGCTAAATGACAATACAGTTTCAAGTGGATTCAGACCTGATTCGAGACAGACCTAAGAAGTCATTAATAATTTGATATTTACTGGGAAGGACATCTCCATTGTAGTGCTTGGGGATCTTTGGTTGGCCCTGTGTTGATTAATGGTTTTGTCAGCGACTTCAATAAAGATATAATTGGCAGCTTTATTATGAAACTGGAAAGGGGGAAGATAACATTGGATGACAGAATAAAGGATCCCAAAAAGATCTTTGCCTTAACTATTAGATTAAATGTAATAAGTTGAATTTTAATAAAATGAATTTAAAATTTTTCATTTAGGGAAAAAAAAAATCAGCTCACATTATTGGAGGCATTTGACTAGGTAGCAATTTATTTGAGTCTTTTTTTTTTTTTAAATAACTTTTTATCGACAGAACCCATGCCAGGGTAATTTTTTTACAGCATTATCCCTTGCATTCACTTCTGTTCCAATTTTTCCCCTCCCTCCCTCCACCCCCTCCCCCAGATGGCAAGCAGTCCTTTACATGTTAAATAGGTTACAGTATATCCTAGATACAATATATGTGTGCAGAACCGAACAGTTTTCTTGTTGCACAGGGAGAATTGGATTCAGAAGGTATATATAACCCGGGAAGAAAAACAAAAATGCAAGCAGTTTATATTCATTTCCCAGTGTTCTTCTTTGGGTGTAGCTGCTTCTGTCCATCCTTGATCAATTGAAACTGAATTAGCTCTCTTTATCGAAGAGATCCACTTCCATCAGAATACATCCTCATACAGTATTGTTGTTGAGGTATATAATGATCTCCTGGTTCTGCTCGTTTCACTTAGCATCAGTTCAGTAAGTCTCACCAGTCCTCTCTGTATTCATCCCACTGGTCATTCCTTACAGAACAATAATATTCCATAACGTTCATATACCACAGTTTACTCAACCATTCTCCAGTTGATGGGCATCCATTCATTTTCCAGCTTCTAGCCACTGCAAACAGGGCTGCCACAAACATTTTGGCACATACAGGTCCCTTTCCCTTCTTTAGTATCTCTTTGGGCTATAAGCCCAGTAGAAATACTGCTGGATCAAAGGGTATGCACAGTTTGATAACTTTTTGAGCATAGTTCCAAATTGCTCTCCAGAATGGCTGGATGTGTTCACAGTTCCACCAACAATGTATCAGTGTCCCTGTTTTCCCGCATCCCCTCCAACATTCCGCATTATCTTTCCCTGTCACTCTAGCCAATCTGACAGGTGTGTAGTGGTATCTCAGAGTTGTCTTAATTTGCATTTCTCTGATTAATAATGATTTGGAGCATGTTTTCATGTGTCTATAAATAGTTTCAATTTCTTCATCTGAGAATTGTCTGTTCATATCCTTTGACCATTTATCAATTGGAGAATGGTTTGAGTCAATTCTCTATATATTTTGGAAATGAGGCCTTTATCAGAACCTTTGACTGTAAAAATGTTTTCCCAGTTTATTGTTTCCCTTCTAATCTTGTCTGCATTTGTTTTATTTGTACAAAAACTTTTCAATTTGATATAATCAAAATTTTCTATTTTGTGGTCACTAGTGATCTCTAGTTCTTCTTTGGTCATAAATTCCTCCCTCTTCCACAGGTCTGAGAGGTAAACTATCCTATGCTCTTCCAATTTATTTATAATCTCATTCTTTATGCCTTATCTTGGTGTACGGTGTTAAGTGTGGGTCAATGCCTAGTTTCTGCCATACTAATTTCCAATTTTCCCAGCAATTTTTGTCAAATAATGCATTCTTATCCCAAAAACTGGGGTCTTTGGGTTTGTCAAACACTATATTATTAAAGTTATTGGCTGTTTTGTCCTTTGAACCTAACCTGTTCCATTGATCAACTAGTCTATTTCTTAGCCAATACCAGATGGTTTTAGTAACTGCTGCTTTATAATATAATTTTAGATCTGGTACAGCTAAGGCCACCTTCATTTGATTTTTTTTTTTCATTAATTCTCTTGAAATTCTTGACCTTTTGTTTTTCCATATTAACTTTGTTGTTATTTTTTCTAGGTCATCAAAGTAGGTTTTTGGGAGTCTGATTGGTATAGCGCTAAATAAATAGATTAGTTTAGGTAGTATTGTTATCTTTATTATATTTGCTTGCCCAATCCAAGAGCATTTAATATTTTTCCAGTTGGTTAGATCAGACTTAATTTGTGTGGAAAGTGTTTTGTAGTTTTGCTCATAAAGTTTCTGATTTTCCCTTGGCAGATAGAGTCCTAAATATTTTATACAATCAGTAATTATTTTAAATGGAATTTCTTTTTGTAACTCTGTTAACTGTTGGGTTTTGTTAGTGATATACAAGAATGCTGATGACTTATGTGGGTTTATTTTGTATCCTGCAACTTTGGGTAGCAATTTATTTGAAAAAGATCCGGGGATTTTAGTGGATTGCAAACTCAGAATGTGATATGGCTGACAAAAAAGTTAATATCATTTTTGGCTACACTGAAGAAAGCATAGTGTCCCTGGCTAAGCAATAGTTCCATCATACTTGCATCATATCTGGGATATCTCATTCATTTATAGGTACTATATTTTAGAAAGGACATTTATGAAATTGAGAACATCCAGTGGTTGATAAGGGTGAACAATCCTTAAGAGTTATATCAAATGATAGTGAGGATAGGAACTGGGAATTTTTAACCCTGAATAAATTCTGGCTGGAGGAATCTGTTTGAAGACTTCTCTGGATAGGAGTGATTTAACTTGTTTTGTTTGTCCTCACTGATCCTAGATTCAGATTGCCAAAAGGAAGATTAAGATGATAAAAAAAAAAAAAGTCTTCTTAACAATGAGAGCTATTCCTAAATAGTTTGGGCTGCCTTGAAGAGCAGTGGATTCCCTTTTCCTTGGTGCCTTCATACAAAGGCTGCTTAAATACATTCTTTGGGTATGTTGCTGAGGGGATTCTTTCTCTGCTATGAATTTGATTTAATGACCTTTGAGGTCCTTTATAGCTATAGAATGTTGGGTTTGGGAGATGACTTCAATGAATTCAGGGAGCACAGAGATGGAATATGGATTTGAGGAAATCATTTTCCACTTTATCTGGGAAATGGTTAAGGATCAATGTGTCTGAGAAGGAAAAAAAAAGGATCAATATGAAAGAAGGCTGGAAAGTTAGAGTAGAACTAGCTCTTGGGAGAGAACTTCTGACTTTTTTTTTTAAACAGAAGAGTTTCATAGACTTGTGTCTTAGCTTTGGAAGCTATGTGGAAAGTTATTTGGAGAGAAGAGAAATTCAAAATAGAGAAGCCAATTAAAATTAATTGGGGCAATATAATATATAATCCCTTTATTACATTGTTGTTAAGTATCCAGGAAACACTTGTATGCTGCTTTTAACCACATTTGGTTATATTTTATACAATTTGATTTTACATAAAAATCATTGTAGTAAAGCACTGACCTGAAAATGTTTTTTTGCTTACTTTAAAGTTAGCATTTGATTATTATAAATGGCTCATAAAATATAGGTTTTATCCTCCTTCTTTGGTTATATTTCTTTTAACTAGCACTTTGCTGGTATCATTATTGTCCATCCTACTAAAGAACACTTTCAGTATTAGGTAGTAAAATCATGTGCCATTGCATTAAATATACAAATGAGCTTATGGTTTAAAAAAACATTTTTACCATGAGGATCATCTAGGCAGGCTTGTGTAAAATAGTAAATACTTGTATGGGTGACACTATCAGGATCTGTCTTAAGAACTTTAGAATCGATTGTATGACATGGGAGACACTGGCACAGGACCACCCAGCATGGCGTGCCCTCATCAGAGAACGTGCTGTGCTTTATGAGCAGAGTAGAATGGAGTTAGCTCAAAAGAAATGTGAGATAAGCAAAGTTAAATAATCCATCCAACTGTTTATAGGGACTATTTGTGTCTAACCTGTGGCAGAGCATTATGAGCTTGTATTGCTTTGGTCAACCATGATCAGACACACTATCTTCTTCGAGAATGAAGGACAAGAATCAACTTTTAGAAAATCCAACATATAATATTTTTAAAGGTATTAATAGTTTGTTGTAATTGTTCAGTCATTTCTGTCATGTTTAGGCTTCAGTATACTATTTGAGTAACACTATTTTCTTGGCAAAGAAACTGAAGTGGTTCATCATTTTCTTCTTCAGCTCATTTTGCAAGTGAAAAAATTATGGCAAATAGAGTTAAGTGGGTTTGCCCAAGGTCTTAATGGCTGAAGTTAGGTTTGAATTCATGTCTTATTGATTACTGGCTCTGAATTCCATCCACTGTGCCATCTAGCTGCCAAGCAGTAATAGTTTACATAACCCTAAAAGGTAATGTGTACAAACCAATAAAAAGTAATTTGTTATAAGGTTTTCCTTTTTTTCTCCCCCTTTTCTATTAGCTACTAACAGTAAATGGATCCAGGAACATCCAGAATGTGCATATAATCTGGTGAATTCTCCACACTTGAAGCCAGCTTGGATCCTGGACAGGGCACTTTGGCACTTAGCCTGTGATGTTTCAGAAGGAAAATACAAAGAAAAAGGACTACCTGCTTTGATTGAAAATGACCAGCAGATGAATGTTAGTATGTCTAAAGATAAATCTAACTGAAAACATAACAACACAATTCATGACAGAACAAAGTAAATTATTTGTTATAATTTGGAATTGATACTATATAAGATACATGTTTGCTTTTTTTTTTTTTTAAGTGCCCTGAGAAAAGATTTCTAAACTCTTTTTCTTTGTACTTTTTCAGTGTATTCGAAAAATAGTTTGGGAGGATATTTACCCCAAAATTCAACTTTGGGAATTTTTTCAAGTGGATGTTAACAAAGCAGTACAACAATTTAGAGCCCTTCTTACACAAGGTAAAAGACATATAATTACAAACTTAAAGAAATTTCATAAATGCTCTTTTCTATAAGGCTAGCAGTCAGTATAATTTCAAAGAGATTTGAAAAACCTAAATTTGTATTTTACAATTAAGAATTGGGAAATGAAGATTTTGAAAGAAATATCTATGCCTTCTTTCTATAGTTGTGGATTTTAACTTTTTACTATGTTATTTTCTTGTTCTTTCAGAAAACAGGAAAACAATAACAAAATCTGACCCAAAGCAGCTTCTTAAGATTATTCAGGACCCAGAATACAAACGACTTGGTTGTACTGTAGATATGAATATTGCTTTAGCTACTTTCATACCACATAAGTATGTAACTCTATTTTTCCTGTAAAATAACTATCTTAGTAATATTTTTGAATTTTCAGAGACCTTTAAATTAGTTGAATAATAAATTTCATGGGATTTCATTGATCTCATACTTCCTAGGGGACTTGAGTCCTAGTTGAACCCACTCTAGGACCTTGGTGCAATATTAATCTGTGCACCCTACTGTAATTGCCTTTCACATTCTCATTTTATCTGTAAGTTTTTGCTTTGAATTCTCTGTAACTCAATACCTCATTATACTTTCTTCTTTTAGACTTAAATTTTACAATCAAACATTTAGTTAAACTCTTTAGTAAGGGTTTGATAATTACAAGGGAAATAGTGAAGTTAAAACATGTAAAGAATTGAAAGTAAAAGTTAATGACCAATAAAGTAGTTTTTTATCTAAGCTTCCTAATTAAATGTAATCCCTGTTCATTTATCTAAGCCATTATTTTGGCCAGGACAAACTTATTATGTATGCTATCAGCTTCAGTCTTTCATTGCTCAGGCCATATGCCTAAGGGTCCTTGACTCCATCTCTTCTAAGGAAAGAATGCCTTACTTATATGCCATTTGTGAAGTATCAGGTATTTGTTATATAAATCTAAAGGAGACATAGATTATATTTATGTATTATTCCTATCAGAAGTATTGTTTCATCATATAGTTATTTCATAAACTCATTAAATAATAATTATTATATTTGTGTATCTCATATAGCAGTGGACCAGCTGCAGTTGATGAGTGCTGCAACTGGTTCCGTAAAAGAATTGAGGAATTAAATGCAGAGAAACTTCGTCAAATAAACTATCATCAAGAACAGGTCTTGTTTATTTTACTGCTATTTTGTTTCTTTCTTTGAATTTTATTAGTTTCTTATCTTTGCTGAAGTAACATATACTTTAATGACTTTCAGGCAGTTAATTGTATTTTGGGAAATGTGTTTTATGAACGATTGGCTGGCCATGGTCCTAAACTAGGTCCTGTTACTAGAAAACATCCTTTAGTTACCAGGTATTCAATTTTTTTGTCTCTTTAAATTGCATTTTAAAATTTTATATTATTTTCAAATGTACTTAAATATTTAAAGTGTGAATTTTAATAACTGAACTGGAAATAATTTGGAGAATATTTAATACAGTCATGTGTTAAATTTAGTAACTTACATTACATTCTTCCTTAATTGAAACAAGTTCATGAGTACTATTTATATTGTGGTTTCTAAATACTACAAAACTACTTTTTAAAAATAATTACTATTTTAATTTTTTTTTCTATTTTAAATTTTTAATACTTACTAATGGTTAATAATCCTAAAACTATTGTTAGGACTAAAAATTTCCCTATTCACTAGATTTTATAACTATATAGTTTTCTATATGTTTATGGTGGTAAGAATGGAATAGGTATACATGTGTCTATATGAAATTTGTGCTAGACTTTTAACAGTTAATGTGATGGTGAACGTGATACAAAATATCAGGAACCTGAGATAAGTTTGTAGAGGTTATTTACAATCTTTCTTCTTTCATTATTCTGAACTAAAACACCAAAAAAGATGATTTCCATACAAATAAGAGCACAAGAGGCTTCTTTATAAAATCATGAATCTCAGTTTCATAATTTTTGAAGTAGATAAGTTTCACTTATTACTTCCAGATCTGTTTTACTTGTCTGGGCTCCCATATTTTAACTTTTTTTATTTTCTGTGCATTTTTTAAAAGTTTCAGTGGCTCCCTCCCTCTCCCCTCCCCCGGCTTTTTTTTTTTTTTTTTTTTTTTTTTTTTTTTTTTGCCACCATTATTGCTGCGTTTCTTCACCTCATTAAAACCAGAGAGAAAGAAGGAAAAGAAAAATCCCTTGTTAAAAATGAGTACAGTCAGGTAAAATGAATCCAGGCAGTGGCAGTGTCCAAAAATGTACATGTCTTTTTCTACACATCATATCCATTACATCTCCATCAGGAAATGTCTGGAGACTTGGTTGATTATTTCACATTAATCCAAATTCTTAAAAGTCTTTCAAAATCTTTTCTTTTTCTTTTTTTTTTTTTTTGCCATCTTGCTGTCATTGTATGAATTCTTCTAAATAATTACAAAATTACATTAAGTATCTGGTAATCAATCTACCAAAGCAAACAAAAGACTTGTATAGATATATTTACAAACTTAAAAAAATAAAGACTCTTAAATAGCTGGAGGAATATTTGTTGTCCATATTTTGGTTGGGCCATAATAAAAATGATATTACTATCCAAGTTATTCTACTATACTATACCAATGAAACTATCAAAGGGATACTCTAAACAACTCAGTAAAATGATGAAATTCATTTGGAAAATAAAAGATTTGTAATATCAAAAAAAAATTAATAATAAAAAGTTGGGAATGAAAGTAGAATAGCCATTTCAGATTTCAAACTTTTATAAGGCAACAGTTATCAAAATCATTGTTGTTAAAAAATAGGGAAGTAGATCAATGGAACAGATTAGACAAGGGAGAATGAGGAACAATAGAACTAAGTTATTTAGGAAGGAACTTCACAACTTGATTCTAATATACTTTTCTACCTTTACACATTCTTGTCCTTGATGTATCTAATGGTTCAGCCTTACTAGCCGTCTTACTGATTCTCATGTGTAACACAATCACTTTCTTGTGTCTTTACCCAGACTTTCTCCCACACCTGTAATGCACTTCCCTCCTCATCTCTGCCTCTTAAAATCTTTTTGTTTTTGTTATTCAGTTTTTTTCAGTTATGTCCAACTCTTTGTGATCCCATTTGGAGTTTTCTTGACTAGAGTGGTTTGCCATTTCTTTCTCCAACTCATTTTACAATTAATAAAACTGAGGCACACAGGGTTAAGTGACTCAGGTCTTTCTGACTGCAGGCTCAGTGCTCTATCCTTTGTGTACTTAGCTACCATAGAATCCCTAATTATCCTCAAAACTCAACTCAAGTGCTGCCTTTTTCATATAACTTTTCCTGATTCTGCTTCAGCCCCTAGAGGTTCTCCACAAAATTGCCTGATACTTATTTTGTATATGCTTATTTATATCTATGTTGTCCCCTATTCTCCAAACCCAGCATAAAATAATGAAAGTCCCTTGAGTTGCAGGAACTATTTACTTATATCTAGGTATCCCCAATGCCTATAATGCCTAGTATATAACAGATACTTTATAAGTGCTGCTATTTTTCATTTTCTTTCTTTTTTTCCTTTTATTCAAATAAAATGACTAATATGGAAATACATAATTGTACATGTATAACCTATCTATCTTATAGTTCCTTCTTAGGGAAGGGAAGAAAGGGGAGAAGAATAGAATTTGGAAAAACTTTATATGTGTTTAAAAATTGAGGGGAAAAGACAAAAAATAAATGCTTATTAATTGTTTCACAAAGACTTGGAAAAATCCATTGGATTTAGAAATAAAAACATCATTGATGACTTTAAGTACTTTGAGCTGCATAATATTTTAAAGGGCTTGAAAATGAATGGGACGTGATAGTTTGTCAGACAGTAAAAAAAAAGTTTTCTGGGGAATTTTTGGCTAGAAAGAGGGGAAAGATATAGCTAGAGGAGATGTTAGAGTCTATTAGTCTCTAGAAACTTTTTTCTAAGGATGGGGCATGTTTTTCACCAGGGAAAGAGTTGTTGCATAAGAAGAAATTCAGAATTACGAAATGAGATTATTTGATTATCAAAGGAGCAAGCTTAGAGGAGACAGGACATAAATGGAAGTTGGAATTGTTAGGGAAAAACTGGTACCTTGTTGATACGCTTGTGAACAGAGGAAAGAAAGAGAGGTTAATGATGAATTTAAGATAATTTGAATTGAACAAAAGGGGAAATTAGTGAGAGACTGAGAGATACAAACAGAAAGAAAAGCTTGCAAATTTTGTGTCAGCCACAAACTAACTTGTAACCATGGATGAATCACATCACTTTTTTCTACCTTAGACACATCTGTAAGTTTCAGATATACTATCTCTGTTGTGATCTTTTTCTTCTCAAAACACAGCCAGGTGATAAAAGTTCAGATCTTTTATTATCCCAATATAGCCCGGTTAGCTTAGAGGCCTATCTCTCTGCTTGGTTCCAAGAGCTCTCTCCGAATGTCACCAAATCCAAAGGTCTGGTCCTTCAGCCTCTGCCTCTGCTTTCTTCAACCTCCAGCCAGCTCCAACTCTTCATGTCATTCCGCTGAAATCTCGACTTGTAGCGTCTTCACTCTCTCAAGAACTCTCCGACTGGCCCATTGGCCTATTTATGCTCCTTCCAGAGAGAGGGATTATGGGTAGTTCTACTTAGTACCTTGTTTCAGGTTCTGCCCAAAACATCTTTTTGTAAGATTAGATCAACTCTAACTACTTAGCAGTTAGTAAGGATTCCAACATCTCCCCCTTTCTTTTGTTTTAAAACATAGGGGGTTCCTGAGGGGGTACACATAAATCCATCAATATGGGCCAGAACTTTGTAACAGATATACATGGTATACATAAATCCATCAATATGGGAGGCATTATACATAATTTACAAAAGCACACAACAATATAACACAGGCTAGTGGTAATGTAACAAATAACATGAATCAACATGAAAATTTAACTACTGCAAAAGTCTCATCAACAATCTTTCATCTCAAGAAATCCAATGATTCTTGCAATTGCTTAAAATACATAAGCACATAGTAATATAACACAGGCTAGTAGTAATGTAACAACATAAATCGACCTGAAAATTTACAAATGTCCATAAGTCCTAGAAATAGTCCATAAGGAATCCATTGTTCATTAGTTCATGCGCCAGGAATCTAATAATTCCTGTAAGCTCTGAAGTACTGCAAAAAGTCTCATCAACAATTTTTCATCTCAGGGAACCCAATGATTCTTGCTGGTTTTTCAAGAAGTAAAACAGTTTCATCTTGTGTTAGGAAATCCAATGATTCCTGAACTTTTAAAAGTCTTTTTAACAGTTTCATAGTCAGCCATCTGATTTTTTCTCCATCTGTGGAAATATAAGCAGATCCTCTTCCCCAAGCAGTTAATCTAATTCCCTTCTATTTACCAAATTTGGGATTTCTCCTCATCATCTGGTAATTACATTGGAGTCGTTTGCATTGGATATTGTCTTGTTGTCTTAAAAGGCCTGTATTCTTCCCAACTGTAATCCTGATTGCTTTTCTGTTGGTTGATGACATCAGAATCCTGAATTTCTAAAGTCTCTCTGGGTGTAACCTCAGCTGCTATCATGCCCCACCTGTCCTTTGATTGATACTTTGGAGCTGGGCCCTGCCTCTCATTCCTCTGGATCAATATACATTTAGAGGCCCAGTGAAAGCCTCCGTTACATTTTGGACATGGGGTTTTAGGTTTTCTCTCACCCTGTCTTCTCACTCTATCTCCATATCTACAATGAGCTCTCAAATGTCCAACTTTTCCGCAATGAAAACATCGACGAGTTTCTCTAGAATTCCTCTGCCAAGAAGGACCTTGTCTTTCCATGTTCATCATAGTCTGGGCATAATAAGCATTTGTGCCCACTGTGGCACAGCGTCTTATGATCTCTTCTAAAGGAGCATTTTTGTCTAGCCCCCATATAATTCTTTTGCAAACCTCATTGGCATTTTCCTTAGCCAAATGTTTAGTCATTATTTCTGTTGCTGCATTGTCTCCAATGGTTCTTATTACAGCTGTTTATAAACGTCCCACAAAATCTGCAAAAGGTTCATTGGGACCTTGCTCTATTTTTGTGAAAGCATTATTTCCATCTTTCTGTCCAGGGAGAGAATTCCAAGCTTTTATTGCAGTCTTAGAAATTTGCTCATACACTGTTATGGGATAATAAATCTGTTCTGAGCTCTCTGCATACTGACCTTCACCAGCTAGTTGGTCAAAAGCAACTTGTACAATAGCTCCTGTTTGTCTATTGCGTTGGGCTTGAATCCTACATAATTCACAAAACTCCGAAAGCCACAATAAATTTTGTCCCGGTTCTAGACAAATTTTCGTTATGGATTTCCAGTCATTCGGGGTTAGGATTTCATAAGATAAATTATCCAGTAACATCTTCACATAAGATGATGTAGCCCCATAAAGAGTGCAACCCTTTTTCAAATCTTTAATTTTTCCCAAATTAAAAGGAGTGTATTTTCTCTCTTTTTGACCTGAGGAGTTGAGCTCTTCAATCACAGGATATGCATTTATAAAATCAGATATATCTTCTCCTTCATTTTTTGCTTTAATTAATGCTTTTTCTAATCTTGTCAAATTCTGCTTTACAAGAGAAGCTGACTGTGTTTCTGCCTCTCTCCCTCCCCCTTGTTCCACCCATGAAGGGTTAATTGCGGGGGGAGGGTCATGAGATGTGGAATCACCTAATTCCTCCTGCTGTGAAGTATCATACTCAGAATTGTAATTAACTCCATTCTCATCTGATTCATCCTCCTTTTCACCTAGTAAAGTTGGCAATTCTTCCTCCTGTACTTTCCTTTTCATCATTCTATCACTTAAATAACTTCTTATAGCCAATTGTATTACATTATATGTATTAATTATTGAGTTAGGCCCATTTTTATCATAGAATTGACAAAGATCCTCTCCAACCAATTTCCATTCATTTAGATCTAATTCCTTATCAAGAGAGAAACAAGGACATATGTCCTTTACAGTTTGTAAAAGTTCAGTGATTTGCTGTAAACTTATAATTAAACCTTGGCTTTCCATAATTTTGACAATGCTCTCTAAACATTTTCCTTGAACAGAAACAAGCTGTTTTCTAAATATCTGTCCCATCTTAGCTGAAATTCTACTTTAACTCTTCTAACAATTTCTTTGTTGTACTCACCCTAATTTCTGGGTTGAAGAGTCTTTTCCACTGGATCAGGATCAGAGGCTTTTCCACTTGAATCAGGATCGGAGCTTTTCCACTGAAATCCACGGAGGGGGTCTGTTTGCCCCACGTTGGGCGCCAAAATGTTGTGATCTTTTTCTTCTCAAAACACAGCCAGGTGATAAAAGTTCAGATCTTTTATTATCCCAATATAGCCCGGTTAGCTTAGAGGCCTATCTCTCTGCTTGGTTCCAAGAGCTCTCTCCGAATGTCACCAAATCCAAAGGTCTGGTCCTTCAGCCTCTGCCTCTGCTTTCTTCAACCTCCAGCCAGCTCCAACTCTTCATGTCATTCCGCTGAAATCTCGACTTGTAGCATCTTCACTCTCTCAAGAACTCTCCGACTGGCCCATTGGCCTATTTATGCTCCTTCCAGAGAGAGGGATTATGGGTAGTTCTACTTAGTACCTTGTTTCAGGTTCTGGCCAAAACAACTTCTTGTAAGATTAGATCAACTCTAATTACTTAGCAGTTAGTAAGGATTCCAACATATCTCCATATTGTCCATTTTCAAAGTTCTTTATGCTGATGAAAGTACAAATTTAGAACAAAAAAAAGAAATTATTCCTAGTCTTTTTTTTATCTCATTGCCAACTCAAAGTGCTACATGTTGAAATAATTCCTCCTGTGGTTTATATTGAAATTTATTTCCTGAAAATAATATTGATTTATTCATATTATATATGAAATTTAGATTTATAGAAATATTTATATATTATATATTATGTTATATTATCTGTGTTTAAATATTTACATAAAATAATATTCATCCTGAGGGCTGAAAAGTTTAATTTTTACACTGATCATTTAAAATTTTATCCTAAATTCTTTTTTTGCATTGCCTTACTATTGAATTATATCTTCATAGATACTTTACCTTCCCATTTGGAGAAATGACACTTGCAGAAGAAGAAACATTAATTAATCGGCCAGATAAAAGTTGTTTCTTCATGGCACATAATGGCTGGGTAATGGGAGATGATCCTCTTCGAAACTTTGCTGAACCAGGTATATCTTTGTTATAGATGTATGGATAGAACCAAGAAAAATTTATTGTAGTTCAGTAATATATAACTTTGAGTCATACTACTGCTGAAAGGATGATTAGGATAAATATTTTTAAAGAACCTTACAGATATATATATATCTTGGTTTTTTATAATGTAAGCTAGGAATTATTTTTAGAGTGTTTTTCTTTAATATGTTGATTTTACTTTCAACTTAACTACTCTTTCAGGCAAAACAACATTTTCCTTTACATTTTTTTGTGGTGTATTGAGCATTGAAAGTCACCAGCACATACAGCTAGCATTTATAAAAGCTTTACATTAGTTTGCAAAGCACTTTGTGTTATCTTGTTTGTCCTCTCAACAATCTTATGAGGTAGGTATTACTACAATCCATATTTTGTAACAATAAGGAAACTGAGTCTGATAAAGCTAACTCAATCAAATTCACAAACCTAGTGTCTTAGGCAAGATTTATATTAGTCATTGTAACTCTTAAATTTAACACAGTATCCACTGTACCACCAAATTACCTCAGCCGCATGTGCAAAGCATTTGCAAACGCAACCCAAGGATGATTTTCAGGTAATATAAACCTCTAGACAGAATATCAAAGTAGAAAAACTTGTCCTTGGTATCCTCAAACCTTTTTTCTTTACTCATTTTCTTTTGCTTCCACATAGCTTTATGCTGCCTTTTTTCTGTTGAAAGATCCCTGCTTTCCATGCAGACCTATTTCCTTAAATGTTCCCATAATTCAGAATTTCCTCCCCTCTTCTAACTTAGGTAAAATTAACTTTCTCAAAGATTCCAGGTGTTGGGCATCATGATTTCTAACATGATTTGATATAAATTACAAATGGCTATAAGGCTTAATGGTGTTGTGTTTGAATTTTTTAATTGCTTTTAAGATAATAGACTAATCATCAATTCATGCAATAAAAGGCTGAGATATATGTGAGTAAAAGTGTCTTCCTTATATTCATTGTCCATTTTATCAACACCTTTTGCTCATCAGTTTCTTCAGACTTTTCCAGAATAGGTTTTTCAGGGTGTATTCCCTTCTCTTTTAGACACCATTTTTTAAAAAATCTTTTTTATTTTAATGGTATATTATTTTTCCAGTTACAAGTAAAGATAGTTTTCAACATTCATGTTTGTAAGATTTATATATTTTTCTTATGTTCCTCCTTTACCTCTCCCTCTTTCCCAAGACAGCATACAAACTGATATGTTATACATATACAATCAATTTTTAGCACTTCCAACTGAGTCATGTTCAGAAAGAAAGATTAGAACAAAAAGGGAAAACCACAAGAATACAACAGCACAATAACAAAAGGGTGAAAATAGTGTGCTTCAATGTGCATTTACTCTCCATAGCTAATTTTCTAGATGCAAATGACATTTTCCATTCCAATTCTTTGATGACTGTGTTGCTGTCACAGTTAATCATCATATTCCTGTGTACAATATTTTCATGGTTCTGCTTACTTCACTCAGCATCAGTTTGTGTAAGTCTTTACAGGCTTTTCTGAAATCAGCCTGTTGATCATTTCTTATAGAATAGTATTCCATTACATTTATATATCATAATTTACTCAGCCATTCCCTAATTGATTTCCAATTTTCAATTCTTTGTCATCACAAAAAGAACTACAAACATGTTTGCCCATGTGGTAGACACCATTTTCAAAAGAGGTTCTTTCCTGTTTTATGTTTGAGAGACAGGGATACTGAGCCAACTTCCCAATACTTGATACTTTTATTTGTTCATCTTCAACAATCCTTTACTCTCTCATTTTGTGAGCTATCTAGTTTGGTAAAATGTTTTATATTTAATTATTAATTACCAAAGTTAAATAACTTGGATATTCCCTAAGGCCCAATTTTCTTTAGACTTAGTGGTTCCAGTTACATAATTATATGTTATCAAGTGTTTTTCAAGAATGGATCTCTGTTTGTCAGGATTTTGATAAAATTTATGTTCCCTACATGATAATCTCCTGTTTATTACCTATCAATCTCATAAAGAATATATTAAACGTGTATTAAGAACTTCATATATTTAAAGCATGTTTTATTCTCTAGAGAACATAGAAACTTCAAATAAATGATCCATGTTATATTTCTTACAACTTTAATTTGCTTGTATATTTATGGGTTAAAGTAAATTGTTATCATGTTCCCATATATTCAGCTGTTTCCAGTTTTGAATCAATGCCTGTTATTTATCTGTATCATTTTATTCTTTTTGTTGTTTCTCTTATCCATTAGTTGGAATTCTGATTCTTTCCATTAGCATGCAGTTATTAAACAATAAAATATTTTTGCCATTCAATATGTGCTATACATATTAAAAATATACATATTTTCATTTCCTGCTCAGACCCTTCACCCAGAGAATGTTGACATCACATATCAGTGTACATTCAAAGCCCTTTACAGTCTGGTGCCAACCTATTTTTAAGTCTCATTGGGTGCTACTTCTTCTATGCTGTGATTCAGCCAAACTGGCTTTTTTTTCTGTTCCTTATATAGAATTCTCCTTTCTTAACCTTTTTCTCATAGAAGCCTTTCCTTCCTTTAAGATGGCAGGTCAAGAACCATCTTCTACACCAGAGCTTCTTACATGTAGCTCCTAAATGAATGTGAGGGTCATGAAAAACTTAGTAGCAGTAAAAAATTTTCAAATGCAGCAACCAGAAATTAATTCAAAATCAAACACATAATGAATCCAAAGTGTTTCTGGCAGTACTTGCCCATTTTGTATCTCGCCACTTCACTGCTGCTGCCTTAGTTCTGAACATACAACATGTGCACTTTGTACTGTGCATGCATAAATGTTGCCAGAAACACCTTGGCTCAATTTCAGGATGGGGTCAGATAAAACTTTCTTGGATGAAAAGGGATCGTGAGTGGAAAAAGTTTAATAAATCCTGTTCTATATTATATGAGACCCTCTCCCCACCAAATGCTTGTATACTCCTTTCTGAAGTAGTTCTATTTCTACTGCAAATAGTTATATATGTACTCATTGTCTCCCTCACTATAATGTGAGTTCCTTGTGAGTAGAAATGGTTTCATTCTTTGTACTCTTATCTCTTGAGTTTTTCTAATTAAAGAATAACATATAGAAGAATTAAATTGTTATCTTGTTATCTGGTAATTTACTGGATAGAGTATTAGACCTGGAATCAGAAAGACTTGGATTCAAATTTTTATCTTAGGCAGTGACCGACCAAATAATCTTGGGCAAGTCACTTACACTTCTCTTTACCTCAATTTCTTCAACTATAAAATGGGGACAATAATATCTACCTCTCTTGTTGTAAGGATCAAATGAGATAATATTTGTGAATCATTTAGTACAGAGCCTGATACATAAGGGTAATATAAATATTACTCTTGGTGATCTTAGTAGCTTCCATGGATTTATTTATTATCTCTCTGCAGATGAATCTCAATTCTCTGTATAAATTTCCAGTATTTTTCTGGCATGTCACCAGATGTTTGATATTTCAAACTGCATATCTTATGGACTTATCAAGCTCAGTGTAACCCAAACAAAACTCATTATCTTCCAACCCCTTCTTCCTCCAAATCTTCCGCTCTTTTGAACTTCAATGTAACTGTCAGACACCATCATCCTTTGAATCACTCAGGTTCCCAAATTTGATATCATCTTCCATCTCACTCATCTAACATCTGGTTTAGTTTCAGATCATCTCTATATCTCTCCCAAGTCTCCTTACCACTGATATGGTCATCACCCTAGTTCTGCCCCTCATCACCTCTTGCCTGTGCTGTTATAATAGCCTCCTATTTAAATGCCTCATGTCTTTACCCATTATAGTCAATATCCCCAAAACTGTTGAAATGGTTTTCTTGAAAACAAATCCAACCAGGTCACACATAAATAACCCCCCTCTTTCTACCCAACACTTTCATTGAATTCAAATAGTTCCATATTACATCCTCAGTTCAAAAATAAACTGGCATTAAGACTCTCACAACCTGGCTTGTTATTTTCTTTCCAATTTTATTTCATATTATTGCCTTCCCCATATCCTACATGCCAGCCAAACTGGCATTCTTAATGTCCTTCATACGCAATATCTCATCTCTTCTCTCCATGATTTTCTGTTGTCTATCTTTCTGCCCTGAATGTTTCCACCTGTGCCTCTTAGAATCTGTGGCTTCCCTCAAGACTCAGTTTGAAGACCATCTCTTTCAAGAGATCTCTCTTTGTCACCACCTGTGTCTTCTCTAAGGGTTACTTTGAATTGTTGCACATCTTGTTTATTCCTTTTATGTTCACAATATCTCCCTCATTAGAATGTAAAATCCTTGAAGACAAGAACCTGGTTTGCTTCTTTTTTTTTTTTTTTTTTAAAGTTAGCAGCATTTAACAGAGTGCTTAGAACATAGTAAGTACCAAATAAATGATTATTTCTTGATTTAGATTTTTGTGCTATTGAAAGCAAGTTTTCTTCTTTGCAGGTTCAGAAGTTTATCTGAGGAGAGAGCTCATTTGCTGGGGTGACAGTGTTAAGTTACGCTATGGAAATAAACCGGAAGACTGTCCATACCTTTGGGCTCACATGAAAAAATATACTGAAATAACTGCTACCTATTTCCAGGGAGTACGCCTTGATAACTGCCACTCAACACCTCTCCACGTAGCTGAGGTACAGGAAATTAAAACGTATATGTTATAAGAATAAATTCAGGAAAGCTAGGGGAAAATACTTAAAGCTAAAAATAATATACTGGCATTTAATGATTGAATATTTTGTCTAACTTGGTTTATGTTTATTTTGTGATTGTATTGTTACTTTATGAAATATTTACAAGTTAATATTTTCAATTTAACTTTTAAATAATAGATAAAAACATACGCAGTATAGTTTGGCAAAAAATTTGCAAAGTACTTGTAGTTTATGTTTGATCTTAAGTTTATTTCTTGGTTGCTTTTAGTATTTTCTTAACAAAAGAAAGCTGTGTAGTGTATTCTATATTGACATATTTATTTAGTTAGATAGATTTTCTTTCCCCATTTGATTTTCCCAAGGGGAAATTTCTGATTTAATACCCTTGAAAGTTTTTTTGTTTAAATAGTGATTAAAGAGACATGAGCAAGTCACAATTCTATACTGGTTGAGGGATAACCATGCTAATGAAATCCTATATATACAGATACATTTTGAGTTTTATGTATGCATGTATTTATACACCCACATGTACAAACCCTATAATAGATAGTACCAATAAAAGGCTTAAACAGGTAATCCTTTTTTGTCAGTATAGCTATCATAGAATGTATGACGGCCGCTAATATTTATACCATTAATTTCCTAAAATCATACCCATATCTAGCCAGAATTATATTTTTTAGTATGTCTGTAGTATGTCTTACCATAAGATGAAATGACTAAGAGATTAAATTCTGTCTGTATTTTTAATGTAAAATCTATTTTAAAATGAAACTGTCAGTGACCTCTCTTGATGATTGACCCTTTGTAAAGAAGGACCATCAATTGTAATAATAATACTAACATATTTTGAAGCCAATTATGTTCTCATATTGAGTTAATTATCTTATTAACATGTAAATGTAAGTCTGCCTTCTGCTTTGGGCTTTTAGCAAAGCCTTCTTGAGCCACAACCAATAATTTGAAAGTATTTGAAATTATCAGGGCAGTGTGTGGAAGATCTGAATTCAAATACTGCTCCAGACACTAGCTGTCTGATTCTAAACAAGTCCTTTAATCTCTGTCTCAATTCCCTTATCTGTAAAATGGTGGTGATAATGTGACCTATTTCCCAGGGTAGTTGTAAAGATAAAAATGAAATAATACTTGTAAAGTACTATGTAAACCTTAAAGCACTATTGTAGTTTTGCAAATTTATTATTCACTTATTCTTAGGAGCCTGTCATTTTTCTCCAGGCTGATGTATATTTTAACAACCCACCAGTAACCATTATTTTAACTTGTTTAGTCTTATTTAATAGCAAATTTGTGCTTGTTAATAATCTTAAGTTCTACTATCTTTCTGTTTTGTTTTGTTTTTTTAAATAAAAAGAGTGTAGCATAGTGAATAGAGAATGGTCCTTGGCATCAGGAGGTCTTGGGATCAAGCCCACTAATTGAGCAAACTGGCTGTATGACCTAAGGCATGCTACTTAGCCTCTCTAAGTCATTGTTAAGACTAGCTTGGAGAAAAGGGACTAAACTGCATTGAAAAAGAGAATTCCTCACCCAGAGCTTCCTACACTAATAAAATCACAAGATTAATGCAAAAAAAATTTTTAATTAAGAATTTTTATCATATATTGTCAAAGAAAAGAAGCATAGAAAGTTGTCTCTTGATGATGGTGCTAAAAACATGCATATATATATTTTTTCAGATAATTAAAACAAATTTTTTTGCTTATAATCTGAAATTGTTTCAAAAGTCTTTTATAAATCTCATGACATATAATTAGGATGTGAGTTCTCCTTATTACTTGTTAATATAATTCAGTATGTTGATTAACCTTTGTACTTATTTTCTGGTAAATGCTTTTCTGCACAAGTCTGATAACTGATTACTAGATTAGCATTAGCTTCCTGGCTTGCACTAGCTTCAAGTGTGCCCCTGCACAAGTGCAGGTTATGTTTGTTAAGAAACTTTAAAAGTGTATTACAATCTGTAGGAGATGCTGGCTGCAGCCAGGTCAGTCAGACCTAATCTTTATGTGATAGCTGAACTCTTCACGGGCAGTGAGTACCTCGACAATGTGTTTGTCAATCGCCTGGGAATTACCAGTCTGATTAGAGGTATAAAAATCAATGGGAAGCCATGTAAAATGGCAATGTTATGATTCATATTTTTTTAATGTGACACTAACATTCTCTTTCTTTTTTCTTTTTTTTCCTTGTATCCTTATGTCTCTTGTAAATTCTAATGTTATTCTTTTTTGGCTGTGTATATTGATTAATTTTCATATTGGCTGTGTGTTGGGTTTCTTTGTCATTTTTATGCATATGTATATTTAAATAAATTTGGGGTTTCTTTTTGGCTTTCTGTTTTGTTTTGCTGCATGGCAATTCCCTGTGTGTAATCTATGCCTAGTCTTTTGTTCTTTTTATTTTTTTTGCCCTACTCATCTGCTTCTCTGGCTTTTGTGGTCATGCTTTTTGTAGTATATGCTTGATGCTGCTAGGAAATTACAGCCCAATTTGTATGTAGTGGCTGAGCTGTTCACAGGAAGTGAGGAGCTGGACAATATCTTTGTGACTAGACTGGGCATTAGCTCCTTAATAAGAGGTAGGCTTGCTGTAGTGTAATTTTTTTTTTTTTTTTGTCTAAAAAGCATGCATGGTATCAGTTTAGTTGATGAAAAGGCATTTGTTAAGTCATGCACATTGCTTAGCAGGTTGTAATGCAGTTAATTAAAACCAAAAGTTCTTGTAGTTATTCATTCAAAATAATAACTAGGGATAATTGGAATTCATCTTACAGTTTATTGTAGGATTATATCATTCGTAAAGTATTTCTGCTCTTGAATAAGATACCTCATTTTAAATTGAAAGATCAGTTGGAGGAATCAGTGAGATTCATTAATTGTGGATGTACATGATTTAAAACAGAAGATGTCTGTTGTTTTTTGTTTTTGTTTTTGTTTTTTTTTTTTTTAATCTCTTGCCTTGAAACCTGGTGGTATCCTTGAGTTTCTTTTAGTAACCACCTTTCAGTCAGATTCTTTGTGAATGCTGAATATTCACTTTATATGTAACATTTATTTTCAGTAAAATTGCATAAATATATCTCCTACCACTTAAATACTCTATATTGTTTTTTTTAAAAATTAAGCTCTTGGGTAGTTATACTCTTTGTGTAGATTGCATGGTATTCATACTATTAGTAAGAATTATTAATACTTTCTTGAATGTTGCTTGAACAAGTTGCCAATGCATATTTTTTCACTGCAGAGGCAATGAGTGCTTATAATAGTCATGAAGAGGGCAGACTAGTTTACCGCTATGGAGGAGAACCTGTTGGATCCTTTGTTCAGCCATGTTTGAGACCTTTAATGCCTGCTATTGCACATGCTCTGTTCATGGATATTACACATGATAATGAGTGCCCTATTGTGGTAAGCATCTAATCTGTTTCTTTTTTTGTTTTGCCAAGTGTCACTTGTAGTTTATTAAATTTTCTAAATTTCAAAATTCACTAATGATCAGATCCTCAGAATATTGAGGATTTGTGACATTGGTATAGGATATAGTAATGAATGCTGCTAACTTATTGGCAAAAGAATCTGTATAAATGCCTAATATTGTTCACTTACCTTTTTTTCAATGTTTTCTATGACACTATGTATCCCTCTGAAAGAAAATACCTTTTTTCCCCTCTAGCACCGGTCAGAATATGATGCTCTCCCAAGCTCCACAATTGTTTCCATGGCTTGTTGTGCTAGTGGAAGTACTAGAGGCTATGATGAATTAGTACCTCATCAGGTATGTATGTGTTCTATTTTAAAATACAATTTTATAAATATATTATTGTAATAAATTGGCTTTTTTAACTTTGATTATTTTTGTTAAAATAAGTTTTGTTATCTTTTGTTTTTACATACTTAAATTTCCCCATATATCCCTCTTTCTTCCTCCCAAAGAGCTATTCCATCTAACATATTTTTTAAAGGAAAAAAAAAATCAGTAAATTTGATTGGTGCATTTAAAATGTATAACAATATTTTCAGCATGCCAAAATTTGTCATTCTCCCCATCTCTAAAAAGTATGGAGAGTTGTATGCTTATATCTCTTATTTAAGAGTCATGTTTGTTCTTTGTAATTTCAAAACATTAATTTTCTATTGTTTTGTGATTATCATTCTTTCCTTTTACATTGTTGATTGTTATAGTCATGGTATATATTGTTTTCTTGACTTTATTTCATTTCATCCATCTATTCATGTCAGTCTTTTAATACTTCTTTATATCCTCTTTGTCATTTCTTACAGCATACTACCATCCCATTATATTTATGTATTACAGTTTGGTCATTCCCCAATTGATGAGCATCTAAATTCTTTACAGTTCTTTGCTATCACAAAAAATGCTATTATAAATATTTTGGTGTGTAGAGAACTATTCACCACTTCTTAGTCTAGAGATATTAATTTTGTTTGTGCAAAAACATTTCAATTTCATATAACCAAAATTATCTGCCTTTTGAAATTAGCTTTGTTAGGTGAAGAATGTATTTCCTACCTATATCAGTAAAAACTATATGACCTGTTTCTCTTGTAATTTTTTAATGATGTGTTCACTAATATTCATGTTTTGTATTTGCTTTCAACTTACTGTGGGATAGTTTGATTCTTATTATTAAAGATTCATCATTTTTCTTAATGTAAATTATATCTACATATCTATCTGTAACTGTATTTTGCCTTTTTGCAGATTTCTGTAGTATCTGAAGAACGGTTTTATACTAAGTGGAATCCTGGTGCATCGCCATCAAATGCAAGTGAAGTTAACCTACAAAGTGGAATTATTGCTGCAAGACGAGCCATTAATAAATTACACCAAGAGCTTGGAGCTAAAGGTTTTATTCAGGTATAAGATTAAATTATTGCTATAATTTAAAATATTTACATTAAGCTAAGCTTCTTGGGAAAATAGGTAATTTTAAAATTTACTTTCCTCAGGTTTATGTTGATCAAGTTGATGAAGACATAGTGGCAGTAACAAGACACTCACCTAGTATCCATCAGTCTGTAGTGGCTGTGTCTCGAACTGCATTCAGGAATCCTAAGACATCATTTTACAGCAAAGAAGTTCCTCAAATGTGCATCCCTGGTAACATAATTCAAATTGTTCAAATAACTGCCGTATGTGGCTAATATTTTCCATTAGATAACTTCACCTATCTAATAAAATTATCTATAACTAAATTATTTATAAAATATACATCTGTAATAAAAATTTTAAAATTATAAAAAAATTATCTATAATTCAAAAGTTATCTTGTAAAAACTTGGGTTTTTACTTCATCCAGGTTTGCCACCAAACTTTTATTTGTCTTATTATCTTTGGATTTTCATAGCGCAAAATTTTAAGACTTGAAAGGGATTTAATGTATCATCCAACACATACCTGTCCCCACTATAACTTATACAACAACAAGGAATCATCTGACCTCTCTGTGAAAATAATAAGGGAAAATCCCCTCCTTCCTGTGGCAATCCATTCCACTTTGGGACAGTTCTAAATGTTAGACTTTTTTTTGCCATTAGCCTAAATTTACTTCTTTGGAACTTTCACATGTTGTTCCTGGTTCTACTCTTTGTAGTCAAGTAAGCAAGTCTGTCTTGTCTTCTGGGTGATAGTTCTTCAGAAGCACAGCTATCATTTCTCCCTTGAGTCTTTTCTTCTTTATATTAAACCTCTCCAGTTCCATTTCACATCAGTTCAAGGTTATTTATTGTCCTGTCTCCCTTACTCTGTGTTACGGATCTTTCTAAACTATGGTCCCATACCTGAATACAAGATCCAGATGAAGGCTGACTAGGGCAGAGGACATTGGAAATACAACCTTGTTCCTGAAACTCTGAGCCTGTTAATTCAGCCTGAGATATCAGGGAGTTTTTACTGTGATAGCACATTGCTGACTCATTGAACTTGAAGTTAGATCCAAGACTACCCCTGGTCTTTTTCAGAATCTCTGCTGTCCAAACATTTCTTTCCTGTTTTACACTTAGGATTTTTTTTAAAGTTATAGGTAAGACTTGGCATGGCACAATCAAGTCCTGAATTTGGATTCTACCTCAGGACATACTTGATATGGTGACTAAGCAAAAACTTCTCTCAGCTTCTGTTTCCTCCTTTGTAAAATGAAAATCATAGGAGCACTTGCTTCATAAAATTAGACTAAGGATCAAATGGAATATTATATAGAATGTGCTATCCTATCACAAAGTAAATAAGAACAGTTTGGAATGACCTGCCCTTGATGCAACCTTCCTGTGTCTTTCTAATTACAGCTTTTTCTAGATGTTGCCTGTATCTCAAGTGACCTGTTAGAACATTTTCACATGAATTAAGGACTCTGATTTATAGTTTACAAAATCTGTTCTCTTCAGTGTGTTCAGTATTTCATGCTTGAAGATTTCCCATCCTTCCCATCTTTAGAAGGATTCACTTCCTTCTAAAAATTTTAGTCTATAATCTTTCCTACTTATTATCTGAACTCCCTAAAAACTATTTTCCACAGGTTAGGATACATCCACAGGGAAACAATGTGACTTTTCAAATCTTGTATATCAAGTTAGAATGCAAATATCAAACTTTCCAGACTTTAACTATCTTTTAAAATTAGTAATTATTTTGTAAATATTAACTTATATCTAGAACAGTGTTGATTGGAGATTTGGGAACTTTGAGAAAGTGTTCTAACAAAAAACAAAGGACCCTCTCTCAAGTAACTTCCATTCTAGGTGAGAAAACAAAGGTGACAAATTAAACCACTGGGGAATAATGTAAAATGAAGTAGTATCTATTGGTTCTTATAGTTATAATAACTACAATACTGTGAGATAAGTACTACAAATATAATTTATCCCATCTCACAGATGAGAAAGCTGAAGCTAAGAGAGTTTGTGATATTTCCAGGATCATCCAACTAATAAAGTGCTGTATATGACTGAACCTCAGAACTGTGAGGGACTTCAGAGTTTTCTGTACTTGAACATGAACCCTCTCTACCTAATTACATGATCAAAAATGATTGTGGTCCATATTGTATGTTAGGATGCATTCTTAAATCCCTAAGCCTGGCATTCAAAGCCCTATGGAATTCACCCCAACCTGTATTTACAGCCTACTCTCCTATAGTCCCTATGCTTCAACAGAACCAACATACAAACTCCTCAAAATGCCATGCCTGATGTGGGGACTGAGAGAATTGGGAGAGAAAAAATATTTTTTTGATTCATTGTTCATTTATTCATTGAAAAAATCAAATTAAAAACAATTTTTAGTTTCATGCCTTTCTATCTTTGCTCACATCTGTATCTTTGAATGTCATATATCTGGTCTATCTATCCAATCCACTAATGATCTCTGCATCATCTGATGCTTTGACAGTAATATATGTATTTTTTTTTAACAGTTCACAGTCTTTGATTGTAATTGTAAGATTTTTTAATTCTTTAAATGCTGTGGGGCAATTTTTACTTTTAAATACCTCTAAAAATGTGTCTTTTTAAAGTATAATTGACTGTCATGTGATAGTATATTGTTTAAACAAGTAACTTCAGAAATTATAACAATTTTCAGTAGAATTCTGGGATGGATTATTAAGTGGATGGTGTATGAGAACTTATAGAATCAGATCACTAGGAACCAGGTTGGGTTCACTAAAGTGAGTTCTTGTTTGACAATTACTAGATTAATGAGT